>NC_143567.1:106588571-107260000 GCF_054136105.1 Typopeltis vanoorti
GATAAGTGTATCCATCAAAACTATATCAATGTTTGAAAAAAATGTTTTTATCAATAGCGCATTTACAAACTTTGAAATATTCTGTAATTATTGTTATCGCATTCACTAATATACAGAGATGTGTCCCACGCGTATATTATATGGAATAAATATTAGTCAGATCGAGTTCACAAATTGACTCTTTTATGTTTCATTTATTTCGAAGACTTCGTTGATATTTTAAAAAATGTCCAATTTAAATTGGACACTTTTAAAAAGTGCCCAAATTAAATATTAAATATATTTTTCTAAGCTTTGTTATCAAAGATAAACTCCTGGCGCCTGTCGCGTTAATGAAAGACTTTCCAAATTATATATATATATATATATATAAAAATTAATATATATATTTTTTTAACGAGATGTTCCTTTTCGCTTATGCCACCGGGGAGCGTTGTGTTGCATCCTGCAATTGATTTATTACCTTTAGCATATTGCTAAAGGTCGCAAAAAATTACCGAAGTATCTAAGGCAACCATTATTCTGGCTTATATGTATTTAAATTCGTTTGTTCTGAAGCGAGTTTCTGTTTTACGGATGAACACACCGAGAATTTGCGGAAAGAAAATGCGACAATCCCCAAATCATAATGACCATACAGACTTAAAGTGCTTTAGCGTTACTTATGTAAGTTCTTAACGACCCAGTTAAGTTTTTTATTCATTATGAACACAGTGGCGTTTTCCCACTTAGATATAATATAGAAGCCTCGAAAAATGTTTTGATAATTTATAAATTGGAGAACCAATCTCTTCTACAATTTAACTTGGGAAGGGATATTACATCAAGGGATTCAATTATTACTTTGGCGTATCCAATGGTCTTAATACTTTCCTAAACAGATGCTTAATACAATTTTATAGATCCCTTGAAGGATACGTGTCAAAAAGACTGGCAATGTTGGATATTTAGAAATTTATCAACCTTTCAATGAAGTACAGTATATTATTTTGTCGCGAAGCTCAGGGAATAAGCTGTAAATAATCCACAACAGTGTCATGTTTACGAGAGGTTCTATGCAGGATACATGAGCACCTAAACGACCTTCTATTACTGAACACAAATTCCATCTATTGATGACTTTTTTCATTTGCGATCTGATTGCTTTTTCATCGATGTTGCCTCTGCATGATCCACCACTTATTATATGAACATGACGCTCTTCTGTCGATTAAAAAAACCATCATATCTTCAGTTTTCCTAAAACCTCTAGAAATATGAGAGGAAACGCCAATGGTGAAATATTTCGGTTGTAGCGCTAACTGGTAACCTGAGCCGGTGGAGAGATGTCCGTCCACCGTTACGTGCCTGCCACTGGGTCTTTCTGTGGAAGGCATTTTGGTAAGAAAAATCTGTAGGAATGACTGCGAACTAATATCATCTAACCATAACAGACTCATGTTTACGATACATTTTATGATTAAATTAACGGAGAATGTAAAAATATTCAATTTCACTACGTGTAGCCTAGCAATAACTCAAGGATCATCAATTTCATCTAACTTACGTTTGAGCCCAGCTCATTTCCAGTCATGTTTCCATTAACAATTGTTCGACATAAGGTAGGGAATTAGTTGTAAATCAAAGCAGCAATTTGCTATGGACGGAGAGATTTACACATGAAGTCACACACACACACATGGTATTCCGTTTTATTTCCTTTAGTATTTTTCTTGGCGAATAATCCTATTCCGTACTGATAACATCTAAATTGACCTTATTTAATACCTATATACAGGTATCACTTGATTAAGGTGGTTTATTAATCCCTCAATGTTACCGCGTATATTAAAATAGCGTTAATCAAATCTAATAACCAATGGTAAAATTACAATTCGTCCATGAATGATTACTGTATCAATAGTTCGTTTTATATGGTACTCTTTTAGGAAAGATAAAAAATGAATGCAAAGTAAAAGTTAAATAAATACTTGTACCTACATTATTTATTGGATTTTTTTATCAAAGGAAGTTAAAAAGAGTCGTTTGAACAGTTTTAGTATTTTTCTTATCGGCATAAATTCTACAAAACAACCAAAATGACTCTCTTCAGACCTCGGAAAACAAGAATAAAACATAAAGAAAAACCACTGCAAATATAATACATGACGATACAAATTAAGTGGATATTGAATCCAACATTATTTCACAGCCGAATATAGAAACGACAAGAGTTGAAATGCAGATGCAAACATAAGCAACCTTATGGGCAACTCGTAGTAAACGTGGAGTAAGCGCCAGATCACATTACTTAGTATTTTCCATAATGTAAAGCACATCTCCTAAAGGACATGTATGATAAATAACCCTTTGGCTCTCTATTTCAGTAATGCATCATGGTGTATTTATTTTCAGTTTCAATCTAAAAATTATTGAACAAAGTATAAAAAACATCAACTAAATCATACTACACTTACATCTTAGGTTACGGTATCTCTCAGATACAATTTACTGTCAGATATCACAAACCATTACATAACATGTGTTAAACCAATTTATTCAATAAATTAAACCAAACTAACAGCAAAACACAGTGCGGAATATCACTCGTAACATATGAATGCACAGCTACTCATGACCTCCAAGCTATACACAGATTTGTATAAGAATATTTATATTAAATATTTTGCATGTATCTGTCAGATCAGCTGCGGGATCCGCAGGGTTAAAGGTGCATTAATCAAAACTCTTGCCGCGTATATCAAGGGATTGCCACAATTAATTTCGCTGGATTAATCAAATCCCGCGTTAAACAAGGGATACCTGTAATATGAAACACCTATAATTTGTAACTGTTACCAAGAAATTTAACTCTTGCATCTCTTTCTAGTTAAATATATGATACTGATTGCTCTACTTAATAATTCATCAACTTCCGCAATGAATCGGATTCTCTTTACTACGACAAACTTACACCAAGCATTCAAAGTTTGTCTGGTGATGGGTTCAACACAATTGTTTGCATTTTGCAATCTAATAAACCCCATCATCTAGTAATATATTTTCCTCCACAGAAGAGGGGTTTTAGGAATATTGTATAGGCCTCATCCTACACGTTTCCTTGTGAATACTGGAGAAGAAGTATCGAGAATACTGTAAGTATTGAGAATATTCCCCTAGTCTAGGGCACAGCATTAAAATTGTTCAGTTTGCCAACAATTAGACACTACCGATGACCCAATCAGGTGCAAAATAATAGCAGGCTTGCCAAGCAGCTATCGATTAATCTTGCTGTTATTTAGTGTACCAGATGTTGCATTTAGCTAGAAAAAAGTATAATGGGAAGAACGGATACGATAATATCATCACCGTATCATGCAGCCCGGAAAACGGATGATTCTGCGTTAGAAACATGTTCAGCACTTCAATGCGGATCCAACATTGCATTGTGAGCCTCTTTAGTTACCATGCCCAACCACAAACCACCGAAATTAATGTGCTAAAGGATTTGCAATGTCTTATGAGATTGATATGAGGGAACATTACCATTCTGAGAGTAAGAAATAAATATTTAACAAGCATAAAAACTCAGAAAAATTATGAGGTGAAATTCTTCGTTCCTTTCCAATTTGTTCAATCATCATTGCCAAATGTTTTGAATCGCGACTCTTACCGTAACATTCACGATTAATAATGGTCATCCACTATTTCTTGCTGATTTACTGGAATGAACCTTCCAATTGTTTCTCATCCGTCTTCTTGAAGTGGATGAGTAATCGAATTTAAAATAAACGCAGTTAGCGAGCTCATAGTACATCCATTACTAATGCCGATGTCTTTTAATATCGGCGTTGATATTGGATGCAGAGTACCTGTGTATTGGTGCTGCCATGCCATGTATTATAACAAATGTAAGTTATTTACAGATGATTAACGACTGCATTTTTACTGATTTTAAAAATACAATTACCTATATTTACTGAAAATCAGAACACCAATAATATTATTGAAGAACTAAAATTCTTAATGAGAGTTTGTCATTTAACTAATAGATAGTACTGGTTTTGACAGGTTTTGTTACTGTGATGTAGAGACATAATAACAGCACTACACGCCTTTTAGAAGAATTTATTTTTAGTAACATAATATCTATTTATTTAATGTTTTTGTATTATATAAAATCCATTTATTTATACATAATTATATTTTTATATATTTTTTATAATATAATTATAATTATATAAATTATAATTATATTACATATAATTATATTTTATTCATAGCTTAGCCAATTGTTATGTAGAAGTAAAGATGTTGCATTCTACTGTACATGGCTTTGTTGACTTCGTAAGTATTCCTGTGCACAGATTTTGTCATCTGGTTTTCTAAAGGATGAAGAATTGTTGGAATATGGGTTCAGAGACGATTGAATAAGTCGGTTATGAGAGCATGCAAACGTTGGAGTTTGGTGGATAAAAGACCACCAGTCAATATTAATGAGATATTTAAACTGTTCAGAGGTAGTTACAGGATTGACACCTGGATGTTCTTTTGTAAGGTAAATCAGTGACAAGAATGCATTCCCATATGTTGAAATGAAAGTCGTAAGAGAGGAAGGAGTAATGATTTGCAAGAAACTGAGTTGCACCTGCACACTTTTGACCAAGTAATTTTCCGCAGTGCCGAACAATGACTTTTGATCTTGATGATGATAATAATAATAATAATAATAATAATAATAATAATAATAATAATAATAATAATAATAATATTTTTTGAGAAAGTTTATTATCCTCTTCATATATACAAAATATTTACAAATATAGAATTGAAGTATTATAGTATTATTATTACATGTTTGTTCACTACAAACATTCAGTATTTAATGTTAAGTGAATATCTTATTTAAATACATAAATAATAATAACGAACAATCTATTTTCCATTTTTCCATACATATTTACAATTATTCATTTCATGTGTTAAGAGAGAGATCTTTCATATTAACGATATTGGTTGTGGAATAATTTTTATAGATAAACATACATAATTTTTTTCAGCATTTTGTCATTTACAACTTTTCATCTGTAGTTCAATTAACTCTCAAATTATACTCATAGTTTCTTTTTTGGTATCAGCAGGGAATGCTGAATGGATTCATTTCACTTTTTCGCAATGCTATTTTTAAATTGAAAATAACATTAATAATTTTTTTATTAATAAATAACACTGTATTTTACGTTTTTTCACATACATATTTACAATGATTAATATAATATGCTTAGAGTAATTCCTTTCATTTTGACAATATTGGTTATGGATTAAATTTGTATAAATATATATTAGTTTTTTTTCTTCTACATTTTATCTATTACATTTATAGTTCAAAATTAACAACAAATAATAACAATAGTAATAATATTTTTTTACATTTTTTTATTAATTTTTTACATTACATACATTTGTTAAAGTTATTACATATATTGTATTACATATGATACAACATTACTTATATTTGTTTACATATGGTACTTACTTTACGTACATTTGTTTACATATAATACATACATTGCATACATTGGTGTACATGTGATACGTACTTAACATGAATTTGGTTATATATGATACATACTTTTTTTTGTCTTGGATGAGATGTTATTTCTCAGCTTTCATCCTCGAAGCTCATTTGCAAGCTTATCTGACGATGACACCAGTTGGTTATTATTTATTGGTTTGTTATTAATAATTTTTTAAACATTTTATTATGTCTCAGATAAATTGCCTACATAGATCAAAAAAAATCAGGTAACGCCTTTTTGTTCCTATATAGGGAGTATACGCGAGGCCATTTTTAGCCCTATCTAACTTTTTGGAGACTGAGTGGGCAGTTCAATCTCCACTGGTAGCCAGTCAGAGATAGCTGTCCCAAGGCTATCACTACTTAACACGTTCATTGCCAATCACGCGATATCGCGTAATGCTGGTTTTTTCCAAATGGCCGAGCATGCGTTATCGTGTGGACGTCACTAACTAAATAAAAATATAAAAAAAATTTGACTACCACACGAAATTCCAATTTTCAGCTTGGCAATGAATGTGTTAATCGGCATCCAGTGAAGAAGGCAGCTAGTAAGTACTGCCATGTGGTGGTCCCTAATCCTAACACATTATTTTTCAGGTCGGAAAATAGTGTGGGTTCGATGGCCGAATTTCTTGAGTTTACGAGACGAAAAACCTGAGTTTTCAGGAGAAAGCCCTGCTAGCCCATGCCAGAGATCGACTAACTCCGGAACTCGTCGAGAAAAGGCTTAGAAAAAGTTCCTCTAGTCGGCGATTAGACTCGAACGGCTTGCGTTCTGCGATCAAGAACTGTACAGTGAAAATGCCACTTCTACTGAGCTACACAGGCATATAGTAATGATTATAATATATAACATATATATATGTTATATATATATATATATATATATATATATATATATATATATATATATATATATATATATATATATATATATATATATATATATATATATATATATATATATATATATATATATATATATATATATATATCACGTTAAAACTGTGTAAACAGATACCTGCAAGTTAATTTATTTTTAATATTTTTCATTTTTTTCTTCTGTATAATGTATTATATTCTTTCTCTCGGAGGCATTTCTGATTTCTTCCTCAAAGCTTAGCAGAGCTTATCTGAGGAAGATAATAGATGATAAATGGCGGTGGTTTCATGGTTATGTTTCTATACTGGTCGCAAGACAGGTGTTGATTTTACTGTTTGTTGGTACATGCTTGGAAGATTTCAACTGCAATTACAGTTTTGTTTTTTTTTTCGTTTTTTTGCAAGCATGGTTGGATTTAGACATGGTGGGTTTGTTAGTGTTCTTGTGGTGTTGGTTTTTGAGAGGGATTTTTCGTAGGTTGTGTGTGGGGGTGGGAAGAGAGAGAGAAACAGGAATTGCTCTAAATTTCATTTTTGCTATAATATTTATATAGCACCTGTTTCACCTCTCTGTATGTTCGTAGGTTTCTGTCGTCGAATGGCAGTTTGTTTATCATGCCAGGTATGTAGAAGTATCAGGTGGCTTTGGTGTTGTGATTGTTGTACTTATATGTTATGCAGTTTGTTGACTGTGGTCTTGTTATGTGATATGTAGTTCTGGTTACTCTGTGGGTTGGGCTGTAGTAATATTTTAACATGTCTGTGTAGGCATAAGTGTTTCACCTTAAATATTTTGTGCTGTGTCCGTGATTCCTGCATAAGTGTGGATTGTTCTCATAATATCAGTTTTACTATTTTATCTTGCAACCATTGTAACCTGTTAAGTCTGTATTCTGCACAGAATCGATATGATGTGTTTGCATATCTTAAAATCTTTTCACATAATGCTTTATAGATTAATATTTTTATGTGGGTTGGGGCAAAGTCTTTAATCTGTATAGTTTTCTTGCTATTATCGTAAGCTTAATAGGCAGGAAGTCTGTATGGCTATTGCAACTTTGATCAGCATCGAACTCCATGGGTTTATATATAAGCCGTTTTCGGTTGAGCAGTTGATGATTTGATTGATGTCGTGTTGCATATTTGTGTGAGTGATATTTGCGTTGTTGTGAATGGATACTATGGCCGTGTTGTCTGCGTTCTGGAAGCTTTTACTTTTTACGGGAAGGTGACTTATGTTGTGTGTGTATATGTTATAATAATAATAATAATAATAATAATAATAATAATAATAATAATAATAATAATAATAATAATAATAATAATAATATCCTGATGACCATGTACTTCTCGTGGCGGTTGGAATTCCGTGTTTCAATAATGTTGAGAGCTACCAGAAGAGCCACCCATGTCATGCATGTCTTATCTGAGTAACCAGACTAAAATTGTACTATCTTAATAGAGAAAAGCAAGACAAAATCCATACCCAATCAATCGACGACGTGCCATCAAACTGCACGAGATATTGAATATCCTTGGAATCAGCAGACAAGTGGGCTTCAAGACCAAGATCTCCTAAATGGAAAACCAGGGCAGCAAGCTGAAAATTGACTGGAATAAACCAAATATACAAATGCACTGTAGAATAAAACACAGAAGTTATGAAATGTTTTACAGATCAACACCATTTGATTAGCTTTACCAGTTTTCATATCACATTTGTCGTCTCTAGTTCCTTTCACAGTACTGTTTCCTCCATTTCTGATATTTAGCAACCTCCAGAATATTTTGGCACCTTCTTAATATTTATTTTCTATGTTCGTACCAAAGTCTTCCCATGACTTTTGTTTTCCTTGTTTTACAGGCTGTTTAGCTCTTTTACATATGTCTCTGTATTCTACAAGAGTACAAGCTGACTTATTTGCCAGGAACTTTTGATATATTTTGTTCTTTTCCTTCATTGCCTCTTTTTAACTTCTTGTGTTCAACATGGAATTCTGATTTTTCTATCCTTGCAAACAACTGCCCCAGATGCCTCTCAGTCTGAATCAATCGATGTTTTCGTCAGGATTTGCCACTGAACCTCCAATATTGGGTTCCTGTTTGCAAACTCTTACATTTTTTCTTGGAAAATATTTGTGTATTTTAGCTTGCACTTCATATCTGAGAGCTGTTCAACTTATTTCGCTTTATAACCTTTTACATGTTCTACATTTCAACATGAAATTCAATTTTATCCTGTCCAAGACTCTATGCTAATCACTTCCAATTTCAAATCGTCTGTACACTCTAGTGTCCTGTGCGAATGAGAAAACATCACTTTCAATGTGACTTTTCGTTTTTGCTTGCCTCTTCTCTTCCTGTAAATTTGTGCACATTTTTATGTTGGAACATTGTGCTAGTAGTAACCAGTCCATGTCCTGAGCAGAAATCCAACAGGTGGTTGCCATTATTCTTAGTTTTGCTATTTTATCCAAATTTTTCCAAAATAAATTTGTATATCTGCAATAATTTCCTACTCTGCTTTCATTGTGTCAGTTGCTTTCTCTAAAGCTTCAGTAATCTCCTCCACATCAACTTTAGTAGAGGCCTTCTGTGGGATTATCTGATTTTTAGATAATCAGAAAATCAGTTAATTTTCTGTTTATCTGATTGTGACAGATAATCAAAAAATCTGATTATCTGTCATAATAAATCAGATAAACAGATTTATTTTGTTCACATAATAAATCTGATTATCTGGTTCATAGATAATCAGATTTATCTAATTGAATAAAAAGGCAATTTTCAAAAATCTAGCTGAAAGAAAGACCATATCCTTATTAATAAAATATTTCTTCGAAATTGAAAAAGACGAAAAACGAACTTACACATGGCATGGATAAACAATAAGAAAATATTCGATTCCCTCCAACACTCTTGGATTCTAAAATAATTCGATCCAATGGTGTGGTTAGAAACACTCAATTAGTCCTACAAATATTTGGAATTAGCAAACACATACGTTCCTTTCTGGCTGCTGCTATGAAATCATGGAACACAACTTTAACAGTCAATAATGAACGATTTGGAGATATTAGCATTAAACGTGGAATTTTCTAAGGTGATTACTTGTTGTTTTAAGGATACTTGCGACATAAGACTGAATGATATAATCACGTAATCACAAGAAAGATATTTATTTAACCAAATATTTCGGTCTGGAAATAGCAGACCATCGTCGGTGGTATTACAAGAACAGTTTAAAAAATATACAAGCTAGAATACTAACAATAGATCGTTGAAATTAGAACATGCCGCGTGATGTTATATCACTAAGTATGAAACGAAATATTTTGAAGTAGAAACATGATTGAATTTGCTATTAAAAAAAAAAAAAAAAGAGTAATCTTGATTAGGCTTTCCCAGATTTTTGATATAGATATGCAGTCATTACGATTCAGGTTGGGATGATGGAGCAAGGCCTCCACGCTTTCCTTGAACAAACGTTCGAACCTATAACGGGATCTATGTAAGAGGCGCGTCTTGGACCAAAGGATGCTGTGGTCAGTTTCAATCCCGTGTTGAGCCAAACCAGACTTTTCAGGTTTATTGTGAAGAATGGATGATTGATGTTCTTGGATTCTTTTTTCAAGAGAACGTCCAGTCTGTCCAAAGTAAGAGAGATCACAGTTGCAAGGAATTTGATAAACTCCAGGAAGAGATAAAGTTGAGCGTTTGTCTTTAGGAGAAGGAAAATGAGAAGACAATTTGTTAATAGGAGAATACGTAGCTGTTAAATCATATTTCTTCAAAATTCTTGCGATAGGTTCTGAAATACCGGAGATATAAGGAATAGGTACTCGACGTATTGAATCTTTGTTGTTTTGTGGAGGATTATAAGATGTAAGAAGACGTTGAATACTTTTTTCAGAAAAGCCATTGAGTTTCATGTGTTGCTGGATAGTAGAAAGTTCTTTCTGTAGATAATCAAAAGTAGAACAATTAGTTTTGGCTCTTTTGATGAGACATTTTATAATTCCTGTTTTATGACATGGATGATGGGCTGATTCTTTCAGAATATAACGACCTGCGAATGTTGGTTTAAACTTTAAATTTAGATTTAAATTTAAATTTTAGTTTAATTTAATTAAATTAAATTAAACTAAAGAAATTAAATTCTCTCCTTGATGAAGTCATCAGTTTGGATAAAGACACAATTGAAAGACTTAAAACTCATTTTGCAAGACCTCCTAGATTTTATGGCCTTCCAAAAATCCATAAGATTGACTATCCTCTTCGTCCAATAGTAGATTGCATTGATTCTCCTACTTACCGTATAGCCAAATATCTAGCTAAATTACTGAAATCTTACATTGGCAACTCGAGTTCTTTTTTAAAAAACTCCTCAGATTTCTTAGAAAAATTAAAAGATGTCTCATTACAACCTACAGATCTTATGGTTAGTTTTGATATAGAATCTTTATACACCAATGTACCTCTTAAGGAAACTTTAAAACTACTTGCTGACATCTTTCCTCAAGATATTATAAAACTATTCGATTTCGTTATACATTCTGGTTATTTCATATGTCAAAACAAATTTTATAGCCAAGTAGAAGGAACAGCCATGGGAAGTCCTCTTTCTCCAGCTTTAGCCAACTTTTATTTAGAACATTTAGAAAAAGTCCTCTTCACATCTAGTTTCCCTCTACCATCTTTTTGGGTAAGATATATAGATGACATATTTGCTATTTGGCCTCACAGTAAAAACACTTTATCTTCCTTTTTAAACAGTATTAATTCCTTACATCATCGCATAAAGTTTACTATGGAATTAGAAGAAAACAACCAGTTATCTTTTTTAGACGTTCTCCTCATCCGATCATCTTCAAATATTCTTACAACTACAGTATACAGGAAACCAACATTCACAGGTCGTTATATTCTGAAAGAATCAGCCCATCATCCATGTCATAAAACAGGAATTATAAAATGTCTCATCAAAAGAGCCAAAACTAATTGTTCTACTTTTGATTATCTACAGAAAGAACTTTCTACTATCCAGCAACACATGAAACTCAATGGCTTTTCTGAAAAAAGTATTCAACGTCTTCTTACATCTTATAATCCTCCACAAAACAACAAAGATTCAATACGTCGAGTACCTATTCCTTATATCTCCGGTATTTCAGAACCTATCGCAAGAATTTTGAAGAAATATGATTTAACAGCTACGTATTCTCCTATTAACAAATTGTCTTCTCATTTTCCTTCTCCTAAAGACAAACGCTCAACTTTATCTCTTCCTGGAGTTTATCAAATTCCTTGCAACTGTGATCTCTCTTACTTTGGACAGACTGGACGTTCTCTTGAAAAAAGAATCCAAGAACATCAATCATCCATTCTTCACAATAAACCTGAAAAGTCTGGTTTGGCTCAACACGGGATTGAAACTGACCACAGCATCCTTTGGTCCAAGACGCGCCTCTTACATAGATCCCGTTATAGGTTCGAACGTTTGTTCAAGGAAAGCGTGGAGGCCTTGCTCCATCATCCCAACCTGAATCGTAATGACTGCATATCTATATCAAAAATCTGGGAAAGCCTAATCAAGATTACTCTTTTTTTTTTTTTTTAATAGCAAATTCAATCATGTTTCTACTTCAAAATATTTCGTTTCATACTTAGTGATATAACATCACGCGGCATGTTCTAATTTCAACGATCTATTGTTAGTATTCTAGCTTGTATATTTTTTAAACTGTTCTTGTAATACCACCGACGATGGTCTGCTATTTCCAGACCGAAATATTTGGTTAAATAAATATCTTTCTTGTGATTACGTGATTATATCATTAAGGTGATTACTTGTCACAATTGCTCTTCAACATTTCTTTGATATCTTTGTCTATGATTTTGAAGAAAACAAAACTTGGAAACGAATTTCCTAAATATAATATTAAACTCTTCTATATGTTGTATATGGATGACTTGAAGGAAATATCAGCTCAGCAAACGGATACTTTATTGAACACATTTCGTATTTTCAGTCAGAAATTTATGAAAGCAAAACCAAAACGGATTAATCTCACTTATAGCAACGAATTCTTCGGCTATACAAGAATCCAATTTGTCCAGGTCTTCTTTTGTCCTGGACAAATTGGACCACAAAACTAGAAAACTAATGAATATGCATCATGCATTATTTTACGAAGTGATGTTGACCTGTTGTACCTAGTAAGGTGAATAGGTGGAAGGGGTTGTCTGCTGCTAAGGATTTATTCTAGCCGCTAACGAAAACGGACGTTACACACTAATGCAAATAAAGCAAAATTTTGAGAATCAATAGTAACAGCAAATGCAGATTATGAAATAACAAATTTACTAAATATCGAGATCTGGCAATCGAAATTGGCCGACTGTGGCTTAAATACATAAAAGTCATCTTAATAGTTATTGTGCACTTGGTGGAATTTCAAAAAAGCTATCCAACAATTTAAAGCTATTAAACACAATCTAAGTGACTCCATACGATCTACAGAAAACTGTATTACTTGGAACTGTCCATATTTTACGACATCTGATAGACTATTCTTATATTACTGGGCAGAGTCTGAATTGCTTTGTATCATCAGTCAAATTGTTATTTGGTAGATATCTTGTTTAGACTGTGCATCCATTATATGAATAAATAATAATAATATCAAATAAATAATATCAAATGATATCAAAAATTATAATAATAATAATAATTTAAAAAATTTTTTTTTATTGTTCTTTCAAATACTTACATGTGTACAATGATCATCTATTCAGTATATTATTTTACAAGGTTCAGCACTTTGTGCTACATATAATGAGATTTAAATAGTAATGAGGATAACAGTTTTATATATATATATATATATATATATATATATATAACAATCATAATAATAATTTACAACTATATTGTTCAGAGTTACATAAGTTGTATAATATTACATTTTGGTTTACTGTTTTTTTTTCAAGTTTGAAAAGTTGTGATCATACAACAGTATTTACACATATGCAATCAAAATATTATGTTTCCTTATTTTCACAAACATACAGTGTAAACTCATGATTTACTTTTAAAAGATTTTTTTTTTTTACATTGCATACATTTGTTGTTATTATATACATTACTTACATTTGTAATGTATTATATAGATTACTTACATTTGTTTACATGTGATATTTACATTACGTACGTTGGTTTACATATCATACATACATTACATACAATGGTTTTCATGTGATACGTAATTACATGCATTTGGTTACATATGATACATCTTGGATGAGAACTAATTTTTTTTTTTTTTTGCTTTCATCCTCGAAGCTTATATGTAAGCTTAACTGAGTTGATAACACCAGTTGGTTATTATGTATTTTTTTTTTTTTTTTTGCTGTGTTAGGATGCTACGAAATCTATGATTGAGAAATTCGCGCGCGCGCACTCATACGCACGTACGCACGCACGCACGTACGCACGCACACGCGCACACACGTACGCACACACACACACACACACACACACACACACACACACACACACACACACACACACACACACACACACACACACACACACACACACACACACACACACACACAATAACTTGGAAAGTATTGATACGTCGCTGAACTGGAAGCCTGAGAGAATATATTGTGTTTCATTAAGTTTGTATGGTATTTTGGGTGCGTGTTTCTTGTTCGTAGTATGTCCTTAGAGCTCTTTTCAGGCTATTGTAGTTTGTAAGGTTTCTGTATTTAAAAGGTAATTTGTTTATCATGTCTGGGATGTAGAAGTTTCGCGTGGCCTTTCCGTAGTGATTATTGTATTTATATGTGATATAATTAGTAGTCTGAGGTTTCGATGACAACTGCTGTCCTGTAGTTGGCATCGAAATAATGTTTTAGAAAGGCTGCATAGTGACATAAATGCTTTGCTGTCAGTATTTTGTGTTCTGCCATTGCAATATTTATAAGGTCGTGATTTTCTCTTTGTTCCCAAAAGTTCAGTTTTGTCATTTTGTACTGTAGCGACATTAATCTATTTAATTTGTAGGGTGCACAGAAAGTATACGTTGTTATAGCGTATCTTAGTATATTTCGGCATAGTGCTTTATATATTAGTGTTTTTAGGCGTATGGGAACTATGTCTTTTAACCTGTAGAATTTGCCACTTATTGTTCGGAGTTTGTTGTGTAGATGTTTTATATTGCTATTCCAGTTCATATCTGCATCGAGGTAAATTCCAAGGTATCGTATTGTTTCAACCTGAGTGATTGTAGTGGTTTTGCTGTTCTGTGTGTTTTTTTGTGTTGGAAAGTGGATGTTGGATGGTTATATATTTGTTATCAGCTGATCGAGTCAATGGATTTCTGAATATCATTAATTTTGTCTTTTCTGAGTTTAGGTGTATGGAGTTTTTCGTGAGCCAGTGTATGATCATATTTATATAATATTGCATATTTGTTTGGGCTATGCTTGCGTTATTATGGATGGATATTATTGCTGTATCGTCTGCGTATTGGAATATCTTACCTTTGAGTGGCAACTGATTAATATCGTGCGTGTAAATGTTGAATAGAGTTGGGGAGTGTACAGCTCCCTGTGGCACTCCACAGGTTACTGGTAGCTCTCTGCTTCGGTTTGATCCGATACGTTTGATATGCTTTCTATTTTGGAGGTAGTTTGTAAACCACCTGTGAAGAGGCCCGTCTATTCCAACATGCCTCAGAATTTCTAACAAGGTTTGATGTCTAAGTGTATCGATTGCTTTAGTTATAATAATAATAATAATAATAATAATAATAATAATAATAATAATAATAATAATAATAATAACAAAAAAATTATTCAACACAGAGTTTTCGAAGTGGATCCTTCTTCTAGAAGCCTTTGGCTTTCAGATTTCTCTTCCACACAGAGTTAGAAGGATGATCATAAACATCTATATGGCATTCCAACTTCCCATCCCTCTTGATTGGAGAGTGGATACTCTAACCACTCGGATTACCATGCTGGCGAGTAACAAACTTAATTTAGTTAATAATAATAATCATGTTCAAAAAATTGCTCGATTTATTATTCTTGAAGTATATCTGTTGCTGTTTTATGCAGCTTGGTGACAGAAGTATAATACATATTGGTACAACAACACTTATATATAAGGGACACACAATTTTTCCGTTATAACATTTTTCGTTTTATATTCATCAATGCTTTCGGGTTTTCGTTTGATATGCACCAATACTTAATCGTCACCAATGGTGACGATTAAGTATTTTTTAATATACTTCCTTTATTATAATCACGAAAACATACGCCTTATTCAGAAGCGCTAGTCTGATCTACTCCCTTCATCCATTTCGTCTAGGAGTTTCTCTTTAGGATTGAAATTGGGAGGGAGAATGAGTGTGCCCCAGTAAGGTTTTTCTTTATCAGTTCCTTCAAGCATGTTTGCAAGGAGAAGCCATTCTAGATCATTACACCCCTGTCACCAAACTTCATAAACAGGCCTAAAACGTTCTTCTCGCATACACCACATGCACACTCATTCATCTGCGATTGTTGCTTATATGGACTTTCAAGTTTTACAGATCAGCCATGGTGGTTTTCACACCATAGTGTGAGATCTTGATAGCTTTGATCTTTGGCTTTTATGTGGATGCCCGTCAAAACTAGTTCCTGACTTGGGGTAAGTTAGCAGATCTTAGACGGATGTGGGAGAGATTCTACACTAGGAAACTGGATCTTCATCGTGCAAAGAATATAAACCGGTCCTAGGGAAAAACACAGTGTAATTTAGACGTAGCAACTGACACCCTTTACTTGCTTCGTCACAAACGTATTACATATCAAGGGTCATCTGAGTCTGAGTTCTTAGCAGAGAAAATCCCGTAAGATATTACCAATGGCTGATATCTGCCTTGATATTAAAGTGGAGCAACAATAATAATAAATAATTTCAACTTCTCTATTCGTATATTAAACACTCTATGGACATAGTTTAAAAGTAAAGTCTACAGTAATACAATCAATTTGAATTATCCACTATAATAGCTACTGTTTTCCAGTTTTGTTTGTTTAAGCAATTTATCCTTATTAATTTTTCATTAGTTGCTATCAATGCATACTTCAAAGAAAATCTAGTGGAATACTCATTTATTGGATAATCCATAAATATAACCAGAATGAATACTTTCTGAAACTTCGAGAGAATACTCTTCCATTATATACGCATAAGTTGCTGTTCTGAAAGTGAAAAAATATTTTTAATATAGTGAAAGGAATTTCATTAAAAGATAAGTTTTTAATCATTAAGTAGATGGACATTCTGGCATTGCAGGAAATGCATGTTTCAGAAACAGCAACAATAGACTCAGGGTTCCTGGGTACGCCTAAGAGTATAGCTAAATCATCCTAAGCAGGTAATAGCTAAATTTGCACGCTGTTTCCTAAAACACTCTATTGCTGTTCTCGCAAATAATGAACGATACATTGGCATGAAATTCGAAAACATAGCAATCTATTATGCGTTCAAGCTTCCCTTTCTATGACCTGGTCAACACTTTGATCCTTGATCTCTCTGCATCCTAGCATCATAGTTGGTGACTTCAGCTCTCACCATTCTATGAGGTGATACCCTCGATTTGATGAGAGAGAGAAAGAGAGAAGCTAGCTATATTGGCAGAGGGAGCCGGAAGACATCTGGTGTTTGATGCAGAACTGTCGGATACCTTATACTCAGCTAGATGGAATACGAGTTACACTCTTGATTTCTGCTTTGTAACAAGTACAGTCAGGATTTTCCAATTTCTGCCACTATAACACTTTTGAAGTTTTGAAAAGCAGCATTGCTCCATTATACTTGAAATGTGGAGGGCGGCGTCCGCTCTACTTTCAAAAGCACTTCTTTACCAAGATAGAATATGAATAAGGCACACTAGGAAAAATATAGAGGAAGAATTCGCTAATATTATATATATATATATATATATATATATATATATATATATTAAAATAACAAGGTAAAAGACATGGACTTTCCAGCTTAATAAAAAGCAGAATAGTAACAGTCAAATTTGAATAGGTGACCGCGTGCTACCGTTGGCATGAGTTGAATGTGTGCGACAGCTAATTTTAGAGCGCCAGTACTGGATTAGTGCGCTATGGGAATCAGGCAAATTGTAGCTTAGATTGTTGTTCAAGTGTGAAGGGTCCAGAACTATTTCTTTTGATTCGATAATTCTTCTTTCGAATTCATCATTGCATATATATAAATTAGTAGTGCGTTCCCAGTCAATTTGATGTGGCTGTTCTTCAAGGTTAGAGTTTGCCGAGAAGAGGACATGATTGGAAAGGGCGCTTGCTTGTGCTCTACTGTAAGAGATGTCATGTCTATGTTCCTCAAGACGAACTGAAACAGATTTATCTGTCTGGCCAAAATAAGGTCGACCACATTCGCACAAAACTTTTTAAACACCAGGAAAATGCAATTGGTTGTGTTTTAGTTTTAGTCGACTCAGAAAAGAACGAAGTTTTGGCAGAGTAGTATAATCGGTTTTTATGTTGAATTTCTTCAAATTCTTAGCTAGTTTTGGGATAAGAGAGCTGATAAATTGTAACTGTATATGAATGATAAGGTTGGAATCATCTTCTTGTCGAGGAAGTTAGCGTGGTCTCAAACGTTTAGTGATGTTACGAGACGAATATCCATTATTTAAGAAGGTGTTTTTCAGGAAGTTAAGCTCTGTTTGAAGGTCCTCTTCTGTGGAAGTGAGACATCTTGTTCGATGGGGAGAGTGGAGATGATGCCCAGTTTCTGAGGTGGGAAGTGATGAGAAGAACCACGTAAATATCTATCAGTGTGGGTGGTGTTACGAAAAATTGAAAATTTAAGACAGTCAGGTAATCTGTTGATCTTTAGATCCAAGAAGGAGAAAATGCCGTTAATCTCTAGTTCCGATGTGAATTTAATGTTCTGATGTTGGTTATTTAAATGGTTTAGAAGGTTCTGCAATTCCTCTAAATTATGTCCCCGATAAAGAAGAAGTCATCAATGTAGCGTAACCACAGTTTAGGTTTCAAAGTAGCTGAGGAAATAGCTTTCTCTTCAAAATCTTCTAGAAAAATGTTAGCTAAGACTGGGGATAGAGGGCTGCCCATAGATAAACCGCTAGTTTGTTTGTATATTTTATCTTCGTAGAAGAAATAGCCGGAATTGATGCAGTGAGTTAGAAGAGCAAACATTTTTTTAGAAACCTTGTCCTTAAGAAGAGTCAGAACTTCATCTGTAGGTACATTCGTAAACAGAGATACGATGTCAAAACTCACCATTCTGTCAGAGTCTAAAAGATTCAAGTTTTTTATTTTTGAGATGAAATCTTCAGAGTTTTTGATGAAGGAAGAGGAATTGCCAACTAAATGTTTTAAAGAAGCTGCAAGATATTTAGACAGATTGTACGCAGGTGAGTCAATACCTTCCACAATAGGTCTTAAAGGAGTGTCAGCCTTATGGATCTTAGGCAAGCCGTACAACCGAGGAATGAGGGGATGGAGAGAGCGGAGAGATAGTCTTGTGTGTCCAGGAATTTCAGAAGTTGATTTCAGAAGATTGTTTGTACGGTTATGAAGTTCTCTTGTGGGATCACTTTCTAGCCTAGAATACGTATTAGAACTTAATAAGTTGTTAATCTTTGAACGGTAGTCAGCTTTGTCTAAGATTACAGTTGCATTCCCTTTATCAGCAGGTAAGATAATAATGTTATTGTTGTTACGAACTTGGTGTATTGCTTTCCTTTCTTGGGACCAAACTTTAAGGGGTGATAGAACACCCTAAACAATCATTTGACTCATACAATGCAAGGTCCGAACTCAAGCGGTGAAGCGCTAGAGGGCACTTTCCAGTGAACACTTATAAGCGCTGTTTTTTTTTTTTTTTTGCAGTCGTCGTTATTTCTACCGTGGAGTGCACAGATACCGATGGAGACCGAAAAAAGGATGGATTCTTTCACAAGTCAGGAGAAGGCTGACATGCATTTCACTTACGGAACTGTGGAAGGGAATGCGAGGGAAGCCCAAAGATTTCACCGACAGCGCTTTCCGACCAGACGCCTGCCTGATCGTAAACCTTTCACCAATTCCACCGGTATCTGTGCAAAATGTGCTCCTTTCTCAGCAGCATTCAGAATACAGGATGTGCAAGGAGTGTGAGGACCCCACGTGTTACAGAGAAAATTCTACGTGGAGTGACAGATCGTCCCGATTGTAGCACTTGAGCAATTTCCCATTCCGCACGTGTGCCCCAATCGATGGTATGGCGAGTTCCACGAGATGACCGATTACACTCCTACCATGCACAGAGGGTGCACACCTTGACACCTGCAGATTACCGCCTTCGTGTGGATTTTGCACAGTAGTTCCTGCCGCAGACTGCATTGCAGCTGGAGCAAATGTCTTATGACTGACGAATGCACCTTTAACACGTGAGGGCATTTTTAATACCTACAATTATTGTGTGTGGGTGAGCAGAAATCCGCACGCCACACGTCTACATTCATACCAGTGGGGTTTCTCTATTTGGGCTGGAATCCTACATGACCATTTGATTGGCCCATACCTTCTGCCAACACGACTGAATGGGAGAACGTACCTCGTATTTGTACAAGAGATCTTGGCAGAATTACTGAACCCTGTTCCAGCGAACATTTAAACACGAATGTGGTTCTAACACGAAGGAGCGCCACCCCATTTAAACGTAGATGTGCGGAACGCCTTGGATGCCACATTTCTAGAACGATGGATTGGTCGGGATGGTCTCATCGCTTGGCCTCCAGGATCGCTCGATCTCTCATGTCTGGACTTTTTCCTATGGGGACACATGAAAAGCCTGATCTACGATAGCCCCATTGATTCCAATGAGGACCTTATTACCTTATTCTATTGCCGCTTCCGCTATACGAGAAATGATGGTGTTATGATGGCCCAAGGGTTCAAAATCACCGTGTATATGAAAAATTTTACACTGCTCAGATTTCGTATTTGGAATTACAAAAAAAAATGTCGAACCATTCCAGTTTGCAGTTCAACTATATTCGGGGATACAAAGGGACACCATGGCGAAATTATATATTACAATAAATGTCCTGTTTGTGGAATTCGAAGATGTTTACTTCTTATTACTTACGATATTAGTAAATCCGCTCTGGCTGAATTAAATTTAATGTAATTGTACAGTTTAGATCGATATTAAAATTTGTCAGTTTTGATTTCTATCTGAGCATTGTTATGAAAACAGGTAGAACGAAATTGGTCTGCTGAAGATAAATCACTATGAACACAATTACGCTGTCTGCATACTTAGATAAATACTAAATAATTATTATGTCTCAGCGACTACTTACATATCTTGTCTTACATTGTTTAAAAGTGTTCGGTATCGCTACCGAACACTTTTAAACAATAGATCGCAAGAAAAATACATTTTGCGGTGAATTATGAAAGCATTCATAAAATATTCCATTCGTGGAGTCAGTGAAACTAGATTATTCTTATGAGGAATAGCGAGAAAAATAGATGATGATTAATACAACACAAGAGAGGTATGAAAGGATTGCTGGTAGAAGAGTATTTGATAGTTCTTTCAGAAATCATTCCTAGAATCCTTCCTGTGCGAAATCGTGTAAATTCTACACGATTACACGCAGGGAAGAATTATTGAAAAGCTTAAAGACAGCCACAGAATTATTTATATCGCCAGAGAGTGTGGAAACTAACACACCTTTGTTTCTTTTGTTTCTTTGTTATAACCAATTTGTTTCTAGAAACAAATTGGTTATAACAGTTAACCGTAATCGACGTACCACCGCAGATCAGCTTGCAAGTCATCTGCTTTCAAACACACATTCGTGGATATCTCAACAAACTGTGTCAAGACGTCTGCAAGAATTAGGTCTATGCTCCCGAATGGCTTTAGTCTGCCGCCCTTTATTCCACATCAGTTAGGATAAAGTGATGTAGAATTCAAGCATCAAGGGATCGATACGGAGGTACAGGGATCTTGGTGATGGAGGGCATTATGCTGAATGGAGGCACAGATCTGTCGTGCTGTAGACGAGGAATTCATTTTTATGGATAACACTGCCACACCACATCGTACACAACAGAGGGGATTAATCGAATCAAATGACTAACAAAGTCCCCAATTTTCCACACCATAGAGAACACTTTATGGACACAATAGGGAGACGCACTGCTGCAGATAATCCTCTCTAGAAAACACGCAAGGTCGTTTTCTTACTGAGAAGGAGGAGTGGACTAGATTGCCTCAGAATTCCTATATCACGTGGTTCTAAGCATAGCACAACACTGTGAGAGCTACGTCTAAGTTCGGAATGGACATACATGTATTTTCTACTGAAATGTCACTCCGCTTAGTTTCTGTAAGCAGTGTAGATTAATTCCTTAACTATGTCATTAGGAAATTTGAAACGTTTGCGAAAAACTCATTACAACTTAATTTGTTCAAATATATAACCCTTTTTTGTGTAATATGATATATTAGTATGCTGGTAGTAAATGCGTGTTCACATTTGGGTTTAGTCATAACAAGTGTTTCATATACAAGTAAAAATGTAGTTTTCCCTTAGCTTTTGCTCACCAGTTTTGTTAGGTCCAAACATAAAGGCGTGGATCATCAGGAATAAGGGAGATGAGTTTGCTGTTCAACTGAATACGATGTGAGCTATGATTGTCGGAACTAGTAAAACCTCGCTATCAAAGTGAGATGTGATAAATGAAATGGAACCGCTTGTAAAGTATTTATATAATTTTCAGGAAAGACGTAAGAAATGGGAGAGTACTGCTATCCATATCAGATGATTTCCGTACAATTAGGATTAAAACTGGTATAACGAAGCAGCAGTGACTTTGAATTCCATGTGATGTGAAGCGAGGCTAAGAGGATATATTGTGGCGTGTTCCAACAGACCTGGTCGTTCAGTTACGAGGGTGGACTAAAAAGATATGATTAACACCCGTTACAAAAATGATATTAATGCAGCTGATATAACACCTAAATAAGTACCATTGTAGGTGACTAAAACCAGAGTATGAAAAGAAATTAGTTGCGCAAGTTAAACGCCACAATATATCCTCTTAGCCTCTATAATAATCACTATAATAAAAGTTCATGAGGTGATCGTAAAACAACGCCTGTTCTATTTGTGAGTTACAATTACTCACCACATATTTTATGAGAAAAAGTGAAAGATCTGAGTAGTCCACTGCTCACTTTTCCGATTATAGTTCGCCCACCGATTAGAGATCCTTCGACACTTCTGCGCATCTCAGAAAAAGGAGAATCTATTCTGATAATAGGGTAATCAGTCCGTATTGTGGGATGAGTTGTTTATTATTACCGGCTTCGGAAAATTAACTTCTCTTTTATGATTATTGTAGATAACTATTGCTTGTATAACAGTTGGAAAATTTTACCTATAAAGCACGTGATTTCGCGTGTTTAGCGACCAATTCGGACGTCCTTCATTTCTTTCTCCCCTTCAGCATGAATCGACTATTTTTGGAAGTGGGCGAACTATGTCTAAGTTCTTTCCAACATGATAGGAAGACTACTCAGAGAAATGGATTAAAAAATTTAATATGAAAAGACTAGTACATTTATCATCGAGTAAGAAGATGCTATTGAATGACGTTCATCAACAGTTTATAGAAGCAATGAATATATGTAATGTTAAAACAGAATTAAATAACTTAAATTATAAATATAAAATTACATGATGAATGAGGGGAAGAATGTATGCTGAGTAAAGATAAGCAAATCAACTTATGTTGGGTGCTAAATTTCGTATAACATATATCGGTTTGACTACAGTGGGGATAAATTATTATTCTTTTCATTAGTCCTTCATGCTTTATTTTATCCAGCAACTGTTTCATATTTTGACAGATTTCTTGTGGGGAGCTCTAGTTTCTCCCCTCAAAAATTCCATAAATTCAACCAGGAATGTATTTGGTATTTACATCTACATCCTGATAGAAATGTGCGTTTGAGGTATTTGTGGAAAATACTGCATTGCTACATGGATAGCAATCAGATGCATAGCCGATAATTATAATCGAAATATTATATTAATTGTTTCATATGTTGTACATAATAATAATAAATCTACATATATAATCTACAATAGATGTAATACTTTTTGCTCTTTCTTTTAAGGTTACACGGTGATCAGCATTCATATTTATGAATTTAGGGACACAAAACACACGTTTTGAAAAGATTATTTTACTGACTAATAATAAAATAATAACTTTACGTTTCGACCCCTGTATTGAGGTCATCATAAGAAGGATACATATGTATAAGAACAAGCTACATGCCGTTGCACTCTATACAAGTAAATTACATCTACGTTGTTAACTAATCTTTTTTCTTAGCCTGCCCTCTAGTGACAAAATAAAAAAATAAATAAAATAAAATTAAATTAAATAAACAAAAAATAAAATAAAACTACAATAAACTCTGCTAAAGTCCTCACGTACTAGGATTCTTCTGGAATTATAGAGTTTATATTGTTATATTACGATTATCTTCTGGATTTGTACAGTACAGGTTGCTATTGAATGTTTAGGAGGAAAAACAAAAATAGAAATTGCCTGCTGGCGGCAAAGATCCTAGCGCCGTTTCTGAGAATGCTTATACCCATTAGATGAATACATGGAAATAATATGTTGTATTTCTTCCTTTAACGGTTTGCCTGAAGAACATAAAGAATGAGAGGAATATTTTAATAGTTCGTTCAGGAGAAGAGCTTTAAACAGGTCTGGTTTCTCTACCTTTTCAAATACAGACGAAATAACTCATATTCGTATCCCTTATGTGCAAAGCATTAGTGAAATCATAGAGTAAGTTTTAAAGCTACTGAAAATTATTGTCTTTCTCCTCGTCAGAAAAATCTCCATCTTTTTGACTTTCCAAAGGAACAAGCTTCGACATCTCAATTATCCATAGACATTAATTCTGTAGATCTTAAACATTGATTTCATTAGGACAAAAACAAGAGTTGTTTATAAAAGTCCTTTCTTCTATGAACGGCTTTAAAACAAAACGTGTGAAACTTTAATTCATTGTACTTTAAACAGTTTCGATGGTCTATGTCTTTGGGGAAGACAATACAGCTAGATAAGATTATCTGATTACAAAGTACTATCTTTGTGGAAGACAGTGCTTTGTAATCAGCTAATCGTTCCTAAATTTATTTCGTCTGAATATATATTTTTTATTCATTATCATCATTTGCTTCCTTGGTGGTGCAGCACCATATCCTTCCAGTTCTCTCTGTTGGTGGCTTGTCTTTTTGTTTCTGCATGGCCATGTGATCCTGTCCATGATCTTATATCTTCAAGCGATGTCCTCCGTTTTTTGCCTTTTGGTCCTTTTCCCATACTTTTTCCTTCTAAAACTGTTAATATCCTCTGTCCTGCTGAACCTCTGAGTACATGTCCTGCCAATCGCATCTTTCTCTGGATCATTTCCTGTAATAAAGATCTCTGTGTTTTCAATCTCTGTAGGACATCTTTATTTGTCACATGTTCTGTCCATAGGATTTTCAGAGCTCTCTTATAGCACCACATTTCAAAGGCCATTATCTCTTGCCTTATTCTCTTCTTGAATATCCAGGTCTTATTTCTATATGTGCAAATGGGCCAAACTAATGTCCTTACCATTCTTTTCATTGTCTCGATACTCGCAAGACTTCTGAGCAGATCATTATTTTTCCAGAATTCATCCTTAGCTGTGGCTGGTCTTATTTTTATTTCTTTATCTTCCTTTCCATCTGCCATAAAGTAGGTGCATGAATATTCGTATTCTGTTGTATGTCCAATTTTCATATTGTTCATGAATATTTCTGGCTCGAATCTGCTTTCTTTTGAGATTTTCATAAATGCGTTCATTTTGGCATTTATATCTAATCTAAATTCTTTACTTATTATTCAATTAGTAGCTACATTAATTTGATTAATTTGTTTCTGCTTTCTGCTATTAGAATGGGATCATCAGCATGTCTAAGATTGTTGTATATTTTGCCATTGATGCTAATTCGTATATTTTTGTTTTTCAATCTTTTTCATCACTGTCTCACTATAGATATTAAATAGATTTGGCAAAGGATACAACCTTGTCTAAATCCTCCTTTTATTTTCACTACATAAGTCTCATTGTTAAACAGCTGCATTTTTTGGTTAGTGTAAATGGTTTTTCTAATCTTAAGTACATACGCTTCTAAGTCTAATTTATGTAATAGATTGAACATTTTATTATGTGTTACCAGGTCAAAAGCCTTCTACAAGTCTATGAAGCATGTGTAAATGTTCCTATTTCTTTCAAGTGATTTTTCTATTAATATTTTTAATTCCAGGATAACATTAATGAAGCCTCTCTGTTGTTCACTCAATTCACCGCTTATGGCACTTTCAATTTATTTGTTAACGATGTTTAAAATAATATTAGATGCATGGAATATTAGGCTCACAGTTCTGTAATCTTTTTGTAATAAGTTCTTTAATAATTTTGTGCATTATGTTTCTTTGGAATTGGTATGCATATATATGTTGTAAAACCTTCAGGTAATTGTAAATTTTTATAGATGACCTGAATGGATTACACTAAATAGTTATTATTACTGCCGGTCAAATTTTCAGCAGATCAATCGGAATATTATCACACCCCGGGAATTTATTATTAGGGTATTTCTTAATTACATGTTCTACCTCCTTTCTTGTGGGTATAGTGGTATCTGTAGTTACGTTTAACTTAAGGTGTCGTGAATCATTCAAAATATTACCATTATCATCATCATAGAGATCCGATAAGCACTCCACCCATCTTCCATTTATCTTTTCCTTATCAATGAGTATGTTTCCATCTTTGTCATTGATTTCATTAGACTGTGTACGTTTTGTTTTTCCATTAAGTTCTTTCACTTTCAGGAATGCTTCTCTGGTTTTGTTCCTATTTTGTAATTCTTCAATCTCAGTGCACTGCCTATTTATGCAGTCTTCTTTCAATCTTTTACATAACTGTTTGATTCTTTTATCCAAATATTCATATCTTAACATTTCGACTTCATTTGCTCCTCCTTTCCATGTTCTTCTTTCATCAATAAGGTTCATTACCTCTTGAGTTATCCATGGTTTTTCATTATTTTTCTTCTTGTTAATTGATGTGGTTTTTAGTAGATCTTATGATAGCTGCTTGTAGTCTATTCCAATGAGAGGTTTCATTTTCGTTTTGCAACTCTGCAGACAGCAGTTCTGAAATATGTTCATTAAATTGTGATTTTAAAATCGGATTTTGTATAATTTGCAGATCCCATTTTGTGGTTGTCTCCTTTTAAATTTTACTGTTTTCAGGCGAATATTTGTCTACATTAAGACCAGTCTATGATCAGATCCACAGTCAGCACTTGACATCACCTATGAATTCCGTATTCCATTGAAGTAATGTTTACTGACGACAATACAGTCTAATTGATTTTTGTATCTTCCATCGGAACTTTTCGCTGGTGGTTTTTGTTCAAAATAAGTGTTACTTATGATGAAACTGTGTTTGTTACAGAAATCAATCAGCTTTTTTCCTCTCTCATTCCGAATTCCTAGTCCAAATGGACCCACGTGTGTAGACGTTCTCTCTGATCCAACTTTTGTGTTCCATTCATCCATAGCACAAATAACGCGATATTTCTTGCCTCCGACTTCCTTTATACACCGTTCTATTTCATCATACATGATATATATTTCTGCTTCCTCATTCTGTTCTGTAGCAGCTTGAACGATCAGCATATCTCTAGGTTTAGATTTCACTAGAATTGCCATTACAATAAACGCTACACCTCTTCTTGATATTTCATCACCTAACGTATATATATTATACGTCTTGCCATTTGGAAATTTCGACTCAAATCTGATGATCCTTTCCAAAAAGTTTCACTTATTCCTAGTATAATAATATTCAAGCTCTCTCATCACATTAGCCAATTTCCTGCATTTATTCAATCCTCTTACATTCCAAGTAGCAATATTCAAGCAATTTCTGCGTCGAGTATTTTTATGACAGTCACGGGCTGACGATACCGCAGAGCCTACTATATCACCCTGACACTAACGATCCGGACATACTGAGACTATCGACGCTTTAATTCTTTTCTTTGTAGAAATGACGATTTACATAGCAGCATTTTTTAAGGAAATGGCCGCCAGAACCATCCAATCCCCAATATGAATGGAGGACCGCAGCTGTCGTTGGTTAGCGGGTCCCATGGACCTAGTTGGGAGGCCTACATAGTAGTGCCACCGATCAACCCCCTCATCCACCACCGAGGGGAGGAGAGCTACTTAGGTCGCACCGCACCTTATGGAATCGTTTGTTAATGTTTAATTGCCCTTTTGTGATCTTGTACTGACGATGCCTGCGAAATTTAGGCGAAAAATCTATGCTAATATTATTATTTTAGGTGAATTTTCCTCCAGTGTTAATTGTTTTGAATAAAACATTATTATTATAAAAATAAATCGTTTTGATTTGTTAATTATTGACAATTAATTATTAATACGTGAATAATTCTAATTAATGCTATTTACATGATTCTAAGTAATTATCAGACTGTTTAATATGGTTATTTATTAAGATGTGTAGTTTGATTAATCATTAATTACTTTGCTCTAATTATTTTTAATTTGTGCGTTGTAATTAGCTCATGGCGCTTATGTTTTTTATTTTAATGAAGTCAAATTTTTAATCGTTTTTTTTTTCGAGTCGAAAATCGAATATTTTTATAACAGTCACGGACTGACGATACACAATATATATATACAGTATATATATATATTTATATATATATATATATATGTATATATATATTAGAATTTTTTAATATTACTTCTCTTAATTTATTAGAGGTGAATATAATGCAGCAGTTGATGCCGCGACAGGAATTTAATTTAAGCCTTATATTAAACTATTAAAAATTAAATATTTTAATTAACATTTTTAAAATGATATTAAAATAGAATCTCTTACCTGTTTGAAGTTAAATGAGTAATCCGATCCTATTTTTAAGGGAGTTCCCCTAAGAAATGAATTTTCTATACTTCTGGAATCATGAAAAGATATCCACACACTGGGAGACAGGGATGGTCGTAAATATTCTTGGGAACTGACGTACAACCTGACTTCAATTAAAATGAATATAAAGTATATTGATAAATTCGTTTATAAATAAATAAAGTCTAAAAATATTTGTAAATACTCTTTATTAGAAATGTTCTTAAGAGAGTGAGTGCAACAGAGCCCCAAACAACTGCTTATATAAATAAGACTGTCGTATTTTTCTGAAATTAAAACTTTATATTCTAATCCCAGTTTATCATAGACACGTATACGTTTTCCAACAGTGCTAAGAAAATTTATATTGCCAGAAGTAGCCAATTGTTATTCAGTCATCACAGTTAAGATGCACTATTAAAAAGATAAAAGTCCATCATATATTTGCTGACTTCAAAATCCTGGACTTTTTGCAAATATTGTTACCAACCACACACACTCTAGGGTTGCTGTATAAACTCGCTAATAAAATTCTTTGAAGATTTCATCAGTTGAATTAGCTATATTAATATTCTAGAGGAAGAAAAAATATTACTAGAAGTTTGAGCACACGTTCTATTTCTTGCAGGGGTGAATGCTGATCTTGAAATTCACGCTTGCTCGTGTTATCACTTGTAAAGGCTGGCTGAAGCTCATTGGCTAGAGCTACTTTCACTGCGTATGGCCTGTGTTTAAGATGACGTGAATCTTGTGTTCGCTCGCATGAAATCACAGTGCTGTAGCGAGGACCTGGAAGCTCACACAACCGAGCAAGTCAATGTAGCTTTGACTAGACGAGCAAGCGTCGGCCTTCGATACAACGCAAAACTCAATTATTGCCGCGCAAGTTTAAGACGTCTTCTGTTTACAAAAATAAAAGCCGAAATGGAATGCGTATAAATGCATTCATTTATTAACAAATAAGTATTACTTCTCAAGTAATGAGCTTGCGCAGAAAGCATGGAGAATTTGCCCCTGATTTCTTGTGTTCTGTCAGTTTTCATTTTAATCTTGGGAAAACCTAACATTTTCAAATATATGGATATATTTGTTCTTTACAACTACACATACAGGACACTGAATTAGAAACTTTCATGCAGATGTACGTAAGAGTCATTTAAACAACATTCATGAAAAATATTATTCGGCTGTTTTACCACCTCTTCAAGGCAACTATTTTGGAATGCTCCTGATCAGTAATTGTCAGTAGTGTTGATCGCCATGGGAAAAACAAAGGATCTTTCGGAGTTCGTTAAAGGCCTTATTGTAAATGCCCAATTGGTTGGTGCAACAATGGTGAAATCAGTAGAGTTAACTGGTTTATCAAAAGGTGAGATATCCTGGGTGTTTATTCAGTGGAAAAATAACCTAGATTATTTTTTTTGCACAAGAATAGAAGAATGAAGCAATTAATTACAATTGTTCAATTGTGGAAACGTTTAAGAAGGAGAGTTCATACAATAAGAGGTGAAAATATTAGAAATAAGGTATAGTACACAAGAGCGTGAAAGGAAGACATGAGGCATTTAAATCCACACAACACATCGAATCTATTTAATATGAGATCTTACAGGTATTTTATTGTTATATTGTACTTTACTGTACTTTACCTCCTCCCTCGATGAGTCTTAAATCCAGGAGTTATCAGTACAACAACAACAACAACAGTAGTAGGGTGGTCACTAGTGACCAGATCAAGATCAAGATAAGATAAGGAATCGTGACGTGATTGGTTGATGACGTCATTGTGGGCGTGGCTTCATGGGTGTGTAATGTTTGGAATTTTTCTGTGGGCAAGTGTGTCACTGGCTTCTGTTGTTGTGTTTTGGTTCGCGTATGGGATTATGGGTGATGATAGATAAGGATTCGTGTTGTGATTGGTGGTGCACTAGTGACCAGATGAAGATCAAGATAAGATAAGGAATGGTGACGTGAATGTTTGTTGTTATGAGATGTAGATAAGTGACGTCATTTGTTATTTGTAAATAAATGTCGTCATTTGTTATTTGTAAATAAATGTCGTCATTTGTTATTTGTAAATAAGTGACGTTGTTGTTTTGAATGGAAAAGGGAGATATATTAGAGATAAGGATTCGTGTTGTGATTGGTGGTGCACTAGTGACCAGATCAAGATCAAGATAAGATAAGGAATCGTGATGTGAATGTTTGTTGTTATGAGATGTAGATAAGTGACGTCATTTGTTAGTTGTAAATAAGTGACGTTATTGTTTTGAATGGAAAGGGAAATATTAGTGTATAAGTAATCGTGTTGTCATTGGTGGACACTTCTGACCAGATCAAGATCAAGATAAGATAAGGAATCGTGACGCGAATGTTTGTTCTTATTGAGTTTGGAATGATAATTTAATTTAACTATATTCTATGTCACTCAAACATACAGTTTTTTTTTCTTCTATAGATGGTTGTACTAATTCTCCAATACATTTTGGGCATTTCTTTCCTGTTAAAGTGTGGGAATTCTTAGAGAAAGTCGTGATGGCTCTCGTGTTTCGAGTTTTTCTGAATAATTAATTATATACTTAAAAAACCTGTCCTTAAACACACATACACACACACACACATTTACATATTAGATATAAAAAATCGCTAATGTATCCATGTTGATACTCTAATATATACCCTATGATTATTCTTATGGAAAAAAAAAAACTATTCAGTATTAGAATTACGCTTACCAAAAACATACGAGCAGTTGTTATGTTTAAGTTAAATGTGACGCACATCTGTCATTGTCGTCTGTGGAAATTCTTGGAGTATGTCGTGATGGCGGTTTTTTTGATTAGATTTTTATGAATAATTAATTATATACTGGTGTCACTCAAACATACGGTTTTATTTTTATTTTTATTTTTTTTTATTTTATATAGATGGTTGTACTAATTTTCCAATACATTTGGGGTATTTGTTTCCTGTTAAAGGGTGGGAATTCTTAGAGTAAGTCGTGATGGCTCTCGTGTTTCGAGCTTTTCTGAATAATTAATTATATACTTAAAGTACCTGTCCTTAAACACACACACACACACACACACTAGACATAAAAATTGCTAATGTGTCCATGTTGATACTCTAATATATACCCTATGATTATTCTTATGGGAAAAAAAAAAAAAAACTATTCAGTATTAGAATTACGCTTACCAAACAACATGCGATCAGTTATGTTCAAGTTAAAAAAGTACTTACAGCTTTCCAGATGACTCTTCGAAATTCGATTATTCCAAAATAGTTCAATTTTATATCCACAACACAACACAAACACAAAAACCACAAAGAATGAAATTTCTGTAAATACTGTAACCTGAACTAGTTACTTCGTCCTTTAGATTACGGAGCGTAGATGGTGAGGTTTCGTCATTGCAATATCCCCCAGCGAGCGCTTTTCTTCAAAGGGGATGACATGAGTCACAACCGTAAATTGTGAATTTATTTTCCAATTTAGATTACTATCCGAATGGTATGTTCTCTGTTTAATTCCTTCCCACAGTTGCTCATGCTATGTTTCCTAAGCATGGTAGGAAAGTCTATGCGCCTTTTTGTTTGGGTAAGTGTAATTTCCTGTTTTGAATTCCGAGTGCTGTTAAGATATGGAATTCTGACAAGTGAAATTATTATTTTTCTTTTTTTTTCAAATTGAATGGCTATTTTCTGTATTTTAAAATTCAGTTAACTACATATTATAACCAGAATAACTGAGTAAAATAAATAAATTGTGTGTGAATTACTTTCCCACACTGTTAATTTTCATTAAGCTAGTTTGTAGATAACTGAGTGACTCATTTCCGGTCAGCCAGTCATCGTTCTTTTCATAGCCGTATATAGCGCTTACTTCAAAGGTAAAATATTTCCAGGGTAGTGTATTAGTCAAGCTTTCATGTGAGTAATGTTTACAATAGTGTTAGGTAGCAAAGATTTGTAAATGACCTCATGTGATCTTTGAGACCTAACTTGTTCGCATCAATTCCTATCCTACACATATTGCACTCAAGCTTAATGTTGTGACTAAGAGTTTTCGAGGTGTTACTCTACTGATGGGTAGCAAAGGTTCGTAACTTGACCTTGTCTGATCGATGAGAACTAAATTATTCATTGTCACATGTTGTGATTATTGGTTTTCCATTGGTTCTGATTTTTCCCACACTGTTAGTTTTCATTCATTAACTTTGTTTCTAGATAACGAACAAATAAGACTTTTACTTCAATGAATCAAAAAAAAAAATTCTCTGGTTACTTTGTGGCATGAAATTTCACAAGGAAAAAAAAAAAAAAAAAAAATGTTTACTTCTTTCTTAAATTTGTATAACACATCTACGACACCCAATTTGTTCATTTAATTTACACATTTTATTGAATGAAATATTATTTACAAATTGTATTTACTGAATCTAACAATACAGAAAATAAATAAATTGAAAAATACATCAAAGGTTCTTCCATGGTTGTGGAATTACCATCGTATGGTTTTGACAATGTGATTCTCATCTGAAAGTTAATTTTCATTTGGTGGTTGTTTGTTGGGAATTTATTACTGTAGTAGTAAAATTAAGGGTTGCATATTTATATTTTCGAATCCAATACGTATACTTCAGAGAATTATTAAAAGCGCAGAATCTTTCGTTATGTTTCCAAAAGCATTTAAAAGTACACATTATGTTTTCACATTTTGGGCATCCAATTTCATTTAAATCAAGAACAGGCCTCCCTATTAACTTCGTTAATGTTTTTGATTTTTCTCTTCCTTTGGCAAGTAATATATGATATTTGCATATTGATTCTATCATCCAATCTCTTAGTTTGTCCAAAGCTAGTGAACCAATTTCCCACTTCAGCTGATGGTTATATTTTATTAACCAAGAATTCTCTTTTTTAACTCTTTCAGGTAATTCTTTCCAACTACAAGGTGATTTTGTCACTGCATATCTTACACTAAAACCATCAGAAATACAAATTTCTTTAGGAAATAAATTTGAACTGCTATTCAACAAAAATTGTACATCAATTATCCCAATGATAAGTGAAAATTCGTATTTTTCACCCACTGTCGATTTTTCATAATCGTTTTCCTTCATTCTTCTTCTTCGATTACTTCATATGGCACCACAAATAAATAGTTATTTATTATTATTTCACTGATTATTAGCTCTGATCGTATACTTTATGGTAACTTTCGTTTACAAAATTCTAAACAATTAGAACTTTTCACAAAGAAACTTTCAATGAATTTGTGGCTCACCCATTATTTTTGCATTACCAAACACAAATCACAAAACAGCAGCTGCAGTGGATGAACGATTACCTTAAGTCCAAACTCACTCGACTCTCTGGTATTTCCTTATAGTACTGTTTACACTTACCATCCCCTACCCTGACCGTTCCTTCAAAAATGAACCTTTGCGCAGATGACTCAACGACATGTTTTCACATGCTGTTGGATATACTGTTGGTGTGTTTTTATCTTACTTTGTGTAGGGAAAGGTAAAATTTTGTATATATGTTATCTGTAGAGTACTAACATTTTCTCTATGCCAAACTTTAAAGAAGTGTTAAAGTCACGTTTTGTTGGTTTAATTAGATGCTTCTCTCTTTCTCTCTCTGTAAAATAACCAAATTCTAACAGTTCGGATTTTCGATTATGTGAACGATTTGTTTTCAGATAACTCAAATAATGTCAATAGATAGCATTAGACAATTTCTAAAATAATCAATACATGGATTTTCGTTTTCAACACTTTTTTTTTCCTGTCCTGGCATTAATTTTATGATAACTTTTTAGGAAAAAAATGCGTTTTTTATGAAAACTTTTTTGGAAAAAAAATAAAAAAACGCGTTTTTTTATTTTTTTTCCAAATTTTTTTATTGGAAAATTAGTACAACCATCTAGAGAAGAAAAAAAAAACTGTATGTTTGTGTGACATAGAATATAGTTAAATTAAATTATCATTCCAAACTCAATAACAACAAACATTCACGTCACAAAAATAAAAAAACGCGTTTTTTAATTTTTTTTCCAAAAAAGTTTTCATAAAAAATGCGTTTTTTTCCTAAAAAGTTATCATAAAAAACCAGTTTTTTAAATTTTTTTTTTTTTCCCAAAAAAGTTATCAGTATCAATTGGAGGTGACATCACTAAAAGATATCCGCAAACGATGAGCTCACTCATCTCCACTAGGCTGAGCAGACATCTTCTGGAGGAGAGGGGATGGTGTGAGACTAGGGTGATGGGGTTAGGTTGGGGGAGCTTTGCAGGGAAGACATCTGTCACCCTCTGTGATATCACAGTATGAGAGACATATGTTCCCCAGAAATATCCAAACACATAACGACATTGTTGTCATGTTTTGTTTGGCTATGGAATTGTGGGTGATGTTTTTGGGATAAGATATCTTGGAATTTTCCCAGGGTGACACACATCCGTCATTGTCGTCATGGTTTATCAAACACCATGTAGAAACATGTCCGTGAATCCTCTGCGCAAAAGTTTCATTTTGGAAGGAACGGTCAGGGTTAAGGGTCAGGTAAACAGTACTATAAGGAAAAATAAACCAGTCAAGTGTCTTTGCAGTTACGACAATTCGTTCATCCTGTGAAGTTATCGTATTGTGTTGTGGTGATTGGTATCCAGGAAAGTAAAGTAAAGTAAAATAATGGGTGAGCCACAAAAGTCATTGAAATTTTCTTTCTTCAGGAAAATAGCACGAGACAAAACTCTTCACCTAGCTCTAAAAGGATGGAAACCGATTATTATTTTAGAAGACACGTACATTGTGATGTATTTATCCCAGACCACTTGGGAAAAATTACGAAGGAAGTGGTCTGATATCCTTGACTACTTGCAAAGAAGAGTTGACTACGAAATGGACCTCGGTGATTGTTATATTCTGATATGCCAAGATGGGGAACTAATACTTGATGATACAGGAGCTGCTGGAAGTAAGGTTTTTTCTATTAGTTGTGAAGAAGCTGAGAGATTTTCAACAAAAATGTACGACATTGATAATCATTTACTATTTTTGGAAACTGAATTACCATCTGTCAGATTAATGGGAAAAATTATCGCTCAACATTTAAATTCATCAATGGTAAAATTAGATTTTCAAGATTTTATCCAATTCGATAAAGATTCTTTATTTTGGGACATTTACGAACATTTTACAAAAACTGTTTGTGTATATTTGCTGACAAAAGAATACACAGAATGTTTAGCGAGGCATGGTGTCATTTCCAGACTGACACAATATCAAACGTATGGAAGTGTGGTTACCATGGTATCTGATTTAAAAATTCTTTTGCGTGACCAGCTATTTTGATGTAATGTAACCAAGAAACAGTGAGTAACAAAAATTTTATTCATTAAACTCTTTGGAAAATGTTAAGAGTCTAACTAAATATTGTGAAATATTTTAGGTAATTACATGTTTTCGAATTTTTCTCAGTGAATATACTTGTAAATAGTATTTCAGCAAAATAAAATGTGCATTTGTAAACTTAAATGAACAAAGATGTGTTTTTGTTGTTGTGTTTTTCCACAGTGAATTTTTACTCAGTTATTCTGATTAGATCTTGATATTTAAATCCACAACTTTATATCTTAATGCAATTCTGTTTAATTATTTTAAAAAATCACAACTGTGAAATTAATGCCAGGACAGGAAAAAAAAAAGTGTTGAAAACGAAAATCCATGTATTGATTATTTTAGAAATTGTCTAATGCTATCTATTGACATTATTTGAGTTATCTGTAAACAAATCGTTCACATAGTCGAAAATCCGAACTGTTAGAATTTCGTTATTTTACAGAGAGAGAAAGAGAGAAGCATCTAATTAAACCAACAAAACGTGACTTTAACACTTCTTTAAAGTTTCGCATAGAGAAAATGTTAGTACACTACAGATAACACATATACAAAATTTTACCTTTCCCTACACAAAGTAAGATAAAAACACACCAACAGTATATCCAACAGCATGTGAAAACATGTCGTTGAGTCATCTGCGCAAAGGTTCATTTTTGAAGGAACGGTCAGGGTAGGGGATGGTAAGTGTAAACAGTACTATAAGGAAATACCAGAGAGTCGAGTGAGTTTGGACTTAAGGTAATCGTTCATCCACTGCAGCTGCTGTTTTGTGATTTGTGTTTGGTAATGCAAAAATAATGGGTGAGCCACAAATTCATTGAAAGTTTCTTTGTGAAAAGTTCTAATTGGTTAGGATTTTTTAAACGAAAGTTACCATAAAGTATACGATCAGAGCTAATAATCAGTGAAATAATAATAAATAACTATTTATTTGTGGTGCCATATGAAGTAATCGAAGAAGAAGAATGAAGGAAAACGATTATGAAAAATCGACAGTGGGTGAAAAATACGAATTTTCACTTATCATTGGGATAATTGATGTACAATTTTTGTTGAATAGCAGTTCAAATTTATTTCCTAAAGAAATTTGTATTTCTGATTGTTTTAGTGTAAGATATGCAGTGACAAAATCACCTTGTAGTTGGAAAGAATTACCTGAAAGAGTTAAAAAACAGAATTCTTGGTTAATAAAATATAACCATCAGCTGAAGTGGGAAATTGGTTCGCTAGCTTTGGACAAACTAAGAGATTGGATGATAGAATCAATATGCAAATATCATATATTACTTGCCAAAGGAAGAGAAAAATCAAAAACATTAACGAAGTTAATAGGGAGGCCTGTTCTTGATTTAAATGAAATTGGATGCCCAAAACGTGAAAACATAATGTGTACTTTTAAATGCTTTTGGAAACATAACGAAAGATTCTGTGCTTTTAATAATTCTCTGAAGTATACGTATTGGATTCGAAAATATAAATATGCAACCCTTAATTTTACTACTACAGTAATAAATTCCCAACAAACAACCACCAAATGAAAATTAACTTTCAGATGAGAATCACATTGTCAAAACCATACGATGGTAATTCCACAACCATGGAAGAACCTTTGATGTATTTTTCAATTTATTTATTTTCTGTATTGTTAGATTCAGTAAATACAATTTGTAAATAATATTTCATTCAATAAAATGTGTAAATTAAATGAACAAATTGGGTGTCGTAGATGTGTTATACAAATTTAAGAAAGAAGTAAACATTTTTTTTTTTTTTTTTTTTTTTCCTTGTGAAATTTCATGCCACAAAGTAACCAGAGAATTTTTTTTTTGATTCATTGAAGTAAAAGTCTTATTTGTTCGTTATCTAGAAACAAAGTTAATGAATGAAAACTAACAGTGTGGGAAAAATCAGAACCAATGGAAAACCAATAATCACAACATGTGACAATGAATAATTTAGTTCTCATCGATCAGACAAGGTCAAATTATGAACCTTTGCTACCCATCAGTAGAGTAACACCTCGAAAACTCTTAGTCACAACATTAAGCTTGAGTGCAATATGTGTAGGATAGGAAGTGATGCGAACAAGTTAGGTCTCAAAGATCACATGAGGTCATTTACAAATCTTTGCTACCTAACACTATTGTAAACATTACTCACATGAAAGCTTGACTAATACACTACCCTGGAAATATTTTACCTTTGAAGTAAGCGCTATATACGGCTATGAAAAGAACGATGACTGGCTGACCGGAAATGAGTCACTCAGTTATCTACAAACTAGCTTAATGAAAATTAACAGTGTGGGAAAGTAATTCACACACAATTTATTTATTTTACTCAGTTATTCTGGTTATAATATGTAGTTAAGTGAATTTTAAAATACAGAAAATAGCCATTCAATTTGAAAAAAAAAGAAAAATTATAATTTCACTTGTCAGAATTCCATACCTTAACAGCACTCGGAATTCGAAACAGGAAATTACACTTACCCAAACAAAAAGGCGCATAGACTTTCCTACCATGCTTAGGAAACATAGCATGAGCAACTGTGGGAAGGAATTAAACAGAGAACATACCATTCGGATAGTAATCTAAATTGGAAAATAAATTCACAATTTACGGTTGTGACTCATGTCATCCCCTTTGAAGAAAAGCGCTCGCTGGGGGATATTGCAATGACGAAACCTCACCATCTACGCTCCGTAATCTAAAGGACGAAGTAACTAGTTCAGGTTACAGTATTTACAGAAATTTCATTCTTTGTGGTTTTTGTGTTTGTGTTGTGTTGTGGATATAAAATTGAACTATTTTGGAATAATCGAATTTCGAAGAGTCATCTGGAAAGCTGTAAGTACTTTTTTAACTTGAACATAACTGATCGCATGTTGTTTGGTAAGCGTAATTCTAATACTGAATAGTTTTTTTTTTTTTTTTCCCATAAGAATAATCATAGGGTATATATTAGAGTATCAACATGGACACATTAGCAATTTTTATGTCTAGTGTGTGTGTGTGTGTGTGTGTTTAAGGACAGGTACTTTAAGTATATAATTAATTATTCAGAAAAGCTCGAAACACGAGAGCCATCACGACTTACTCTAAGAATTCCCACCCTTTAACAGGAAACAAATACCCCAAATGTATTGGAAAATTAGTACAACCATCTATATAAAATAAAAAAAAAATAAAAATAAAAATAAAACCGTATGTTTGAGTGACACCAGTATATAATTAATTATTCATAAAAATCTAATCACAAAAACCGCCATCACGACATACTCCAAGAATTTCCACAGACGACAATGACAGATGTGCGTCACATTTAACTTAAACATAACAACTGCTCGTATGTTTTTGGTAAGCGTAATTCTAATACTGAATAGTTTTTTTTTTCCATAAGAATAATCATAGGGTATATATTAGAGTATCAACATGGATACATTAGCGATTTTTTATATCTAATATGTATATGTGTGTGTGTGTGTATGTGTGTTTAAGGACAGGTTTTTTAAGTATATAATTAATTATTCAGAAAAACTCGAAACACGAGAGCCATCACGACTTTCTCTAAGAATTCCCACACTTTAACAGGAAAGAAATGCCCAAAATGTATTGGAAAATTAGTACAACCATCTATAGAAGAAAAAAAAACTGTATGTTTGAGTGACATAGAACATAGTTAAATTAAATTATCATTCCAAACTCAATAAGAACAAACATTCGCGTCACGATTCCTTATCTTATCTTGATCTTGATCTGGTCAGAAGTGTCCACCAATGACAACACGATTACTTATACACTAATATTTCCCTTTCCATTCAAAACAATAACGTCACTTATTTACAACTAACAAATGACGTCACTTATCTACATCTCATAACAACAAACATTCACGTCACGATTCCTTATCTTATCTTGATCTTGATCTGGTCACTAGTGCACCACCAATCACAACACGAATCCTTATCTCTAATATATCTCCCTTTTCCATTCAAAACAACAACGTCACTTATTTACAAATAACAAATGACGACATTTATTTACAAATAACAAATGACGACATTTATTTACAAATAACAAATGACGTCACTTATCTACATCTCATAACAATAAACATTCACGTCACCATTCCTTATCTTATCTTGATCTTCATCTGGTCACTAGTGCACCACCAATCACAACACGAATCCTTATCTATCATCACCCATAATCCCATACGCGAACCAAAACACAACAACAGAAGCCAGTGACACACTTGCCCACAGAAAAATTCCAAACATTACACACCCATGAAGCCACGCCCACAATGACGTCATCAACCAATCACGTCACGATTCCTTATCTTATCTTGATCTTGATCTGGTCACTAGTGACCACCCTACTACTAACAACAACAATAATGAATTTGACAGAATAATATTCTTACCTACAAGAAATTCAACTGCTTCATTCTATCTTTCTCCCCATTAAGAATTAATCGTGAAACAAACATGAAAAGACAGACTTTTATCACTCAAGGCAACTGTTTTTGTATAGCGAAATATCTCGTCACTGGTGGAGCTATAAGGTGTACAATAATCAATGCATTGCCAGGGAATTTTCACATTGTTGCAAGTTTCTTCACATCCTGCTAATGACGTCTGGGTATAATTCACATACGATGAACTGCAAAATAAATATTAATATAAGGATTAATACAGTATAATATAATGACGTATGGATAAAAAGTTATGATGAAATCTGAATGCATATTTAAAGTTACAAGTTGTGATTTTGTACAGAAAGTAACCTAACCATACAGCAGAAATCAGTACAGATAGTAATGATAGTTATACTCGTAAGTTCTTTTCTATGTAGGACAAATCACCATCTATTGGCGATAAACAAAGAGAAAAACAGAATTTACTGTTCCTTACTTACAACTCAGGATTAAAAGAATCAACAGAAGGACACAAGATTAAAGCATCAGTAATCTAATGGCTTCTCTTCTTTGCATTAAATTTAAGTTTAGAGCTTCATTCAAAATATCGTTCAAAACGTTTTACTAATTTGCCCTGCAGAGGCATATATGAAAGAGACTTTTACGTCCGATAAAATTCCAGATGTCAACCCCACATGTTTAGAATCAAACCATACACACCCACATTATCTATAAGAATAACACGGTAGTTAAGATGAGGAACAAGAGATGGCGCCAGGTGCCATCTTCATGTTCACATTTTCATGTTCAAAATAAATAAATAAACCTAGTAAATAAACAGATTTTATAGTGGTTTGTTTTCACAATTATAGCGAATTTCTAAATATTTTAATATAAGGGGAAAAAGTTACATTTGAATTTAACTCGTTTTATTAATTAAAAAATCATATATATATTTTTTTTTTACTTTACTGATTTTTACTAATCTTTACTTTTTATTTTACTAAAAGCAAAGTACTTATGTCGCTATGCCCGCTATACCAACTATAGGACAGCCAGAAATTCGAGGGTGGTCTGAAAGGTTCTCGGCCTAACAATGAAAAAACGATTTTAGTTTTCAACATAATCTCTCTTAAGACTAATACATTTATTCCAGCGCCATTATCCCGTCCCTGTAGTGGTACTCAGTAAGATCTGCAAATTACCCCTCTACAGCTGCAATCACCTCTTGATTCGAAGAAAACCTCTTACTAGAGGGGAAGAGTTTTAATTTGGGAAGAGATAGAAGTCAGAGGGAGCCAAATCTGGGAAATAGGGTAGAACAATTCATAATGCGGATCCCTTAATTTTCCCATTGCTAGGGGGGCTCTGCCCTCCTGGCGCCCACAGCGCCCAACCCCCCGAATTCCGGGTCGTAGGCCAGTTCTCCTTGAATTCTAATGACTCGAACTTTTAAAAACTCGACACTCAGGGTAGCTTGTCATTTCTGGAATCTTGATATTAGATAAAGATAAAAAAAAGCACAATGCCTTATAGAAAAGTCTTTATTTATAACACTTCTTTCCATACAATATTTTTAATACTTTTAGAACATTGAACCTTAACATCTACTTTCGATCGACATCTTTCCAATGCAACCTACAACTGTCCATGGCTAAATAAAGGTTTATCGCTGTGTATACCAACACGATCAAAACTCTGCCCTTGAGAAGTATTAATAGTGATAGCAAAAGCTAAAATTATAGGTGATTGTCATCTGTGTAGTACAAATTGTATTGTAACCTGCTTGCCCCGGTATCGCCTCTATCCAATTTAATGAGTGGAAGGAACACAAGGTCTCTGGTATGATCACAAATCACAATTTTACCGGCAATTAAATGCTTATGCTATTTAACAATTTGTAAGCGTGTACCATTGCAAAGGCCATCTTTGATACTTAAATTACGAATAAGCATAACAATTGATCCTACTTTCAATTGTAATTTATGCAAAGGAAATCCAGGAAAGTTAATGAATTCAAATATTCCATCTGATATGCTAATTGTACATCTTCATCCGTTTGATCAACTGCTCGAGGTTTAGCAATATCTACACTCAAATAGGTGCCAACTTCTCCATCGACTAAATTCAATATTTTATTATTTGATGTACGTACATCATCGTTATGGCAGGTTAATATGATTCTATCCGAAAAATCAACAGTTAATGAAATAGCCTCAGTGTAAATATCTCGAATTATGTCTGAAGATTTTCAGTTATCTGGAATTTCTAAATTCACGATAATGCCGTTGCCGACGTCTAATAACCAGTTCGCGTATTCATCATCAGACGATCTCATATTTTTTGTTAAGTTGAATCGAGTTCAATGTGGCCATATTGATGTTGATTTTAAAGTGGATTTAGCTATTATCTCCGGTGAAGCATATTTTATAACAGGTAAAACCTGACGAAAATCATCACCGAAATGATGAATTTACCACCAAAAGGCTTACTGTCATTACAGATATCTCGAAGTAATTCATTTCAACTGCTCTACTTGGAATCATTGAAGCTTCGTACCAAATTATTACATCTGTTTCATATAAATTAAGTGTATCTTTTGCATTTTTAAATAGCAATTTTAATACGTATCTATTTCTATTGGCAATTTAAATACACGATGCGATGTTGTTCCACCTGGAAGCAATATTGCAGCAAATACCTGTCCACGCAACAGTGATAATTTTTTTGTTATGTGCACGCCGAAAATGGATTAGACAATTATATACATAAGTTTTACCGGTTCCTCCAGGTCCATCCAAAACGAAGATTGTGTCATTAGTTTCTGTCAGTACCGGAGGCAGTAACAGATTCAGTATGAGCAATTGATGCATATTACAATTTTCTTTCATTTCAACACCTTTTTTAAATTCATTTTCTATTCTCATGTTACGTTCACTTTAAGTTGCAACGAATCGCAAATCTACATCAGGCTCCTCATTTAGATTAAAATATTTGCATGTTAAGTTTTCACCTTCTAAAATGAACGATATATGCTGTAAAGCTCGGTATTCATGATTGTCCCGAAATCCTTCACAGAAGTGTTTTTTATATTTTTACCAAATATCAAAAGGGGTGGCTGGTTGTTCACCTGTAAGGTAGGTGGCATAAAATTATCGTAATTGACTGGACATCATAATGTAGTAAATTTCTTGCTATTGCAACTTCCCTAAAAGACCTGCTTTGTTTTCCCTCATAAATGTTCAAGTCATCATAACACGTGGAACCTGGAACGAAATTCAATAACAATTTTAGATGAAATCTTTTGGGCTAACAAACAGACTCTTCCAATGACTTTTATCTCCCTTTTACGTTTAATTCATGCTTTCTTAGCATCTAAAGAGTAGTGTTCAGGTATATTTCTGTAAAGGATATTTCCAGCAACACGATCACTTTTATTCAATTTAAAATATGCTGTCAAGGCTGTCTCATTTTTTTTCTAAAGCTGCTTCCTCATCTCCTTCTTGGTAAAGAATATTATGTTGCAGATGTAAATGAACAGGTAATCTATAAATCGATGTGAACTATCAGATAGTGGCATTTCCAATATTCTCCAAGCTGCTTCTGTAGGCACCACGTATCTGCTGTCAACAAATGATGTAATTTCATCATGAATTTCCTCTTCGATTATTTCTTTAGCGTTTACATTTTTCTTAAAGCTGACTCGAGCTCTATCGTGTCCCTTGTAAATGTATTTGTGAATGTACTTAGTAGCCGCTACTGATATTATTCAATTATTATTCAATTATTAATGACAATATTCCACATTAATATGACAATTGAATTTCATTAAAATGTAAGGATTGTAAGGAACCACCATTGAATTGTCCACTGCTTCGAACTGTCCATTCACTTTTTGCATTGTAAGTGTTTGCTGCTGCTCTGTTATCTCGACGTCTGTAATGCGGGTATGCTTTTCATTCATTTCTATTTGATGTACGAACCTTTTAGGAAACTTATTAGAACATTCTCTGTTTTCGCTTAAACACGATGAATCATCTGTATCCGGTTCTTGTAACATGTGCTTAATACCTTTCGCTTTCAAAGGACCTTCCTCTGGTATTTCTACCGATATGCACTTATCAATCTGTTCTGGGGTTTTCAGTTTTTTATCGTGTTTTATTGTAAAAATGTGCATGAGGTAACCTACGTTTTTGAAATTCTATCGTATGCATGAAGGTAATAATAGTTACAAATAATTTCCCTTTTAATATTTCTTTCAGTAGAACTTTTAATTTTAAGTCAAATATCCTTATAATAAGTAATTGGTTGTGATACGATTAAATTTTAAGGTACTTAAAATTTTTCAACGCTGTCTTTATTTCTGGCCAACCCGGATTACAAGTCATAGTTACAAAAAGATCGAGTCTTCCGTGCTTTCTCACAATTACCATTCCATCTAGATATAACTGTTGCATATGTCGTGGGCTTCCTATAAACGAAGAAGGTAAAACAAATATATTACCTAATCTCACTTTATTTTGAAAATTCCCCGGATTATTTAATGCACTTCTGGATACACGATCCATTAATAACAGTCGATTCTCAGTTTATTTTGATTATGTAAAAAAGAATTAAGACGTTGATTTTTTATTCGAATGTACGCATGAATAACGTATTGCTGATGTAACTGGCCTCCATAATAAATGGAATTGAACTGATCTATGTTTCTGTACATAAAACGGTAGACATTGTACTCTAGCACTGATATCTGTTTTGATGTAACCTCTCCTATCTGCATTATACTCGGTCTCCAACCTAAATCGCCACTTGGAAATAATAGTAGAAAAATCATGGGGTCTATGTGCGTAGACAGGTTTGGTAGCAGAACACCTTCGTCACTGGATTTAGGATAAACACGTAAATCGAAGTCTGGAACTATACCGACCTTTGAAACTATTATAGCAGCACAGTCAGACTTTACCGGTTTATTATATACTCTTTTGTCAAGCCCTCTTGTAAAGTATAAAAAATATTTCTGTTGGTTTTCTTCTACTACATTTTTCAATGCTCTGTATTTTTCAACATATGGATTATGTTTTTCTACAATTTCCGTTATTTCACCAATGTAACGGTGTAAGCTAGTACCTGACCCGAAATTTGTTCTTGGACTTGGACTTGGACCAGGACAAGCATTTGTAAACCTTCCAGACATCATAACTGGAGCACCAGTAGTGCAAATTTCAACACAATTTTCCTATTGTATGTTTGTCATGCATATAAAATCGTCCAATGTTTTGACCAATTCAGGCGCTGTGGCCTTTCTTTCTATCTTCAACTTCAGATAATCCATTGCAAAATCTAACATAAGGAATCGAATGATAATCAATTCCTTATGCTCGATTGACTCTTCGAGCTGAATTGAGAATAATAGGTCACAAAGCTTCGCCAAAGGTTGATGCTGCATATCTTAATCTCATCTCATCTTCTTTATACCCTCTTTTACCTTGCGGTGTCGAAGGTCCGTTGATCATCGGACCTCAATCCGTTTACAGGATAAGGTGGTCAGCCTTATGCCCCAGTATATCCTATGGCCTGTAGTGTTAAGTTCTCAAGGATAGTTTGTCTGCTTTGCAGGATGAAAACCCCCAGAATAAACTGGGAAAAAAAACCTGCTGTCCACGCCCAAGACTGGCTAACTTGGCTATGGCTGAGGAAGATCCTTCAGATCTCCACGTGATCGACGGGAATCGAACCTAGGACACTCCTTCCCCAGGCATATGGTTGCGAAGCGCATAACCACTAGGCTAACCGCGTATCTTAATATATATCAGAAATTCGCCGAGCTACAGTATCCTTTGATAGAGGTATGCACTTTGTTTAGTAAAACTTTGTTTAGTAGAAAGTTGTTTAGTAAAACTTTCTCCAATCATAGTTTCTACAATATCAATCGCAACTGGCAAAATTAAGTCTTCTTCGATAGTGTGGGTTTTTTTTCACCCAATTGTTTCATGTGCAACTTTGTAAGGAGCTAGTAAAGCTTTTTCTTTTACAGACTCTGCTTTTTAATGCTAGATTTTTGTTTTTCAAAACATTTCAGTTTGGCATGAAAGACCACTCGAGATTTGTTAATATACTCCTTATTAAGTGTTTCCAAATGTCTTTTTAGTTTATTCGGTTTCTTGCTGTCAGCCACCAAACTTTTCGAACAAATAATACACAGTGGACTTTCATCATCATTTACTTTAGTCTTTGCAAAACGGAAATCTAAATATTCTGCTGCATACTTTCTTGATTTTACATTTCCGTTTGGCATGAAAGACCGCTCGAGATTTGTTAATATACTCCTTATTAAGTGTTTCCAAATGTCTTTTTAGTTTATTCGGTTTCTTGCTATCAGCCACCAAACTTTTCGAACAAATAATACACAGTGGACTTTCATCATCATTTACTTTAGTCTTTGCAAAACGGAAATCTAAATATTCTGCTGCATACTTTCTTGATTTTACTTTCGGTGTGACATTCTGTGAACCTGAATTTGTTGACGTTGACGCTCCACAGTCGTCACATACCTGCTTGCGTCCAATTAACACTTTGTCTATTTTTCTACAATAGAAAAGATTGTTTTTATACCGGGTATCAGGTTCATATGTGTTTTTATACAGCCGGATTTTATAACTCGATTAGGAGTAAAATAACATCGACCATCGACCTTTCACTGTTGTTAATTTTTTTCTGCCGTGTTTCCAGTACAAATCTTATTTATACTCGCAGAAACATTTCCAGAACTTTCGAGACTTCTTGTGATGAAATAGCGAATGTTTCCGAAAGGCCGATACGATACCACGGTCCGTGCAGTGATGCCAGATCTATAAAATTTTCGAAAGATTTGATGACGTATTTACATTCGCATGAATATTTAAAAAGTTTAATTAGTTGCAATTGTTTTTTCTTTTGCTAACTTTTACGGGTTTTTTGTTAGTGTCTCAAGACAAGATTTTTAAGGGAGAATGTGGGGTATGCCACAAACACTAATATTAAAAAATGGGACGCACGTCAAAGAAGGTTTAGAAACACTTGTATAGTCAAACTTTTGACTTTGGAAGAATAATTGATTTTAATATTTTAAATAGGCAAGAAGTAAGCTACGAAAAAGATAAAATGAAGTAGAAAATACAAAGACTAAAAAACCCCAAATTAATTGGGGAATTTTTAATCCCCAAATAAATTGGGGATAATCCCAAATTGTCTATAAATCTAATCTTATAGACAATTAACTGCTGAAATGTAGCTCAAGACATTTTGGAGAAAATAAAGTGATTATTATTAAAAACACGTAAGTAATAACTCTAATTAATAAATAAATTACAGGTAATTCATACTGAAACTAATCGTGCATCTTCGGTGTTACAAACAGATAGGAATGGAATACGAGCAACGAAGATTCGTTACTTGTATTTCTTCCTTATTGCCTTCTACAAAAGATAAACTGTCATCTCTATCTCTGGCTGGCGTTTACCAAATACCACGTGAAAGCGATGTTTCTTATTTTGGACAAACTGGCAGTTCTGTGGAAAAAAGAATTAAAGAACATCAATATTATATTGATTACAACATACCTCAGAAGTCTGATCTAGCACATCACAGTATTACCACTATCCATAATATCCAGTGGGATAATGCTATTCTTCTTCATGGATGCAGGTTCAAATATGAACACCTCTTTAAAGAAAGCTGTGAAGCTATTTTACACCGACCGAATTTAATTCGAATTGACTGCCTCTCTCTCGAAGATCAGGGACACTTTTGTTTTATGTAATCATTAAAAAACCAATTATCTTAAATATTAATTATTCATTAATTTCTTTCATTTCCTAGCTTGCGACAACATTCTATTTTAATAAGTGATCCACCCAATGTTCGTTGCTTGTATTCCATTCCTATCTGTTTGTAACACTGAAGACGTACTAGTTTAAGAACGAAATATCACTGTGGACTTACGTGTTTTTAATAATTATACTATGCCACAGGTTCCTCTAAAAATAAAAATGAAATAAAGTGAGCCATAAAATCTGCATTTTGTTGAAATCTAAATGGGTAATTAGACAAATAGTCTTTAATGATCAGCTAATTGAGCAACATTGATACTTACACCTTTTTGAAATCCATTATGAATAGCTTCATTTTAAACGTCACGTGAGGAAAATAGCGTGAGATCGGAATGTATCTTGCGTCATTCTTCATCTGGTATATAAGAATAGAACTTCATCGTTTTCTTAAATAAATATGTTTTTGTTAATAAAAAACGGACACAGGAGAAAAACGTGATATATTACCTATTTCGTGTTATCAACAGAGTTCATTTTAACACATAATGTTCATCTATAATGTATTGAAAAACAAATTTTTCATCTTTCTCTCTCTTTCCTACACATATCAGTTTGAGGTGACATCACTAAAAGATATTCATAAATGTCGAGGTCCCTCATGGCTGGGTGGACATCTTCTGGAGAAGAGGGGGGATGGAGGGATGGTGGGGGGAATTGTAGGACGACTATCGATCACCCTCCACCACCTAATGCAATACATATATATTTTTCTATTTCAGCAATTTCGGGCATATGAGTGACAGAACTAGTCACATGCTCTGACATCAAAAATACTGTTTGAATAAGTAATATTAGTACCTCTTGATGATCTTTTAAAAATAAAGAGAAGGTTTATTTTCTTTTCTTTTCACACATTTGTGCATGATAAAAGTTTAAAATCATGTGGCTGACAGTCGAAACGTATTTCAAAACTTTATGACACTGCTATTCTACAAACTGAACAAAAATGACACAGCTAGCAAATAAGTAATTGCGGGTTTTTAAAGGATAAAGTACAAAATAAATTAAACAGCGACAATTTTGCTACTATATTGGATGTATTCAACAGATTAAAATAGACAAACCAACAGAAATTTGAAAGTTTGCAGACAGATCTTGTGAAATTTCTTTCCACAAACTAACCAGAGGCTGCTCGAGCCACAGATAATCTTTGCTCTATGATGTCACGAAGCAAGTAAAAGTCACTTTAACATCATATCTACCAGCATGTGAAAAGAAGTCCATTAATCATCTATGTGAAAATTACATTTTTGAAGAAACTGTCAGAGTAAACATTACTATGAGGAAAAACAATCAAATTGAGTGACTTTCCAGTTACTGCAATTTGTTCAACCAGTGCAGCTATCATATTGTGTTGTGGTGTTTTGTGTCCTGTGAAATAATGGGTGAACCACAAAAAGTCTTTGAAATTTTCTTTCTTCAGAAAATAGCACGAGACAAAACTATTCACATAGCTCTAAAAGATAGGAAACCGATTATTATTATTATAGAAGATACATTCATTGTGATGTATTTATCCAAGACGGCTTCTAAAAAGTTATGCATTAAGTGCTCTGATATAGTTGCTTACTTGCAAAGAAGAGTTAACTACAAATTAGACATTGGTGACTGTAATATTCTGAAATGCAAAGATTGGGAACAATTCTCGATGTTACAGGAGTTAGTGGAAGTAAAGTTTTCTTAGTTGTGAAGAAGTTGAGAGTTTTCACCAAAAATGTATGACATTTACTGAATTACCAGCTATTTGTATCATGTGAAAAATTACCACTAATAATCTAAATTCATCAATGGTAAAATTAGACTTTCAAGATTTTATTCAATTCGATAAAGATTCTTTATTTTGGGACATTTACGAACTTTTTATGAAGACTGTTTGTGTATACCTGGTGACAAAAGAACACATGGAATGTTAAGGAGGCATGGTATCATTTCTAGAATAACACCATATTAAATGTATGGAGCTGTACTTCCTATGGTTTCGGATCTTAAGACTCGTTTGATTTAAAAGATATTTTGCTGCAATGTAACCAAGAAACAGTGAGTAATGAACATTTTCTTTATTGAACTCATTGGAAAATGTTAAGAGTGTTAACTAAATATTGTGAAATATTTTAGGTAATTACATGTTTCGAATTTTCTCTGTGAATATACTTGTAAATAATATTTCAGCAAAATAAAATATTCATTTGTAAACTTAAATGAACAAAGATGTGTGTTGTTGTGTTTTCCACAGTAAAATGTTTTCTCAGTTATTCTGTTAAGATGCTGATATATAAAAAGATAACTTTATACCTTAATGCAATTCTGATTAATTATTGTAACAAAAGTTAATATTTCTTTAGGAAAAAGTAATAAGCTTTAATATCGACAAAATGACATCAATACGAGACCATATTTTTAAAAATTAGCGACAAAGAAATTTTTAAGCAGAATCATTAATACAGATAAAAAACATCATAATAATATAAAACATAAATGTACAAAATTATCACTACTGTGAAATTATTACCAGGCACAGATCAAAAAATGTGCAGAAAACTGATATACTGTAATTAATTATTTTAGAAAATTGTCTAATGCTATGTATTGACATTGTTTGATTTATCTGCAAACATTTTGTTCACATTCTTGAAAACTAGATCTCATAACTGAATCTGATTATCTCAATTAGAATGTTGGTGGCATTAGAACACAGGAGTACCATAAATAAACATCAATAGGGAGGATATGATTCATGATTAAACACATTGAGTTTTATGCTCACCTAAACATTTCACTATAGTGTAAAGTCTAAATGTTTGGAACTTTGTAACAGAGAAATTACAAAGTACACTACAGAGCTAATATTCATTTGAAATAATAAGAAATAACTATTTATTTGTGCTGGAAGTTCCTAAAAAGAAATTACTAACAGAGAGTTCTAAACCTTCTTAGTCTCATTACATTTAGTTAAATTTACTAATGCTAAAGAAAAAGAAATAAAATAAAATTTTAGTTACTGAAGTAGGTTTGAAGCACAAGGAATTGAAGATAAAATGAATAGCCAGATAATAGCCACAGTTTTACAAGCAAAAGCAGTTTGCTTGCAAAAATGTGCAAAAGTGTGTATGCCAACGATATAACTTGCAAAACATACAAAACTGTGTATGCCAATGCTATAAAAAGTAGGTTTTGAATTTTAAAAGTAAAGAAAAAATAACTAATCAGATTGAAAAAAAAAAAATATATATATATATATATTTCCATCCTTTTGCAGAACCATTTCTTTGCGCTGCCCCTAAACACCTCCCCAAACTGGTAGTGGGCATATTGATGAAGTTTCCTCTAGCAGAGTGCTGAGGAGTGGTGTCTAATGGAGACTATAACATATTTTTAGAACGGGTACCTCTGCCTAAAACTCGAACGCGTCCCTTGGTAACCCGCGCGACGGACGATGCGGTATGAACATTTTTTGATGGCCTGATCATGTTACAGTGTTTGATAATGTCCTGTTAGCACAAGACGAAATGACATAGAAAAATAGGAAAGATTCCCCTCGAATACTGTAATAGCATTCTGGGGAAGTAGCAAGAAGAGAAGAAAGAAAGAATCAAGGGAGGAAGAGGAGGAGCAGTCTACAGATAATATAGCAGATGTATATTACATGAAGTAAGGCATGGTCTAGCATCAGGTACCTCAGGTTTGCCACACCCGTACTCGCTAAAGTGAGCCCCTGAGAGCCCTGGATAGGTTTGTAGCTGTTTGCACAGATGCTGGAATGAAGATCAGTGTGGCCAAAACTGAAACATTTGTGATCTCAAGACAACCATCCTAGTGCACTCTAAATGTAAGTGGAGTCCCAATGAGACAGGTGGAGAAGTTTACATATCTTGGGTTAAGCCAGAAGGCAAAGTTGGCTGTCTTCAATACAGTCTATGTCCCCATCCTCACCTATGGTCACGAGAGTTGGGTAATGACCGAAAGAATGCGGACACCAATCCAAGCGGCTAAATGAGGTTCCTTCGAGGGGTTGCGGGGCTAACAAAACTGGACAGAGTCAGAAGCTCTGCAATTCGGGAAACCCTCAATACTCAACCACTGCTTCTCCGTGTTGCGAGATCACAGTTACGCTGGTACGGGCACCTGGTCAGAATGCCACAAGAGAGGCTCCCTCGGCAGGCCCTCTTTGCCAAGCCAGAGGATGGGAGGCCACGTGGAAGCCAAGGACTCGCTGGATAGATTATATCCAAAACCTTGGGTGGACACGTTTGGGAATCCCACCAGAACACCTGAGTTTAGTGGCAGAGGATCGTGACCATTGGAAGTTCTTCTTGTAGCTGTTGCCCGCACAACCCAATTAGGAAGAGTGGGCCTTGAAGATGTATGTATGTATGTATATATATACACACACACACACACACATATATATATATATATATATATATATATATATATATATATATATATATATATATATATATATATATATATATATATATATATATATATATATATATATATATAGAATCATATCAAAAGTCCTCATTGAGTGATACAAAGTTTTGGGTCACGGTAATATAAATCCATAACTTTATAACTTAATGCAATTCTGTTTAATTGATGTAAAAAAAACAAGTTAATATTTTTTTAGGATTTCCCAGAGACATTTGTATTTCTGAAGGAATTATTGTAAGATGTGCATTGACAACACCGCCATGTAGTTTGAAAGAATTACTTGAAAAAGTTAAAAAGCAGAATACTTGGTTAATTAAATATAATAATCAGCTGACAAGGGACAATGGTTCTCTAACTCTGGACAAATTAAGAGATTGGTTAATGTCTTAGTTTGTCTAGAATCAACATCCAAATATCAGATATTGCTCACCAAAGGAAAAGAAAAATCGAAAATATTGGCAAACTTAATAAGCAGACCTGTTCTTGATGTAAATGATATCGGTTACTTTAATCGTGCAAAAAATATCATTTCATTCTTATATATGTTATTGGAAACATAGCCAAAGATTTTGTGCTTATATCAGTGCTCAAAAATATATGTATTGGTTTAAAAAAAATTAACACTTAATTTTACTACAGTAACAATTTCCCACAATCAGAAATGATCTAAAGTTTCGCACATGAGTGTCATAATGTAGACAAATCACGAATGTCTTTCCACAACCATTGGAAATCATATCCTGTGTTCAACAGTATTAATGTTACAAAAAGAGTAAGGTACAAAAATATAGTGCATTTATCACTTTAATTAATTTCTGTATGTTAGATTCAGAAAACATAATATTGTAAATAATATTTCAGTCAAACGAAATGTGTAAAGTTAAATGAACAACTTACAGTTTAAGGGAGATGGTAAATCCCGCATTATTCTACCTGCAGGTACAAAACTCGAATCTAATCCATCGTAATCCTAGAGTTTCATGCCAAAAAAAACTATCGGCGAACCCAATTGTAATTATTCACTTGGGTAGAACAACAACTGGGAAACTCGGAACAAAGTTGGAGCAAGCTCCGTCCCTGTCCTTAATGTTCTCTGATAATGTAAAACGCAGCAGCTCCTAGGAGATGTATTACTGTTTTACATTGTGAGAATAATGTAATATAATAATGTAATGCATCTCCTAGGAGCTGCGTTTTACATTATCAGAGAATATTAAGGACAGTGACGGACCTTGCTCCACCTTTGCTCCGAGTTGCCCAGGTGTTGTAGTACGCAAGTGATTACTTACACTTCGGCTTGCCGATAGTATTTTCGGCATGAAACTCTAGGATTAGGATGGATTTAGATCCGAGTTTCATACCCGGCTGTAGAATAATTCGGGATTTACCATCTCCCTTAAACTTAATTTATGTCGCCGGTAAAATAGCCTTTTGGCTTCTTACAACTTACAGTGTCGTTGATGTGTTATGCAAATTTAAGTAAGACCTTTTTTGAAGTCACAGTGAATTCCCACACAATTTATATTTTTAGCTCTTATTTTAAATCTTAAATCAGAAATTCATACTCTAACCATCACTCACAATTCCAAATAAAAAAAAAGTGGGGAAAAGTGATGTCCTTTAATTAATTAATTCAGAAAATGTCTTATATGTTAAGAGTGAAAATTAACATTTGAGAAATATTTGTAGGTAAATTTCATGTTTTGAATTCTTCTCTGTGAATATAATTGTGTATAAAATATCAGCAAAATAAAATATGCAAATTATAAACCTGAATGAACAATGTTTGTTGTTTTATGTTTTCCATATTTAAATTAGACTATAGTGAAATTTTTTACTCGGTTATTCTGTTTAAAAGTTGATATATATAATTTTCACACCGAATAATCATTTAAGACTTTAAACTTAACAATTATCTGAAAGTAGGGTTACAATATATGTCGAACAACATACCCTACTTTCAGCCAATTGTTAGATTTAAAGTCTTAATTTTTGTTTAGTTATAAATGCAGAGAAAAAAAATATGAGTGCAAATTACCAAGTTTGACAATATCAACATCAATTGAGATTTTTGTATCATATAAAGCCAAAACAGACAATATTTGTTGATTGCAGTTACTTTATATGATATTTGTAACTTCAAATGACCACAGTAGTAGGGGTGGCTCTTCTGACCAAATGCTTCTGGTGGGCATGGTTTTTCCCTGAGGGTATATGTGTCAATGGCTTCAGCTAGGGGAGGCACTTCTGACCAAATGCATCCGGTGGGCGTGGCTTCCTGACGTCATTGAGAGTGACGTCATGAGTTTGGAATGTTTGGAATTTCCATGTGGGCAACTGTGTGAATGGCTTCAGTTCTTGTGTTTTGGTTCGCGTATGGGATTATGGGGGATTTTTTTGGTTCGCCTATGGAATTATGGGTGATGATAGAGATAAGGATTCGTGTTGTGACTGGTGGGACACTTTAAACCAAATGCTTCCGGTGTGCGGCTTCCTGAGTCAGGAATTTCCCTGGGAGCATATGTGGTCACTGGCTTCAGTTCTTGTGTTTTGGTTCGCGTATGGGATTATGGGTGATGGTAGAGATAAGGATTCGTGTTGTGGGTGTGTGTTGTTTTCAGATGTAGATAAGTGACGTCATTTGTTATTTGTAAATAAATGTCGTCATTTGTTATTTGTAAATAAGTGACGTTATTGTTTTGAATGGAAAGGGAAATATTAGTGTATAAGTAATCGTGTTGTCATTGGCGGACACTTCTGACCAGATCAAGATCAAGATAAGATAAGGAATCGTGACGCGAATGTTTGTTGTTATTGAGTTTGGAATTTCGCTGGGCCCCCCCTTCTGTCAGAAATATCACGTGGTGTGATGGGTGATATTTAGAGATAAGAATCGTGACGTTATGTATTTGTGCGGTCCCCCCCCCCCCCCACCCCCCCCCCCCCCCACCCCCCCCCCCCCCCACCCCCCCCCCCCCCCACCCCCCCCCCCCCCCACCCCCCCCCCCCCCCACCCCCCCCCCCCCCCACCCCCCCCCCCCCCCACCCCCCCCCCCCCCCACCCCCCCCCCCCCCCACCCCCCCCCCCCCCCACCCCCCCCCCCCCCCACCCCCCCCCCCCCCCACCCCCCCCCCCCCCCACCCCCCCCCCCCCCCACCCCCCCCCCCCCCCACCCCCCCCCCCCCCCACCCCCCCCCCCCCCCACCCCCCCCCCCCCCCACCCCCCCCCCCCCCCACCCCCCCCCCCCCCCACCCCCCCCCCCCCCCACCCCCCCCCCCCCCCACCCCCCCCCCCCCCCACCCCCCCCCCCCCCCACCCCCCCCCCCCCCCACCCCCCCCCCCCCCCACCCCCCCCCCCCCCCACCCCCCCCCCCCCCCACCCCCCCCCCCCCCCACCCCCCCCCCCCCCCACCCCAAAGAGGGTGGGCTGAAAAGTTCTGATAAACACCTGGAACACAAATGATATTGATGCAGCTGATATAACACCTAAACAAGTAACATTGTTTAGGTGTTATATCAGTTATATCATTAGGTGTTATAAAACTGGAGTATGGAAAAAATATAGTTACACAAGTTAAACGCCACCCAAGAGAATTCTCTCCTAGAAATGGGGACCTGATAATCTCCCTCTTGGGGTCATTATCCACCGACATCTGAACGTGCAGAACCACTCAGCGAAGTGGGTTCCCGAATGTTTGAATGCTGACAAAATAGAGAATGTTTTCTCTCATCTGAATGGATTTGAAGTCGTTTTGAGAAATCGGGTGAAAATAATTTGGCTCGTATTGTTACTATTGATGAAAAATGCTTCATCTTCATGACCTAGAGACCAAACAGCAGTCAGTGAATTGGAGACACAAAGGTTGTCATACGGTCATGATTAAATACTTCGCCAAATTATCCTAATTACTAAACAAGTAACATTGTATAAGTAAAACCGGAGTATGCAAAGAAATTGGTTGAGCGAGTTAAATGCCACCCAAAAGAAATCTCTGCTTGTTTTTCAGTAAAAGATAGTATGGGTGTAGAAGATTTAACCCTAATGTAAGCAGATACCGTTTGTAGAAAGCAGCTGCTGTTCGAATAATGAGTGCCAATTCGGCTATTTTCCATCAATCCGGTGTATATTATAATAACGATGGAACAGAGATGGATGAAAGAAATGGAAATGCTATGATTTTCTATGGCTTTCGTCAGGCATTTTATAGGATACCACATGAACGCTTGTTGAATAAATATGAGATTGGGACAGGTTAGTGACTGAAGGAAATTAACCAGAAAGTGGTACAAGGAGAGAAACGAATCTGCAAAAGTAATAGTGACTAATGGATATCAGTTCTTGGACCATTATTTTCAATCCCTCCATCAATGATATTGGGATGGACATCACGGGTGATGCCTAATCAGGAGCAAATATTTTCTGATTGCTGAGGAAGCAAATATAGGCTGGGCGAACACGGATGCTACTGGCACAATCTGCTTACCGAATGATTTAAATAGACTGGGAATGTGTGGAAATACTTTTTGTTTTCGAATTTGTTCTCACTACATTAAAATACTCTTTTCATATAGCGATCGTAAAACATCGCCTGTTCAAATTTTGAGCTACAATTACACACCACATATTTCTTGAGAAGTGAAAGATCGGTGTAGTCCATTGCTCACTGTTCTGCTCACCCAAGTTCTTTGCAAGATGATCTTAAATGATAGCAAGATTACTCAGAGAAGTGGAGTTCAAATTGTAATATAAAAGGTGTAGTATTCTTATCATTGAGAAAGAAGCTGCTGTTGAATGACGTTAATCAACAGTTTATAGAAGCAATGAAGATATGTAATTTTAAAACAGAATTAAATAAATTAAAATTATAAATTCCACAATAACATGGTGAATGTACGAATGAGAGGAAGAATGTATGCTGAGTGAAGATAAGCAAATCAACTTATGTTAAATGCTAAATTTCGTATAACATATATTGCTTTGGCGACAGTGGTGTTAAATTATTATTCCTTTAATTAGTCCTTCATACTTTATTTTATGTAGCAATTGTCTCGGATTGTGGTAGATTTTTTTTTATGAGAGGCCTAGTTGTTCCCCTCAATAACACCATAAAATCAACCAGGAATGTATTTGGTAGTTACGTCTGCATCCTGGTTGAAATGTGCATTTGAGAATATTTCTGGAATACACTGCATTGCCTAGAGGGATAGCAGTCAGATGCATAGCCGATAATATTATCGTAATAATATCATATTAATTTTACATATGTTGTATATACCAACACTGCAAATATAATATATAACAGATGTCATAATTTTAATATTAGTTTTTTTGCATATCTTAAGAAACAAATCATTTTAAAAGCAAATAGAAAATAGAAAGTAGCCTAAAACATTAAATAGATTAGATTATAACGGAATTTTTCATTTATACCATAATAGAGTTTTGCGAATTTTTAACTAAATTTTATTTAGATATTTATTAATATATTGCATTTTACCTTCGAGACAGAAGGGATAAATATGAGGTTTGGTGACATAAGAAGAAACACAATGTTCAGCATCTAGAAAAATATCAATCATGCACTGATCTTCGCACTCCTGTAATAAATACAATAAAAAAATTCATTTTACTTTGCTTGATTCATTTCGATAGAGAAATCTGATATAACAGTATTATTTTTCATTAATCTGATTTAGTGCTACTCTTTATGATTACTCTCTGACTCAGCTTTACTTTTTACAAGTTAAATCAAGAATGAATGTGAAAGAATAACTCTTCTAAATGCCCATGGCGATAACGTGACAGAAGCAGATGAGATTGTTCAACTAATGAGTGCCTATTTTGTTATTAAATGCTATCAATCTAGTGTAGGCAACACAGAGTTCTCTGCTACCTCTTCTGAAGAAACTCAGGTTAATGAGGAGGATACATTTTAGCTGTTTCACAAAGAGAATAAGGGTTCAGCAATAGGGACTGATTGGATATCGACATATGTGCTAAAATAATGTTAGCTGAGCTGACTATTTTCTTAACCAAGCTATATAATTTGAGTCTCAGAACAGGGAAGTTTAAGAAGGAGTGGAAAGAATAAATGGTAATCCCATTGCACAAGGGCAATAAAGACTGATATATCCAGCTATCGATCAAACAGTATATTAGGAGTTGTGCTGAAGATTTTGGAAAAGTTGGTTAAGGTTCACATTCAGAAATGGGTTTACAGAGAATCTCTACTTTGCAATTAACAGCATAGGTTCACTAAGAGATGGTCATTCTTCAGCAGTTTGCTCACATTCTATAATGATGTTGTATTAATATTATCAATGATTTAGACAAGGGTAATGGAAATGTCGTAAATTTCTTCCGAAGAGTCGCTGACTCCCTGGAGCTCTCTCTTAATAATAATAATAATTATTATTATTATTTATTTATTTCGTATGGGGTTCTCCGCTAGCTTCCCCCGTTCCTTAGGACGGGATATAGCCCTCCTAACGAGGTATAAAGGGTGTATTTTATGACTGTAGATGCGTGTGAGTTCACGGGGCCGGTTTGCCTGTAATGAGGTACGAAAAATCCGAGTTTCCGATCTACCTCCGTATGAGACAGTTAACACACCTTTAGTCGAAAGATATCAGACGAAATTAGTCCGAAGGATCCTCACGTCACGGACTGGAATGGAACCCACTTCTTTCCGAACAAAGGGCTTCGTCTATAGCGACTAAGCCATGGGGGCTGTAAATTTTTTTTAAATGTATTTATATATTGATTGCTAAAATATTTATACATACAATAAACATGTTGTGTGACAATGTACCTTATACGTACGTTTACAGAGTTCAGCACTAAGTGCTGCATTTCCTACATTGGATATTTCAATTAAAACTTTTAATGATACTTTGTTGCCTTTATATTATGTTTTTACAACATATGTTCCGTTGTATTTATTTATTTTTTTAAAGTTTGAGAAAGAGTGATTACACATACGAATTTCTGCATTTGCTTATAAGGATTACTTGTAGATGAGTGAGGCAAGTAAATCCCACCTTCTTCGAAGCTTGGGTTAGCTTTTATGAAGACAGTGGGATTAGCATACACTATTTGTGTTGTTGTTACTGTTAATGGATAGCATGCAGGCATTAGATGCTAGTGATTTGTGATGTGTATATTAGTGTTAAGGGTTTCTTAACTTTGTTGGTATATTTTACAGAGTTCGTTTTGTAATGTTCTGTGGAATGAGAGCTGTGGACACATATTGGGGCACTGCAACCCGTTGTTAGTGGATAAGGTTCCCCAATATGTGTCCACAGCTATCATTGCATATATTAATTCAATTTTCACAAAATTGGCGAGAATGTTAAATCTCGTAACATCAGAATGGTTTTTAAACCAACTACCATGATCAGACAAATCTTAAGATAACGTAAAGATCAGGTACCTTTCTTCATATGTCCTGGAGTATATGAAATTCCATGCACGTGTGGCCTTTCTTACATTGGTCAGACTTCTAGAAGTTTTGAAATAAGATAGAAGGAACATGTGGGGGATGTCAATCATAATAGAATCATCACATCTCGTTTAGCTCATAATTTCTCAACATCAAATCACGTTATACATTGGAAAAACAGTTCTATGCCTTACATCGAGAATGACTACAGATACAGAACTTTAAAAGAAGCAGCTGTGGTACTACGCACAGGCAATAATTTAAATAGAAATCAGGGTATCATTCTTAAAGACATATGGAAAAATCTCGTCATCTCTCTCAGTTCGACAGAATTACAATATGCAAAAAACTACACAACACGTGGTCATCTACCGGAATCTGACTGAAGCTTTCGAACACATGCACGCCTTCAAACAGAATGATCAAATGTAACGGCCTAACAGTTACTAAAGTGTATGTTTGAAATATAACTTAATGCATTTGTTTTCACACCAGTTCAGCCTTGAAAATGGTAGACAGTGGCTAGTGAAACTTTTTGGCTCTTTGTATATTTTATCATTTATCTTCTGGTCTTTTAATAATAAAAGTTCTTTATTTTAATACATTAGACCAAATATGTGTAATTTAAGTTCTTATGGATAAGTTATGAACATCGTTAATGTATATGTTGAATAGAGTGGGTGACAATATGGCACCTTGAGGTACACCGTGTTTTTATTGTATACTCCGACTGTGACGTGTACCTATTTTTGTTACTTGTGTTCTGTTTGAGAGGTGGTTCTTGAACCATGTATGCTGTGTTCCTCTTATACCTATTGAGTATAGTTTGGTGACTAGTATATCATGTTCAAGTGTGTGAATTGTTTTGGTTAGATCCAGCAGTATAAGGACAGCGTACTTGTTTTTGTCGACACCTTTCTTTATTGTGTCAGCGATGTCTTCTAATAAAGTAATGGTGCTTTTTGTTTTCTGAAAGCCGTATTGGTTTTGTGAGATGATTTTGTACTTCTGTAAATAGTTCTGTAGTGTGTTGTGTTATTTTTTCTCGAATTTTTGAGATGATTGGTAGTGTAGCTATTGGTCTTTAGTTCTGAGAATCTTTCTTTTGCTGTGTTTGAATATTGGCGTAATTACTGCCGTTTTTAGTTGTTGTGGATTAATGCCTGTGTCGAATATTATGTTGACGAGTTTCAAAAGTATTGGATTTTTTGTTCAAAGTGTGTTATAAGGTGTGTGGGTCTTATTTTGTCTATTCCTGGAGTGGTGTTTGGTTTTTGCTTCTTTCTGTTCCTGTTTTGTTATGGGTGGAAAATACATCGTTTGTTGTTGACTTTGTGTCGGGCGTTTTTTGTTGATCGTTGATGGTTTGTCTTTTTTGAGTTGTGTGAGGTTGTTTGTGAATGCATGATTGAATGAATCTCCTAGTTCCTCTAGGTTTGTGTCCTGACCAAAGCTTTTTGCAGTCAAATCTTGTGCTGAACTTTCCTTTTTTCGGGTTACTAATTCGTTGAGTGCAGCCCATGTTTGCTTCGTGTTGTCGTTATATTCCATGAATTTTTGTAAGTAGTAGCGTCTTTTTTGCCCTACGAATTTTTGTTGTTAGTTTATTTCTTGTGTTTTTGTATAAGGTTTGAAAATGTGTGTTACTGGGTGACTTTTTTAGTTTTTTCCATAGATTTTCTTTTACAGTAATAGTATTTAGTATGTCGTCATTTATCCATGGATCATTGTCTTTTAGTCGCCTCGTTTGTGTAGGGTGTGTTGCTTTTTTTTATATTTCTGTGAACTTTAGTTGAAAATTCTCGTATAATGTTACAGGATCATTTATTTTAAGTAGGGAATTCCAGTCTGTATTTTTTACTTGGTTATCGACAATGTTCTTTAGTATGATCGAGTTATGTTGACTTTTGTGGTGGTGGGAGTGGGGGGTAGGAAACGTAATAAAACGAAGTTCAGACAAAGTAGTGATCGGCAATTTTTACGTTAATTATTGATGATGTATATGTATGGATGGGAGCCCGTATGTTGATATGATCAATTCATGATTATGTTAGGGAGTTATTGAGTATTTCCTCTCTTGTTGGGGAGTTAATGGTAGGGTTTATGTTGTACTGACTTAGTTTATCAAGATATGTGCTAGTGGTTGAAGAAGCGTGGTCAAGAGTATTTATGTTAATGTCTCCTATTAGGATGAGCCTGTGTGTTGTACGCGGTTCGATGCCGCTTAGCCATGTTTCCATCATAATTTCAATAATAAAAATAATAAATTAAAATAAAGGATTGAATTAAAAAAGAAGAAAAAAATTATTATAATTATTATTTAAAAATATTATTAACTTGCACGTATCTGTTATTCACAACTGTAATGTGTTATAAATATTATATATATACACTTGTATATATACTTATTCCTGTATCTACGTATGCAATTTATCTGAGACGTAATAAAATGATTAAAATAATAATAATAATAATAATAATAATAATAATAATAATAATAATAATAATAATAATAATAATAATAATAATAATCCCGGGGCAGAGCTGACTACTACCGGGTGCGTCCCCAGTTGGCGGATCGGCGAACAGCCTTCAGATATGGAGGTTAGCTGCGATATAAGCAGAGCAATCTGGCGAATAAGCAGCCGTGGACCAACAGCGACTGAGCTATCAGGGCGTGGGGGAGCAGAAGTGGCAACTCTGTCTCACTTAAAACCTCACAAAGCCCAATGACAACTCGGTGACATGGCGAGTAGTGCATCCAATAAATAAGTACCTGCTGGGGTCACCGCCCCTGACATTGGGAAGCAGCATTGTCAGTACTGACACAAGGTTGAAGTCAAATGATGACAGAAAAGCTTGTGATCAGAGATTTGCAGATGGCAATATGATTATATTGTGTACGTCTGTAATATTGCGGAGCAGAAAGCAAATGGAGAAACTACTGCTCTGCCTTATCTCCAGAACAACCACCATGGCGAGCAAATCCTTACAATTGGCCCCAAGTTCCCGGCGTCCCTTAAATGGGACAGGGGTGAGAAGAATCTCCGGGCTCAAAATGGTGTCCACTTTTAAAATTGACTTGGAATGTCAGAACTCTGTATGAAGCTGGCAAATTAAGAAATGCCACAAGAGAAATGAAGAGGCTGGGCATCCGGATTTGGGGAATTTGCGACACAAGATGGCCAGGATCTGGAAGTGTCAACAAGATAATATGACAATGTATTACTCTGGAAATGATGAGAACAAACATCGACATGGTGTAGCTGTAATAGTAGATGAAGAAATCAATAAATCAGTAATAAATTGGATTCCATTTTCTGAAAGGATAATGCTGTTACAACTTAGGGGAAACCCCGTTAACATAAATATCACCCAAGCTTATGCACCCCACAGCTGACAAAAGTGAAGAAGATGTTGAAGAGTTTTATGAACACCTAAAAGAGATTAAAAACCTAACAAAGAAACATGATATAAACATAGTGATGGATGACTTCAATGCAAAAGTGGGGTGGGGGTGATGGAGAAATTGTTGGCGAACATGGCTTAGGCAGCAGAAATGACAAAGGAGATCGCCTAGTCCAATTCTGTCAGGAAGAAGATCTAACAATAGCAAATACCTGGTTTAAACTTCCACCCAGAAGACTGTACACTTGGAAATCACCTCAAGATAACCAACATAATATTGTCAGAAATCAAATTCATTATATACTGATAAATAAAAGATTCCACAGTAGTATAAAGAGTGCAAAGACTTATCCTGGAGCAGATATCTCATCAGACCACAATCCCATAGTTGCAGAAGTAGGTCTTAGATTAAAATCAGCTAAAAAATCACAAAAGAAGAAAAAGAAAATTGATGTAGAAAAACTGAAAGACCCAAACATAAATAAAAGTGCCAAGACACAGCTTAACCTGCGATTACAACAGATTAACATAGAAGAAAATAAAAGTGTGGAATCTCTTTGGAATAGCTTAAAGAATGCCATCGTAACAACAAGTATTGAAGAAGTAGGTTATGTGAATAATATAAAACAACAGGAATGGATGACAGATGAGATTCTTTCTCATATAGATACAAGAGGATTGTATAAAAACAAAGACCTAGCCAGGTATACAGAAACACATAACATCATCAAGAAAAAAATAAAAGAAGCCAAGGAAAATTGGATGAAAAATTTATGTACTGAAATTGAACTGCTTCAGAAACAACATGATAATTTCAATCTGTATAAGAAAATCAACGAAATTTCCGGAAAACTGAGGAAAAAGCAAATAGTGTCTCTAAGAGACGAAAATGGAAAAATAGTTCTAGAAGAAGAGAATAAAGCACAGATTTGGATAAAATATGTAACAGGACTTTTCAATGATACTAGACAGAAGCCTATAAATATAAAAGATAACATTCAAGGACCAGTAATCATGAAATGCGAAATAGAGAATGCTATACAAACAAGTAAAACAGGAAAAGCCAGTGGACCAGATGGTGTGCAAACAGAATTTTTAAAATTAATCGAACCAGATAACATCAAACTTCTTGAAAAACTATTTAATAAAATATATGAAAGTGATGAATTTCCATCAGATTGGCTGAAATCTACATTTATCACTATCCCAAAGAAACCCAAAGCGAATTCCTGTGGTGACTTCAGACTTATTAGTCTAATGAGCCAAACATTAAAAATATATTTGAAAGTAATTCAGAATCGCAAGTGAAGAAACTCTAAGTGAAACACAATTCGGCTTTCGGAATGGTTTTGATACTTGAGAGGCCCTTTTCTGTACCCAAATATTGATACAAAAATGCATAGAAAAACAGAAATCTGTCTTTATGTGTTTTTTTATTTTATATGTAAGAAACTATAGATATAAAGTTTCTTACATATAAAGTAAGAAACTGTTTTCTTACTTTATATGTAAGAAACTCTAAGTGAAACACAATTCGGCTTTCGGAATGGTTTTGGTACTAGAGAGGCCCTTTTCTGTACCCAAATATTGATACAAAATTGCATAGAAAAACAGAAATCTGTCTTTATGTGTTTCATAGATTTTGAAAAAGCATTCGACAAAGTCAGACACACCAACTTAATAGAAATCCTTCAACAAATAAGACTAGACGAACAAGACATAAGACTAATAACAAATCTGTATTGGAATCAGTCAGCTACCGTTCAATTAGACAACATTACCAGCAGTGATATTAACATCAAAAGAGGAGTGAGACAAGGATGTGTGCTCTCACCACTCCTGTTCAACATATATGCAGAGGTAATCTTTAAAAAAGCATTGGAAGAATGTCCAGAGGGAATCACAATAAATGGAAAGATTGTTAACAACCTACGATATGCAGATGACACCGTGCTAATTGCAGATAACATTATGGATCTCCAAAAACTCATTGACAGAGTATACATAGAAAGCGAAAGAATGGGAATAAATATAAACATCAACAAGACAAAATACATGATCATCAGCAAACATCCAGCCTCATCAATGAAACTGACACTCAATGGGAAAAATATTGATCAAGGGTTAAGATATAAATATCTTGGTTGCTGGCTTAATGAACGGTGGGATCCAGAAATAGATATAAAGACAAGGATTGAAGTTGCACGGCAGTCCTTCATGAAAATGAGAACACTATTCTGCAATAAAGACCTAAACATGGAAGTCAGATGCCGAATGCTGAAATGCTACGTGTTGTCTATTCTGCTCTATGGAGTTGAAATATGGACATTGAAGGCGACAACCGTTAAGAAAATCGAAGCCTTTGAGATGTGGCTATACAGAAGAATGCTAAAGATATCATGGACAGAAAAAATTACCAATGAAGATGTCTTAAACTCCATTGGCAAAGCTAAACATCTTGTGCAAATAATCAAGAAACGAAAAACATCATATCTTGGACACATCATGAGAAACAGCAAATACCAACTTCTACAAACTATTTTGGTAGGAAGAATTGATGGCAAAGGAACTAGAGGAAGAAAAAGAATATCATGGTTTGACAACATCACGACGTGGACAGGAAAGAGCAGTGCATAACTGCTCAGATTAGCACAAGAGCGCAGTTTGTTCGCCAAGATGGTCGCTGACCTTCGTTAGAAGATGCACAATAAGAAGAAGAATAATAATAATAAATACCTTCCAAAGAAAGAATATAATACATTATACAGAAAAAAGAAAAAAAAACTAAATCTGTTGTAAATATGTAATATTATGTGTTGTAAATATGCAATCCGAATATACAATCATAATTTGATATATACAATCAAGGTTTGATTTGTGAGTGTATCAAAAAGCTATTATCTATTATCTTCCTATTTCTATTATATTTCTATTATCTTCCTCAGATAAGCTCTGCTAAGTTTATCTGAGGAAGATAATAGATGATAGACGGCGGTGGTTTCATGGTTATGTTCCTATACTGGTCTCAAGCCAGGTGTTGATTTTACTGTTTGATGGTACGTGCTTGGAAGACTTCAACTGCTATTACAGTTTAACTGTTTTTTCTTTTTTTGCAAATAGGGTTGGATTTAGATGGTGTGTTTGTTTCTTTGTGTTCTTGTAGTGATGGTTTTTGAGAGGGGGATTTTCATAGGTTTGTGTGTGTGTGTATGTGTGTGTGTGTGTGTGCGTGTTTGTGTGTGCACGCGTGCGTGTATGGGGGAGAGAGAAACAGGAATTGCTCTAATTTTCATTCTCGCTATAATATTTATATAGCGCCTGTTTCAGCTCTCTGTATGTTCCTAGGTTTCTGCTGTCGAACGGCAGTTTGTTTATCTTGTCAGGTACGTAGAAGTTTCGGGTGGCTTTGCCGTGTGATTGTTGTACTTACGTAGTTTGTTCACTGCGGTCTTGTTATTTGATATGTTGTTCTGGTTACTCTATAGTTTGAGCTGTAGTAATGTTTTAACATGACTGTGTAGTGGCAAAAGCGTTTCACCTTAAATATTTTGTGTTTTGTCCGTGTTTCCTGCATAAGAGTGGGTTGTTCCCAGAATATCAGTTTTAAAATTTTATCTTGCAACTGTTGCAACCTGTTAAGTCTTTAGTCTGTGCAGAATGCATATGATGTGATTGCGTATCTTAAAATATTTTCACATAATGCTTTATAGATTAGTATTTTTGTGTGTGTCGGCCAAATATCTTTATATTGGTATAGTTTGCATGCTATTATCCTCGGCTTGTTGTGTATGTAGTTTATATGGCTATACCAAATTTGATCAGTATTGAAGTGAAGTCCGAGATAGCGTGTTGTTTTCACGTGTGTGATGGTTGTGGTTTTAGATTCTGCGCTTTGTGTAGAGGAGGATGAATGTCCGATAGTGAGATATTTAGTTTCTATGGGCAGGGTTTGGGGGTTTTTGAATATAATTAGCTTTCTTTTTGCAGGGTTTATGTATATGCCGTTTTCCGTTAATCAGTTAGTGATTTGATTGATGTCGTGTTGTATATTTGTTTATGCGATATTTACATTGTTGTGAATTGGTACTATGGCCGTGTCGTCTGCGTACTGGAAGATTTTACTTTTCAGGGGAAGATGGCTTATGTCATGTGTGTATATGTTAAATAGAATGGGAGATAGGACAGCTCCTTGCGGTACTCCACAGGCTACATGTACCTCTTTGCTGTACGCTGATCCTATACATGTGGTGTGCTTTCTATTTTTCGTGTATGCTTTAAACCACTGGAGTAGATGACCTCCAATTCCCATGTGCGTTAGTTTCATTAACAAGGTTTTGTGTATTAGTGTTTCAAATGCTTTTGTTAGGTCAATGAATTCTACTGATGTTATTCTGTTTTTATCCAATGCAGCGTTTATTAGATCTGCGGAATCTTCCAGGAGTGTTGTTGCTGCTTTATTTTTTTGAAAGCCATATTATGTTTTGGTATGATTTGAAATTTTTCAACGTATGTGGAGAGTTTCTGATGCACGATGCGCTCCATGATTTGGTTGATTACAGAGAGCGTGGCGATGGGCCCGTAATTACTTATAATGTTTATTTTTCCCTGTTTGTGTATTATGGGTGTGATTAATGCAGATTGTAATGTTTGCGGTTGTGTCCAGTTTCGAAGATTTTATTTATCAGTTTTTGTATAAGTGAAAGTGGGTTGATTGAGTGTATCTGGATGTGTTTTGGTTTGATTCCGTCTATCCCCGGTCCTTTGTTAGGGTTGCTTTGTTCAATTGCCAGTGATAGTTCTTCTTTTCTTACTATGGGGAACCACATCGACAGGGATGCGCTTGGAGAATGTTCGTTTGTGTGAGGAAAGGTTCCTTGTTGTAGATTTTGGACGGAGTTCACGAAGTGCTGATTGAGGTCTCAGGCAAAGCTGTGTTTTATTGTTTCTGAGGCAGTCGTTCTGTGTATATTGTCCTTTATGTTTCCCTTATGTCATTCTGTGTTGTTAATTTGTTGCTGTAATAGTTTCTTTTTGCCGTTCTAATCTGGGTTGTTAGTAGATTCCGTTTTATTTTGTATTCAGCTTTTAAAGTGATATTGTGCAGCGTCTTCTTAAGTTCGTTCCATAGGGCATCTAATAATAATAATTATTTGTCATATTTTCAAACGTTTTAGTTTACTATAAATTGATTTTTGTGGTACATATTTAACCCTTCTTAGGCACACCAACAGTTCTGCCTCTTCTACCATTGTTTTAGGAACACAATCTAGCATCTCATTGATCACATGCCAGGTTTGATTCATGTTGTTTTGTGCAGAGGTTTGTCTCTGTAGTACCTTTTTTTGTATTTCTGATTTTTGTTGAAAGGCGATTCCTTGTTATCTTGTATTGAGTTTTTAAAGCTGTGTTATATGAACATCGCTACAATTCTTTCCATAAAGCGTCCTTTCTGTGTATTTCTATGATTAAGGTTTGTGTTATCCAAGGATTTTGTGTTGTTTTGAACGAACTCTGATTTTCTTTGTAGTTGTCTTATATATTTTCTCCAGTGTGAGTTTAATGTTGTTATATAATATATCTGCTAAATCTGATGCCAGGTATTCCCCGTTTGTGTTTATTATTTCGTGGTTGATTATTTCTATTCGTCTATCATTGTTTTCTGTAGATTTTCTTCAGTGGGACATTGCATGGATATTGTGTTGGTGTGCAGGTTTACAGCGGTGAAGTAATGGCCTGCTACTTTGCACTTTATGACTGATGCAGTGTAACAGTTTGGTGATGCTCGGACGTTTATATAATCTAGATAGGAGGCAGTGATAGTATTTCCTAATATTTCTTCTCTAGTACATGATGTTATTGTTGGTATTAGATTTTACATGGATAGCTTGTCTAGATATTGTACAGTGTTGTTCTGGTTTTCGTTTGCAATATTTATGTTTACGTCGCCAATTATCATTAGGTATTCGGTTGGGCATATTTCTTGGCGTGAAAGCCAACAATTGAGTTCGTGCAAGAATTTTATCATGTTTAGGTTTGCTGGTCTGTAAATAGCATTTAGTATTATGGGATGCTGTCTATTGGTGGTATTATTGATTTTGTGTCAAAGGGTTTCAGCATGCTCAAACTGATAGGCCATTTCTTTTGCTATTACGTTTTGTTTGATAAATATTAATATTCTACCCCTCTTTTTGTTTGGCGGCATGATCTCTGTTGTCGGAAGCTTTGAATTTGGAAAGCAGTCGCTTCGTCATTAGTTGTGGATACTTCAGTGTAATTACTCAGATAAGCCTGCAACAATAACCAATGTTTTCAGATGCTTCTGATATTAATATCCAAGACTGACAGATCTGTTTTCTGTACTGTGTGTTGTTTCCTTGCATCAAGCGATTAGAAAATACAATTACGGATATACTCTGGTGTAATTACATTTATCTGATGGTTCACATTCATTTTTGTTGTGTTGAGATCTTCTTATTGAACTAATTTGGAGGTGTTTTGTTTCACTCTGGCAACTCATTTATATCTTCCGAACTTTTTATTTGTATAGACGTTTTGAAATCTGTGACTTTCTCAAGAATATTTGCCGTCTTTGATCCATAAAAATTGACACTTTTTTTCTGTTTTTTTCTTTTCTTGCTTGGTTCAAAAGATTCTGATTGAAAGGTGTTAAATACTGAGAAAGAAAATTGGCTTATTGTCTTGCAATGCATTTAAATCCTTGACTACTGGTTTTTTTCAGTCTGCTGGCTTTTATGAGATTGCCGCTTGTAGCCTTGCTTTTCAGACGGATTATTACCGGTGCGTGTAGTGGCAAGCCTTGTTTTCTGTTCTTCCTGGTATCCAATTTATGGTCTGCATATCATTATGCTGTAGATGGATGCCAATTGCATGGCCTAAATTTAAAACGACGTCTGATATTTTCTGTGGATTCAGTTTCTGGAAGACCGTTTATGACAAGGTCTTCTTTATGTTGTTGTTGGTTTAAAACTTGTTATTGTAGTTTCAGGAAATTAAATTCCTGAAGTAGTTCTGATGTGTCATTTATCAATTTGTGTCGCCTGTCAGTTAGTGCGTTAATGCGTTTAATTTCATTTACCGTTTGTAAGACTTCTTCGACTTTTGAATTATTAAATTTAACAGATTCTTTATATTTGCTAATTTTTGTTGTTATTTTTTAATTCTCTTTATCAATAATAATAAATTAAATAATAATAATAATAATAATAATAATTATAATAATAATGATAATAATAATAATAATAATAATAATAATAATAATAATAATAATAATAATAATAATAATAATAATAATAATAATAACAACAAGAACTCACGCTTCTTGTACATGGTGTCCTCCCCTTAGTGACCTTGCATTCCGTGATGTAGTCAGTACAATTTGAAGCATATGGAGCAGGCAAAAGTTTCTTTGTAGACTGAAAAATAAGATAAACTGAGATTTGTAGTAGAAAATATTTAAACAAAACATAGAATAAAATTAATTAATATCTTTATCTAAAAAGGCAATTATTCTTTTTATACCTTTTCTTCGTTAACTAGATGATAGCAAACATATTTGTTTTCTGAACAATCCATGCTGACTCTCATTACTACTCGTAAGGCTGGAACTGTTAAAATCTTAGTACATTCTCTCCATTCTTTATGTTCTTCAGACAAACTGCTACAGAAAGAATTACAACATATTATTTCCACTTTTGTTTTAATCTAATGGTTATAAGATTTCTTAGCGGAATTCTTCTCAGCTTCCAAGGATACCACCCTTTCCTTTCCCCACCCTCCGTAAAAGGAAACAATTCATCAATTGAAATACTGTATGACCTATCAGAAGTTTGTAAGTCTCAATCATATTACCCGTCTTCCTCCTGTTTGCAGCCTATAAATTCTCAATCGGTATCCAGAAGTATTCCACAATCCTGCATAATTAGGGCGCAGTACTCCTAGTGAGGTCTTACCAATGCCATATAAATACACACATTGAACTCTTATAACCATAAGGTAAAAAAGTGGAAATAATATGTTGTAATTCTTGGTGTAACAGTTTGTCTGAAGAACATAAAGAATGGAAAGAATGTACTAATGTTTTAACAGTTCTTTCATGAAAAGAGCTTTGAACAGTTCTGGTGTCTCCACCTGTTCAAATACAGAAGTAATAACTCATATACTTCTGTCCCTTATATGCAAGGCATTAGTGAACTCATAACGAAAGTTTTAAAGCTACTGAATATTTTTGTTGTCTTTCGCCTCATCAGAAAAATCTCCACCTTTCTCACTTCTCAAAGGACAAGCTTCAACTTCTCAACCATCCAGGTGTATATCAGATTCCTTGCTCCTATGGATTATCTTATTTTGGATAAAAAAGAAGATCTGCGTTTTATTTGGCTAGAAGAACACAAGTGTTATATTAAATACCATCAGTCTAACCATTCTGTATTTGCAAAGCATGCTATAGACACTAAACATTGAGTTCATTGGAACAAGACAAGAGTTGTTTATAAAAGTTCTGTCCTCAATGAACGGGTATATAAAGAAGCGTGTGAAACTTTAATCCTTTTTCCTACCTTAAGCAAATTTGATGGTCTACGTCTGTACCCATTGTGGAAGACAGTACTTTGTAATCATCTAATCTCTCCTAAAGTTATTTCGTCTGAATATATATTTTTCAATACGTTAAGAAATTAATGACCTTTTTATATATTTTTTTATCTTACATTACTACTTAGGTGGCGCTAAGAAATTATTGACCTTTTATTTTTTTTTATCTTATATTACTACTTAGATGGCGATTTATGGATTCGTCTGTTAATGTTCACACAAGATCACAAAATTGCCATTTTGTGATCTTGTACTGACAATGTGTGCGAAACTTAAAATTCTACGCTACTGCGAAAATTCCACGCTAATAAAATAATTGAAGTGAAAAAAAGTTTTCCTCGCTGTTAATAATATTGAATAAAACTTAATTATTATAAAATGAAATGTTTTAATTTAATTTAATTAATCAATTAAACGGTTTTAATTGATTGAGCATTGATAATTAATTATTATTTTTCAATAATTAATAATAATTATCGATAATAATAACGTGAGTCATTCTAATTAATTACTATTTACCTGATTACAAGTAAATATTAAATAGTTTAATCTGGTTATTTATTAAGATGTCTAGTTTTTAATTTGTGTGATGTTATTAATCAGTATATGGCGCTTATTTATTTATTTTTTTATTTTTGTCAAGCAAGATATTTTAATCATTATTTGTTTCAACTGTTTTTGTGAACTTTTTCTTACTTTGTCCATTATTAAAGAATAATCCGAGATAGAATTTCTTAATATATCAGTTCTCTTAATTTATTACAGATGAATATAATGCGTAACTGATGCCTCTCAGGGTAATTTAATTCAAGCCGTATATTACACTATTAAAAATTAAATATCTTAATTTAAATTTTAAATTTAATATTTAAAAAGAAATCTTACCTGTTTGAAGTTAAATAAGTAATGCGATCCTGTTTTTAAGGGAGTTCCGCTATGAAATGGATTTTCTATAGTTCTGGAATCATGAAAAGATATCCACACACTGGGAGACAGGGATGGTTGTAAATATTCTTGGGAATCGACGAACAACCTGACTTCAATTAAAATCAATACAAAGTATATTGATAAATTCGTTTATAAATAAATAAAGTCTAAAAATATCTGTAAATAATCTTTATTAGAAATATACTTAAGAGGGTACTTAAAAGAAAAAATATATTCTAGAGGAAGAAAAAAAATATATATTCTTGTGATCTCGCGATTTTCATTCTAATCTTGTAAAAACCTGCCATTTTACAGTTAGGTTTTTAGACGATTAGAATGTAAACCTAACAACATACAGGACACTTAATTAGAAACTTTTATGCATTATGTACTTATACGTCTTTTAAGCAGCATATATCAAACATCTTCTAAGCAACTATTTAGGAATGCTATTGATCAGTAATTGTTAGGAGTGTTGATCTCCATGGCAAAAACAAAGAATCTTTCGAAGTTAGATAAAGGCTTATTGTAGATGCCTGTCTGGTTGGAGCAGCAATTCTGAAGCCAGTAGAGCCCACTAGTTTATCAAAAGGTGAGATATCCTTGGTGTTTAATCAGTGGAAAAATATCCTCACTGTTTCTTTTTCCTAACGCAGTCTATCAGAAACGAAATCGGTGTCGTCTGAGAACACGTTTACGGGAAATAGAACTTACTGTGCAGCAATTGATTGAAGAAATGAATGTTAGTTATTCAATTATGGAAAAGGTTAGGAATAAGAAGTCATATAATAAGAGGGGAGAATGTTATAAATAAGGTATAGTACACAAGAGAGTGAATATGACTTTTTTACATGGAGTGTGGTTGGTGAAAGGAAGGCATGAGGCGGTTAAATGCACACACATTGAATCCAAATTAAATGAGTTCTGACAGGTATTATATTTGTTACATTGTACTTTGCCTGTTACCTACTCCCTCGATGAGTCTTAAATCCTAGGGTTGTCTGAATAACAACAATAACAATAATGAATTGGACAGACTAATATCCTTACCTGCAAATATCTCAGTTTTTTCATTCCATCTTTCTCCCCAGTGAGAATTAATCGTGACGCATACATGAAAATTTAGACCTTGATCTCTCAAAACAACTGTTTTTGTATAGCGAAAGCTCTGGTTACTGATGGAGGTATAGGGTGTACAATAATCAATGCATTGCCAAGAAATATTCACATTGTCGCAAATTTCTTCACATCCTGCTAATGACGTCTGATTATAATGCACATACGTTGGACTACAAATTAAATAATTAAATATTATTATAAGGATTAATACAGTATAATACAATAACATATTGATAAATAAGTTATGATGAAATTTGAGTGCATATTTAAAGTTACAAACCATGGTTATTAAGGAGTCCATGATTGTGATTTTGTACAGAAGGAAACCTAAACATACAGCAGAAATCAGTAGAGATAGTAATAATAATAATAATACTCGTAAGCTCTTTTGCATGTATGGCAAATCACAATCTGTCAATTGGCGATAAAGAAAGAGAAAGAAACATGGATTAATGTTCCTTACCTACAACGCAGGAGTAAAAGAATCTACAGGACACAATCTAATGGCTTCATAGATTTAAATTCAAAATTATATTTAAATTCATACAAATATGCAGCATATCATAAATCTGCTTATTGACTGTCTCACCAAATCCTTCATACACCTATACTCTGACAAGACAATATATATATATATATATATATATATATATATATATATATATATATATATATATATATATATATATATATATATATATATATATATATATATATATATATATATATATTGTATATATATATATATATATATATATATATATATATTGTAACTCAGGCTGGCGGCCTTCGTATATATATATATATATATATATATATATATATATTTATTTATTTATTTATTAGGAGAATTCATTTATACTCGGTTGGAATATTATAAAATACGTTTAATGACTATTACCTAGAGAAAAGATGGCAAGATATATTTAACAAGATACTAGTTTACTAGTATCTTGTTAAATATCTTGTTAAGTATCTTGTTAAAACGTCATAAACATCATAAACAGAAACTAGTTTACTAGTTTCGTTACAAGAACATCGTCAGGTATCATACTCAAAGAAGTATATGAAAAATTACAGAGACTTAAAATTGTACTAACAGAACAAGTGAAAAAGAGTAGCATGTTTGAAAAATTGCAAGTATGAGTTCCATACAAACGAATACTACGCGCTGTCGCGAGTGCGCCAGTAATGAACAGAAGCAACGTGTGCGTCCGAGAGATTGTAACTCAGGCTGTTGTTGATATGAGAGGAATCTAGAGAAATTTCTCTTGATTGAACAATCTTTCTTTCGAGTTCATCGTAGCACACATGGATATTAGCAGTTTGAGTCCAGTTTACAATGTGCTGGCGGCCTTCGTCACAATTAGCAGAAAAGAGAACGTGGCTAGAGAGAGCGCTAGCTCTAGTCCTGTTATAGGAGATATCTCTACGGTGTTCATCCAAACGTAGAAGGATGGATTTAGCAGTCTATCCATAATATGGCTTTCCGCAATCACACCAAATCTTGTAGACTCCTGGAAACTGAGTGGGAAGATGTTTTTGTTTATGTTTGCAAAGTAATGAACGAAGTTTTGGAAGCGTAGTATAGCACGTTTTGAAGTTAAATTTCTTGAAAATCTTGGCCAGTTTTGGTGAAAGAGAGCTGATGTAAGGCAAGGAGATGAAGGCTCTTGGGGGAGGGGGATCTTCAGCAGTAGTTGAGTGCCTGGGGGAAAGAAATTTGTCAATCTTCTTTGGAGATAAGCCATTGTTAATAAATGTTTTTTTAAGAAAACTGAGTTCATTTATAATTTCTGTTTCTTCGGTAAGTAATGATTTGGCTCAGTTTTCTAAAAAAACGTTTATTAACAATGGCGTCTCTCCAAAGAAGATTGACAAATTTCTTTCCCTCAGGCACTCAACTACTGCTGAAGATCCCCCTCCCCCAAGAGCCTTCATCTCCTTGCCTTACATCAGCTCTCTTTCACCAAAAACTGGCAAAGATTCTCAAGAAATTTAACTTCAAAACGTGCTACACTACGCTTCCAAAACTTCGTTCATTACTTTGCAAACATAAACAGAAACATCTTCCTACTCAGTTTCCAGGAGTCTACAAGATTTTGTGTGATTGCGGAAAGCCATATTATGGACAGACTGCTAAATCCATCCTTCTACGTTTGGATGAACACCGTAGAGATATCTCCTATAACAGGACTAGAGCTAGCGCTCTCTCTAGCCACGTTCTCTTTTCTGCTAACTCAGACGAAGGCCTCCAGCACATTGTAAACTGGACTCAAACTGTTAATATCCATGTGTGCTACGATGAACTCGAAAGAAAGATTGTTCAATCAAGAGAAATTTCTCTAGATTCCTCTCATATCAACAACAGCCTGAATTACAATCTATCGGACGCACACGTTGCTTCTGTTCAGTACTGGCGCACTTGCGACAGCGCGTAGTATTCGTTTGTATGGAACTCATACTTGCAATTTTTCAAACATGCTACTGTTTTTCACTTGTTCTGTTAGTACAATTTTAAGTCTCTGTAATTTTTTATATACTTCTTTGAGTTTGATACCTGACGATGTTCTTGTAACGAAACTAGTAAACTAGTAGTATCTTGTTAAATATATCTTGCCATCTTTTCTCTCGGTAATAGTCATTAAACTTATTTTATATATATATATATATATATATATATATATATATATATATATATATATATATATATATATATATATATATATATATATATATATATATATATGTATATATACGCCATATATATACATATATATATATATATATATATATATATATATATATATATATATATATATATATATATATATATATATATGGCAGAATGATCATTGACTCGGTTAACATACATAGTTTTATGAAAAAAAATTTGAATGACTAGAACCGAGATTAATTAAAAAGGTTTTAATATAAACACACTACTAGTTTCGGCCTGTAACAGCCTTCTTCAGGTGACATTGTAAAAGAAAAAACACTAAACATTGAGGGTTAAAAGACTATGAACAACATAGACAGTCTTTATACATAGTTAGCATGAAAACGTTGTAGTTGTATTTGAAGCTGTTCTTTCATTTGTTGCATTGTTCGCAGAGTGCGTGCTTGCTGCATCACATGAACGTCAGTACATGATTACAGCTGAATGATTATGTGGTAGGTTGTAGCTTAAGTTGTTATTTAGATGAACAGGATTGAAGATGATTTCTCTCGATTCCACAATTTTTCTCTCTATTTCGTCACTGCAACGGAAGATGTTTGTAGATTTTTCCAGCAGACTTTGTGACTTTGGTAATCATCATTAGGATTAGCCGAGAAAAGGATATGACTTGATAATACACTTGCTCGCTGCCTCTTGTAAGTAATATCTCTCATGTGTTCTTCCATACGCATTTCGACAGATTTGTCTGTCTGCCCGAAATAAGGAATATCGCAGTCACATAATATTTTATATACGCCAGGGTATTTGAGTTGATGATGACAAGGTTTTGGGTGGGTAATTAAGGAACGGATTTTTGGAAGTGGAGTGAACAAGGTTCTGATATTGTATTTTTTTAGAACTTTTGCTAATTTATGTGAAACAGTACTTATGTAAGGAATAGATATATTGCTTTTGATTCTACTTGTTTCTTCTGAGTGATGTCAAGGAGGATTAAGAAGGAATTTATTAATGATTTTCTTGGAATATCCATTAACTTTGAAAGAAGTTTTCAGATGGTTTATTTCTGTAAGCAGTTCATTTGGATCATCAAGAAGAGAACGGGCTCTATGTCCGAAGGTGGAAATTATTCCAAGTTTATGAGGAGGGAAATGATGGGACTGACTGTGCAGATATCTGTTGGTATGTGTGGGTTTTCTATATATCGATATTTTTAGTTTACCAGAAGAGCGAGTCAGTTTGATATCAAGAAAAGGCAAGGAATTATCCGTTATCTTCTGGTAAACTAAAAATATCGATATATAGAAAACCCACATGAAGTAGTAATCCTTACTTCATGAAGTTGAATTACTACTTCATGAAGATTACCACTTCATGAAGTAGTAATCCTTAGTTATTTTAATGAAGAGGACAATGAAGCATTAATATATTGGGTTTAATTTTATGAATCACGCAAAGTCTGCAAACAATCAGATTAGTCTTTAATGGGAATAAATGCATAAATATAATATTGGTGATACTAATATATATATATATATATATAATTATACTGATTAAGAACACCGAGAAAGGTGAGAAAACTTTAGTATAACACGACTAATTTCGTCGGAACGCCAACTTATTCAGGTGTGTAAATAATAACAAAAAAATGAAAAATAACGAGGTAAAAAACATGGACTTCTCAAATTAACAAAATAGGAATAGCATCAGTCATATTTGAACTGGTGCCTGCGTGGCAGGACTAGCGTTCATTGTAAGTGAATGGCAACTGATTTGAGAGCACTGGAACTCACTCACTGCGCTGTGGGCGTCAGGCAAGCTGTAGCTTAAATTGTTGTTTATGTGTGATGGGTCTAGAACTATCTGTTTTGATTCCACGATACGTCTCTCAAGTTCGTGACCGCATTTATAGATACTGGTCGTAAGATTCCAGTCTATCTGGCGTTGAAGCTCTTCTAGATTAGAGTTAGCGGAGAAAAGAACATGACTGGAGAGTGCGCTTGCACGGGTTCTTTTGTAAGAGATGTCACGGTTGTGTTCCTCAAGATGTAGTGAAATAGACTTATCACTGTGTCCATAATAAGGTTTACTGCAGTTGCAGACGACTTCATAAACTTCTGGAAATTGAAGCTGGATGTGTTTTGGTTTGGGGCGACTCAGAAAAGAACTTAGCTTTGGTAGGGTGGTGAAGTAGGTTTTAATGTTGAATTACTTCATTATTTTGGCCAGTTTTGGAGATAGAGAGCTTATGAACGGCAATTGGATGTGAGTAATAGGATTGAAGTTATCTTCTTGTTGAGGTGGGATACGTGGATGTAGATGTTTAGTGATGCTTCGAGAAGAATAGCCGCTGTTTAAGAATGTGCTTTTCAGATGGTTGAGTTCTGTTTGAAGGTCTTCTTCTACTGAAAAAAGAGATCTTGCTCGATGGGACAGAGAGGAAATAATACCGGATTTCTGTGGAGGGAAGTGATGAGAAGTGGCATGCAAGCATCCATCTGTGTGAGTAGGTTTTCAAAAAATCGAAAATTTAAGACAATCAGGCATTCTAGTGATCTTCAACTCCGAAAAAGCGAGGATGCCGTTCATCTCTAATTCGGACGTAAATTTGATGTTCTGTTGATGATTATTTAAATGATGTCGGAAGGTTTGTAGCTCCTTTAGACCATATTCCCAGATAAGGAAGACGTCTTCCATGTATCACAGCAACAGTTTAGGTTTTAATGTTGCGTATGAAATAGCTCTCTCTTCAAAGTCTTCTAGGAAAATATTGGCTAAGACCGGAGATAATGGGCTGCCCATAGCTAAACCGCTGGTTTGTTTATATATTTTTCCTTCAAAAGAGAAATAGGCCGGAGTTTATGAAGTGCGTTAATAGAGCAAAACGTTTCTTGGAAACTTTGTTTTTAAGTAGATTGAGAACATCTTCTGTTGGCACATTTGTAAAAAGAGAGACAATATCAAAACTAACCATTCTGTCAGACTACCCTAGTTTAAATTTTTCGTCTTCGAAATGAAATCTATGTGTTATAACACGAGGAATTACCAATTACCTTTGGTAATTACTCCTATTACATCAAAAACTCTGTAGATTTCATTTCGAAGACGAAACATTTTCGAAATGAAATCTATGTGTTATAACACGAGGAATTACCAATTACCTTTGGTAATTACTCCTATTATATCAAAAACTCTGTAGATTTCATTTCGAAGACGAAAAATTTAAAACTCGAGGATTCTTACAATTTATTATAATAAACTTTTATTCGAAGACTTCAATATAACACGACGAAACTAGTTGTGTTATATTAAAGTTTTCTTACCTTTTTTGGTCTTCTTAATCAGTATAATTATTAACTTTTAAATATATCTACAAGCAGAGTCAATACTAGTCAAAAAACATATATATATATATATATATATATAACCAACCAACATTCAATCTGCAAAATAAAAACACACAGAGCAGTAAACCACCACCACTGTCACTTAGGTTGAAACAGAATGATACCTTGAAAACTAAAGGGTGGCCATAAAATAACTTTCCCTCTTTGGAGGCATCTGTAGCTAAAACCAATAAACGGAATGAGACCAACTTTTATATTGAGACTTTTGAAAGCATGGGGAAATGATTTCCGCAAAAGAAAGATTTAGTGCCAAAAGTCGCCGATAGGGGTAATTTTGGCACTGGTGGACCCGAAATCAAGTGGATAATTAGATTAAAGGCGGATAAAACGGAATAATAACATTTTGAAGGCGTAAGCGACATCCGCGTTACTCATTCCAGCTGCATATGTGGCGAGTTACAATGATAATAATAATAATAATAATAATTAAACTAAAACAACAACTTGCGAGAGACACAGAAATTAATGTAGTGATTGAACTCACAGGAAATAATGTTTTATTCATCAGAATCAGGGTTCCCTAGAGCACATACACGATTTCAATTTGCTGATATTTCTTGTGTACAGCAAATTGCATCCGGTGTGCAGCATGCTCTGCTGCTGAGCATAAGGAGTCGAATTGGATGTTCATAACAGCCTGTTTTATGTTCTCTTTCAAGACAAGCAAATTGGGAACGCCACCAACATACACAAAGGATTTCAAATACCCCAACAGCCTTCTAAATTCCCGAAGGGCCGCTATGGCATTGCACTGTTTAAGGTAAAATAAATTAAAGCACGCTGAGGCAGGTAGGATCCAAATTGAGCACAATTCGTCAATTCAATGAAGAGCATTCGAACAACTGTCTGAACGTTCCCAATCCCCTTTTTAAGTGGAATTGGTGGCGCTGCTGTTATGTACACACAGTAAAATTTGCATAATTCTTTTTACCTACGTTCAATGCAAATATTTGAGCTTTCGGCTTCGCCAGCGTCAAAGTTTCCCCTAACGGCGACTTTTGTTACTGAATCTTTTTTTCGCGGAATTCACTCCCCGTGCATCTCAGTATAAAATGTGGTCTCATTCCATCTATTAGTTTTAGCTACACATACCTCCAAAGAGGGAAAGTCATATAATGGACACCCTACACTTCGATGCGGATATGAACTGGAAAAGCCACATTAACTATCTACAAAAGAAACTCTGAACAATAACTGGCAAACTCGACATGTTAAAAGACATAGTTCTCAGACTCCTAAAAACACACATATACAAACCCACTATGCCAAAAGTACAAGCAACAACATATGTGTTCTGTGCACACTATAAAATAAATAGATTAATATCTTTACAGTACAAAATGATAAAATGCATCGTTTTGGAACAAAGAGACAAACCAGGTTCATATACACCGCAATGTCAGAACACAAAATACTAACAGCAAAACACTTCTGTCACTATCCCACTATACCAACTACAGCACTGCCAGAAATATATATCATATAACTAGACCTAGGGCAACTAATTGTATTACATGTAAACATAATAATCACTAAGGGAAGGCCACTCGATACATCCCAGAAACGTATAATTAATTATCTTTTGAATACATGAACCTTACAAACTACAGTAGCCTGAAAAGCGCCCTGAGGACATACGATGAACAAGAAACACGCACCACTACATATCTTACAAACTTAATGAAACACAATATATTAGTCAGGCTTTCCACTTCAGTGACACGTCATGACACTCCAAATTATCGTGCGTGTGTGTGTGTGTGTATGCATGCGTGTGGATAAATTTTTTATCTTGCTGCAGTAGTGAATATTAGACCTATCACACATCAGCCTACATCCATCACAGCAATCAAACCAATAAGGAATAACTTATAGGTGTCATCCTTGGATAAGCTTACTAAAAAGCTTCGAGGATGCAAGCTGTGATATTATATCTCAACTGAGATGAACACAAAGAAAAAAAAATCCTTTTATTACTTTTAAGTGTTAGAGTTACAGCTCTTAAATACATCAGAGCAAAAATTGTAAATACGATGTCATTTATTGTTATGGTATAAAATTGTAATCTTATTCAACTGCAACTATAAATTTCCAACTAGAGTAATAATTATTAACATAGTATACAGAAAAGGACATTTGTATGAAGTTCACTGCTAAAAAAGCAGATCAATATATTTTGTAAATATATCATTATTTACAAAATTATATATAACAAATTTGTAAATATATAATTTATTAATCATAATTTTAATAAAGAAATTTTTGAATTTTTATGGAAATCTTACGTGGGAATGAACCATAACCTGAAGCAATTAGTTGCAGTACTTTGTAAAATAACATGTTAGAATGTCACTTAAGACGATTATTGCATATACGTAAATATTTTGAGATCAATAAAAATGTATTATTTTATTTTTTCTTATTATTTATTTATTTAAATTATAAATGAGAGGGCTTTGTGTAGGCATACGAACGGGTGCACGGTGATATCGCTGCACGCGTTGTTTATAGTTTTAATGTGGTTCTAACTACTGATTTTAATTTAAAAGTGTTCTTAAGTAACTCTACCTGTCACTCTAAAGACAGTGATATAAAATTCACCGAAATCGGATAAGAAGAAACCAAATTTTGAGTGCTGAAAATTGAACTGGGTGAACCGTGATCAACAACGAGCAATGAACAAAGGACGATGCCATCTTTTCAATCACACGACAGTTGCTCAAGGGAAGAAATGTGAGTCATGAAGTGCGTCAAATGCCTGAAGGATTTATCATCCGACTAAAATCATATAACTTTCAAGAAATGCCGTAGGAATCTACACTTTACATGTGCGGCTTTTCAGAAACAACCTGGCAACGTTAATGCAACGCAAATGCAATGTACACGCAAGGAATGGATCCGCCAGGGAAAACAAAGAAACGCACCTAAGGCAGCCACCTACGACGCATCCAATTATGTGTGTTGTGTTATGTTCCATCGAGTCGTTTCCGACACTGGGCGACTCCACGAACATACACTCTCCATTCCGATCTGTTCCTGACCATGTCTTTTAGAATCTCCAAGCGCATTCCATTTGTTTCTTTAACTCCATCCACCCATCAATTACTGGTCTTCCTGTTCTCCTGTTTCCATCAACTTTCACAAGCATTATTATCTTCTTCAGACTGTCATTTGTTGCATAATATGTCAGAAGTATGACAATTTTTGTTTGATGATCATAGCTTCGAGGAGCAATCTGGCTTTATTCGGTCTATCATTGATTTATTGGTTTGTTCTGACCAGACAAAAAATACAAGGGAGTCCTATAATTTGCACTCCTTAAACATACTAATAGAAAACGGTCTTGAGACTATAACAGCCAAATAACAAAAAAATCTAGCGAATATGAGGATTTGGTCAGAGAGCTACTAGTAACATGAGGAGTGCCACAGGAGCCTTTCTCTCCCCAACTCTATTCAACATCTATATGCATGGATTTACCCAGCTATCTCTCACTGGCAAGATCTTTAAATACGTAGCCTATACAGCTATAATATCCAAAAACATAATAATGCAAGGATTAACAACACCAGAAACCAACCATAACAACATCATAAATCAAACATAATAATGTAGCAATGGACGAAGTCTTGTAAACAGAAAAACACATCAAAATTATTGTTAACCTGCTAAATGACAGGCAACATAGTTTGATGAAAGAGATATTCGAATTCCGTTAAGAACATAATTCCCTTAAACTACTATACCGTTTAAATCAGAACAATATAAATAAGATCTTGTCATAAACGTTCTTCCTGATACTGCACCTACAGAAAACCTCAGAGATGTATTTTTAAAATTCAGGCATGCAGTCGACATCCCTCTATAGCAGTATTTCCCAAAGTTTACCTACGACGGAACACGTCTCAAATACTGAACGTTTGACGGAACACCTTGGTTATTTTCTAATGTATTCATTAATAATTAATTGTTAATTTAGCTTATTTTTATTATTAATTAATAATTAATTAAACATAGATTAAACATACACGTTATTAAATTAATTTTTGCTGATTTTCATTAACATATCCTATTCTGATCACCAAAAATTTATAATATTATTATAAGTACTTAACAGTGAATGCAGACGTTTTCTCCTGTGTGCTGGTAGTTTTCTCCTCCTTTTGTACATGCTGGAGATCGCTCTGGTGGTGGATGACTCACTATCTGTACTTCCAATAATAGATTTCTTAATACCAAAATTAAACAAAGTCCATAGTCTCTTATTCATAATAAAATTTAAATCTACAGGCCTATTACTTTTAAAAAATCACTGCACTGCGGTTTAAACTTTCACCCTACAATACGAACTTGCGAAGAATCAATTCAGTATTACTAGATTTGAGAACTGCATGCAGATTACCTTGATCTTCAATTTTAGTGAAAAATTTTTCTTTATACTTCCTTGCTGATTGGTGACTAACATTTGCCACACAGATGTTATTTCTTTCAGTTTTGAGAACAGAGGATACGCCGTCCATTGTTGTAATCAGCTAGTAGGTAATTTTTATGATAGGTCATAAACAGCTGTATTCTCTTTCCCGATTGTTGAAAGATTTCAATCTGTGAAAATTAACGATAATTCATGAAACTTTCCAGTTTTAAAAATATGCCGATTGGTCACGGACGTTTGCTTCAGAGATGTCATTTCCTTCAGTTTGGAGAACAGAGAATACACCGCCCATTAATATAATCCACTTGAAGGCAGTTTTTATGACCGGTCATAAACAGCGGTATTCCCTTTCCCAAATGCTGAAGGGTTTCGATGTGTGAAAATTAACGATACACAGATGTTATTAAGCGTTCTGTGTCTGAGCGTTTCAACATATTCACGAATATAATTCTCCTCAGAATATTTCCACTATAAAATATTTATTCATAAAAAATGCCTTAGAAAACTAAAATGACAAATTCCAAGAGAACTTCTCGTGGAACACTTGTTCACCTTCCACAGAACACTAGTGTTTTCCACAGTTTGGGAAACCCTGCTCTAGAGCATAATGACATACAGACAGTAAATAGAATTCCCAGAAGAGCACAAATCAAGGCTTGCCATAACAAACCTGAATGTGAACCATCAAGACAGATGTAATAACACCAGAAAATTCGACAATTTCACTTTTACCGGAGCTTTCTGATCATTCATTTGACCTCTGAAACATCATCCTACTTCCAACACAGCAATGAAATCAATAAAACAATATCCAACCGGTGTCACCACCAGATAAGCTTACTAAAAAGCTTCGAGGATACATGCTGAAACATTACATCTCAACCGAAATCAACTGAAAGAAAAAAAATCCATTCATTACATTGAAGTGCTGTAGTTACAGCGCATAAATACATTAAAAGCAAAAATTGTAAAATACATGTAACTTATTGGTATACTATAAATACTGTTAAAAATGTAATATTGTTCAACTTTAAACTATAAATTAGCATCTCTAGTAACTGTTTTAATACATTATACAGAAAAATGGAAAATTTGTATGAAATTCACTGTAAAAAAAATAGCACAATGTGCTTTTAAATGTATAATATACAATCATAATTTTTAAATATAATCAAAAGTATTACATTTAAGAAAATACTATTATTATTATTATTATTATTATTATTATTATTATTATTATTATTATTATTATTATTATATGCATGTAGTATTTACAATTTTTAAATTTTGTAATTTCTATAATTTTATAATGTAATTATTATATGTATGCAAGACATAATAAAGCAAAAAGTGATTATTATTTTTAAAAAATTAGCTAACATCTTTTTGTTCACCTTTTGGGAATAGGCGAGACCATTGTTTTACACTTTTCTACCTTTTGGAGACCGAGTGGGCAGTTCAGTCTCCACTGGTAGCAAAATAGAGATATCTGGCCTACACCTATCACGAATTAAGCGGCATGCAGGCAAGAGGCGATTCAACAAGGCCACCATCTCAAGGTCCCTAACCCTAACACACAATATATTTAATGTCTGATATAGTGTGGGTTCTACTGTCGATTTTCTTGAATATACGGGACGAAAAACCGACGTCCCCTGGAGAAAAATCCCACCTACGCCTGCCAGAGATTGACTAACTCGGGAACTGGTCGGAAAAAGACATCGAAATATTTCCTCTAGTGGTCGACTAGATTCGAAAGAAGTCTTTCTTCGGGCGGTCAAGCGCCATGGTGTGCAACACCACTGAGATACACAGGCTGTACAAGTATCAGTTGTGCGCAATTCTGTTCATGAAAAATTACATGAAAAAATATGAAAAAGACATGAAAAAACGTTGTATTTATATTTAAGTTGTTCTTTCAAACGTGGTGTTTATTTGAGTTCGTGTCTGCAGACTTTCGTGAACGCCAGTACTGAACAACAGCAGAGTGGCTATCAGGGATGTTGGGGCTCAAACTGTTATTTAAATGTTCACGATTAAGGATGATTTCTCTGGATTCCACAATTTTTCTTTCAAACTCATCATGGCAACGAAAGATGTTTTCGGATCTATCCCAGAAGACTGAATGACCCTGGAGTTCATCATCAGGATTGTTCGAGAAACGAACATGACTAAACAAAGCACTGGCATGAGCTCTTTTGTAAGAGATGTCTCGCTTGTGTTCCTCCATACGTAATTCAATAGATTTATTTGTTTGACCAAAATAAGGGATATTACAATCACACCATGTCTTATATACGCCAGGATATTTCAGATTTTGATGATGAGGCTTTGGATGGCTTAGTAGCGAGCGGCTTTTTGGAAGTGTAGTGAATAAGGTCCTGATGTTGTACTTAAGAACTTTAGCTACTTTTTTGGAAACTGAACTGATGTATGGGATGGAGATGTTACCTTTAAAGTTGGTTATTTCTTCAGTGCGGTGGCTAGCAGGATTTAGAAGAATTTTTTTAATTGTTTTATCAGAATATACATTTTGTCTAAAGATATGTGAGAGGTAATTAATTTCTTTTTGAAGTTCATCTGGGTCATTCATAATATAGCGTGCTCTATGTCCCTATGTAGAAATAGTTCCAAGTTTTTGCGGAGGAAAATGATGGGACTGACTGTTGAGATATCTATTAGTTTGGTTAGGTTTTCTATACATTGAGATTCTAAATTTTCCAGAACAGCGTGAAAGTTTTATATCCAGAAATGGTTGGGAATTGTCATATTCAACTTCGACTGTGAATTTTATATTATGATGCTGATTATTGAGATCATTAAGGAAATCCATGATAGAGTTGTTGCCGTGACTCAAAATAATAAAAATGTCATCTACATCGCGTTTCCAAAGTTTTGGTTTAAACGAGGAGGATGATGTAGCTTTCGTTTCAAAATTCTCCATGTAAATGTTTCGCAAGAATAGGAAATACAGGATTGCCTATCGCTAGATCTTGGTTCCGTTTGTAGATGTGTATATATATATATATATATATATATATATATATATATATATATATATATATATATATATATATATATATATATATATATATATATATATATATATATATATTTTTTTTTTTTTTTTTTTTTAAAGATATTTAATGACAAAAAAAATCATCGAGATTATTTAAAAGCTTTAATGATAAAAAACACAACCAGTTTCGTCTTTTTACAGCCTTCACCATGTATCTTTTATGAAGAGGAAAACAATAATAAAAACTGAATATTCTAAGAAACTGAAAAGAACAGATAAATTGCAGTACATAATTGATATAACAAACGTTGTATTAACAATCAAGCTGTTCTATTTTAGGTGCCATTGTTCGTTGTATGCGTGGTAGCAGACTCTCGAGAACGCCAGTACTGAATAACAGCAATATGGCTAGCAGTGATATTATAGCTTAAATTGTTGTTTAAATGTCAGGATTAAGGACGATCTCCCTAGATTAAACTATGTTTCTTTCAAATTCATCATAGCAGTGGAAAATGATTTCAGATCTATCCCAGGAAATGGAGTGACGATCATAATGCGGATTGTTATCATGAAAATCATCATGAGGATTGTTAGCGAAGAGAATATGGCTCGATAAGGCACTGGCACGTGATCTTTTATAGGAGATATCTCTTTTATGTTCTTCCATACGAAAATTCAATAGACTTATTAGTTTGACCATAATAAGGAACATTACAGTCACACCATAGTTTATATATGCCAGGATATTTCAGATTGTGACACACAGGCTTAGGATGGTGAATAAGAGATCGGATTTTCGAAAGTGTGGGGATCAACGTCCTGATGTTGCACTTCTTAAGGACTTTAGACAATTTTTGGGAGACCTTACTGCTGTATGGGATTAAGATGCTAACTTTAAAATTGGTATTTTCTGTATTGCGGTGTTTAGGAGGATCTGTAAGCAATTTCTTAATGGTTTTTTATAATATCCATTTTGTTCAAAGCAATTGAGAGGTGATTGATTTCTTTTTGAAGTTCACCTTGATCGTTTAAAAGAGCGCGTGCTCTGTGTCCAAAGGTGGAAATAGTTCCAAGTTTTTTGTGGTGGAAAATGGTGAGAAGGTTTGTGAATATATCTATTAGTATCTATTAGTTGGTTTTCTGTACATAGAGATTCTAAATTTTCCAGAGCAGCGTGAGAGTTTTATATCCAGGAATGGCAGGGAGTTTTCATGTTCTAGTTGGGCTGTTAATTTTATATTTGGATGTCGGCTATTGAGATGATGATAAAAATCCACGAGACAGCTTTTGCCCTGACTCCATATAATAAACATATCATCCACATAACGCTTCCAAACTTTTGGTTTAAACGAAGAGGATAATACAGCTCTTGTTTCGAAGTCTTCACGGTAAATATTCGCCAGAATAAGGGATAAAGTGTTTCTCATCGCCACGCCCTGGTTCTGTTTATAGATGGGTGTCTTGATATCAGAAGTAGCCAGATTGAACGCAATGCTTTAATAAAGCAAATATTTTTTCGATAATTTATCCTTTAGTAAAATTAATACTTCTTCAGTTGGTTCATATGTAAATAATGAAATAATATCTAAACTGGCTGTAATATCATTCTCGTTGATGGATATATCTTTTATATGTGATACAGTTTATGGTGTTGTTAATCAACGAAGAAGATTTATTAGAGAAAGACATGAGGTATTTTGCAAGATGTTTTGATAGCTTGTAGGTTGGAGAGTCAATTTCTTCAAAAAGAAATTAATCACCTCTCACATGTAGTTGAAAAAAATGGATATTAAAAAACACCATTAAGAAATTTCTTATAGATCCTCCTAGGAACGGCAGTACAGAAACTACCAATTTTAAAGGTAGCATCTCAATCCCATACATCTCAATCCCATTGAAAAAAAAAACATAAAAGAGACATCTCCTATAAACGATCATACGCTAGTGCCTTATCCATCCATATTCTCTTCTCTAACAATCCTCATGATGATATTCAAGGTCAATCAATTTCCTTGGATAGATCTGAAAATATTTTCCACTGCCATGATGAATTTGAAAGAAAGATAGTGGAATCCAGGGAGAACGTCCTTAATCCTGAACATATAAACAACAATTTAAGCTATAACATCCCTGATAGCCATACTGCTGTTATTCAGTACTGGCGTTCGCCAGAGTCTCCTACCACGCATACAAAAAAACAATGGCATCTAAAATAGAACAACTTGATTTTTAATACAACTTTTTTATTTCAATTATCTACTGCAATTTATCTGTGCTTCTCAGTTTCTGAGAATCTTCAGTTTTTATTATTGTTTCCTTTTCTTCAAATATAACTGATGAAGGCTGTAAAAAGCCGAAACTAGTTGTGTTGTTTATCATTAAAACTTTTAATTAATTCTCGGTTTTTCATTCATTAAATATCTTTCAAAACGTATCAAAGTAAAAGGAGTCAATGCTCATGAATATATGAATGTTAAAGATAGCAAGCTATTTTAAGCCTGGTTTTACTCTATTTCCCAAGTAAGCAAACAGACAACAAGTCAAGTTTGCGCCTGTAAGTGTTGCAAGTCTAGCTGACCTCGCACGTAGTGCAAGACCAAGGCAACTCATGGTAAAAGTAGAATAAGCTCTGATCACTAATCTTAATATTTACCCGTAATGCAAAGCGCATCTCCTAGAGGAGATGTATGATGCTTAGTATTAAAGGCAAGGGGCGACAACCCAGACCGGTTTCGACCTTTATTGAGGTCTCATCAATGGGAGCCATGCTAGAAATACCAAGATTTTAGTAATACAGAGCTTATAAGTATTTTACCAGAACAAGTTACCATAAGGTGTTTTAACCTTATTAATTAAAAATCTCAGGAGGAGATATAAATGTAGAAAGTATTTTACCTTGGGTATATTAAATGTTTAAGATACCAAGCTATTTTAAGCCCCGTTTTACTCTGTTTCCCAAGTAAGCAAACAGACAACAAGTTAAGTTTGCGCCTGCAAGTGTTGCAAGTCTAGCTGAGCTCGCACGTAGTGCAAGACCAAGGCAACTCATGGTAAAAGTAGAATAAGCTCTGATCACTAATCTTAATATTTACCCTTTATGCAAAGCACATCTCCTGGGGGAGATGTATGATGATTTGCATTAAAGGCAAGGGGCCACTACCCAGACCGGTGTCGACCTTTATTGAGGTGTATTTAAGTAAAGACCTCTCTAAAAATTAGGACGATCCCTCGATCCCACTCCCTAATGGCCGAAATACTGTCCAACTCAGCGTTTTTCCACTCAGTGACAGGCTCACCCCGTCACCGAGAAGACCTTCTCAGCGTTGGCTCTAACCAATGGCAGGCTCACCCCACCACCAGCCAGAGCCATAATCTCAGGGGTGGCCCTAATCAGAGACAGGCAAAAACATATCCCCTAGCAGAGCCTCTCATAGCCAGCCCCCACCAGTTCCTACCCCTATCGAGGTGTTATCAGTGGGAGCCAGTCAAGAAATGCCAAGATTTTGAGAATTGGCAATTGACATTTATGTGTTTAGGGGTGAAGCAAGATTCTTTTCATATTCCCCGCTATCTGTTGTGGTTACAGTGAGGGTAAAATTTATGAGGACTTTGCTCTCCCTGAATGGGCATGGAGATTATGCATCGCTATAGGAGGCTAATATAGCCTTTGGTCTTCTATATATGAATATGTCCGTTGGATCGTATGATACAGTTTGCTGAACCAAATCGTTGGGATATGTAGAAGTCTTGAGGAAAAACTTGAATGCTAAGGATTGTAGAAAAGAGAAAATATAAGGTATATTTATGTCTCTGTCGAGTTGATTGTTTCTAACATACCACGGGGCATTGAGAATCATTCTCAAGCACTTGTTCTTCACTCGCTGTATTTTGATAATGTTAGCATTAGAGATGTGGTTCCAGGCAGGAGAGGCATAGGTGATTATAGGACGAATCGTCATCTGGTATAGTTGCAATTTAATTCTGTTGCTGAGCTTGCTATTTCTATTAATTAGCGGTTGGATCTGAGCTATGGTTTTAGATGCCTTTGCGCATGCAGACTTGATGAGTTGGTTGAAATATAGCTTTTTGTCGCGAATTACACGCAGGTAATTTGTTTCTATCTGCCAGGGAATTTTAGTATTGAACAGTAACACATTTCCTGCAGGAGACATTGGCCTTTTTGAGAAAAGAACGGCTGAGCTTTCAGGGGGTTGACTTCCTGTCTCAACTTGAAGAACCAGCCCTCCAGCTTTAGGTTTTCTTGAAGGTTTATGTTAATGAAATGGGGTCTGAGAGATCTGGTTAGTATTGCCGTATCGTCCGCATACAGGGCCAAAATGGAAGTCATAGGACTATGCGGGATGTCTGACATGTATATAGAAAACAGCAATGGAGCCAGTAGAGGTCCCTGCGGCACTCCAGCAAAGACATGGCGCTGGGACGATGTAGAACCGTTGTTTTTCACTTGCATTGATCTATTCTGAAGATATGAATGGATTAGATGAACCATTTTTAGTGATGTACCGGTGAGATGAGTTTGTGCAGGAGACCAAAATGCCAGATTTTGTCAAATGCTTTGGATAGGTCTAGGAAAACAGCTACCGTACACTGACGCCAGTTGTAGCTGGTGGTGATGTATTCGATAATTCCGTGGATTTGCTGAGTAGTACTATGGTGTTGCCGAAAACCAAACTGTTATTAATAATAATAGACATTTACTGAGGTTTCGAGTCGTGAGAGGATGACCTTCTCTGCAACTTTACCCAGGTTGGAGATGAGACTGATTGGACGATAATTGTGCGGTAAGTGTGGGTCTTTGCCTAGCTTATGAATAGGAATTACATCAGCCAGTTTCCAGATGGAAGGAAAATAGTGAAATCTTAAGATTGCATTTATTATACTGGTCAAGTGCACTACAGCTTTCCGAGGCAGCAGCTTGATCACCCTGTTTGAGATGCCATCTGGTCCAGGAGCTTTATTGTTCTTAAATTTTTTAATCATATCATATAATTCAACAGGTGATGTGGGTGCAATATGGTCAGCTCTGGTATCTGGGAGATTTATAGCGTGTCTGACTTGTCTGTGGAGTTTGTACAAGCGATTGAAATGTAAGTTGTTATAAGAGGGTTTGCACTGCTCTTCAAGAGATTTTAGTATGGCTTCTCCCTTATCTACATCTGTGTGAACTAAGCCCTGGCTTGAGATTAAGGGGGGGGGGAGTTTTTTATTTCTGATGTTTCTCAGTAACCCCCAGATACAGTGATCAATAGGAGAGATAGAGGATAACTTTTTATCCCAAACTTGGTTTCTATGAGTTTTAACTGCACCTCTAACTGTCCCAGTTATTCTGTTTAGAGCTGTTTTATCTTGTGGTGCACGCCTGCTACGGAATCTTTTCCTAGCTCTGTTTTTGGCTCTGATCAAGTTCATGATGTCTTCAGGCAAACGATCTGGCTTGCGGGAAGATTTGTAGTAGGTAGCTATCTTTTATAGCAGAATTAATTTGTTGTGTGAGATTTGCAACTGCAGTTTCTACTTCTTCTTTTGTGCAGATGTGAGGAACATGTCCAATATAATCTTTGAGTGCTGCCAAAAGTCTTTCCCATGCAATGTAGGAGTGAGAAGGAGGACACAGGTATTCTTGATTTCTCAGCTGTAGCAGAATTGGATTGTGATCGGATGATAGTTCATCCATAGATATGATGCTGTATTGAAGTTTAATATCCTGAAGGATAGCTATATCCAGGATGTCAGCAGTGCCGAACGTACTGAGAGGAGTTGTTTCGGTGATGCATGCCACAACAGCGTTGCGTGATCCTAAGTAATTGGAAAAGATGGAACCATTCATGTTTGTGGTTATACAAATCCACGCAGGATGCTTGGAATGCGATCCCCGGCAAAAATGGTGGGCTCTCTGATGCATAAGATGACATTTAGGTCAGAGTGAAGTAGAGATGTTTGGGGAGGGTTGTAACCTGAGTAGAATTTCAGTTTTCCAGTGGATCTGGTGCCTACTTCCACGCCTGTGATCTCATGGTTAGTGGTTGAAGGATTGCTCACAGAGTGGTGCTTAATGTAGTTTTTAATGAAGATGGCAGTGCCGCCGCCTCTGTAGAGTAGTCTGTCATTTCTGTATAGGAGATAGCCCCTGACTGTAGGATTGTATGAGGGTATAAAATGAGTTTCACTGATTAAAATAACATCTGGTTGATACCTATAAGTGAAATCTCGGAGTTCCAGAATTTTGTTTTTGAGGCCATTTGAGTTCCAAGCAACTATATGAAGAGATGCTGGAATGAGTTTGATACTATTCATTTATGAGAGCTGTGAGGATGACCTGCGTTTCACGAAGAAATCTTTTAGTGGAAGATTGGATGTGTGGACGTCTTGTGGACGTCTTGATAGACTCAAATTTTGTAGCATGTTGGCTAGTGAGGCCGTAATAACTGCTGTTATATTTTTAGGTGATGTTGGTTGATTTTATTCCGGTATTGGTCAATTTGTACGGGTCACATCGGTATAACTTCTTGTTTGCTTTTGGGTGTCTCTATTTTTGGAGGTCTCCGACTGTGATCTCTGAGTTTCCGGTTTTGATGCCTGGGCCTCTGGTGTTCTGATACTGTAGAAGGAGGGCTGATTGACTGCCTCCATCCGTCTGTTCTTTGCGAGCTGAGTACAGCCTTTGTAGTTCGCAAGATGAGGGCCACCACAGTTGGCACATTTGGCCGAGGTGGTTCTCGGCTTTGTGCAGGTATTGGTTGGGTGGCTGTCACCACATTTCAAACATCTATATTTTGCTCTAAAAAGATTCTTTCCATGGCCAAACGTCTGGCACCTGTGGCACTGCCCAGTAGATGTTCTTTTCCGGAGTGTTTCTGGTGTGACGACGAGACCACAAACTGTTTTTAAGTTGTAGATATCCTTGTATATTTTATGAATCTCAACTAGGACTAATGGCATGGGAGTCTTGTTTGCTTTGTACATTCTGCTGACCTTGACTGCAGGCAGATCCTGAAAATTCAGGTCAGCAGCTATTTCTGATGTGTCAATGTCTTCACAGACACCACGAAGGACCACTTTTAAGTTTTTTTCGGAACTGAGCGCTAGTTCGCTGGTCGACCTTCTATAATCTGTCACTGTTGCTGGCTGGATCTTTATGCCTTCATCCATGTTTTTAGCCTTAATGAAACCAATGTGTAGATTGGACATTCTAGATCTTAAAGCTGCCCACTTCTGCTTTTCTCTAAGGATGATCGGAGGCACCTTTTCTTTGGGAAAAATAGCAGCGTCTGAACCCTGAGAATCCTGTTCCATTTCATTATTGTCATTGTGTGGTTCTTCTGTTGTTCTTGGCTTTTTGCGTGCTCGCACTTCTGCAAAGTCTGAAGGAGTAGAAGGCACTGAATCTGACTGACCTTTCCGGGAGAAATGTGTCGTGCAGTTTCACTTTTCCCGGCCAATTGTTGTTAAGTAGTTCACCTAGTCTTATAAATTATTTATATACCTCCTCGAATATTGTGTCATTTAGCTGTTTTTCCATAACTATCAATGTGAAGTATCTATCTAAATAATATATTAAAAAAATAAAAAAAACACGCTTACCATGCAGTTGGAGTCTAACCGGCACTGCTACACGACTCTGTACTGAGCTGGATCTCTAGGACTTCCGTACAGCGTGTATAGCGTACAAACATAAAATGCATCCCACTGAAGGACTATCGTGAGACCACAATCAACATTCAAAACACACTCGAACAGCCAATATTTTAATAATACATTTTAGTTACCGTAAAGTGTTTTAACCTTATTAAATAAAAATTTCAGGAGGAGATGGGTAACTTTTTCTGGTAAAATACTTATAAGCTCTGAATTACAAAAATCTTGGTATTTCTAGCCTGGCTCCCACTGTTGGGACTTCAATAAAGGTCGAAAACGGTCTGGGTAGTGCGCCTTGCCTTTAATACAAAGCATCATATATCTCCTACAGGAGATATGCTTTTCATTAAGGGTAAATATTAAGATAAGTGATCAGAGCCTATTCTACTTTTACCATGAGTTGCCTTGGTCTTGCACTACGTGCGGGGTCAGCTAGACTTGCAACACTTGCAGGCGCAAATTTGACTTGTTTATCTCTTTGCTTACTTGGGAAATGAAGTAAAATCAGGTTTAAAATAGCTTGGTATCTTTAACATTTAATATACCCAAGGTAAAATACTTTCTACATTTATATCTCCTCCTGAGATTTTTAATTAATAAGGTTAAAACACCTTATGGTAACTTGTTCTGGTAAAATACTTATAAGCTCTGTACTACTAAAATCTTGATATTTCTAGCCTGGCTCCCATTGATGGAGGCTGGCTTTGAGAGGCTCTGCTTGGGGATAGCTTTTTGCCTGTCTCTGAGTAGGACCACTGCTGAGATTGTGGCTTTGGCAGGTGGTGGGGTGAGCCTGCCACTTGGTAGAGCCAACGCTGAGAAGTGTTCTTCTCGGTGACGGGGTGAGCCTGTCATTGAGTGGAACAACGCTGAGTTGGACGATCTTTCGGCTACTATTGTGTGGTCTAGGGATCGTCCTAATTTTTAGAGAGAGGTCTTTACTTAAATACACCTCAATAAAGGTCGAAACCGGTCTGGGTAGTGGCCCCTTGCCTTTAATACAAAGCATCATACATCTCCTCCAGGAGATGTGCTTTGCATTATGGGTAAATATTAAGATTAGTGATCAGAGCTTATTCTCCTTTTACCATGAGTTATCTTGGACTTTCCCTACCTGCAGGGTCAGCTAGACTTGCATTAAATGCAGGCGCAAACTTGAATTAATTTGTCTGTTTGTTTACTTGGGAAATGGAGTTAAACCAGGTTTAAAATACTTGGTATCTTTAACATATCTATCTATCTGCCCGCTAGGTGGCCAAGGTGTTGCACGTGCGTTCATACCGCTCCTGCCTTCCCCCACCTTTTATACGTTTATCCGAAAGGAAGGACTTATTTTTTTATATAGGTATATTCTCCAAGCCGAGAGCTATCTACTCATGCTAGTCGTGTACGCGTAAGCGTAGTGATAAGTGATTTATGACAGTTTTCTTCTCCTGCTGTACGAGTTCGTAGATATCTTCAATTTGGACGGCATAATTCCTTCTCGGACACCAGCACCCCTCACCTGAGGCTATAGCCGGGCGAAGGATTAACCGCCATGGCAACTGCACATTCATGTACTACTAAGGATTTAGCAATTCAAAGACCCCCTACGACCTCGTACCCGGAAGGAAGAGCAAAGTTCACCGGAGCTATGTACATGGAAAACAGGTCAGTGAATTCAAAATCTTATGCTAATGTTGTATCTAATGGAAATATCCTATCATCCCCCAAAACAGTGATCTCACACACGAACGTCTCATCAGCCAGCAGTAAACCGATTAACGCAAAAATAACTACCACTGTTACCAACGTCATTTACCGATAAAATGGGATTGTTATTTTCGCCACCAAAGAAAACATCCCATTAGAAGATTATCTGACGGCAATCGCCAAAATTGTGCCCGCAAAAAACATTACTGACGCTTCCCGCGTAGCTGGAACTGTGCAGGTATATTTTAGCCATATCTCATGGGCACAAACGGTACTGCAAAAAGGAGTCGATATTAGCGATTATCACTTCGAAGCAGCCCCAATAGCACTGGCCCCAACAAAAGTAACAGTATCAAATATTCCCCCTGAAATTCCTCATCAACTCATCAGATCCATGTTATCAAGATACGGTTCGGTCACAGGAAAAATACGCACACTGTCAGCAGCCACGAAGAAGCCCGAATTTGCCCATGTCAAAAGCTTTCGAAGGCAGGCATTAATGCATTTTCCAAACAACGACGCACTACACGACCTCCCAAAATTAATCAACACGGATATAAACGGAATAACGTATACTTTCTACTTATCTTCCTCATCACAGTGCTTCTTCTGTCATGAAGATGGTCACATTAGGAAACAAACATCCCAGCCCAGAACAGTAAACCAGTCGAAGAGAATAACATCGCACATGAAGAAAATCAAAGCATAGGAAAAAGTAAACCAAAAATTCTCTCCTCATCACAAACTTCAGAGGAAAGAAAATCCCGAACTGAAAAAGACAACGCTCACGTCGCTCTTGAACGCCTGAAAAGTAATGAGATCCAAGGCTCAGAAAACGAAGTCTCACAACACGAAAATACGGATCCTCCCAACAGAGATTCCCCCCCCCCCACCCCCCCCCCCCCCCACCCCCCCCCCCCCCCACCCCCCCCCCCCCCCACCCCCCCCCCCCCCCACCCCCCCCCCCCCCCACCCCCCCCCCCCCCCACCCCCCCCCCCCCCCACCCCCCCCCCCCCCCACCCCCCCCCCCCCCCACCCCCCCCCCCCCCCACCCCCCCCCCCCCCCACCCCCCCCCCCCCCCACCCCCCCCCCCCCCCACCCCCCCCCCCCCCCACCCCCCCCCCCCCCCACCCCCCCCCCCCCCCACCCCCCCCCCCCCCCACCCCCCCCCCCCCCCACCCCCCCCCCCCCCCACCCCCCCCCCCCCCCACCCCCCCCCCCCCCCACCCCCCCCCCCCCCCACCCCCCCCCCCCCCCACCCCCCCCCCCCCCCACCCCCCCCCCCCCCCACCCCCCCCCCCCCCCACCCCCCCCCCCCCCCACCCCCCCCCCCCCCCACCCCCCCCCCCCCCCACCCCCCCCCCCCCCCACCCCCCCAACCAAACCTCATATTTATCCCTTCTGTCTCGAAGGGTAAAATGCAATATATTAATAAATATCTAAATAAAATTTAGTTAAAAATTCGCAAAACTCCTATTATGGTATAAATGAAAAATTCCGTTATAATCTAATCTATTTAATGTTTTAGGCTACTTTCTATTTTCTATTTGCTTTTAAAATGATTTGTTTCTTAAGATATGCAAAAAAACTAATATTAAAATTATGACATCTGTTATATATTATATTTGCAGTGTTGGTATATACAACATATGTAAAATTAATATGATATTATTACGATAATATTATCGGCTATGCATCTGACTGCTATCCCTCTAGGCAATGCAGTGTATTCCAGAAATATTCTCAAATGCACATTTCAACCAGGATGCAGACGTAACTACCAAATACATTCCTGGTTGATTTTATGGTGTTATTGAGGGGAACAACTAGGCCTCTCATAAAAAAAAATCTACCACAATCCGAGACAATTGCTACATAAAATAAAGTATGAAGGACTAATTAAAGGAATAATAATTTAACACCACTGTCGCCAAAGCAATATATGTTATACGAAATTTAGCATTTAACATAAGTTGATTTGCTTATCTTCACTCAGCATACATTCTTCCTCTCATTCGTACATTCACCATGTTATTGTGGAATTTATAAGTTTTAATTTATTTAATTCTGTTTTAAAATTACATATCTTCATTGCTTCTATAAACTGTTGATTAACGTCATTCAACAGCAGCTTCTTTCTCAATGATAAGAATACTACACCTTTTATATTACAATTTGAACTCCACTTCTCTGAGTAATCTTGCTATCATTTAAGATCATCTTGCAAAGAACTTGGGTGAGCAGAACAGTGAGCAATGGACTACACCGATCTTTCACTTCTCAAGAAATATGTGGTGTGTAATTGTAGCTCAAAATTTGAACAGGCGATGTTTTACGATCGCTATATGAAAAGAGTATTTTAATGTAGTGAGAACAAATTCGAAAACAAAAAGTATTTCCACACATTCCCAGTCTATTTAAATCATTCGGTAAGCAGATTGTGCCAGTAGCATCCGTGTTCGCCCAGCCTATATTTGCTTCCTCAGCAATCAGAAAATATTTGCTCCTGATTAGGCATCACCCGTGATGTCCATCCCCAATATCATTGATGGAGGGATTGAAAATAATGGTCCAAGAACTGATATCCATTAGTCACTATTACTTTTGCAGATTCGTTTCTCTCCTTGTACCACTTTCTGGTTAATTTCCTTCAGTCACTAACCTGTCCCAATCTCATATTTATTCAACAAGCGTTCATGTGGTATCCTATAAAATGCCTGACGAAAGCCATAGAAAATCATAGCATTTCCATTTCTTTCATCCATCTCTGTTCCATCGTTATTATAATATACACCGGATTGATGGAAAATAGCCGAATTGGCACTCATTATTCGAACAGCAGCTGCTTTCTACAAACGGTATCTGCTTACATTAGGGTTAAATCTTCTACACCCATACTATCTTTTACTGAAAAACAAGCAGAGATTTCTTTTGGGTGGCATTTAACTCGCTCAACCAATTTCTTTGCATACTCCGGTTTTACTTATACAATGTTACTTGTTTAGTAATTAGGATAATTTGGCGAAGTATTTAATCATGACCGTATGACAACCTTTGTGTCTCCAATTCACTGACTGCTGTTTGGTCTCTAGGTCATGAAGATGAAGCATTTTTCATCAATAGTAACAATACGAGCCAAATTATTTTCACCCGATTTCTCAAAACGACTTCAAATCCATTCAGATGAGAGAAAACATTCTCTATTTTGTCAGCATTCAAACATTCGGGAACCCACTTCGCTGAGTGGTTCTGCACGTTCAGATGTCGGTGGATAATGACCCCAAGAGGGAGATTATCAGGTCCCCATTTCTAGGAGAGAATTCTCTTGGGTGGCGTTTAACTTGTGTAACTATATTTTTTCCATACTCCAGTTTTATAACACCTAATGATATAACTGATATAACACCTAAACAATGTTACTTGTTTAGGTGTTATATCAGCTGCATCAATATCATTTGTGTTCCAGGTGTTTATCAGAACTTTTCAGCCCACCCTCTTAACTGAACGACCAGGTCTGTTGGAACACGCCCCAATATATGTCCTCTTAGCCTCGCCTCACATCACATGGAATTCAAAGTCAATGCTGCTTCGTTATACGAGTTTTAATTCTAATTGTAAGGAAATCGCCTGATATGGTTAGTAGTACTTTCCCATTTCTTAGGTCTTTCCTGAAATTTATATAAATACTTTACAAGCGATTCCATTTCATTAATCACATCTCACTTTGATAGCCAGGTTATACTACAGCCGCCAATCGTTGTTCAAATCGCATTCAGCTAAGCAACTAACTAAACTCCTTCATTCCTGATTCTCCCTGCCTTTACATATAGACATAACTACTCTGGTGTGCCAAAGCTAAGGAAAAACTACATTTTCAGTTGCATATGAATCACTTTTTATGACTACACTTAAATGTGGACATACCTTTAATGCCAGCATACGTATATATTATATTACACAAAATGGGTTATATATTTGTACAAATTAAACTGCAATACGTTTTTGGCAATATTTCAAAATTTCCTAATGACGTAGTCAAGGAATTAATGTGCGATACCAGAAACTAGGCTGAGTGACATTTCAATATAAAATATGCCCATTCCGAACTTCGATGCAGCTCTCACAACGTCGTGCCCTTCTTCGCACCACGCAATTTAGGAATTCCTGACGCAATGTAGTCCACTCCTCCTTCTGAGCAAGAATAAGGCCTAGTTTGTTTCCTGGAGAGGAATGACGAGCAGCAGTGCGTCTCTATGTTGCCCCCAAAAATATTCTATGGGGGTGAAAATTTGGTGAGCTTGCTGGTCATTTGATTCGACTAATAGCCTTGGTCTCGAGAAGTATGTCAACTGCTTGTGTACAATGTGGTGTGGCATTGTCATCCATACAAATAAATTCTTCATCTATGGCCAGAGAGCTCAGTGCGTCCATTAAGCATAATGCCTATCATCACCGTGATCCCTCTACCGCCGTATCTATCCCTTGATGCTGGTATTCTACATCCCTTTATCCTAACTGTGGTGGGATAAAGAACGGCAGACTAGAAGCATTCGGCCGCATAGACCTAATTCTTGAAGACATCTTGACACAGTTTGTCGAGAAATCCGCGTATCTGTGCTTGAACGGAGATGACTTGCATGCTGTCTGTCGTGGTGCGTCGATTACGGTTGACTGTTATAACGAAAAATCTGCCTTCATGCTTCTTGATAGAGCGAGGGTGACATCGTAGCCAACGTGTGGAACACAGTCGTTTGATTTGAAACACTTCTCAAGTCCTATATACAATGCTAAGTTAGATTCCAAACTATCTGGCAATATAAATCATTCTGTGGCCGTCTTTAAGCTTTTCAATAATTCTTCCCCTCGTGTAATCGTGTAGAATCTATAAGATTTCACGCAGGGAGGATTGCAGGAATGATTTCTGGATGAAGTGAAGAAGACTCGTCATCCAGCAATACTTTAATACCTCTCTTGTGTTGTGTTGATCAACCTCCATTTATCTGGCTATTCCTCATAATAATGGTCTAGTTTAACTGACTACGAATGCATTCTTTCATAACTTCTTTCATATTTCATCGAAAAATGTAATTTTCTTGTGAATTATTGTTACCGATCGTTATTCAAGATACAGAAAACATATATAAATAGTCACTGAGATGTAATCATTATTTGGAATTTTCTCGAAGTATGTATACTGCGTCATTGTGTTCGTAGTTACTATCTCTAGATAATAAATTTCTTTCTACCTGTTTTCACAAAAATGGTTAGATGGAAATCAAAACTGAAAAATTTTAATATATAGACATCTACACAATTTCGTTAAATTTCATTCAGTCAGGGCTGATTTACTAATATAATTTCAAAACATTTTTACAAAAATGTTATAATAAAAGTGATCGAGATGGAAATAAAACTGAATTCGAGCAGAAAACCTCTTCGAATTTCAAAAATGGGGCATTTCTGGTAAAACATAATTTCAACACGGTGTTCCTTTGTAGCTCCGAATGCAGTTGAACTGCAAATTGAAACGGTTCGACATATTTTTGTAAACTTTCCAAACACCAAATCTGAGCAGTGTGTGTGTGTGTGTGTGTGTGTGTGTGTGTGTGTGTGTGTGTGTGTGTGTGTGTGTGTGTGTGTGTGTGTGTGTGTGTGTGTGTGTGTGTGTGTGTGTGTGTGTGTGGTGTGTGTGTGTGTGTGTGTGTGTGTGTGTGTGTGTGTGTGTGTGTGTGTGTGTGTGTGTTCGTTCTTTAATGGATTCGTTTTTACCATTCTGTAAATATCTGGTTCTTGTTGTCTTTTAGCTGCTTCATACTTCACTCTATTTCAGCTAATGAAGATTTAAATCCTTCTGAATTAAAACTATGATAAGTATTCTGTTTGAAAGGCTCAGCATGATCATCACAATGTGGGGTTTTTAAACCACTCTCTACATCTGTTTACCATTTCATCTCAAGTGATTAGTATCTGTCTGTTGCTATTGTTGAGTACTGTTTTCATTTATAGGCCTGATTTTTGGTTTTAAGTTTCATGGAAAAATTATCTACGATTATTTACTATAAAGTATTTTTGTATTTCTTCAATCGATTAAAGTTAAAATTTTCTTTTCTGTTGTCTGATTATTTTATTGGCTTCCCTTGCTGCTCTTTTTGTATCGCTGAGCAGCATAAGTTTCAGTTCTGTTATTAAACCAAGTACGTCTATCTTTTTCCTTTTTCTTTACTGCGAGTTCACACTCTTCATAGAACCATTTTTACCTACCCTATACTTTAATTTCAATTCCCATTAAGTGTATTGCTTCAACTTTCATGCTATCCTTGATAAGATTCCAGATGTTTCCAATATTGTCATTCTCTTGTATATTTTTAAATTTCTGTTTTAATTCACACTTATATTTTCTTCTCTCTTCTGTTATATCTAGATTTGTTAATATTGTATCTCAGTTCATTTCCATGTGTTGAGAAATATTTATTGTTTATTTTAACTTTATTTTAAGAATTGTACCAATTAGAAAATGGATACTTTCCTCCTTAGATCCTCTTAAACTCACAATGATAAGTGCATTTCTTATATGGAGAGCCGATTTAGTGTAATTTTTAAAATGCAAACAATCTTCTTTTTAGTGAATTTAAAGTGAATTTTTAGTGAATTTTAGTGAATAAAAAGCCAGATAATTCTTACTAATTATCTGGATTTTTATTATGGAGTAATAATCTAATTTCCATAATATGATAAAATAAATGTCTAAAAAGTGGCGATAAATGAAAAATAATTTGCTTTGTTTTTATAGATGGTGTGCCGATTCCCTCTGTTAGAGGTGACTGTTACAAGATATGCCGTGATGGATGTGAGTAAGTAATAGACAAATTCTTGTTAAGTTCTTGTATCAAAATCTATTTTATGACAGTTTGGTTTGCAGTTGTCTAACGAACAAGTAATTATCGTAGGCTAGCTTAATGTTAGTTCAAAATGTTCGTAACGGTTTTCACAGCATTGAAATCTTTAATGAAAACGTGCACTAATAAAAAGTAAATACTCACGTTCGACGTTCATAAAAAGTAACTACTCACGTTCCATTAGACTAAAAATGAGAAATTTCAGGGAACTCCACTATATAAGACCTAGTTTGCAGAGCAGAGCATTCAAAAATTCGCTTATTAGCAATTTTTCATTTATAAAGTAGATATTAACATCTTCCATGGCCCGTACTAAAGCTGTTTAGGAAGGACCATTATTTTGCGTGGTAGATCAAATCCAGGAGGCTTAGAATAGGGATCATCGATAAGTGATTGATTGGTAATGTTAGCATGATTACAATGGTTCCTACATTCATCTTCAGGAGTATAGTTATGGATTCCCAATAAGTCTCCCTTAGACCAAAAAGAAGTACGTAATCTGAGTCGGGTTCGTGACGGATTGTTTATTATATTTGAGATCAGTTGTAGAGGACCAGATTTGAATATTATATTTTTTTTTCAAAGTTAGAGTCTGTCTTTTAAGATCTGTTGGGGTGACATTAGCTTGGACAGAAAGATATGATAGAGGAGTTGATTTCAGAGTACCTGCATAATACACAGGGTCTGGTTCAGTTTTATATCTACTAACCTGGAATAAGTACTTCTAATCCAGATTAGAACACAGTACTCAGCTGTTGAGAAGACCAGATTCAGAGGAGATTCCCTTAGTGTGGAAGTCCTGCCTCCCCAGCCAATTCCAGTCAGTTTAGATATAACATTGTTTCTACCTGCAATCTTAATTCCCAGTTGTTGTACATCCTTTTTGTGCGAAAATTCTTTCTAGGATGATTCCTAGATATTTTGGATAATTTTCAGGTGGAAGGTATATCAGACAAGGAGTTGACCTACTACGGACAGACAGGTAGATCCATTAGAAAACGCATTTCGGAACTTCAAGACCATATCCGTCTTATCAACCCACAGAAGTCTGCCCTCGCACAACACGGAGTTGAAAACCCAAACCATAGGATCCATTGGAAGAAGACTAAACGTCTACATAGATCTTTATATAAATATGAACATTTACATACAGAAAGTGTTGACGCCCTACGTCACAGACATAATTCAAACCGTAATGAAGTTCGTACTATCCCTTAAGTCTGGGAAATTGTCATCCTCATTTTAATGCAATTTTTTAAATCCAAATATATTTTAATTTAATTCTACAACAAGCTACTGCACCCATAGAGGGATTCCATTTTAAACATGCTCCCTAACTCTGTGTAATTCCTAGTATTGTTTGAATTAACCAGTGGCGGCCGGTGAAATTTTAAATGGGGGGCTGCCTATAAAAAAATAAAGAAAAAATTATTCTTTATTTTTCGTAATTAGTAACCACTTTATGAATAAATAAATTTGTAGATTTATTTATTAATAAATTGGTTAATGATTAGGAAAAAAATATTTTTTTTTATTTTGTATAGGCAGCACCCACACTTAAAATTTCACCGGCCGCCACTAGAATTAAGTGTACTGAAGATGTCTCATGATACATAAGACGAACTATTTACGTATTAGAAGTTTTACTACTGTGGATACTGGTGTACGTGTAGTCATACGTTTGATGATTCTTGACGTGAGGCTAATATACTCCTCAGAGACTTATTTATTTCTCATTTGGAGTGTTTGCTAGGCTTTATTTTGAGGTATTTCAGAAGGAATGAATATTATTTGCTGTGAATTATGGATTTTTGAAGTGTAGGAATAGACGCTTCCCACAGTTTGAAAGAAGGTTCCAGCTTTTCCTACTGGATGTTGTGAAATCCAAATTCTCCATAGTTTTGTTCCATCTTTGATTTCTTCTAGCATCAGCTATTTCTAACAACTGTTGCGCTATTTGAGGTTGTAAGCGTACTTCGTATTCTTTAAGGAGTTTATCAAATTCCTTACTCCAACATGGGATGTATTCTTTACGGTACCGGAGAGAGATACTCTTTTTAGCAGTTGAAATTATTAGATTGGTAAAAGCCCTGTGATTTCCATATACGGGATATATTAGCGATTTCTGCCTCTATATTTTTCCCAGCCTCTTTGTTCAGATGCCATCTTGGTAAAGGAGTGCTTTTGAAAGTAAATAGGATGACCCCCTCCCATCATTTTAGGTATAACGGAGCAATGCTAGATTTTCAGAAACTGCTTCAAAACTGTCATAGTGGCTGGAAATGGTAAATCACGACTGTCCCTGGTTACAAAGCATAAATCAGGGGTGCAACTCGTTTTCCATCTTGCTGAGTTGAAGGTACCTCGCTGTTCTGCATCAAACACCAGATGTTGTCCGGCTCTCTCTCTCTGTCTCTCTCTCTCTCTCTCTCTCTCTCTCTCTCTCTCTCTCTCTCTCTCTCTCTGCCCATATAGCTAGTTTCTTTCCCACGTCATCATATCGAGGTTATCCCCATATAGCATGGAGCGAGATGAAGTCACCAACTATGATGCTAGACTGATGTCGGATAAAGAGGCAAAGTAATGACCAGGTTATAGAAAGGGGCTTGAGCTTGTACGCATTATACATTGTTATGTTTTCTAATTTCATGCCAACTGAAAGCTGTGTTTTCTGCATTGCCAGAATGTCCATGTACTTGTTGAATGAAAAAGATATACTTTTATAGGAGTTCCTTTCACTATATTAAAAAAAATATATATTTTTTTTAAATTTCAGAAAAACAACCTATGCTTATAAAATCGAAGAATTTGCTTCAGTAGATACAGTAAGTATTCATTCTAGTTATAGTTGTGGATTACTCCAATAAAAGAGTATTCTACTAGATTTTATTTGAAATATGCAATGTCAGAAAATGAAAATTAATAAGGATACAGCGCTTAAACAAACAAAACTGGAAAACAGTTAGTATAATGGATTAATTCTAATTGATTGGATTACATACTTTACTTTTAAACTATTTCCATAGAATATATAATGTATGATTCGAGGAGTTGAAATTATGTATTATTATTTTTGTTGCACTTCAATATTAAGGACGATATCACATTTTGATAATACCTTACAGCATCTTCTCTGCTAAGAGTCATACTCAGATGAGCCTGGAATTATGTTTGAGGCGAAGCAAGTAAGACGTGTTAGATGCTTCGTCTAAACGGTACTGTGTTATGTCCTAGGGCCAGTTTGCAGCTGTTGTGCAGTGGAGATCCAGATTCCGAGTGGAGAATCTCTGCCACATCCCTCTAAATTCTGCTAAATAACTCCAAGTTAGGAATCTCTTTCGACGGCATCCACATAAAAGTCAAATATACATATGTAGATCTATCATGGCTGTCAAGATCTCAGATTATGGTGTGAAAAACAGCTTGACTGATCTGTAGAACTTTGAAAGTCCATATATAACAACAATTCTGGATGCAAGAGTGTGCATGGAGGGGATACCTGAAGAACGTTTTATGCCTGTTTATGAAGTTTGGTGACAGTGGTGTAATGATCTAAAATGTCTTCTCTTGGTACATACGTTTGCTATCGCTTGAAGGAACTGAAAAAGAAAAACGTGATTGGTCTACTCGGATTCTACCTCACAATTTCATCCCTAAAGAAAAATCTTCTGAAAGTAGTGGATGAAGGGAGAAAATCAGACTTGCACTTCTGAATACAGTATATGTTTTCGTGGTCATAATAAAGGAAGAATATTTATAAAACACATAATCGTCACCATTGGCGGAGGGTGAATATAATACGAGAAATATAATTAGGGGAAAATTGGTTTTCACTTATATATAGATGTGTAGTCCAGCTACTTAATATACTTCTTAAACCAAGCTGCATAAAAAAACGACATAAAGAATAATAAATGAAGCAATTTTCTGAAACATGATTATTATTATTAATTTAATTAAGTTTCTTACTCGCCAGCATTTTTGTCGAGAGGTTAGCGTATTCACTCTGCAAACAGCAGGGATGGGTGGGTTCGAATGCAACAGCGATGTTTATGATTGTCCTATTGACTCTGTGTGGGAAAGAAATCTGAAACACAAAAACTTCTAGAAGAAGCACCCAGTTCGAAAACTCTGTGAGATGAGGGAGATAACATTCAGGTCACATGTGAATAAGGAACTAAATTCAGTAACTGGTGAATAAATATAATCTTAAACGCTTATTAAACATGAAGTGGCTATTTTTTTACTGCATGTGATTTTGTTTTAATTATTCGATAATATATATATTTTGGGTGATAACGTAACGTAAGTTGTTTTACCAAAAAAGGTGCTTCAATTTCAAACATGATATCAAATTAATATCTTTTTTTTTTTTTTTTTTTTTAGAAATCCTGTTCAGATGTCACTGGTATTTTCCAGAATCCGTAAGAAAAATATTACCATTCATGCTATTTATGTGTTTGTAAATTATGGCTTCAATAGTTTTGTGTTTTTATATTGTTATTATTATTAATATTATAGACAGTTTTGCCTATATTACTGTAAGCACTGATTAAATGTGCAATAGTCGCATCTTTCTGATAGTATATTCTATCTGATAGAATAATTTGCTATTATTATTGGTGTTTGAAATAGTATATTTACAATAGTATATAACGCTTGTTCTTGAGCTGCTATAATATCCTTCTGTTTCTATTTTAATAGATCACTTTTCCAACCATTGCCACGTTTTGTTCACGTCAATTTTGTTCTCAGTATCTCGATGAAATTGGCCATGCAGGGTTTTATTTTTCCAGCGCACATATCAGTGATTTTGACGTTCCTTTTTGTAATCGGATTTGTTTCCTATTTCTTTCAGTATACTTTCTTGTGTAATTGCTTGAAGCATTTGCTGTTTGTCGATGTAACGTTTTTAAGCTAAGTTCTTATTTTCCCACAGTCTTTTTCACTCGCAGCAGACCCCGTCCACCTAATCTTCTTGTTATGCGCAGCCAATCAACATCACTTCGTGAATGTAATGCATGATACATAGTCACAATAATTTTCATTAATTTTCTAGTTTTACAGTACAATTTGTCCATATTATCTTTTGTCCAATCTATTATGCCAGCTGTGTAAGGGGTCACTCTAATAACCAAGACTTCGTTGTTCTAACTGTGTTTAATCCATTTATTTTTGTTTTCAGAATATTTCTTTTGGTGTATTCGGCTGCTGCCTGTTGTTTAACTTTCAAGTGGAGAATATCACTGGCTTCAAATATTCCTAGATATTTATCTGTTTGAAAATTAAAATTGCTAGTGTCATCAATGTTTTCTGGTTTAATTGATAAATTCCCGAATTTAGCTAAACCAAATTCAGTTTTCAAAAACGAACTGTATTCAGTAAATATTTATTTGCAGTGCCAAAATAGGACCTTAACCTTCTTGAACGGCAAGCAATATAAAGTAGAGTGATGTGTGAAAATATCAGAATGGGGAAATGAACAATGAGACTTATTTGTGCCGATGGTCTCAGAGGAGGGCCTCTACTGAGAGGTGGGCTTTAGAGAAAGCAAGTGACACAATGAAATGTTAATCCTTGTTGGGAATCTAAATAGCAGAGTAGGAAATGATTTACAGGCATCGAAATTGTTTTGAGAAAATGTGGAGAAAATAGCAAAATTAATAATATAATAATGGTAAATATCTGTTGGATTTCTGTTATTGACATGGAATGGATATAACTAACACAACATTCTAACATAACATTGTGCACAAATTCACATGGAGAGCTGAGGCAAGGAAAAAGAAAAGTGTCATTCACTACGATATTGTTGATAGTGATGTTTTTTCTCTTGTGCAGAACACCAGAGCGTACAGAGGATTTGAAATTGGAAGTGATCGGTATTTAGTCTTGAGCAGGATAAAATTGAATTTCATATAGAAACGAAGAAGAACATCGAAAAAGTTTTAAATCGAATAGAAATTGAGCAGCTCTCAAATTAGGAACTCCAGACTAAAATACACAAATATTATGCAAGAAAAATGTAGGATTTTGGGAACAGGAACCAAACTTTGGAAATGCAGTGGCAAGCCTTGAAGAAAACCCTAATTGATTCAGCCAGAGAGGCATGCGGTGAGGTTATCTGCATGGATAGAAAAAATCAGAACTCCATGGTAGACAGAGGAAGTAAAAGAGGCTGTGAAGGAAAGAAGGAAGCATATGAAAAGTCCCTGGCAAATAAGCCAGTTTGTAGTCTTAGAGAATAGAGAGACAAATCTAAGAGAGCTAAACTCTGTGTAAAGCTAGATAAATAATAGTCATGGAAAGACGTTGGTAAGAACATAGGAAATAAATATCAAGAAGGTGCCAAAATATTTTGAGGCTGTTAGAAAAAGCTCAGAAATGAAAGAAAGAGTGCTGTAAAAAGAATTAGAGTTGATAAAGATGATATGAAAACTGGTGTTCATCTGCAAAAATATTTCATAACTTCTCTGTGTTGTTCAACAGCCCATTGGTTTATTTGGTTTCTTCCAGTCGCTTTTTATCTTCCTGCCCTAGGTGATCCAGCAAGGAGAAGTAGGTACTCTAGCCCACTTGTCGCCTGATAACCAGGATCCCCAACAACATATGATGCAGTTTGATGACCCAGGCGTCGATCGATTTTGAATGAATTTCTTCTTGCTTTTCACTATTAGATGAAACAACCTTAGTTTATGTTTACACATTTGAGAGCTGTCTGACATGGGTGGCTCTGCTGAACATCACTGAAACACGCAAGGCACCAAAATAATAATTATTATTTTATGCACATAATTGATACACAGTCAAAACAAGCTATTATTATTATTATTATTATTATTATTATTATTATTATTATTATTATTATTATTATTATTATTATTATTATTGTTCTAGGCAACTCCAAGGAGTCGACAGACTCATCGAGGGAGGCCCTAACATCATGTCAAGATCAACTATTCGACATTCACACAGTATCTATCATACTGTGTAACTCATTCACGGCCATAGCACCCACAACAGAATCTGGAAGCTTATTCCACTCAATCACTACTCTCCAAGTAAAAAACCTAGCTCTAACACTCTTGTCAACCACGCTCTTGCCCAGCTTCCATTCATGGCCCTAGTTCTCCCACCTCCAGTCATATTTTTAAATATATCTTCTGGATCAATCTTATAGAAACCCTTCAGTAATTTGAATGTCTCAATCATATCACCCCTCCTTCGCCTATCGACCAATTTCGGCAACCCACAAATCTTCAGCCTATTCTCATAAGGTTCATTCCACAGACCTGCTATCATCTTGGTCACTCGTCTCTGGATCCTCTCCACTTCCTCCCCATCACGAAGAAACCCTGGTACCCATAACTGGGCAAAGTAGTCCAGATGGGGTCTTATCAAGGCTCGATACAGAGGAACAACTTTTTTGTCTCTGCATGTTAAAGTATTTTTCAGAAGCCAAGTGATTTGGTTAGCTGTTTTAGTCACTTTTGCAATGTGCCCTCTAAACTTCAACTTCCCATCCACCAACACTCCCAAATCCCTGGCCTCATCAATTTCCTGGAGTACGGTTCCACCAATGCGATATATTGCTGCTATTCTTTTCACCCCAAAGTGCATAACCTTACACTTTGGCACATTAAATTGACATCCATTTTTCCTAGCCCAGTCCTCCAATCTATCCAAATCATCCTGTATAAGTTTGACATCCAGCGCACTCATAATTGCTCTACCCAACTTTGCATCATCAGCAAACAAGTGAACACTTCCTCTCAAATCCTTTCCTATATCATCGATGAACAAATTGAAAAGCAGTGGTCAAAGAACAGAGCCCTGTGGCACTCCACTAGTCACAAGCCGTCTTTTAGACTCCACTCCTTAATAAACCACTCTCTGGTATCTCTCCTTCAACCACCCTCCTATCCATCTCACCAACCCTATATCTATCCCCATCTGCTCCAGTTTACTGATTAGGGTTCCATGTGGTATCCTGTCAAAGGCCTTGGCAAGGTCCACATGGAACCCTAATCAGTAAACTGGAGTATCACTGTAAACCCATTACCCCTAACCAATTCAGCCGTCACTGTGTTATAAAACGTGAGCAAATTACTGAGGCATGATCTACCCTTCACAAAACCATGATGTCCCCCATTCAATATCCCATTTTCATCTATCCAATCCTGTATTCTTTTCTCGACTAATTTCTCTAAGACCTTGACAATAATTCCTGATATGCTAATCGGTCGGTAATTTACACCAGCAGACTTGGAACCACCTTTATGCAGTGGAACTATTTTCTCCTCTTTCCACCCCCTCGGGACTAACGCAGACCCGAGACTCAAATTAAACAAAATGGTCAAGGGTACTGACAATTCTTTAGCTGCTTCTCGTACGAGACGAGCTGGTATACCATCCAATCCCACGGATGTATTGACATTGAGGTTATGCAATAGACTACTCCCCTCCACTTCATTGACCACAATTCCCATATAATCTACTGGTTCATTCGTTTCTGCAATGTCACCACCTGGATGATATACTTGCAAAGTGCTCACTCAGTAACTCAACTATATCAACTGATTCAGTTACCTCCCTACCATCGGCATTCTTTAAAATCTTTCTGCCATGTACATTTTTCCTTTTACTTGCTACATATCTAAAAAACTGTTTAGGATTCTCTTTAGCCTGCCTGACCAATGTTCTTTCGTAATCCTTTTTTGCTTTTCTTGCCACACTCGTTACCCTTCTGGCCTGCGCTTTATACCGTTGGTGTGCCTGCCGGTCACCTTTCTCCTTAAATTCCCTCCATAGTTGTTTCTTTTTTTGAAGCTCAAGCTTAATGGTGTTATTCATCCATTTAACCCCGAGTTGATTTATTATTCGGACTCTAGGTATTCAGTCAGCCATTGCTTCATGCAAACACTTGTTAACTACCTCCCATGCACTATCGATAGTCCTTGCAGTTGTACATGCCATGGCACTGAACCAATCAAACTCCTAAACTTGTCATACTTTCCAGCCCGATAATTCCACATGTACCCCGTCTTAAATGAAAATTCTACACCTTTAGCCACCTCCCAAGTCAAGACCCTATGATCACTCTCACCGATTGGTGGCAATGTGGTCATATTTGTTACAGCCAAATCCTCAGATGCAATTACTAGGTCAAGCACTCTCTGACCCCTAGTATTTTCCATTACATGCTGTCGCAGATAGTTATCCCTTAATAACCGCATAAAATCCAATTCCTTCCTCCCGCGTGTCTCTCCTCACTCCAATCAATGCGACCATAGTTGAAATCTCCCATAATAATTATCCTTCTTCCACTCATTTCTTCTATTTGCTTGTGCATACTGCCACCACCATCTTATCCATCACCTGGTCTACAGCAGCACCCAATTGTATATTTAGTTCTGCTACCAACAATCTCACACCAAATGGCCTCAAATGTACTCTGTTCTCTATCCTGCAATTCAACTTCTATTCTCCTTGGCTGCAGCTCATCATCTAGCATGAACAATACTCCTCCCCCATTTTATTCTCCCTGTCATTCCTGAACACACACTACACCCATCACATTCAATCCCACCAGCTATATCATCTACAGTCAGCCATGTTTCACTAATACCAATAACCTGTGGTCTGGAAGTGCCAACCATGGCCAAAAACTCTTCCTTCTTGTTCCTAATACTCCTAGCATTAGTGTACATGAATTTAAGACCCCCATTAGCCCCAACCCTACCTTAATGACTTATATTAACTATCCCACTCTGATTTGTTGTCCTTATTTGCTCTGGCATATTATATTCATTCTTACATTCGACTGCCACCCTAAGGACTATATATCTACTCCTCCCCCTTAAGAAATCTAGTTTCCCTGAATTTGCACATCCACCACATTCAACAACACTTTCTCAAATCTTCTTACACCGTAACCATTCAACTGCAAGCCATCCATCTTATATAGATCCTTTCGCCCATCGAACTCACTCCACACGTCAACAAATTCCACACCACTCGTCATACATAATCCACGCATTCGCAATTATGGCCCTCCTTTTAAACATTTCACTGTCATACCGTGGCAAAAGACTAATCATTCTAACTCTGTCACTCTTTTCTTTTGCTACCTCAAACAATTCATTCAGGTCTTCTATCATTTCCATTTTGTCTCCTTTCAAATCATTCGTACCTGCCACAACAATCATTTCTTTCACCCTTTTCTTTTGCTCTCTAATAGACTCAGTTACATCCTTTATGGTCGCACCAGGTTGGTACGATTTTGTCAAATCCTCTACTATCACACCTCGTACTAACGAGTCTCCATACAACACTCTATCCTTCGTTTTGTTCATGTTTACACTCATATGTCTATTTTTCCTGTCATACTTTTTATTATTGGCTGGTTCATTCAGTCGACTTTTGCTCGTATGCTCTATTTTCTGTTTTGCCCTTTGTATCGCACCATTTAACAACGCGATCTCACTCATTGCGTCTATCTCATCTTTTTTATTCTCAGTAAAACCATTAATACTATCATTCACACTTTCTGCATTCGCACTCTCACAATCCTCTGGTACAACCTCGCCGTTTCTTGTCATATCCCTATTTTCTTCATTCTGAAGTTTGACAAAAATATCACACTCACGATCGGATTTCTCATTCTCCCTACATTTTCTACACACATTCACTCCTTTATTATCATCTAACCACACTCCGACCACACTCCGCAAAGCGTACATTTCGCAGCTAGTACACCGAATCATCTCTTTTATACTACTGTTCTTTGATAAAGATGGCGAACCATCATTACTGGCCGCCATTTTCCTTTGTACTGAAGCCATACTTACTTGCAACGTATTTAATCAAATTATAAATTATAACACACCAAAAACACACAAAAAGATGCACTAAGAGACTCAAGGCAAACAAAACTACGCAACATTAAATAAATTTATCAACGATAACTGAAAATAATACTTATCATATCCGGAGCTTTCACGAACACTACACACTACGAATTCCTCTAGCGGCGACAGCCCCAATACAATATGTTATAAAGACACACAAAATATTCTAAAAACACGAAAATCGTTCTAATATACTATAAAACCAATTTTTTAAAGAAAAACACACACAAAAAACACCAAAAATCACCAACTTTACATGAGCGCTAAATTACACCGACCACTCACCATATAACCTCGAATCCGCCATCAAATCATAATGATATGATGATATAAGATATCATATAAACAAAATGTTTGACTGGGGATTCAGAACAATTCAGATTCTACCCAAGAATCAAAGAATAGTCCTTCAGGTAACGTTAAAATATGGACCGTTCCAAGTAATACTGTTTTTTGTACGTCATATGTGGTCACTTCATTGAATTTTAATTGCTGTAAATAGTTGGAAAGCTTCCAAGTTCTTTGTTGTTAATGTTGTTATCACTGGGTACTGCAATATCGATAATCCAAACCTGTCGATGTTCGATATTTGTGATATCAGGTCTATTGTGTTCCAAATGCCGATCAGTTTGTATTCTAAAGTCCCAGAGAATTTTTGCTGTTTTATTTTACAGTACTGTCTCTATTTTATGCTGCCACCTGTTATCAGAAGTAGGAAAGCCATATTTTATGCATACATTACAATGAACTATTTTGGCCACTTGATCATGCGGGATTTATAGTCAGTTTGAGCTATTTTGTTGCAGGCACCGATTAGGTGTTCTACTGACTCATCTTTCTGAAAGCATAATCTGCATTTGCTGTTCTTATTGATGTTCTTAAATTTTTGCTTCGATTGCATTAGTTTGTAATGCCTGTTCTTGAGCTTCTAGAATAAATCTTTCTTTTTCTTTTTTAATGTATCCGTGTTGTAGCCATTGCCCTGTCTTATTCATGACACTTTTGTCCTCGTTATTTGGAAGAAATTGGCCATGCAAGGATTTATATTTCCATCGCACATATCCGTTATTTTGTTGTTCTTTTTTGTAATCGGATTTGTTTCCTATTGCTTTTAGAAGGCACTGTTGCGTAATTTCTTGAGGCATTGGCTCAAAGCAATTGTTGACGTAATTTATTAAACCAATTTCTTCTACCACAGTCTCTCTCACTTGCAGCAGACCATGTCCACCTATTCTTCTCGGTAGGTACAACCAGTCAACATCACTTTGTGGATGTAATGCATGATGCAAAGTCATTAGTGTTCTAGTTTCGGCCTAGTTTGTCCAGGTCTTCTTTTGTCCAATTTATTATGCCTAGTGCGTATCTGATCACTAGCATAGACCAATAATTCATTGCTCTAATTGTGTTTACACCATTTAGTTTTGTTTTCAGAATATTTCAAACTCTTTTAATGTATTCTGATGCTGCATGTTTAACTTTCGAGCGGAGAATATCATTGGCTTCTAATAAGCCTAGGTATTTAGAGTGTTTTTGAAATGAAATTACTTTTATATATTTCTTTTGATCAAAATAAACATTGCTAGTATCATTAATGTTTCCTCGATTAATAGATAAAATTGCAAATGTATCTAAACCAAATTCCATTTTGATGTCCTGACTGAAAATACGAACTGTGTTCAATAAAGCATTTATTTGCTGGACCGATATTTAATGTAACATTAACTCATTCATATACAACAGATGGGAAATTTTAATATTACATTTAGGAATTTCATATTCAACTTTTGTTTTCTTCAGAATCATAGACAAAGTTATCAAAGAAATGTTGAAGAGCAATGGTGACAAGGAATCACCTTGGAAAATTCCACGTTTAATGCCGATATCTACAAATCGTTCATTATTCATTATTAATGTTGTTTTCCATGATCGCATTGCAATAGCTAGAAACGAATATATGTTTTTGCTAATTCTAAATATTTTTAATGATTTTAGGATCCAGGAGTGTGGGAGGAAATCGAATGCTTTCTTGTAGTCTATCCATCCCATGTTTGAATTAGTTTTTCGTATTTTTGAGTTTCTGAGAATCATTTTATTAATAAGGATCTGGTCTTTTGTTCCTCTAGATTTTTGAAAATTGCCTTTTTCTTCAATCGGCTAAATCTGATTATCTGATAAGCAGTGTTATATGGAATTTGCTTGGATTGCAGTGAACAACTTAAGCATAGTTGGTAGACATGTTATTGGACGATCGTTACTTGTGTCTGAATCCTTATCCTTATCTTTCATGAAGAGAAAAGTGCGCCCATATATCATCCAGTCTTCCACTGAGACTGACTGCATCAAATAATTAAATTGTTCTGCCATTCGATAATGTAGACTGGTTAGATGTTTTAACCAAAATCCATGTAGTTCGTCTTTGCCATGGTCACTCCAGTTGTTTAATTTGCTAGCTTAAGCACTGACCATTTCTTTAGTGATAATGACATTTTGCATTTGATTTTGTTTCATTTCTGATTCTATTTCCTTAATCCGTGAAGCATCATTATTGTGTTCAATAGGATTATTCCAGATTGAGTGTTTATACTTTTCCGGGTGAATGATGGTTTGCATTTGTCTTTTCTCTGGAGAGACTGAAAGAAATGACATTGGTTCTGTCGAAATTGCACATTTTGTACAGAGTGGTTTATTCTTGCTTCATATCTTTTAATGTTTTGTGCAGTCGCTGTAATTCTTTGTAGTTCTTCGGTAACTTCAGTAGTTGTTTTGTTGGCCAAATTATATGTGTTAATCAGTTTGTTTTTGATGTTATTGTTTTTTTTTTCAACCGTCGTTCTTTAAAACTCTTTAAGTCTTAGAATCGAAGCCTGTTGACCTTTTGTTCTAACCGGATTTTCCATGGTGCAGATTGCTTCAACCTCAGCTTTTGCTCTTTCGGCTTGTAACGAAGCTTCACTGAAATGATATAGGCTGATCTATATAGGAGCCGATTTGTTCCCTTTATACTGTTCGTTGTGAGGGTCTCAATTACATCATTTGCGTCTAATAGGAGCTGTTTAAGCTTAGATTGTTGTAAATCATTTAATGATGGTAGTCTTATACGGTCATTTATGGAGTTCATATGTTCCAATATCCCTGAGTTCATTTTACACTGCTCTTGTGTCAAAACATTCTGGGGTATGTCGTCAGATTGATATTTACTGAGTTAAATTCCAAAGATTGATATAGCAACTTCTGATCATTTGCTGTTACTGGAGTTATTGATTTATTACGTAACTCTTGCAGCTCAAGTTCAGAAAATATTTTGTTACGGAAAATCAAATTCTTTTGGTCCATAAGTCTTTGTTCTGTTATTGCAGATTATGGGAATTTCTGTTTCAAAATTAAATGCATACTCTTTCTGAAACCTTGTTTTTCTGGATTTGATCTGCTAAAACATTTTTTACAGATCAAAACACATTTTTACAGAAGAAAACCGAGAAATTCATAATTTCTCTGTTTTCTTCTACAGCCCATTTTTTACGTTTGGTTTGTTTCAGTTGCAGCTTCCTACCCTGATTGTAATGTAAGGAGAAATAGGTACTCTAGCCAATTTGTTGCCTGATGCCCAGGATCCCCAACATCTGACGCAGTCCTTGATCACCCGGGCGTCGACTGATCCGGTATGAATCTCTTCTTCCTTTTCACCATTAAGATGGGGGGAGGAACACTGTTAGTCTGGCTCCTCAGGTGAGAGTTGGCTGACAAGGGTGGCCGTGCTGGCCGCTATGCGACCGCGAGAATAGCTCTCAACATCACTGAAGCACGCAGGGCCGTGTTCCGTCGTGGGGATTATTAATATTAGTAGTAGTATTAGTAATAGTAGTAGTGGTAGTACCAGAGTGTAAAAAAACACTCCAACTTAGTTCAATAAGAAGATCTCAACACAACAAAAATGAATGTGAACCAACAGATAGATGTAATTACACCAGAATAAATTACACCAGCAATTCCTTTCGAATCGCTTGCTGCATTGAAACAACACACAGTACAAGCGAGAGGTCTCTCAATCTTCCATATTAAATAAGAAGCATCCGAAAACATTGGTTATTGTTACAGGCTTATCTTAAGTCTTACACTAATATTATTGATATAATGATTCTAAGAGAATTTTCCATAACTATTGACGAAGCGACCGCTTTCCAAATTTCAGGCATCTAACAACATAGATCATGCCTCCAAACAAAAAGTGGGGGTGGAATATTAATATTTATCAAACAAAAATTAATAGCAAAAGAAACGGTCTATCAGTTTGAGCATGCTGAAACCCCTTGCCTCGAAATCACTAATACCACCAATAGACAGCATCCCATAATAATAAATGATATTTACTGGCCACCAAACCTAAACATGATAAAATTCTTCCACGAACTCAATTGCTGACTATCACTCCAAGAAATATGCCCAACCGAATAACCAATGATAATTCGCAACATAAACATAAATATTGCAAACTAAAACCAGAACAAGACTGTACGATACCTAGATACGCTATCCATGTAAAATCTAATACCAACAGATTTTACATGGATTTCTTCTCTAGTACATGATGTACTAGAGAAGAAATAAACCTGGCATCTGATCAATGAGAGGCTAGATTGTGTTCACAACACCACCGCCTCCGAAACCATAACACACAGCTTCATGAAACACACAAAACCTATCCAACAACTAGCAAATGATTTTAACCAATACTTCGCAGGCTCCAGCAAAGAACTGCACATAAATATTCCCCCAATCACAGAACGTGACACTCCACTTTGACCACAATCAAAACAGACATTATGATTCACAACCATAAAAGAAGCAGAATTTCGTTCTGAAATACATCAAATCAAACCAAACAAAGGCCCGGGAATTGATGGAATATGACCTAAAGTTATAAAGCAACATGCAAATAGTTTAAGTCCTATCTTAGTAAAATTAATAAATAAAATATTTCAAACAGGACAGATACCAAATATGCTAAAGACCGCCACAATCTCACCCATATAAAAACATGGAAAAAGACATTTAATCACCAATTACAGACCCATAGCAACATTACCAATTATCAATCAAATTATGGAGCGGATCATGCTGAAGAAACTCACAGCATACACGCAGAACGTTCATATTATCCCCAAAACCCAATATGGTTATCAGAAAAATAAGGGAACAATATCTTTCTTGGAAGACTTTGCAGGCGTAATTAATACCGCCTTAGACAAAAACAAAATTCCCACGGTAGACTTTATTGATCTAACTAAAGCATTCAATACTCGCACATCAAACCTTGTTAGAAAAGCTGAGGCATGTTGGAATAGACTGGCCTCTTCACAGGTGATTTACAAACTACCTTCAAAATAGAAAGCATATCACAGGTATCGGGTCAAACCGAAGCAGAGAGCTACCTGTGGAGATCCACTGGGAGCTGTACTCTCCCCAAATCTATTCAACATTTACACGCACGATATTAATCAGGTACCACTCACAGGCAAGATATTCCAATATGCAGACGATACAGCAATAATATCCATCCATAATAACGCAAGCATAGCCCAAACAAATATGCAACATGACATAAATCTGATCATAGACTGGCTCACGAAACATTCCATACACCTAAACTCAGAAAAGACAAAATTAATGATATTCAGAAATCCCCTGACTCGACCAGTTGATAACAAATATATAACAATCCAACATCCACTTTCCGATATAAAAAACACACAGAACACCAAAACCACTACAATCACTCAGGTTGAAGCAATAAGTTACCTTGGAATTTACTTCGATGCAGATATGAACTGGAATAGCCACATAAACCATCTACACAACAAACTCCGAACAATAAGTGGCAAACTCTACAGGTTAAAAGACATAGTTCCCATACGCCTAAAAACACTAATATACAAAGCACTATGCCAAAATATACTAAGATATGCTATAACAACATATGCTTTCTGTGAACCCTACAAATTAAATAAATTAATTTCGTTACAGTACAAAATTATAAAACTGATCTTTTGGGAACAAAGAGAAAATCACGACCTTAATAAGCATTGCAATGTCAGAACACAAAATACTGACAGCAAAACATTTATGTCACTATGCAGCTTTGCTAAAACATTATTTCGATGCCAACTACAGGACAGTTAGAAATACATACCGTATAACAAGACCTCAGACTACTAATTATATCACATATAAATACAATAATCACTACGGAAAGGCCACGCGAAACATCTTCATCCCAGACATGATAAACAAATTACCTTTTGAATACAGAAACCTTACAAACTGCAATAGCCTGAGAAGAGCTCTAAAATATACTATGAAGAAGAAACACGTACTCAAAATGTCATAGAAACTTAATGAAACACAATATATTCGTCCAGGCTTCCATTTCAGCGCGGCATGAAAGTATTCCAAGTTAGTGCGTGTGTGCGTGCGTTTATGCGTGCGTCCGTGTGTGTGCGCAGATTTCTCAATCATAGATTTCGTGCTTCCCAACACAGCAAAAAAAAAACAATAAATAATAACCAACTGGTGTCATCCTCAGATAAGCTTCGAGGATGAAAGCAGAGAAATTAGTTCTCATCCAAAATGTATCATATGTAACCAATTGCATATAATGTACATATCACTAAACCAATGTATGTAATGTATATATCACTAAACCAATGTATGTAATGTATATATTATATGTAAACAAATGTAAGTAATGTATCATATGTAATGAAATGCATTTAATAATTGTAACAAAAGTATGCAATATAGAGTGATTATATCCATTGATATTGTATTGCAAAGAAACATCTGTAAATATCATCATTATGAATATTATAATAATATACGTTGTAAACAGTTATTGTTATTATTATTATTTAAAAAAACGTTATGTACGAGAAAGTATTTTTTTATTCATAATTGTGTTTATGTAATGTATGTAATTTATCTGAGAAATAACAAAATGTTAAAAGTATTAGTAGGATGAAGATCAAAAGTCATTGTTCTTCGCAGTGGAAAGTTAACGGATAGAATATCAGTTGTCCACCTGCAAACACTTGTATATCACCATTCAAACTCTTTGCTTTGTCATTTTCATAAAAAATAAACAAAATCTGCCACAAAACGGTCGCTTAGCGCACACAGCAAGTGAATGTCGTCTTGCTGGGTATCGTTCGCAATACGCAACTTGCTGATAATTATTTTACAGCTAATCCCCAATCAATATACTGATCTACCACCCACCACAATGTTACAATTTAGTTACCAGCTTTTCATGTGGCAATCTGTCGAAAGCCTTTTGCCAGATCTAAATATACTATTGTTTATGCAACTCCCTTGTCCAAAGAATTTATCACCTTGTTGAAATACGAAAACAGTTATCCATTATCAATTAGCAATTTTTTAAAGCATTTACACACTCGACCATTTAAAACTATTACATGGATATACTGTTATACTTCGTATATCTAAAATCGAAATAACAATATCTCTGCAAGATGAATGACGAAGTTAAATAGTCTGTGCAATTGTTATGATTTGTTTTCCTCAGGTCTGATCGAGTGTTTATCACTTTGAAATTTTCCGGTGCAGAACATTTGGTTTACCAGCAGCGGCCAAAATATGAGGTGAGAAATATTACATTACATAAAACTATTATTATTGATAAGAATATTATTTATTTATTCAGTACTGGAATGTATCTTATTTTTACTAAATCATTTCTGCGGGTGCATACTGTTTAGATAGGTGATATTATTCTCTGATGATATGCATTAATATGCACCATTAAGGATTTATAAAATTAGTTGTTTCCTGGTACTGAAACTAAATAATTGGGTTATCAATAATGTACTTGAAATTAACGTAAACTAAATATATACACTTCAACTTAAGCTAGACCAAACTGATTATGGTTTTGAAACATGTCGGAATGAAATTCAAAACTGTAATTGTAGATTATTTAAAAATTAGTAAAGAATGTAAGTTCCATATCGACAGTAACCTCATACAGGTCTCCCATATCTCAAATTTAGCAAAGTGTAATTAACAGAATATATTATTAAAAATGCAGAATTTTTAAGTTGCTTCTTCATGCTTGGCATGATATTTCTTCATTCCAATATGGTGTCACTTTTTAGAGTGAATATTACAAAAACAATCTGTTTCTCTTTAATTATGCTTTTGATTTATTTAATTCATTATTCGCTTTTAGGATTTCGATGTCTTCAGCACTTTAGGAGGATCGCTTGGACTGTGGATCGGAATGTCTCTGATTACTTTGTATGAGATTGTAGAGATCCTTTTCTTAGTTCTGATTTACTTCTGTAGAGAAACTCTGAAGAGATGCAAACGAAGATTTAGAGTTGGAAGAAGAGTTTCCCTAAAGAGAAGAACGGCATGGGATGGACAAGAACGCGAATAATTTTAATATCACTTCGGAGGCGATCATATTCATTTCTGCTAAATTTTCTATTAAAAAATAATCTTCAGAAATATATCTCTAAGCTTTTATCTTTGCATTCTAACATGTTAGTAGAATTATCTTTATGGTAATTCAAATAACGTCTTAATGAACTCACCTAGAATTGATCCGATTGGATAAACTCTAACAATCGCGTTCTCTAACTTGAAACCTTTTTTTTATTCAGAACAGATAAATATTCATGTAAAGAGACTTCAATTTTATCTTTCTCTGTCCACATTAAATTTTTATTTTAAATTCCGGTTAAAACTATCGTTTATATAAGGTATCAGTTAGGTCTGTGAAATTAATTCTTCTCAATGAGGAAATGCGATGTAATCCTTCATCTAACGTTTATTCTTGATTCGTTTCTGTAATTCCATTCTCTGTATACAATGACTTAACTTATTTAACTCACTTATTTAAAACATGTGGCTAGGTATGTAAATACATGATTACATATGAATCAAGTATGTAAATAAATGGTTTCTATGTAAGACAAAAACAATAAATAAATAGATATTATGTTATTAAAATAAATCCTATTAAAAGCCCTGTAGTGTTGTTATTATGTTTCTACATAACAATAACGTACAGCTCTCAAACCCTAGTATTATCAATTGTTATGTGACAAAACTATCATCCAGAATTTCGCCATTTCTGCATTCTCAACTACTTAACAAAGCTTAACTACTTAACCAATGTAAAAGACACTAATACTTCTGGATGGAGCTGGTGCAGTGATAGAGTTTCCTGGGTTTAAACAATAATAAATAAATACGCTTAATATTTTGATTTATTTGCTTAATCATTAAGCAATATTGTATAAATTATTGAAACAAATGCGCTTGGTGTTATTGTAAGTGTCTTCAATAAAATTATTTGTATTCTGATTTTCAGCAAATGTAGGTAATCTTATTTTTAAAATCAGCAACAACGCAGTCATTAATCATCAGTAAATCACTTACATTTGCTATAATAAATAACACGGTAATGCCATTACATAGTATTCACTCATTCATTCGTCTCATCCGATTGGTAACGGGTTGAGCCCACTAAGAAGAAAGGTTCTCCATCTCAATCATGACTGTATAGCTGGGTAGATGTGAATGTTCTTTCAGCAACTTTATCCAAGTACTTCGTGGTCTGCCTCAAGGTCTTTTACTTCCTATATATATCTACATTCAGATCTAAATATGGGGGTCTATGAGGGGCCATTCTCTGATTATGACCAAACCATCTCAGTTGATGCTTAATGATTGTGTCTATTATGCCATCTGGGAAGTTTAAATCTGTTCTGACTTGATCATTAGTCTTGTGTTGCATCCAGTGGGTGTTATTAATTTTTTTTCTGAGGCATTTCATTTCGAATGCTTGAAGTTTCTTGATTGGTTGTTGAGTTAATTTCCAGGATTCTGAAGCATAAGTAGTCGTTGGGTTAATAATTGATTTATATAATTTTAATTTTAGACTCGTTGGGATTTTATTTATTTTTCCATATTTTGTTTAGTTTATTCATGTTGGTCAAACCTAGGTTAACCTATGTTTTACTGTTTCCATACTGTTGATATTACTAGATATAAGACTGCCAATATAACCATATGTATTAACTTGTTCCAGCAGGTGATTTTCAAGATTTATAGAAATGTTTTCTTCTTCTCTACCTATCTTCATGATTTTTGTTTTTATACCTTAGGTTTTACAAGAGACATTTAAAATATAAATAGTTTTTTCTAGCTGTGGTTTAGAATCTGCTAAAATAATGATATCACCCGCGTATTGTATGTGATTAATGTTGGTACCATTGATTTTTACACCTGTTTCATCGGCTATGGTTCTACAGACTTCTAGGAAGATGATAAAGAGTTGGGGTGAGAGAGGGCATCCCTGCATTACACCTTTCTCGAATCTGAAATTCTCGGTTTTAATGTTGTTTGTTTCAACAAAAGCTTTGGTGTCTCCATAATAATTTGTAATAAATGTTAAAATATCCGAATTTATTTTTATGTTTTTTAGGATAGTAATCAATTTGTTTCTATTAACTGAATCAAAGGCTTGTTTAAATCAATAAAACAACAATATATGGGCAGGTTGTATTCCCAATATTTTTCTGCTATATTTTTAATGGTGAAGATATGGTCTATAGTGGTGTGGCCAGAATCCTGCTTTGTTTTCCTCTATGATTTTCTTTCTGTAAGCTCCCGTGTTCTCGTTTGTATAATTCGAATATATAGTTTATAACTATGACTTAAGAGGGTTAAGGGTCTACAATTTTCACATATTCTTTTGTCTCCTTTTTTGTGAATTGGTATAATAATTCCTGTTTTCCAGTCAGTTGGAATTACTCCAGTATAACGAATTTGATTAAATAAATTCATTAAGAAATTAATGGCTTCCTTGCCACCATATTTCCATAGTTCTATAGATATTTCATCTTCACCTGTAGCTTTTGAAAGTTTCATTTGGTTTATTGCATTTATAATTTCTGCTGAGATTATGGGTTGTGCCTTTTCATATACCATATTTTCTGTCATACTTTCCTCCTCCTGTTCTTTTTGAAATAATGTTTGATAGTAGTCCTTCCAAATTATTTTAATATTTTGTATTGACCCAGTTTCTAGATTGTTTTTATCCAGAAACATAGATATTCTTCATCCAATATTAATGCCGATATCAAAAGTTATCGGAATTAGTATCGGATGTACTATGAGCTCACTGACTGCATTTATTTTAAATTCGATGACTCATCCACTTCAAGACGGATGAAAAACATTTGGGTGGTACATTCCAGCATATCAGCAAGCAATAGTGGATGACCGGAAATGCTACGGTAAGATTCAGGAATCAATATATTTAACAATAGAGATTGAACAAATTTGAAAAGGACGAAGAATTTCACTTCAGAATTTTTCCGAGTCTTTATGCTTGTTAAATATTTATTTCTTACTCTCAGAATGCTACTTTCCCTTATATCAATATCATATAGAAGATATTGCAAATACTTTAGCATATTAATTTCGGTGTTTTGTGGTTTGCATGGTAATTAAACATGCGCTTTATGCAAAGTTGGATCAGCAAATCTCTGAATATGTCTCCCACACACAGATCCATCCATTATCCAGAATATATGAATAGAAGAGAAACAAATCAACGAGTAATACCGGATGAATCAATGAAAACGAATAAAGAACAATTGTTACTTCAAAGACAATATCGCAAAGAGTGGGCATTGGATTATTACATGATAAGTTAGTCTTTATTATAGACAGAAGACAGATACCATGCTTATAATCACTAACAGTCACCTCTCACGCACGCACGCACGCACGCACGCACACACGCACACACGCACGCACGCACGCACACACGCACACACGCACGCACACACGCACACACGCACGCACACGCACACACACACACACACACACACACACATTTAAAAAATTCCAAATTATTTCATATCAGGAACAGGTTGAATGCGAACTAAGTTCTAAGTTGGATAAATCACCAGTGAATAGCAGAGCAAAATAGTAATTTGAACTCAGAAGAATAAGGATCTTCCTGTAGTCAACTTTGAAACACAAGTTAAGCAAACGAATGAAATTCCTGTAGTCCACTCTGCATTGGATACTCTCAATGGTCTTCTAGACGTCGCGCTGAACAATAACCTTTTTCAAAACACGAATATTAATGATGAAAATGGTTGTACAATATATAAACACCTAACTGAGCTATTAATGAAAATCACAAACAGGAAGCTTAATCATTAAAAACATTATTCATCCTTTTTCCATTGTATTTTAAAAACCCGTTTTTAAAATACAATGGAAAAAGGATGCGAAAATTTATTCAAACCTTCTTGGCTGTGCGAAAGTCATTTTCCCATAGAAATAGCGAATCTCTCCGAAATTGAACAGTGTTGAAATTCGTGCATAAATTTCATTTGGTATCTAAAAATAAAATGAAATATGATTCGTCGTACTGGATGTTTACATACACCGTAATAAAGAAATGAAACCTTTGCGTTTTAATAACGTGATATTGGCTTTAAATTCCTGATATTATCGTAGTTTTCATTAGATGCATCGAAAACAGTTTCCTCATGACAGTTTATAATATTGCATTTCACAGACACACAATTAGATACCATTACGTGCTTCAACAAACATTAATCATATAATGGAATCTAGTTTGGTTAGAAACACAAAAAAGATTAGAATCACAGAAAAACAAACACACCCACACATGACTGGCACTTAACCTAATCAAGATGAGTAATCAATTGGTACACCCACTCTCACGGGAATTATTGTTGAAGTTGTTGTTGTTGTTGTCCTCGTCGTTGTTGTTTTTGTTGTAAGAGCACCTTCATCCTTAGAGCCTAAAACCTCCTTGCGGGAGACACAATCTATCCACACAATCTATCATACCTCCCCTGAACCAATTAACAGATAAGCACTCACAACTCATCTTGGCAACCCATTCCACTCATTCACAACTCTCCAAACAAAATATCTTCTCCACACATCCCTACTAACCACACCTTTGCTAAACATCCAAGGTGACCCCGTTTTCTGGTCCCTCTAGCCAAGTGCTGAAATATTTCCCCTCCATCTGTTCTATAAAACCATTTAAGCAACTTAAATAATTCTCTCATATCCCCTCTCTCTGTTTCTCCTATCGACCAACGTCAGCAATGTACACACACACACCCTGAATCTATTATCATACTTGACATTCCACAGATCATTTACTCTCTTCGTCGCTCACCTGTTATTCCTCTCAACGACTTCGTAATTCCCAAGAAATCCAGGAGACCACACCCGAGCCCAGTAATCTTAGAACCTTAATATTATGCCCTTAAACTTCAAACATGAACAAATTAAACAAACTGTGGAACAATAAAACATTCTCGAAATATCTACAATCAAGCTATACAAAGTCATGATCATCCCAACAGCAGCAACATATGGAAGTGAGTCATGGCGACTCACTAAGAAGGAACTACTCATAATAAGTGCATTCGAGGAGAAGTGCCTAAGAAAGACAAACAAAACACACTGGACTGAACATAAATCCACAGAATACTAATGCAGAATCTCAACTATCATCGCAATCTCACAGACATTATTTTTCAGGAACAGCTCCGATGGTTCCGCCATGTCCAGGGAATACCTCCACACAGACTTTCAGACATCGTGTTAAATGGAAGAATAGGAAGTGTCCGCCACAAAGGCCGAAAAAAATTTGGCTCATATCCTTAAAAGAAAGAGGCGAATTCCCTAGCTTCACTACCATATTCGAGAAGGGTACAAATAGAACCATTTAGAGACAGATTGTTCAAAGGGATCTCAACCTGTCATCAGGTGGATGAGTGAAGAAGAAGAAGAAGTAGAAAACATTAACTCCCTGTATACCTCCAGCACCAATTCTTTAGCTTCATCTATTTTCCTGGTGTGCAGTTTCTTCAATATGGTACACAGCTGTAATCTATTTTTCCCAAAATGCATAAGTTTACATTTCTCCACATTCTCCACACAAGTTTGCCCATGCTGACAGCCTATATAAATCGTCCTGTAAGCTCTGAAATAGCCTTGATTAACTATTACAGAAAACAACTGAATATTTCCTTTCAGACTATTTCCTATATCATTTCAGTTCAAATAAAACATCAATGGCCCATGCACTGAACCTTATGGCATGCCATTAGTTACCTGCTTTCTTCCATATTCGTCTCCTCGCCATATATCACTTTTTGACATTTCTCCAACAGTCACCTTCTTATTCATTAACAGTGTTCCATTCATTCTCCATTTGTTCGAATTTGGGTAACAGAGTCCAAATGGGATTATGTCAAATGCATTTGTAAAATCCAGAAGTATCATAGTATAACCACTTTCTTTATCCACTCAGCTGTCATTCTATTGAAAAAAAAATAAATTAAAGCAAATATAATGGAAGAAAGCTATTTTCTCCACATTCTCCACACAAGTTTGCCCATACTGACAGCCTATATAAATCGTCCTGTAAGCTCTGAAATAGCCTTGATTAACTATTACAGAAAACAACTGAATATTTCCTTTCAGACTATTTCCTATATCATTTCAGTTCAAATAAAACATCAATGGCCCATGCACTGAACCTTATGGCATGCCATTAGTTACCTGCTTTCTTCCATATTCGTCTCCTCGCCATATATCACTTTTTGACATTTCTCCAACAGTCACCTTCTTATTCATTAACAGTGTTCCATTCATTCTCCATTTGTTCGAATTTGGGTAACAGAGTCCAAATGGGATTATGTCAAATGCATTTGTAAAATCCAGAAGTATCATAGTATAACCACTTTCTTTATCCACTCAGCTGTCATTCTATTGAAAAAAAAAATAAATTAAAGCAAATATAATGGAAGAAAGCTATATTAAAATTAAAATTAATAATGAAACAACCGAAATATATATATATATATATTATATATGGTACAACACCAGGGCAACTCATTGTAAAGGTGGGTAAAGCTCTGATCACTATTCTTAGTATTTTCCCATAATGTAAAGCACATCTCACTAGAAGATGTATACTGCAATGCATTATGGGTGGGGTCACTACCCAGACCGGTTTCAACCTTTTTTGAGGTCTCCTCAGTGAGTAGATAGACCCTAAATACCAAGGTTTTAGTAATACAAAGCCTTATCAACTTTACCTATATAAGTTGCAACAAGGTGTATTAAGTTTTAATAAAAATCTCTGGAGGAGATATTGATGGGAATAAATTTTTAACTTGGGTATATTGTATATTAGGATAACCAGGCAATTTTATATGCTTGGTTATTTTAGCTCCTAATCCTAGGCACTTACTAGGAGACTTTAAATTTGTGAATCAATACTGCAAACCACCGACAATATGCTTTCTTATACAGGGACGCATCAGGCCCTGTATATCTCTTTAGAACCCAAAAAAACCCACCATCACCCCCCCCCACCCCAGGAAAAAGAATAACCACTCTGTCTCCCCTAGCCATAAAGCTTTCGCTGGCACGGTTTCTTTACTCCAAACAAGGGGGAGGGAGAGCTGAGAACCCGGGCGGCGAAGGCTTACTGCGAGGCGGTGCCGCTCCTCGTGAGCGGCATCTCCCGGGCCAGTCTCTTCCCCATTCTAAGTCCCAGTGGTACCAGGTATACAAGTTCCTCAGAAAGTTCCTATTCACTCCTACTTACCGGACCTTAAGTCCTGTTATTTTAGATTTAAAATAAATATTTAAATAAGTCCTATTATTTACATCTTGTTTTAAAAAAAAAAAAAAAAAAAATTACCTGGAATAAAAATAAGGATATTATATCTAGTAACATAAAAAGAACCTCCATTAACACTGGAGTAAATCATTACTTTAGATAAAATAATATGTGAACTATAGACAAAAGTCTATCTTTAACCTTTTTTCTGAACAGATAAATTGAGTTATATGTTACAGACCAATTAGCCATTAAGGCTAAACAGGTTGACTGAGGCCTCTTTTTACCTCCTACTATCCTACTCTATCTTATATCATACTCCTCTTTTACTGTCTGCTGATCCTCAGCATGCTTTATTCTCCAAAGGCCAATGATGAGAGACATGAACTCCCATTCTACCTCAAAAAATGTTGAAACCGGTCTGGGTAGTGACCCCACCCATAATGCATTGCAGTATACATCTTCTAGTGAGATGTGCTTTACATTATGGGAAAATACTAAGAATAGTGATCAGAGCTTTACCCACCTTTAAAATGAGTTGCCCTGGTGTTGTACCATCTTTAGACTTGAACTTTGTTTCAGACGCAAACTTAATTGTTTGCATACTTGGGATTAGGAGCTAAAATAACCAAGCATATAAAATTGCTTGGTTATCCTAATATACAATATACCCAAGTTAAAAATTTATTCCCATATATATATATACAATATATATATATTTCGATATATACATATATATCGTATATATATGTATATATCGAAAACAATTTCAAGAAAATGGAGGAAAAACAAAATCATATGAATTAAAATAGGACATAAAGAATTAATCAGCATTTTGTATGCTGACGATCAAGTTATTGTTGCTAAACTTAAAGACTAATTACAGAAAAATCTCCTCGTATTGAATAAAACAATAGAACAGTATCTCGGGAAAATTTCAATAAATAAAACGAAATCAATAGAGTTTCAAGGTAAAGAAATTAAAATATTCAACTAGTCATCCAAAACAAAGTAATAGAACAAGTGAACAAATTTAAATCTAGGAAATTACATAGCCCAAAGTGGAGAAATCGACATTTCATATAAAAAGCAAAAATTCCTAGCAGTCATTGGAACTTTGAACAGACACTTCAATAAACAGATAACGAGAACTATCCAAACAAAACTACATAAAATAATAACCAATCCAATTCTAAAATATAGCAATGAAACATGGACTTTGGGATTGAGATAAAAGACAAGTTGAAGTTGCAGAAATGAAGTTTTGAAAACCGCTCGCAAGCTATAAAAGAATAGACAATATAAGAAATGACGGAATAAGAAAACAGTTATCCATAATTAACATAACAAAAGACATCACAAGCTAAAGAAAGTACCTGAAAAACTACGATGAAAGAGGAGAGATGGCCAGCAAGTAGTCACTTAGTAACTCAGCCTTTTCATTAGCTCCTATCACCTCATTACTGTCAGAACTCATTAAGGTTGTTATCCATAGTCATTATTCTCTCCTTGTCAAGGAACGAAAGTTCTTTTTGGGATTTTCGTAGGCCTTCTTTGCTAATTTCTTTTTGTCATCTCAGTTTGCCTTCTCCATCATGCTAATTGCATCTTTGCCGACCGTCGTACAGTTCATGAGCTTGCTAGGCACCTTATGCACACACCCCAACAATTTCGTTTTTTGGAGCACACACTTAATAGTACGATTTAGCTATCAAACTCGTATCTAATTTGTCCTCCTTAGGTAGAACATTTAATATTGCTTCCACTACCTGTCCCTTAAGTATCATGCATTACTAACACCTCTCATTGCAGGTCTTTATGTTATGGCAGAGATTTAAGTTTCTTCCTAATTTTGTCATAATCACCTTGTAGTTCCACAATTACCCTTCTCGATGTAATACTCCTCATGTTTTGAAATCTCCCAAGTGAAGATCGCACCGTCTCTTTCCGCAATTCTTGCTCTCTCAGCCCAAGTCCCTACCATCAGATGCTAGCTCAAGTATTTATCTCTTAGTACGTGTAAAAATTCTATTTCACTCCTGACGTGATCTTTCTTCCTTCCAAAATGTATCTCCATAGTTGAAGTCTCCCATAATAATTACTCGACCTGCATTCCTTGTGTTAATTTGATGAAGCACGTATTTTGGACCATCCCTGTAGCAAGCAAACATCAAGGTAGAAGACTATAGACATAAAATTATATCAATTTCAGATGGATTTATACAGAATATTTTATATGATTCTTCTGAATTTCATCTTCCAAAAGCGGCGTGAAAAGCTACACTTCTGAGGCCACGCTTGTAAATAAGAAATAATACGTCTCTTTGACTACGTTCTTGTGGATAACGGATCCTTCGAGCTGTATCAGTCTAATACAAGAGTATGAAGGGGAATTGAAGTAGGTAGTGATGCTCATTTAGTTATGGTTAGGAAGGAATTATATATCTTATTGAAACGAAGACTAAGTAAATTTTACAAAAGAATCAATGCATTAAGAGATTAGCTATGAATCAAATATGCAAATATCATTATAAAAGAAATCAGAGTTTGATAAAACATCGACATTTTGCAGAATGAAGTCCATTGAACGTTTCCCCAAAATAAGTTATCGTGTATTCTGAGAGATCGCCGAGAAACGTATGAGAGAGCTACGCTGGTGCAAAAGTAACTAAAATATTTTAAAAGGAATGAGAGATGAAAAAGATGAGACGAAAACAGAAGACAAAGACATTTCAAAAATGAGATTGTTTAAGGCAGATACTTTGAAAGTGATTTAAACGAAACAGTTATTTGCAGAACAATAGCATTCCCCAGGATTCTAATCAGATGTACATGTGAGTACTTGCTGTAAAAAGGTCATCGAAAACTTGAAATGTGTAAAGTAGGTGGACTGATTGATATTTAACCAGAAATGCTTAAGTTTGAAGAAAAATACAAGTTTTACTGTCGCTGCACTGAATACAAAAAAGGGAAACAAATCGGATCGTTAAATCTGCAGAGTCATATCTCAACTGAATGCTTCACGTATGATTCACACAAGCAAATGCAAGCAGACAAGAGTCTTCACATCTTATCTCTCATTTAGTTATGGTTAGGAAGGAATTATATATCTTATTGAAACGAAGACTAAGTAAATTTTACAAAAGAATCAATGCATTAAGAGATTATGCTTAAACGATGCTGTTCTAGGCCATACTTAACTGTTCTAGGCCAGCTTAACCCTTTAAACTGAAGAATATCTTGGATTCGATTCGTAACCGAAATATATATTAATTTGAATTAATACATTTTCTATGACATTCAGGAGTCCTGACTAAAATCTTTATTCACTGATCTATAATTGCTCACGTTATATGATGGATCCATTCTTATGAATTAAGATAACCCTTTCCCACTTCCAGTCAGAACGACCTATTCGCAGTTTATTCTTTTAAGATGATCAAAACGGTACTGATTAATATCGGCCTACTTTCATTATCAATTCGATATCTTGAAAAGTCTTTCCTGAATACCAAACTCTAGTGTTTAAATTCCTCTTTGCAATATTTCTTATGGAATCTCTTTTCCTTATTGTGTAGTCACTTGAAGTAAATTCTTTACATTCAAGGATGTTTTCATCCCAACCTTTGCTTCTAACATAATATAACAAAATGAATGCGTATTTATAGGCATGAACCATGTCATAATATTTCATTCGATTATTGTAAGTGTTCCCATTATTATAATTAATACGAATATTGCAACATTTATGATTAAATATTTGGTAAGGGTTCGTTAGCAACCATGCATGTTATTGTAGACATCATTCGAACCATAACCCTTAAAAACCAGTGGAACACATTTCCCTTAACGCGTTCAGAATATAGTAACCCAGGTCAGTTTACGCTGAAAATGCCCGAGAAAAGAAAAGTTGAGTCTACGCCACTTTATAGCAGGAAGTTGCTTTCTCAATCTCAGGTTGTGGGAGTCCCATAAATAGTTGAGGTTAAAAATCCCATAGGAAAATGCTTAAAATGTGTGATTTTAAATGTATGCATTGCTGGTTTCTTTTATCAAACAGTTCAATTTGTCAGCTTTTACTGGACTTATCTAACCGTAATGGATATTCAAACAGCAGCAGCAGCAGGTGAGGAATTTGAGTTTCCAGCTGTAACGATCTGCAACACCAACCCTAAGTGTTTGTTTCTATTATTGCTTTTCCACTTTGGTCAGGGAATATTTGAACCGAAAATTGTCAAACGCGACTTCATTTCGTGCTTTATTTACTAATATGAAAATTATAGATTTGTGGGTTGCAGTAATTGGTTGATAGGCGGAAAAGGGGTGATATGATTGAAGCATTCAAATTACTGAAGGGTTTCTATAAGATTAATTCAGAGGATATTTTTCAGAACAGGGCTGGTGGTGGTAGGACTAGGGGACATCCATGGAAACTGGGCAAGAGTGTCGTTAGCAAGGGTGTAAGAACTAGGTTTTTTACTTGGAGAGTGGTGAATGAGTGGAATAAGTTGACAGAGTCTGTTGTGGGTGCCATGACTGTGAATTAGTTCAAGGCAAAGTATGATAGATACTGTGTAGATGTTGAGTAGTTTATGGGCCTCCCCCGATGAGACTAAGGACTCCTTGGAGTTGCCTGTAATAATAATAATAATAATAATAATAATAATAATAATAATAATAATAATAATAATAATAATAATAATACATTTACCGCAAATGTTCTCACAGAACGTGTAGGTTCTTGAACACTTATCAGTGTAAGAAGTTAGTGAATGCAGCAGGCGCTGTTAAAGATAAACAGATATAATCCTAAAACTTTCTGTCAATGATATCACGTGACATCTATAGAGACTAATTCTACTGATCTACTGTTAAATGAGGAATCAATCCAGTTTTTTACAGAATGTTTCGCTTTACAAATAAATTTAATCGACACTTCTCATAACATTAAGACAATATCTTTCGAGATCTCTTGTAAATAAAACATTTAACACGTTCGCTGCGACGCTCTCCTCGGGCATAGCTTGTTCCCGCACGCGCGTATCTACAAGGTCACTACGAGTAATCTCGTAGCCAGATTTTCAGACAGAATTTTGTTTCATACACCAACTACGAGAAATCACCCCCACCTATATATTACATCCACTGACGACTGTGTGTATTGCCTCTAGTCTCTAAAAACCTTCAGTTTCGCCATGACCAGTAAAAGAAAACATACTGATAAAGAATTAGAAGCTTACGCTAATATGAGCGATGATGATAAAATTAACTAGAGTAGCATCCGGAAGAATGCTACACTCCCAAGAAACCGATCCGGTTTTGTTCACTTCCGCATTATTGCAGAAAAGGTCCTATTCCGAAGAACTTTAAAGTAAATATTGCTATTATCTCTTCGATTAGGTTTTCCCCACTTTTCCTAGGATCATTTGTTTTAAATGAAGTCATCATTTTCTGTTTATAATATATTTTTTGCTTTTTACTGAAAATAAAGCGCCAAAAGGATTCAATTCGGCGATGTAAAATTATTTCTATAAGAGTCATAAAGTAAATCTACTTGTAATGCTGAAGACAGTGATATATAATTCATCGAAATCGGCCAAGGGAAATCCAAAATCTGAGCGTGCTAAAAATTGAAGAGTTCACCGTGGTCGCTAACAAATATAAAACAAAGGACGTCGCCATATTTACAGCTGTCCAAAGGAAGAAAATTGAGTAATGAAGTGCAACAAGTGCCGGAAGGAATTACTTTCTGACAGAAGTCATATAATCTGCAGGAAATGCCATAGGAATCTTCACTTTACATGTTCCGGAATTTTTAGAAACAACATGGCAACGCAAATCCAATGCCAAACGAGAAGAACGGAAGTGCCTAAACTGCACAGAGAAACGCCGCCACCCACGGCGCAACTGGTTACGCCGGAGGCAGAATCGGACGATAAACTGAACAGACAAGAAAATACCAATGAGTCTCATAATTTGAATTCCGCAAATTTATTTATAGAAAAAGGTTTACAAAACATAAAATCCAACTTATTAGATCTTGTCCAAGAACTATTTGATAAACAGAATAAAATGTTAACAAAAAATTAGCGAATATGAACAGTTTGTTAATTTTAATAATACAACAGTCGAAGAAGTGTTACAAACGGTAAAAGACATTAAAACCAGATTAACGAACTAAATAACAGGCAACTCAAATTGATAAAAGTCACATCCGAACTCCGTCAAGAATTTAATTCCCTGAAACTACAATACGAACTTTTAAATCAACAACAACATAAAGAAGAACTTACCATAAACGGTCTTCCAGAAACTGAATCCACAGAAAATCTCAGAGATGTACTTTTAAATTTAAGCCATGCAATTGACATCCCCCTACAGCATGATTATATTCTGACCATAAATCGGATTCCCAGAAAGAACAAAAACCAAGGCTTGCCATGACGCGCACCAGTCCTAGTTTGTCTGACAAGCAAGGCTACAAGAGACAATCTCATTAAAGCCAGGCAGACTAAAAAAACCACTTGTCAAGGACTTAAACGCAACGCAAGACAATACACCACTCTTTCTCTCTGTGTATTTAACACTTTTCAATCAGAATCTGTTGTACCAAGCAAAAAAAAACAAAAACAGAAAAAATTATCACTTTTTGTGGATCAAACACTGCAAGATACTCTTGAGAAAGTCACATACCTCAAAGACAATTCAAATAAACAGCTCGGACGATATAGATAATCTGCCAGAGAGAAAAAAAGACTCCAATTTAGTTCAAAAAGAAGACCTCAACACAACAAAAATGAATGTGAACCATCAGATAGATGTAATTACACCAGAATACATCAGCAATTGTACTTTTGACTCACTTCATGCATGGAAAAAACATACAATACAAGCGAGGGGACTCTATTTCTTGCATATTAACATCAGAAGCATCTGAAAACATTGGTTACTGTTACAGATTTATCTGAGAAATTACCCTGATATTATATATATATATATATATTGATCCTAACAGAAATATCCATAACTAATGACGAAGCGATGGCTTTCCAAATTCCACGCTTCCAACAACATAGATCATGCCGACAAACAAAAAAGAGAGGGTGGAATATTAATATTTATCGAACATAAATTAATAGCAACAGAAACGGCTGATCATTTTGAGCATGATGAAACTCTTTGCCTCTAAATCACTAATTCCACAAATAGAAAGCATCCCATAATACTAAATGCAATTTACAGGCCACCAAACTTAAACATGATAAAATTCTTGCACGAACTCAATTGCTTTCAAGCCAAAGATATGCTCAACCGAATATCTAATGATAATTGCATAAATATTGCAAAAAAATTATAATATCATGTACTAGAGAAGAAATATTCGGAAATACTATCATTGCCCCCTGTCTAGATCATATAAACGTCTGAGCACCACAAAACAGTTACACTGCATCAGGCATAAACTGCAAAGTAGCCGACCATTAATTCATCGCTCTAAACCTGCACACCAAGACAATATCCATGCAATGTGCCACAGAAGAAAAGCGACAGAAAATAATAATAGACAAAGAAATAGTCAATCACGAAATAAGAAAAACATACTGGGAACAACTGGCATCAGATTCAGCAAATATCTTATACAACAACATTAAACGCACAATGGAGGAAAAGGATGCTTTATGGAAAGAATTTAAGCGATATCCAAATAACTCAGCTTTAAAAACTGAATATAAGATATAAAGGAATCGCGTTACAACACAAGTCAGAAAATGCAAAAATAAGCTACTACAGAGACAAACTACCCTCCGCACAAAACAACATGAAACAAACCTGGCATCTGATGAATGAGATGCTAGATTGTGTTCCCATCACCACCACCTCCGAAACCTTAAAACACAGCTTCATGAAAGACGCAAAACCTATCCAACAACTAACAAATGACTTTAACCAATACTTTGCAGACTCCAGAAGCACAACACAGAAATATTCCCCCAATCACAACACCGGCTTCTCCGCTTGGACCACAATCAAAACAGACATTATGGTTCCCCACCATAAAAGAAGAAGAACGTCTCTCTGCAATACTTCAAATCACACTAAAGGACCAGGAATTGATGTTATAAGACCTAAGGATATCAAGCAACATGCAACTTGCTTAGGGCCTATCTTACTAAAATTAATAAATAAAATATTTAAAACAGGACAGATACCAAGTATGCTAAAGACCGCCATAATTACACCCATATACAAACATGGAAAAAGAAATTTAATCAGCAATTACAGAGGCCAAGGTATTGATGGTATAAGACCTAAGGATATCAAGCAACATTCAACTAGCTTAGGACCTATCCTACTAAAAGTAATAAATAAAATATTTATAACAGGACATATACCAAGTATGCTAAAGACCCCAAAAATCACACCAATATACAAACATGGAAAAAGAAATTTAATCAGCAATTACAGACCCATAGCAACATTACCAATTATCAATCAAATTATTGACCGCGTCATACTGAAGAAACTCACAGCATATCCAGAGACCATTAATATTATCCCCAAAACAAAATATGGTTTTCAGAAAATAAGGGAACAACATCTCTCTTTGAAGAATTTACAGGCGTAATTAATACTGCCTTATACAAAAACAAAATTGCATTGTAGTTTTTATTGATCTAACTAAAGCATTCGATGCACTCGCACATCAAACCTTGTTAGAAAAGCTGAGGCATCTTGCAATAGACGGGCCTCTTCACAGGTGGTTTACAAACTACCTTCACAATAGAAAGCATTTGACACGTATCGGTTCAAACCGAAGTAGAGAATTACCAGTAACCTGTGGAGTGCCACAGGGAGCTGTATTTTCCCAAACTCTATACAACATTTACACGCACGATATTAATCAGCTACCCCTCAAAGGTAAGATACAACATTACACAAACGATACAACTATAATATCCATCGATAATAACGCACGCATAGCCCAATCAAATATGCAACATGACGTAAATCTGATCATAGCCTGGCTCATGAAAACCTCCATACACCTAAACTCAGAAAAGACAAAATTAATGGTATTCAGAAATCCACTGAATCGACCAGTTGATAACAAATATATAACCATCCATCATCCACTCTCCAACATAAAAAACACACAGAACAGCAAAACCACTACAATCACTCAGGTTCAAACAATACGATACCTTGGAATTTACTTGAATGTAGTTATGAACTGGAATAACCACCTAAACCATCTACACAACAAACTCCAAACAATAAGTGGCAAACTCTACAGGTTAAAAGACAGTTCCCACATGCCTAAGAACACTAATATATAAAGCACTATGCCAAAATATACTAAAATATGCTATAACAACTTGTGCTTTCTGTGCACCCTACAAACTAAATAGATTAATGTCGCTACAGTACAAAATGATAAAACTGATATTTTGGGAACAAAGAGACAATAACGACCTTATATTCATTGCAATGTCAGAATACAAAATACTGACAGCATAATATTTATGTCACTATGCAACTTTGCTAAACCATTATTTCGATGCCAACTACAGGACAGTCAGAAATACATACCGTATAATAAGACCTCAGACTACTAATTATATCACATATAAATACAATAATCACTACAGAAAGGCCACGCGAAACTTCTACATCCCAGACATGATAAACAAATTACCTTTAGAATACTGAAACCTTACAAACTACAATAGCCTGAAAAGAGCTATAAACGCATACTATGAACAAAATTTCACGCGAATTTCTCAATCATAGATCTCATAGCTTCCCAACACAGCAAACAAACCAATAAATAATAACAAACTGCTGTTATCCTCAGATAACTTTACATATAAGATTCGAGGATGAAAGCTGAGAAATTACTTTTCTTCCACCATATATAATCAAATATATGTAATGTATGTAATAACTGTAACAAATGTATTTAATGTAATAAAAATATTTAAAAAAATTAAAAAATCGAATTTAACATTACCTCAGAGCCGGGTAGAGAATTTACAAGAATTTCGTGTCGAATATTATTATTATTATTATTATTATTATTCCTGAAACCTCCAAGGAGTCCGAACGCTCATCGCGGGACGACACCTACAACTGTCTCAACTGATACAACTGTTTCAAGCACTACATCGAACCGCTACTACGAATCATCTCCATCAAAGCCATCTACTGCCCACCTCCACCACAACTGGTATTCTATGTCTCTAAATTGCGTTGTTCTGAAGGACTGATTTGTCTGTATGGGGATGAAAAACCAGTGTTTCCCGGAGAAAAAGTCCTGATACCTCCATATGAGATCGGCTAACTCACCTTCGATTAAAAATCGTGCAGATAAAGATTCCTCCCGTCGCGATGAGAATCGAACTTAGGTCTATTCAATCGTAGAGCGCAATGTACCGTTGTTCTTCCAATTGCGCTACGGAGGCGCTTAAAATATATAGAAACTATAACAGTTTCGGCCGGTGCAATCGTAAGCAAAACTTTCATGACCGGGGAAAATCGTAGTAAAGGTGGAGTAAGCCCCGATCACTATTTTAATATTTCCCATACTGTAAAACACATCTCCTAGGATATGTAGTGATGTCATACATTATGGGGGATACTACCCTGATCGGTTTCGACCTTAATTGAGGTCTCGTCAGTGGGAGCCAGACCCAGGATGTAAATACTTCCTGGGTCTGGCTCCAGAACCACGAAGTATTATAAATATAAAGAGAGAGAGAAAAGGAAGAAAAGCTTGTTTTTCAATAAATGATACATGAATATTAAGTATTAATAAAGTGAACTCCGTTATCATGAATGAAATAGACGAAATTTGACATTTTTCTCCCGTGTCCGTTTTTTTATTAACAAAAACAGATTTATTTAAGAAAATAACGAAGTTTTATTCTTATATATGAGGTGAAGAATGACGCAAGATACCTTCCAATATCACACTATTTTCCTCACATGATGTTTAAAATAGAGAGCACTTCAAGAATTCTGTGTAAGTATTAATGCATTGCTCAATTAGCTGATCATTAAAGACACTTTCTCTAATTATTCATTTAGATTTCAAAAAATGCAGATTTTATGGCTCACTTTATTTTCTCTAAAATGTGTTAAGCTGCATTTCAACAGTTGGTAGTCTATAAGATGAGATTAATGTGGTGGAATGTTTGTAATTCCTTTGATTAATTTTATTTTTATCGCAGCTTACTTCTCGAAATAACTAAAATATTAAAATCGATTATTCTTCCAAAGTCAAACATTTGAAACTTCGAAAATGACTTGACCAGTGTTTCTCAACCTTCTTTCATGTGAGCACCATTTTTAATATTAGTTTTTGTGGCGTGCCCCACTTCTCCTTTGCAATTCTTGTGTTGAGACACTGACAAAACTCAATAAAGGTTAACAAAACAAAAAAGAAACATTACGAATTAAGTAAACTTTTTAAATATTCATACGAATTTAAATACGTCATCAAATATTTCGAAAATTGAATAGCTCTGGCATCACCACTCCGACGGGTCAATCGTATCAGCCTTTCGGAAACATTCGCAATTTCATCAGGGGAAATCTCCGAAGTTCTGGAACTGTTTCTGGAAATAAGACTTGCCATGGCAAGATGACAGTAACACTGCAGCAGTGATCAAAGGGGGCGTTATTTTATTCCTATTCGCGCTATAAAATAATTCTGTATAAAAACACGTGTTAACGTGATACACGGTAGAAAATATTTTCTAGTTTAGAAAAATGAATAAATTTTTAATAGGAGCATCTAACGATTGTGGAGCGTCGACGTTAACAAATTCAGGTTCACAGAATATCACTCCGAAACTGAAATCAAGAAAGTACGCAGTAGAATATTTAGATCTCGGATTTATATCTTATTTATTAATCAGAAATTTTTATTTCTGATGGAATTATTGTAAGATATGCATTGATAAAATCACCTTGTAGTTGGAAAGGATTACCTGAAAGAGATAAAAAAACAGAATTCTTGGTTAATAAAATATAACCAGCTGAAGTGGGAAATTGGTTCACTATCTCTGGACAAACTAAGAAAGTGGATGATAGAAATAACATGCAAATATTACTTATTACTCGTCAAAGGAGAGAAAAATCAAAAACATTAACGAGGTTAAATGGGAGGCCTGTTCTTGATTTAAATGAAATTGGATGCCCAAACCGTGAAAACATAACCTGTACTTTTAAATGCTTTTGGAAACATAACAAAAGATTCTGTGCTTTTAATAATGCTTAGAAATATATGTATTGGTTTCAAAAAAATAAATCTGCCACCCTTAATTTACTACAGTAAAAAATTCCCAACGTTCACCAAAAGAAAATTAACTTTCAGTTGAGAGTCACATTGCCAAAAAGCACATGATGGCAATCCCACAAGCATGGGAATTACCTTTGAACAACAGTGCAAATTTAACCAATAAGGAGATTAAGGAACAAAAAATGGATTGTAGTTTTCACTTTATTTATTTTCTGTATGTTACATTCAGTAAATACAATTTTTAAACAATATTTCACTCAAATAAAATATGTAAATTTAAATGAACAAATTGGGTGTCGTTAATGTGTATGTGTTATACAAATTTAAGTAAGATTTTTTTTTCCTTGAAATTTTTTTTTCCTTGTGAAATTTCATGCCACAAACTAACTGGAGACTTTTTTTTTTGAAAATCCACTCAGTGAAACTTTGTCAACTCCTGGAAGTAAAAGGATATGGGTATTAAATTAATAGTCAGAATTTCAGTAGAGAATATTTCACCTGAAGAGTGAAAAAAAAATTAAAAAGTTATTGTAACATGCAGATAACAAGTGAATCAATATGCATATATCAAAAAATACTCACCATTGGAAGAGAAAAATCAAAAAACATTAGCGAATTTAATAGCCATACTCGTTCTTCATTTAAATGATGTCAAATGATGAAAACTATATGTGCACGAATTTCAAAGCTTTGAAAAGCTGATGAATTTCTTATATGCTATGATCATAAATATTTATATGATGGGTAAACATTTTTTTTTCTTTACAGTTTTTCTTTCTTTCTTTCTTTCTTTCTGAGCTAATTTTCATTTGAAATAAGAATAAATCATTATTTATTTGTATCAGAAAGAATATCTAATATAATAATTGTGTTAATATATATATATAAACATCCCTACTGTGAAATAAATATCGGGCTGAGAGGAAAACAGTCATTTGGGACTAAGAGAAATGAGTTTTACATAGTTGAACTATGTAAAAACCATAGTTCAACTTGTTTTGAAATGTCACATGGAGTTAAATCACATGAATTACACATAAACACCAGTGGCAAATCATGCACTATGAATATCAGTGCAAATGAACATTTTCACTTTATATAATTTCTGTATGTTAGGTTCAGTAAATACAATTTGTTAATAATATTACTGTCAAATCAAAGGTAACATAGAAATTAATAAAGTTTATATATTACAGAGCTAATATTCATTTGAAATAATAAGAAATAACTATTTATTTCTTGTGCTGACAAAAGAAGTCTCTAAAAGAAAACGCTATGGTGAGTTCAAAACTTTGTTTGTCTGATATCTGTTACTTAAAATTACTAATGCTAAAGAAAAATATAAATAAATAAAATAAATTTCAGTTACAGAAATAGGTTGAGAGCACAAGGAATCGAAGGTAAAATTAATAGTCATATTGGTTTTAAAAGAAATAAATGTAATCATTAATTCACTATAACAATAATTTCCCACGATGAAGAATTACAACCTAAACACACAATTTCAGGCCTATGTATAACAAAATAGGCGACCGGATAAGAGTGATATCTTTATTATAAGATTTAATAAGATATCTACAGTGTTAGAAAATAAATTCACATATATTTATTTATATATTACTTTTTCTGAGTTATTCTGTTAGAATATGTAGTTAAACTGAATTTTAAAAGTAAAATTGTGAAAATAACCAATCAATTTGAAAATAATAATAATAATAATTTGAGTTGTCGGAATTCCATACTCTATCAGCACTCTGAATTTGTAACAAGAAATAACACTTATCCTAAACAAAACGGTGCATAGACTTTCCCACCAAGCTTAGGAAAACATCATTACCAACTGTGGGAAGGAATTAATACAGAGAACCACCAGATAGTAATCTAAATTAAGTAGTCAACTAGCTTTTCTGGTTATTTACAGAAATATCTTTCAACTCCTATGTTTTGTGAGTTTTTGTGCTATGAATATACGTTAGCCCCAGTAAGTTATAATGAAAAGCAAACTGCATTTTCCGACTTGTGTTTGTGTTCTGTGTTGTGAATATATGTTAAAAATCAACAATTTGGAATATTCAGAAAATCTAGATAGTTTCAAGATTTTTTCATTCTCTGAAAGAAATGTAAGTTAATTTTTTTTAACTTAAACATAACAATTGATAATTGTAATTTCAATAATTACTACTCGTATGTTTTGGTAAGCATAATTCTAATACTGAATAGTTTTTTTCATAAGAATAATCATAGGGTACATATCAGAGTATCAACATGGATACATTAGTGATGTTTCATGTTAATGTGTGTGTGTGTGTGTGTGTGTGTGTGTGTGTGTGTGTGTGTGTGTGTGTGTGTGTGTGTGTGTGTGTGTGTGTGTGTGTGTGTGTGTGTGTGTGTGTGTGTGTGTGTGTGTGCGTGTGCGTGTGCGTGTGTGTGTGTGTGTGTGTGTGTGTGTGTGTGTGTGTGTGTGTGTGTGTGTGTGTGTGTGTGTGTGTGTGTGTGTGTGTGTGTGTGTGTGTGTGTGTGTGTGTGTGTGTGTGTGTGTGTGTGTGTGTGAGGGACACCAGCATATAATTAAATTATTCAGAAAAGCCTAATCACTGCTGCCACATGACTCTACTGTAAGAATTCCCACCATTTAACAGGAAAGAAATACTCCAAAATGTATTGGAAAATTAGTACAACCATCTATAGACAACCAAAGAAAAAACATGAGGACAATGATGGATGGGTCTAACCCTGGGAAAATTCCAAGATATCTTATCTAAAAAACACTCCCACAATTCCATAGGCAAGACAAAACACCATGTGATATCACAGAGAGACATATGTTCCCCAGAAATTTCCAAACACATAAGATTACGATTCTTATCTCTAAATAACACCCACAATACTTTATGCAAACCCAACACACCACATGATGTCTCTGGCAGAAGAGGGGGGGGGCCGCGAAATTCCAAACTTTCCAAAATTTATCATATCACTATCCATCACCCATAAAGCATACGTGAACAAAACAAATAAACAAACATCACGTCACCCCCATATATATTCCTCAGAAAAATTCCAAACATTCCAATCTCATGACGTCACGCCACGCCTACATCACAATGACGTCAATGATCTCGTCACACAATGCCGTCACGAAGCATTATCTTATCTTCATCTTGATCTTGTCACTAGTGGCTACCCTACTACTTGCAATCAATAATTTTACTATACTCAATGCACTACAGGTCGAGTATCGAATATCCTCTCTCCCATAATGGGAATTTTTGACTGAGGGACTCAAATTTTAACTGCGTTTAGAGTAGCATATTTCCTTCACTGAGTTACTGGTAGCTATTTTCAAGAAATGAGTCCATATGAGTGTATTAGAAAAATAAATGTAAAAATAATTTTTGAATTATAGGGAAAAATTAGAGAAAATATTTAACTGTTGCAACACCCCCCGTTAAAGCGTTAAGAAATTTATGGATGCAATCTATTTTCGTTCTTTACTGAACCGTATAGACTCAGTATTAGTTTTATTGTGGAATAGCGAGCATTTTTTGTAGATACTTCTCACATTCAACAAGTTATTTTTCCCACAAACTTGAAAATAATCATCTTAATCGTTTTGAATCATTTATATGTTCAGAGGAAGAATTTAACTAGTGTACATAGATGAGTTTGTTTAACAAGGAAATGCACCAAAACTAAAACTGAAAAGAAATCAGTTTCTTATTGGAAGAGTCATTACAATATCCTTTATTTCATCAAGAAAGTAGTTTTATGTTAGGCGATCTTCATTATCAAGTCTAACAACTACTAATTAGAGGAAGTAATAGGGTCCGGGAGATCAACAAAACGTGTTTAGTCACCAAGAAATTACGACTTCGTTCACAGCCAATTCGATTGCAGTACGAAAGGTGACAAATCAGTTAGGCCTCTCTCTCACACACATAATCTACAGACAACAAATTCATATTGGCCTTTTTATATCGTGCTTTCTCACACTAGGAACTTTTTCTGCTGGTGTTACAGGTTGGTTTGTTGTTTTAAATTGTTCTTTTAAAAGGCTATGAGGACCAGTGCATGATGTCTATAAATTGAATTCTTCTTCTGGCCTATTTTTCTGTTTTGGGGAATAAACAGCCCTAGTTTCAAGGAAGAAAATACCTTCTACTTTGAGATGAGATCTCCAAACTCACTTTCAGTTTGAAAATAAATCCTGTACGTTCTCGTCTGATAAGGAATTTGAACCAAGATCTTTCCTAGGAAAACACGTCGTTGATACCGTTCGGACTGCGAGTTTTAGTGTTCCAGGAGAGGCCTCCTACAATGTTCAGCAGGAAAAAAATAATAATAAATAAATAAATAAAAAATAATAATCATTTTCGTATCACGTCGTTTTCTATTGGAAATCAATACAGGATAAATATCGTTCTGCTCTGCTGTTTTCACTAGTGATGCGAACGTATATGTATACACTACATGAAACTGCGATGAAGAAAGGGTGACATAAAACAGATAATGATAAATGAATGTACAGTAAGTTTCGCAACGTTTCTTGATACGTATCGGTTACAATAATTTCCACACAAAGTATGGAGTCACTTGCTAGAATATCATCAAATGGCAGTGGATGACTAAGGATATTGAAAGAATATCCTCCATGAGAAATATGAGTATTAAAAAATGCAATTTGTTTTCGCAGTTTAATAGTTTATTAAGCAGAGAAATCAATTTAAGTAAAAACAGCTTAAAGGGAAGTTCTAAATATTTTTCAAACAGATATTTCTACATCATCATTCGAGGATGTCATTTTACATTGTAAAATGACATCCAGATTAAACTAAGTATTTGGGGCAGACGTCATGAGAAACGCAAGAACGAAATATCATTTGAGCTGAATCAGATGGAGTTACGACACTCTCTCTCTCTCTGAGAGAGAGAATTATCTTTTTTAATGTGTGTTTCTTTTAATTTTAATTGAGAATTATCTGTCCAATTAAGGCAAAAAATTTCCAGCTGAAAACCTGTACTTATTGGTTGTCCGTCTACACCAGCAGCAGTCAAGAATTACGAACTCGTATTGAGTTGAAATCTGAGAACTCAAAGAGAGATTCTTGCAGGAAGCAAATTCCTGATCATGCTTACGAATATGCTGTCTGAATAAATGAATTTTACATCGTCATCCTACGCACATGATTACAGGAAAGCCGATTTTCCGGATATAATTGCATATATGACTTTCGTACATTTCTAAAATCGCATAAATTTAAAATCACAGAGGAATGACTTTGGTGTAAGTTTGAAAGTTGGAACTAGTACTAATATGATCGGGCAGCTTAAGATCACTTTTGGATTTGCAGATATTTCTTTAAAAAGGTTTTTATTTTGAGTGTCTTCGAAAACTGAATTTAAGCTATGTCGCTATTTAAGCATTCCAGTTATCTAGATTATCGATGATATGAGAAAATTAAAATCACTCATTATCAAATTAAACCCAGAAGGATTATCAATGTCTACTAATAGAAATGTTCAGCTCAAGGAGGCGTTGCCATAGCAAGAGTCTACTTGTTTACATTACAGTTGACAAAAGTCAACTGTTATTTCTCTAAAGGTTGTTATGTATTTGGGTATTAGATGCTGAACTATTCAATAAAACTGTCTAATACTGACAGATATTAAAATGTTAGAATAAATTTTAACCACTATCTCTTTTCTTCCATTTTGTGAAAATGAATGCATTCAGAAAAAATCAATTCTGTTTCGGGATGTTCTCAGTGGTAATCACAACACAGGGACACTCTGCACCACTCAGCGTTAACCTGCAGTGCATTAGTGTGGTGAGTGGTTTAAGACTGATTTTCATATATAAGATCTATGAAATCCATCTCTAAACTTATGAAGCTTTAAATGAATACATCAGGAATGAAAAACATATTACACCAACTATATTCCATTGCGTGCTTCATGATCATGCGTGATGGAGGCAAGAGAAACACCTCCTACCAAAAACACTGTTCTGTGGGCAAAAGTAAAACAACAAAAAAACGTTTCGTTGCTCTGAAGATCACATGCTACCAAGACCTTAAGCTATTAATCAATATTCTTCATTCGTGCGATGTACCAAGCGTCGCGGTATAAATGTCTATAGAAATCATCATCATCATCATAAAATTCATAAAGTTAGTAATGATTTATATCATTACTAACTTCCTACCTTCAATTTTTCTCCAGATGAGTCTGTTACCTGTCAAGACACCAACATTATCGGATCTTATATTTCAGTCTTCTAAGGCAATTTTACCGTATTAATCCGCCTATATCTTGGTCTTCCTGTGGATCTTTTTCTTCCAACCTGACAGAGAACACATGTTTTGTTAATTCTTTCCTCTCCCATTCTGTTTAAGTGACCATACCATCTGAGATTAGCTAACGCATTCCTGGATGCTGATAATGACAAGTTCTTTCCTAATATCCTCGTTTTTATTATGATATTGCCATTGATGGCATCTGTTCATGAACCTAATCTTTCTCAGGACGCTCATATCTGCGGTCTCTAGTCTTTGGTAAAGTGTTTTACTTCTGACCCAGCTCCCACACCCATAAGTTAAATTGGTTTGAACATTGTCTTGTATACAGCTAATTTAGTGTTCCTACTAATTTCTCTCTTATTCCATATGAATTTATTCAATTGACTTCCTACCATACCAGCTTTATTAATTTTGTTGTCTATTTCCATATTAATTTAAAATCTTTACTAAAAATCGTGCCAAAGGAGCTGAAATGTTTTACATGTTCTATAGGTTCACCATTCAATGCAGTTGATATTTTTAATCCGTCTGCCTATTATCATTATCTTTGTCTTGTTATTGCTTACCTTCATATCATATCTATTACAACAGTCATTCAAGTTAGTCAGGAAACCTTGAAAACTTGTACTGGATTTCTTTTGAAGTATAGCATCTTCTGCATAGAGAGCTGAGATTAACTTTTCCGATTTTGATATCAAGTTTAATACCACTTTTATGCATAATTTGATCCATATAGATAATAAATAACTGAGGGAATAAAGTACGTCATTGTCTGACACCACATTTAACATTAAATCACCTTCCTGTACTTCCTTTAGTTCTAACTGCGGGTTTTGAACTCAACCAAACACAACGTATTGCTTGATATAATGCCTATTAATTCTATACTCTCTCGGCACCTTTTCATATGTCTTATCCAGATCTACAAAACTTAAATACAGATCCCTGTTATGTTCCCACGAGCTCTCAACTATTTTACGTAAAGTGAAAATCTGATCCTCACAGCCTCTATTTGGCTTGAATTCAGCTTGTTTTTTACCAGTCTTGTCTTCCACAATTCTTGTCAGCCGTTTCACAAGTATACCTGCATAAATCTTACCAGGAACACTCGGTAGAGAAATACCTCTGTCATATTCAATTTTATTTCCCATTTTATATATGGGTGCTTTGAGAGCTGTACTCCAATCATCCAGAATTGTCCATCTGTCGAGGCTTTCTGAAGAAAATATCAGCCATGTAAGACTTTCATTCCTCCCTACTTCAGCATTTCTGGTCGAATATCATCTACTCCAGATTCATTTCCACATTTCAGGCTTTCGATGGTTTTTTATACTTCAATTATGGATATATATTCTGACTGCATGCCTCGTCAGTATTTTTACCACTGTACCGTCATCACTGCTTGTTTCATTTAGCAATGTTTCGAAATAATTACTCCATAATACCTCAAGGATATCTTTTTATCCAGTTTTCATGTCACCTTCATTATCTCTAATTCCTTTTACAGAAATCTTTCCTCCATTTCAATTGGAAAAGTCGTAAGTTCGAGTCTCGTGATGACGGAAGAAATCTTTGTATGGACTTTTTCAATCGAAGGTAAGTTAGCCTATCACATACGGAGGTAGCAGGGTTTTTTCTCCTGGAAACTCGGGTTTTTTATTCCGCATACTGACAAATCGGCCCTTCAGAACACAGCAATTTACAGACAAAAAATACCTCAATCTTCACTATAAATGAAGTAAAAGTCATTATAAAAGATATCAAAGCAGGCAAGGCCACAGGCTTCGACGGTATCCATCCTGAATTTCTGATTAATAGTGGGCCAAATACTATAAATTGGCTCTGTGAATTCTTTTCTGATATATTATTGACTGGCCGACTACCTAGCCAGTTTAAGAAGTCAAAAATAGTTGCTATTCTTAAACCTGGAAAACCACCCCAGGAGGAAAAAAGTTACAGACCTATTGCTTTACTGAGTTTCACCTATAAAATGTTAGAGCGCCGTCTGTACAACAGATTGTTCATACCAATTATGCAGCATGTCCCGATTGAGAAAGCTGGCTTTAGAGAAACATGTGGTTGCTGTGATAAAGTGCTCACTTTAACATTATACATTGAAGCTGGATATCAGAAGTAAGAAAAAATATCAGCTGTCTTCTTGAACCTAACAGCAGCCTATGATACAGTATGGCGTGAAGGTCTTATATGCAATTTTCTGTCCCATATAAACGGACTGCACACTTAATTTCCATGCTCACTGAACGTTTCTTTCAAGTTATATTAGGAAATAAATTGTCCCGACAACGAAAACATAATAATGGTCTTCCACAAGGATCAGTATTGGCACCCTTACTTTATAACCTATACACATATGACAAACATGAGTAAGGCTGAAGACGTACTTACAAAAGGTCTGAAAACTCTAGGTGAATATTATTAAAAATGGAGACTCCAGCTCAATATACACAAAACAGAAGTATCAAGTTTTCACCTTAATAATCACATGGCAGATGTCACTTTACATGTCTTCTTTGAAGGATGTTTACTACGACAAAAGATTCTAAAGTATTTGGGCGTTACCCTGAACCGCACGCTCTCTTACAAGCAACATTTAACAAACGTTTCTGCTAAGTTAAGAACCAGTAATAACATAATACAAAAACTGGTAGGCACGACAAGGGGAGCAACAGCCGATAATCTGCAGATTACTGCCCTTGATCAAGTTTTCTCTGTTGCCGCATAATGCTCACCAGTATGGCTAAATAGCACACATATTAAGCTTGTTGATAGCCAACTAAATAATACAATGAGACTGATTTTGTGGCACAATTAAATCAATGCCCACACACACTGGCTTCCAGCTCTTAGTAACATTGTCCACCGAATCTGCGCAGGACTAAGGCGCTCTTACAGGAGTATAAGAAAATCTTGGAGAACACAGCCCTACGATACATTTAGATCTCCCAGACTTAAATGTACAACGATTGAGATCAAGACATCCATCACTACAATTAGACCAACTACTACTACTACATTCTAACTTGGACTTGAAGCAAAAGTGGCAAGAACAGTGGGAGAGCCATACAGATGACATCACAAAATTTTCTCTCAATGAATTACAAGAAAGTTTTGATGCTTGCTCACACCTCCCACGAAAATCCTGGACTCAGCTTAATAGAATACGAACTGGTCATGGTGTATGTGCGCATATGCTTTTTACATGGGGTAAACGATGATCCATGCATAGTGATTGGATGAAACCTTTTAATGAAGGTTTTTGTTGGTTTTTATTGGTTTTTAAAATGAGTTTTGACTTTTAATTTTTTATGTTATTAAAGTGTACTATACTGCATGTTTTAATATTCATGTCATACGAATAAATAAATAAATAAATAAATTCTATTTTGAACTTAAAAAATAAGTCCAATGTATCAGTCCTGATTACAATTTTAAATTCAAACTCTCCATTTAATATTAGACTTTAAATGGAATCACTTTTGCAGTGTTATAACAATCAACAATCTTCTCTCATATAACAGCCTCAAAAAATATTTTCTTGCAGCGACTGGCGGATGCCATCATCTCATTGTCAGATGATGGGAAAAGATTCTCATATGGACTGTCAAAAATCTTTTTTTTTAAATTCTGTATATATCATATCGATTTACACCAAACGTTTTCTTTACTGATTACTGTTGTGAACAAAATGACAGCTTGATCACTGAATGTACCATTCTTCACTCCCTTGAATGGTAATTTCAAGATAAGCATTTACGTCACCCACTTGATTCACCACAGCTACTTAAGTGATTTTATTAATTTTCCTCTTATTCCACATACTGTCCGACCACAGATCCGAGACTCCTCCCCACTTTGTCGCATGCAAGAAGAAGGCAAATCCATTCTGATAATAGGTTAATCAATTCGTTTCTTGGGATGAGTGTTTATTACTATACATCGGAAAATTAGCTGTTCTTTTATGAAAATTTTAGTTTTTAAAGTGGTAACTACTTTGTTGTACAACTGTTTGATAATTTTACTTGTGAAGCATGTGCATGTGGTGATATCTAATTCGTACATCACCTTATTCCTTTCTCCCCTTAAACATCAGTGAAGTCTTCTTAGCAGCTGTGGTTCTAGAATCTGTTGTCAGAGAATATCCATTCAGTTTACTTCATAATATACCAGCCTTGTCAATTCTGAGGTCTATTTCCAAATTTAATTTGCCATCTGCACTAAACAAAAGTGCCTAAGTAGCTTAAATGGTTTACTTCTTTTATTGGTTCTCCATTCACAATGCAGTTGATATCTTCAATGTTTCCACCGATTTTCATCTGTACATGATAAAACTTTAAAAGCAAGTGACTGCGAGATGAAACTTATTTCACAACTTTACCACCCATATTTTTTAGTGTAGGGAAATTAAAACAGAGCACATGGCAAATAACAGAATTGTAGTTTTGTGAATAGAGTACAAATGAAGTGAAAAGTGACAATTTTTTACTATATTTGTAGATACCTCCACCAGACTAGAAGTAAACAGTCATATCAAATACTGATTGCACAACTGTTAGAATTTGGATATTTTACAGAGAGACAACATATCTTTTAACCCATCCCATTACTGAAATTCTTAAAACGTTTCATATAGAAAATAAAAAGATATTGTACTGTACGCAGGAAGCAAAAATACAAATTTTGGGGAAAGAGAAAACAGGATAAAGAAGAAATAGACAGAAAATATTTATGCTGTTTTCAAAAATAAAGAGAAGGTACTTTTTGTTTCACACAACCCTAGATGATAAAAGTTAAAATCAAGTGACTTGAGTGTGAGTGGAAACTTATTTCACAACTTTATCACCCATAAATTCTAGTGATGTGAGAATTAAAAACATACACCACAGCAAATAACGAAATTATAATTTTGAATAAAGTACAAATGTACTGAAAATTGACAATTTTTCCTATATCTGTAGATCACTTCACCAGACTAGAATAACAGTACCAAATTCGATAAATATGACTGTTAAAATATGATTATTATACAGAGAGAGAGAGAGAGAGAGAGAGAGACAACTGATGTTTTAGTCCATCACATTAATAAAACCCTTTAAAAGAATGCCGTAGGAAATAAAAAGGTATCGTAGCATGCAGATAACAAGGAATCAACATGTATGTATAAAATAATGCTTGCCATTGGAAGAAAAAAAACATTAACAAACTTCATATATATATATGTGTGTGTGTGTGTGTGTGTGTGTGTGTGTGTGTGTGTGTGTGTGTGTGTGTGTGTGTGTGTGTGTTTCGTTGGTAGGTTACTTTTCGAAATGATTTAAAGAAATAAAATCGTTTGTCAAGATTCAAAAAAGTTAATTTAATTTTTAATCATGGTGTTATTATTTCAAAATGTTTGGTAAATTTGAATTGAAGTCTGTGTGTTTTTCCATGAGTAATGTGAAGGCAAAAATTTCCTTAAATTACGTTTTTCTTGTTTAAGTTAAGGGATATATATCCCATATCGTTTCTTTCCTGAATAAGAAACTCAAAGAGTTTCATGCCGAATATAGTAGAAACTATATAAAGTTCTAATAATTTATTAGGACACCTCTCGGCAATACTCATAGAAGGGTTGTAAGTTCTGTTCGCCACAAACTGGATATTAACTAGGTCTACCTACTCGCTGATGAGACCTCAATAAAGGTGGAAAAAACCGGTCTCGGTAGTAACCCTCTCTCATAATGTAGAACAGTAATACACCTCGTAGAGCTAAGTTCACATTATGGGTAAATATCAGGAATAGTGATCGGAGCTTGCTTCACCTTAGACATGAGTTGCCTCAGCTTGCACTGCCTGCCTTAAGGGTCAGTTGCTGCAGTATCCAGGTATTTGCTTACGCTTGATGAAACTCTTTGAGTTTCTTATTCGGCTAAGAAAAAACGTTATGGGATATATATCCTTTAACTTAAACAAGTTATATGTCGCCGATTTGAAGCCTTTGGCTCTTCATATGTCTAAGAATTACGTTTTTCTTTTTAATGTGTTTTTTTATTTAGTTACATTGAAATTATTCAAACTTTATATATAATTTAAGTTTAAATTTATAGGAATATAACAAATTGAAAAATTTTAAGTTTCATTTCGGTGAGTTTTTTTAATGACAATCAGGTAACAAGAGGATTTCTTATTTATTTAGTAAGTATTTAAATTCAGCAATAACAAAGCTACGTGATATACACTCCACGCAGAGGTAAGTTCTCAGCTGATAGCTATGGATTTACACTTACAAATTCTCTTCTCAGAAATGAGTTAGTTGATCAACAACGAGATAACATTTGTTCATATACCAAACGAGGTGAACCAACCAAACAAAGCACGCAATTAGCAGATATGTACGCATGGCAGTAGTAACAGTAGTGGTAGTAGTAGTAGTAATAGTAATCTTCTTGTGGTACCGTAAAAGAGTTTGTTTCTGCTTGTAATTTCAATATTTTATTTTTCCTTTGTTCTAATTAATGCGTGATCGTTGAGCATTACATATTTCAAGGAAGAATGAAATGTGTTTTCGTTTTTTGATATCATCAGGGGATCGGCCATTGTCTCTATATGTACACAACTGTAGCAGTGAGTGCAATGTGGAATGTGGGTAAGTTAATGTTTACTTCTATTGTAAAAAATTATTAAACATTTGCAAGTGATAATTAAATTCTTCGTGCAGAGGAATTAGCTTTTATTGTGTTCTCAGCATAAATGATTTTTTGCTTTTTTTATACTTAAAAAAATATATATTTTTTTTAATAAAATAAATTCGTAATTCGTTATTGTCTATTTAATTATATTTTGCTGCTGTTTGCATTTTTATTCATTTGTGTTTGCTGCAATCATTTTTGGCAATTAGCACTGTAAAGAAGTAACCCATTCACGCGTTAAAAAACAAATTCTGAGCATATAGTACGTTTTCACCGTGGGCGACAGAGAGATGATTTTTAGTATTATTTTCAGCTTAATTTTTTATTATTTTACGTAAATCGGAAACTGTTCTAGAAACCAACTATCCAGTATTTTCAATCCACTTCAGGTACCTTTCTAAGAGATAAGGTGGTCTCATACTAAATATGAAATTCATCTCCAACCTTCGTATCACAAAACATCCATGCCCATTGCGGGATTCGAACCAACTGTTTGTTAGTTGAGAACAGATACATTCAGCACCTGGTAACTTGAAAATTAAGAAGCGAAATTATTTCGGTTAAGATCCATATTAAAGTTTGATTTCAATCTGATCATCGCTCTTGTGAAAACAAAATAGGCAAACTGACATTTTGGCCTGCAGATAGATCTCTATCTACACAATGAAGTAGCAGGTATGCTTGCAGAATAACCTTAAAACGAACACGTAAAACCATCGTTATCAAGAAATTAATATTTCCATGAATTACGCAGGCATTCATCGAAAAAAATATTTTTCAAGTTATTATTATTATTTTCCTTCCCATCACGTATACAAGACATTATACTATAATATTATACAATTCAATGTATATTATTATAGAATACAATTCAAATTGTACAATTTAATATACAATCTTATAGAATATAATATTCTTATTCAATAATGTTATAGAATTGTATGTATTTTTTGAATGTATGTATTGTTATAGAATTATATGTATTGCTATAATGTTATAGAATGCAAACTGTACATCATGTTGTACAATTCAATGTACAGTATTATACAATACAATTCAAGTTGTACAATCCAATCTACAGTATTTACAATACAATTCAAGTTGTACAATTCAATGTACAGTATTCACAATACAATTCAAGTTGTACAATTCAATGTACAGTATTCACAATACAATTCAATTGTACAATTCAATGTACAGTATTCACAATACAATTCAATTGTACAATTCAATGTACAGTATTATAGAATACAATTCAATGTACAGTATTATAGAATACAAGTCAATGTAGAGTATTATACAATACAATTCAAGTTGTACAATTCAATCTACAGTATTCACAATACAATTCAAGTTGTACAATTCAATCTACAGTATTCACAATACAATTCAGTTGTACAATTCAATGTACAGTATTATAAAATGCAATTCAATGTACAGAATTATACAATACAATACAATTCCAGTTGTAAATTCAATCTACAGTATTCACAATACAATTCAAGTATTACTATCATTTTCTGTTGGTATTTAAATTGCTTTTGGCTATTTATTTTGTTATAGTAAAAATGTTTACTCATATATAAGCAGAGTAAAATACATTTCGGATATTTTTCGTAGTTTATAATAAGTTACTGGTGTTAGTGATAAAGTAAGTTAGTTTATGTATTTATGTGTAACGAAAGGAAATAATTAGCTTGAAACAGTCACTGAGAGTCCAGATACCGCATTTCTAAGGGCTCACCTTACACCGTTTGATTTGATGTACATGTATAGTCTCCTAATTGAATGAAGTAGTTAGTCTATTGGTACCTTAATTGGATATGATATGTGGGTTATAATTATCTCTTATACTATACATTTAAAGAAATTGTCAACATCTTTTAGCCCCATGAGGTAGTCTCTCAATCTTTTTCTGAATGCATATTCTGAGGTTATAGATTTGATTTCATTTGGGAGTTTATTGTTGCTTCTTGTCGCTAGGTGTTAGAAGGATTTATGAAAAAGTTCTTTGTTTGTCTTCGGTACTACCAGCAGGTTCCGGCCACAGCGTAATAAGTAGTCAATATTATATATCAAGAAACTTTCAGCGCTTCTTTTAACATATAACAGACAACCATAGAGATATGGTTTCTGTAGTAGTAGAATATTATGAACAACATACAGATCTTTGGTTGAATGTGCAAAGTAGGTAGTGGTTATGGCTCTAATTATTCTGTTTTGTATTCGTATGGAAGCAGATGGTTATAATAATTTTTATTATGTTATATTAATAACTATTATTATTACGTAACACCTCCAGGGAGTCCAAAGACCCATCGAGGGGGAGGACACCCACTCTACATCTCACTGTCTCCACCACTCAATCCACCAACTAAACCAACGCGATCTACCTCCCGCCACTTTCACCACCACTAGAATTTCCAGAGATAATCACAAACATCCATGCCCAAAGCGGGATTCGAACCCGTAGCGTTTTGGCTGGAGAACGTATATTCTAACCGCTCGGCCAACTAGGCCGACATTATGTTTACTAATATTTTACCGCTTGAATAGTTCTATGCAATTTATTTGTAACTGCGTTTAATTTGATTAGAAAAAGAACTTTGCTGTACTCTGAATAATACTGCCTCTGAAAATGTTATTTAAGAAAAAACCTATAAGCTTGTGTTTTCTCTCTTTCAGATCCGTAAGTTATTTGAGATGGAGGAATATTACCCCATCGATGTTGTAAGTATTTCTTATGAATTTATAAAAAAATCAATATTCCGTTAATTTCTAATTATAAAATGGAATCAATTCATGTTCATGTATGAATTGATTCCATTTTATGCATAGTGCTACAATTTTCTATGCATAGTATTACAATTTTCGAATTGTTATTAAATTTCATGTACAAATACCTGCATAAATACGAAAATGCCGCTGCGATGATGTTGGTCATTGACATCATTGCTACTTAATATTTCCAATGAACTTACTTATAATGTAACTTCTAATGGACAAAGAATTGCATAAACCAATAATAATTAGCTTTGCTCTTTTAAAATTGACCTCTGAGTTACCTTGGGCAGAAGACACGAGAAAGTTGGCTCTGTTCACCAGGATTGTAAATTCTTCAACTGTTTTCATAAAATATTCTACTAATGTTTTAATAAACGCCATCGTAGATTAGAAATATCTTGGACTTTGAAATGGAAATGTGTGAGAAACATTCTACAGATAAAATGATTATTCTCTCACTTCCATGACGCTAGTTCAAAAGCAATCCCTTTTTGGGCAGTTTGTGAACTTTTTGTCAAGAGCTTGTATTAATTCTAGGATACGTTTTATTGCTAAGGGCCGCAGTAATATAAAAATAATTTATTAGATACGAATACCCCTTTAGCATTTAGCGACCAGTTATCACACTCCAACTGCTCATGTATCTTAATCTAACGATAAATTATTGGTTAGAGTGATGTGTGGTTGCCAGATTAACCAATGATAATGATTTAGCGTATTCTTAAGTTGTTTATCAAACTGCTAATACAGAGAGAGAGAGAGAGAGTTGGTGTTATTTATATATCCTTGAACTGTCTCTTAGTGCTGCATGCGTGTCTAATTGCCGATCTCTCTCTCTCTCATGATTTCTTAAATTGCACATTTTTCTTTGGAAAAATTTCAGAAGAAGTTGACAAGTGTTTAATATTTTAACTTAACATTATATTCTACACAATGGTAAGAATATTATCTTTATTATATACTCCATGGGCTAACAAAACTTATATATTTTTCAATAGATATCCTGTGCAAAACCAAACATATTGCGCAAAGTATGGTATGTATATGGTTTTATTTTATGTTTTGAGAGCTGCGTGAGTGTATCGCTAAAATGGAAAAGAAGTACCTTTATAATGAAATGAAATCATTACAATGCCGTGGGCTTAATAGTAATGGACTACACGTGTGATATTCAGTTTCACATTAACATCATCTTGAATCCTTTAACTGTCACCCGTTTCAAATCAAGGAAAAAAGACGCAATCATTGTTGGACAGATGGTTCGAGAAATGCAGGAATAAACAAGGAATTCAGTTGCACATTGCTAGGAATTTCACGATATCCTGGACCGTTGACAATTTTCCCGGATGTCTTTGTTATGCTCCTTCTGTTTAACAGCCGGTATTGTGTGGTGTCATTGTATGCTCATCGCCTTGTAATAGCCACTGTAATAACGCACCAGTGCTTGTTAAAATCAATTTCTGTAACTTGAGGTCACGCGAGCAGATATCTGATGGAAATGATCTCTATCAAATTAACAATGCTCAATTGATAAATTTCGTATATTCCTATTAAGGATTGTAGCTGATATCAGTGAATATCATTTTTCTAAATGAATGCTCGTCAACTTTTCTTTCAGGTATAAAGGTCTGTTTCTTGAATTTAAGTTTTCATCTTCGGAAGTTTCCATCTTTTCTTTCAACAGCAACCAAAATATCAGGCAAGTATGTTTTAGAGCTTCCGCTTTCCAAATACCTTATCCACTGTCGTCTATACACGAAAAAAATAGTTTGATCTTTTCTTCCACCGAATGGTAATTCACGTATCTCCCAATTAAGAAAGGGAAGAGTTTTGTTGTCTTAGTGTATCTAAGGATCAAGAAAACAAACAGTACGTTATACTGACATAAACACGAAAGTAAATTTCATACAATTTTCAATTGAACAAGTCCATTGTTTCTTTCAGAACTTTGATGTGTTCAGCGATCTGGGAGGCTCTCTCGGACTGTGGATCGGAATGTCGTTGATTGCAGTGTACGACATCATCGAAATTGCAGTTTTGATTCCATCATACATTTTTTGATTCCATCATACAGAGTAAAGTATTTTACTAGAGTGCAGCAACCAAAGGAAGAAACCTAGACACGAAGAAAGTGAAATGCTTCTATATGATACTTATGAACAACGACCATTCATGTAAAGAGGAAGTTTATTCTGTTATCCTAATACAATACTTAAATAAGTTTATAAATCACAAGTATATCGATGTTTGAGATCAGCTTTTTCTTTTCAATGGCTCATTTATTAACTTTGAAGTATTTTGTAATCATTGTTATCGCATGCATTAGTTTAACGAAATGTATTCCACTCGTATGGTATATGCAATAAATATTAGTCAGGTCGAGTTCACGAATTGACTTTTGTGTTTTTCATTCATTTCGAAGTATTCATTGATCTTTCAAAAAATACCCAATTTAAGTATAAAATTTGTTCTTCTAGAAAGACTTGCTATTAAAGATAAATCCCTGCCGCATGTCGAGTAAATGAAAGACTATCCATATTATAAAAAATTATGTATATTTAATTTATGTAATTTATATACTCAGAGGTTATATTTCGTTTATGCCAACAGGAAGCTTTGTCATTGCATTCTGCAATTAATTTATTATCGTTACCACGCCACTATTATTTTTCCATCAGATAATAACCTAAGCATGATACTGGTTCACATGTATTTTAAAGTCATTTGTTCTGAAACGATTTTCTGGTTTTCGCTCAAACACACCGTGAATTTGCGGAAAGAAAATGAGGCTATCTCCTAATCATAATGCCATATAGCCTTAAATTGCGTTAGCCGAACTTATATAAATTTGTAACGACGAAGATAAGTTTTTTATTCATTATGAACATGGCGTTTATTCACTTTGATATAGTTTAGAAGCTTTGAAAAAATATTTTGATTTTTAATAATTTGGAGAACCAATCTCTTCTACAATTTAACATAAGAAGGTATATGACATCCATGGTTTAATTATTTTGGTCTCGCCAATGGATTCATACTTTCTCATCAGATGGTTAATACGATTTTCTAGATCCTTTGAGGAATACATGTCTAATAGGCTGCCAACGTAGGATATTTAGAAATTTATCAACTCTTCATTGATGTATATTATTTTTTCGCGAAGCTCAGGGAATAATTTATAAATCCTTCACAACAGTCTCATGTTTAAGAGAAGTTTTATGCTTAACATAGCAGAGAATATAAAACTATTCACCTTCATGACACATCTTCAGTTTCTCTGAAACCTGGAAAAACGCGAGATGAAATGGAAATAGGCAACTATTTTTGTAATGGTAACTGGTAACTTGTAATGGTAGATAGAATTCTTCCTATCCACCATCTACTGGAATATTTTTCGTAATAGCGATTCCCTTAAAATGATTAGCAAATGTCATTTCAACGCCCATCACAAGCCACGGTCTTTCCGTGATACGCATTGTGGTAAGAAACGTTCGTAGGATTGATTTTATTAGTAGCAATTGCAATGGAGCGATACCATTCCACATGATGTCACATACCTGCTGTTCAGTTTTATTTCCCTTGAGATTATGTTTCGCGAATAATGCTATCCCGTACTGATAATATCTAGAAGGGCCTTAGTTAACACATATTTGATATGAAATTCCTATAAATTGTAATTGTATTCAAGAAGTTCAAAGCTTTAATTTCTTTCCAGTTAAACATACTTCATTGACTGTTCTGTTTAATAATTCTTCAACTTCCGCAATGAATCGGATTCTCTTTACTATGACAAAGTTATACTAAGCATTCTAACATTGGTCTGATGACGGGATCATCCCAATTGTGTGGATCTTGCTGTCTAATAAACGCCAACTTCCAGTAATATATATTCCACCACAAAAGAGTTTTAGCAAACGTGGAAGAAGTACAGAGCTTACTGTAACTGTTGAGAATCTTCCCCATTCCATGGCACAGCATTCAAGGCTTGTTCAGTTGGCCAACAATTAGACACTACCCGGGAAACTACCATTAGACACTACCATTATCATAATGGATGGATCTGTTAGGGAGACATATTCAGAACTTTCGCGATCCAACATTGCATAGCCTCTTTAATTACAACGCCCAACCACAAACGAAGGAAATTAATGCGCTAACGGATTTGCAATGTCTTCTATGTGAGACGGATATAAGGAAAAATTGCCCTTCTGAGAGTAAGAAATAAATACTTAAAAAGCATAAAGACTAGGAAATATTATGAAGTGAAATTCTTCTTCGTCGCATCCAATTTGTTCAATCTCTATTGTTAAATAAATATTCCTGGATGTTACAGGAATATTCCAGGTCATCCACTATACCTGGCTGATATACTGGAATTAACCTTTCAATCGCTTTTAATCAGTCATGAAATGGATGAGTAATCGAATGGAAAATAAGCGCAGTTAGTGGGCTCATAGCACATCCAGTACACTTGCCAATATCGTTTGATATCGGCATTAATATTGGATGCAGAATACTCATGTTATGTATTATAACAAATGTAAGTTATTTACTGATGATTAATTATTTTAAAAATAATTTTAAAAATAAGATTATTCACATTTGCTGAAAATCAGAATAAAAATAATATTATTGAAGACACTTGCGACAATGCCAAGCGTTATTTGGAATTGGGTCAATAATTACTACAATATTGCATAATCGTAGCAAATAAATCATAATATTCAGCTTATTTATTTATTATTGTTGAAACCCAGTAGTTTTGTTAAGTGATTGAGAATGGTGAAGTGGCAAAATTCTGCATGATTGCTTGTCACATAACTAAAATATAGCATTGGGTTTTGACAGGTCTATGTTATTGTGATGTAGAGAAATAATAACAACACTGCAGGACTTTTAATAGGATTTATTTTTTAGTAACACAATGTCTATTTATTTAAATCTCTGTAGAAGAATATTTATCTGATCTACATAAAAAATCTTTACAGTTGGAGAAAGTGATTGTTAGTAATTTTTCCAATCGAAACAATTCTAGTTGAGTTCCTAAGACGTTATTTGAATTACCGTAAAGTTAATTCTACTAAAATTATGGAATTACAAAGGCAAAACTTTATAGATGTATTACTGAACATCATATGTTAATAGAGAACAAATATCCATTTCTTTTCATATACATAGAGAATTTATCACTAATGAAGATAATTATCTCTGAATGAACTGAGATTGAAATAATTCGCGTTCTTGTGCATCCCATGCCGTTCACTTCTTGGAACTCTAAATCTTCGTTTGCAACTCTTCAGATTTTCTCTACAGAAGTAAACCGGAATTAAGAAAAGGATCTCTACAATCTCATACAAAGTAATCAGAGACATTCTACTCCACTGTCCAAGCGATCCTCCTAAAGTGTTGAAGACATCCAAATCCTAAAAGCGAAAAATGAAATAGATAAGTCAAATATATTATCAAATAGAAGTAGATTGTTTGAATAATCTACACCCCAACAGGTGATACTATATTGGTGTGAAGAATTATCATCGATGGTGTAATGATAAGAATGAGGAATCATCTTAAAAATGCTATATTGACAATTTTGATAATATTTTCTGTTAATTACAAACTTTCTTAAAATTGAGGTATGGGAGACACATTTGAGGTTATTGTCGTTATTGAACGAAATTCTTTACTAATAGTTTGATTATTCTACAGTTACAGTTTTAAATTTCATTCCAACTCGTTTGAAATCCATAATCAGCTTAGTCTAGTTTCAGTTGAAGTGTATGTATTTAGTTTACGTTATTTTCATGGTCATAATTGAAAAACCACTTATTTACTTTCAACCTATACCATGATACAATTAATTTTCTAAATCCTCAAGAATAATATAATAATATGTTTATAATATCTTTTTTTCTAAACTATTTGCACTCAAACAAATGATTTACTAAAAATAAGAAACATTATAGTACTGAATGAATAAAAAATGTTGTTATCAGTAATAATACAGGGTGTCCGAAAATTCACGCAAGAAGTAATTTTGATAGAAAACACAGGGTTTTTAATTAAAAATTGTAATTTCTTATTGATTCATAAAGTATACAGTATAGGGTTATGCATGGAATAGCATATCGGGTAAATGGCCTCCACGGCTTTGCTGGCACATACGTACTCTTTTGTCGAAATTTTCCATGACCGTTTTGCATAAATGTGGCTGAATTTCGTTGATACAGTGCTCAATTTCCTCCTTCAAGGCGTTGGTGGTCGTGGGCTTGTTGGCATAAACTTTAGACTTCAAAAAACCCCAAAGAAAAAAGTCCAACAGCGTTAAGTCACATGATATGTGCGGCCAATTCTGATCACCAAAACGGGAAATTACACGACAAGGAAATGACTCATGCAGTAATTGAATTGTTTCTCGGGCTGTATGGCATGTGGCACCGTCGTATTGAAACCACATGTCGTCCACATCCATATCTTGCAATTTAGCCACAAAGGACTATCTTGTCGCGATAGCGAGCACCATTAACTGTTATTGACTTACCAGCCGCATTTTCGAAGGAGAATGGACCGATGATGCCTCCAGCCCAAAATCCGCACCAAACAGTGACACGTTGTGGCTCGTGGATTTTCTGAACCCCAAATGCGACAATTTTGTCGATTAACGAAGCCATTAAGATGAAAATGAGCCTCATCGCTGAAGATGATTTTGTTTGAAAAATAAGCATCCACTTGTTGTTGTTCCATAATCCATTCAACGAACTCTCTTCGCTGTGTGTGGTCAGTAGGCTTCAGTTCTTGAGTCAGTTGAACTTTGTAAGCATAAAGATACAAATGTTTCGTTAGAATACGATGCAGAGAGCTTCTCGAAATGCCCAATTCAAGACCACGGTGCGGAATCGATGTTCCTGGACTCTCAGAAACACTCTCACGAACTGCTTCGATGTTTTCTGTTGAACGACTTGTTGAAGGACTGATCATCACTGATCATAATTGCCTGAATATAACATTTTGTATTTATTGCACAGAAAAATCTCACCAGAGTTTGTCTTTATTTCCGCACCTCTATTTTGTCGATCAGGTACTTAACCAATTCCCAGATTGCTCCATTTCTTTGCCATTCAGGCTTCTTATGTAGATAGTATCGATCTTGAACTTCGGTGTTGTTAAGGTGGAATTTCTTTCAGAATTTGTTCCAGTAGCTGACTTTGAACTGGTTGCCCTGGTTCTCTGGCGAAAGCAACGGGGGCCTTGTTTAACTGGATAACACCCAAGTCGATCAGAAATTCTGTCATGTTGTTGCAACATTTTATATTTTGGTTTCAGCGAATAAGAACAGAATTTAGTCGGCTAAATCCCAAATTTCCAGCTCTTCCTCGTTCGTTTAGTATCTAGGTAGATACCTTCTTGTGGGGCACTCTGTTAGGTGCACGACATTCCATTAAAGGCTATGTGGATGCCTGCTCTCAGTTATACAGCTTTGACCATTAAACAGCCCCTGCAATCTCATTGGGTGCTTATGAATGTTTCAGAATAATTTTACAAAAGTACAGTGTAAAATGAAGTCAGGAACATTGGAACATATGAACTCCATAAATGACCATATAAGTATACCACCATTAAATGTTTTCCAAAAATATAAGCTAAAACAGCTCCTCTTAGATGCAAATGCTGTGATAAAATCCACGAAAAACAACATAAGAAAGGAAACAAATCAACTCCAATAAAGCGGAGCCGATGTCATTAGAATCATGCTTGAATAGTATGGGGTGACTAGTGACAAGATCCAGATCAAGATAAGATAAGAAATCGTGGCGTGATTGGTTGTTGAGATGATGACGTCATTGCGTGTGTGACGTCATGGGTTTGGAATGTTTGGAAATTTGTAGGCACTTCTGACAAGATCAAGATCAAGATAAGATTAGGAGTCGTGATGTGATTGGTTGTTGAGATGATGCCATCATTGTATGTGTGATGTCATGAGATTGGAATGTTTGGAATATTTCTAGGGGCCATCTATGTGAGTGAAGTCATGTTTTTTGTTTTGTTTGCATATGGAATTATGGGTGATGGTAGAGATAAGGATTCGCGTCGTGATTGGTAGGGAATTTCTGTCCAGAACAAGATTAAGATAATGTAAGGAATCATGTCATGGATGTTTGTTGTTATCAGATGTAGATAAGTGACGTCATTTGTTAGTTGTAAATAAGTGACGTTATTGTTTTAAATGGAGAAGGAATATATATTAGTGGATAAGAATTCGTGTCGTGATTGGTGGGACACTTCTAACCAGATCAAGATCAAGATAAGATAAGGAATCATGATGTGGATGTGTGTTGTTATCAGATGAAGAAAAGTGACATAATTTGTTAGATGTAAATAACTAATGTCACTAATGTAAATAAGTGACGTTATTGTTTTGAATACAAAAGGAAAATATATTAGTGGATAAGGATACGTCGTGATTGAATGGACACTTTAAACCAAACAGGGGTAGGGTGAATGGTGAAGAATCTGTGTCATAGATGTGTGTTGTTATGAGTTGTAGATAAGTAAATGGTTTGTATATGGCATTATGGGTGATGGATAATGATAAGATAAAGTTTGTAATGATTGGAATTTTGCTGGGGGCTTCCGTCTGTCAGGAACATAAAGTGGTGTGTTTGATTCACGTAAGGCATTGTGGGTAATTTTTGAGATAAGGAATCGTGACGTTATGTGTTTGGAAATTTCGGGGGAATATATGTCTCTGTGATATCATGTGTTGTTTTGGTTTGCCTATGAAATTGTGGGCAATGTTTTTGAGCTACGATGTCTTGGAATTTTGTAGGGTGACAAACATCTGTCATTTTCATCAAGTTTTCTGTTTGGTTGTCTATAGATGGCAGTACTAATTTTCTAATACAGTTTGGGATATTTCTTTCCTGTTATAAGAATTCCTATATTCTTTTAACAGGAAAGAAATATCCCAAACTGTATTAGAAAATACAGTTTGGGATATTAGAGTAGAGTCGAGATGGCGGCAGCGTTTAGGCTTTTCTGAATAATTTAAATATATGCTGGTGTTGCAAGCATATAATTGTATGCTGGTGTTATCTTGTTTACTAATTATCGGGTATTGGTGTTTTTAGTTTACAGTGAAGAGAAAAAACAAACGTCATTTTTAAAAAATAAATTAAAATAAACGGAGACTTAAAAGAATTACAACAACTTTTATATGTAGTCTAGAAATTCTAATGATAATTTATATTTACTTACATTCTTTCCAGAATGACTCTTCATGATACAAATAGATATTCCACAACGGTTGAATTTTTATCCACAGCACAACACTCACAAAACACAAGCTTGAAAGAACGAAATTTCTGTAATAATCTTAAAGGCTATTTGACGTTTGTTCCCTTAGATTTTCTGTCAAATTGGCACTCCGTTAATTCTTTTGCATTTGGATCATACTATGTTTTTTGCCCATGGTGGTGTGTGTAAGCTCAAACTGTCTTTTCCTGGCTAATATCCGCCAGCGATCGCTAATTTCCCATCTCTCAATGCAGATTTTTTTTGATATGATTCTTTTTTTTTTAAATGATTGGTTGTTTTTCTATTTTACTTTGAAAATTCAGTTAACAACATATTATAACCATAAGAACTGAGTAAAATAAATAAATAAATAAACTGTGTCTGTGTATTATTTTCCCACAGTGTTAATTTCATTAGTCTTGTTTGTAGAAAACTGAGTGACTCATATCCGATCATTTGTTTTTTCTGTCCTCGTTCTGAGTGTGGGAACATTAATTCATTTAAAACTTTAGACTATATGATATGTTTAGGTAAACGTTCAACGTGTCTTTTAATGATCCAATTTTCTCCCTTTTGATGTTTTGTGCAGTCTTTCTGTGTTCTTATGACACGAATATTCTATTAAAAATTAGTAGTTCGCAGTTTTTGAACATGTGAACGAAATGTTTCCAGATATCTCAAACAATGCAATAGATAGCATTAGACAACTTCTAAAATAATGAATTACAGGATACCAGTTTCCTCGATATTTTTTTCGTTCCCCTAATGGAATATTATGTGTTAAGTTTTGAAAAAAAAGTTTCGATTGCTTGTCACATGCATTTCCACTGCTTGTCACATTGCATTTTCCGATAAATGTTTAAAAACATTTATTGGAAAATGCAACAACAACAGCACATGTTTGATCATTAAGTTACAAAGGTATATTTTATATTATTTTATATTTGATAATATTATATTATCAAATGCTTACAGTCGCATTTTAATTCCAAAGCTCGTAACTTACTTATTTACTTATGTAACTGATATTTATTTATTTTTCTTTCTTTAGCATTAGAAGGATTTTTTATATTACAAGGATTTTTCACATACTTAATTAAACATAATAAAGACATTAAACTTAACAAATGTCTAAAACCAGGGTTACCATATTTCTTGAAAACGATATGCAACAATGTTAACCATCAAAAAAAAAGAAAGGAAGGAAGGAAGAAAGAAAGAAAAATTGTAAAGAAAAATAAAATGTTTACCTTCAAATAAATACTTATAATCACAGCAAGCAAGAAATTCATCAGTGTTGTATCACAATTTATGATTTTTATTCTAACTATTAATTTCCTCTCATCTATGTTTTACTATTATCTATGCTCGAGATATCACCAAAAAATTTACTACTAATACTTAAGTTATTTCTCCCCTTAGTACCCCTAATATTTGTATTATACTGCACCTTTTGGGATATTTAGTTTGATATATTATATGCAAAAACAAGGAGAAAGAACTAAAATATGTCAGAAAGTGTAACTATGTTGCAGTCGTGACACTTTATCTCGTTTCATAACACATTAATTTCTCGCGTGATTAGGTTTCTATTTTTGAAGTGGTGCATTAGACAGCAATTTCAGACAACTGTTTTATCATTGGACAAAAGGTTTATTAAATTCCTTAGCATGATGCAATTCAAATTTTAGTTATTACTCAATTCAATGCTATACTAAATATTTACCAACTGACATTAGCTTATCATATATAATTAAGCTACGATCCTATAATGGGTATTACGATCATGCCACCATACACATCCAACACATAACTTCATATAACATGGACATATGAGATTAATTCACACTATTTAATTATCCAAACTTAAGTAGATTAATTAACCATTTACTGCACTGACACATAACTATGACATTTAAACTTTCTTATACAATACATTACACATGCAAAATTCTCAGGACATTTAATTACTTATATAATATTAACATTAGTAAGCTTACTTTCATTATATTCTGTCATATACTAAAGTCCTAGTATTGTTTTCTTGGTCACTTGAACAGTTTTCAGTATTAGAATAATAACTAATACAGAGGAATCTTAGTTAACACGAGATATAATTTACAGTACCTTTCTTTCCTGAGTTTTCCATGTGGGCCTCTATCCTTTTCTGATTGAAGTATCCTGGTATAACCTCTCTGATAATCTGTTTCTCCTATGTTCCTTTTGGAATTGAACTATGCTCACACAGTCTTAAGCTCTCGTAATTTAGGACCCACTTAGAATCATCTATATAACGGCTGTACAACTCGCGACGTGGACATCGATTTCTTTACAGCTTTCCCTTTTTCGTGGTTGTCACTGCAGTTGAAACACAAAGAATATTCTTTCTTTTCTTCGACTATATGGCATTCTTTGCTTCTTACAGAGGAAATACGGAACCGAAATTCCTCTCACTTTTGTTTCCGTGTTGTGACAATGGAGATATAACTCCAATCTCGCCACTCAGGAAAACACCATGAAACCCATACGAATGAGCTCGCGAAGAACTCTCCTGGAACAGAACCAAAAGCCAAAAGGTCTAAAATCCTAAAAGTCCAAAAAGTCCCCTGGGGGTGAGGGGGTTTCAACCCTTTTATACTTGCTCTACTAACGGCACCTTCCATAACTTCTTTTCTCTGCCACTACTTGATTTTACTTCACTGACCAATTAGGGTGGCGTTTTTCTGCCAAACGTCCTTTGGTCGGTGAGCCTGTAATGATGTCTCAATCTGGGAATCGGCTCAGAGCAATAGTCTCTTGTTTTTCGTTTGCTAGCCTCTAACTTAATCCCCTTTCCAAAATTTCTCTATGAACTTAGTTAATATTTAAATCTCTAGCCTCTCACATACCATCTCTTATGACTAATCCTTTTCTGTCTTATTTAGTTAAATTTTCTCTTTTATATCATATTACCACATTAATATATTCTTTCGTTTTGTTAGTTAGTTCAACAAACATCTTTATATTTTATATATTTTATTGTATGCAAGAATATTTCTTTTTCTTTTAAATAATTCATCTATCATCTTTTTTGCAGGGTTTTTAATTTATTTATTCTTCATGTTACACCATGATAGCTGAGAATTCTACATTCTTAAGATATCAGGTGTAACATCAGCTTTTCAAAGTTTTGAAATTCATACCCATATTGTTTTCATCATTTGCTATCATTAAAAAAGTAGAATGGGTCTGGCTATGAAGTTTGTTAATGCTTTCGATTTTTTTCTTCCAATTGCAAGCATTATTTGATATATGTATGTTGCTTCCTTTCTTTGTTATCTGAATGCTATGATACCTTTTTATTTTCTACAGCAATCTTTTAAAGAGTGTTATTATCGTGATGGGCTAAAACATCTGCTGTCTATCTCTTTATAATAATCAAATTCTAAAAGTTGTATTTTTTGAATTTGGTACAACTGTTATTCTAGTCTGGTGAAGTTATCTACAGATATAGGAAAAATTGTCAATTTTCAGCACATTTGTATTTTATTCAAAATTACAATTCCGTTATCTGAAGCACCCATCACTAGAATGTATGGGTGCTAATGTTGTGAAATATATTTCAACTCGCATTCAAGTCACTGATTTTAACTTTTATCATCTAGAGTTGTGTGAAACAAAAATGTGCCTTCTCTTTATTCTTGAAAACAGCATAAATGTTTTCTGTCTATTTCTTCTTTATCTTGTTTTCTCATTCCCCAAAATTTGTATTTTTGGTTTCTGCACACAGTACGATATCTTTTTATTTTCTATACCAAACTTTAAAGAGTTTCAGTAATGTCATGGGTTAAAATATATATTGTCTCTCTGTAAAATAACCAAATTCTAACAGTCGTAAAATTAGTATTTGGTCTCACTGTTTTCTTCTAGTCTGGTGGAGCTATCTACAAATATAGTAACAAAATTGTCACTTTTCACTTCATTTGTACTCTATTCACAAAACTAATTCTGTTATTTTCTATGACCTATGTTTTCAATTTCTCTACACTAAAATAGTATGGGTGGTAAAGTTGTGAAATAAGTTTCATCTCGGAGTCACTTGATTTTAAAGTTTTATCATGTACAGATGAAAATCGGCAGAAACATTGAAGATATCAACTGCACTGTGAATGTAGAACCAATAGAAGAAGTAAACATTCAAACTATTTAGGCACTTTTGTTTAGTGCAGATGGCAAATTAATTTTAGAAATAGACTGCAGAATTGACAAGGCTGGTATGTTATGAAGTAAACTGAATGGATATTCTCTGACAACAGATTCTAGAACCACAGCTGCTAAGAAGACTTCATTCATGTTTAAGGGGAGAAAGGAATAAGGTGATGTATGAATTAGATATCACCACATAAAAGCACGTTCTTCATATGTAAAATTATCCAACAGTTGTACAACAAAATAGTTACCACTTTAAAAACTAAAATTTTCATAAAATAACTGCTAATTTTCCAACGTATAGTAATAAACACTGATCCTGAGAAACGAGTTGATTAACCTATTATCGTAATGAATTCGCCTTCTTCTGGCAGGCAACAAAGTGTTGCATGACAGAAGAAGTGGATTATGTCTCATTCCAAGAAGTAATTGTTCCAGGCTCCTGATGCCAAATGAATTCAAGTGCAGGACATTCTCTTACACGTCTTTTCTGCCGTCAAACACATTCACACATATAAAAACTCGAAGCCACTTTCTACATGGCCTGCGCGTGAAATATAAACACGCAAGCAATTTAAAACGCTCTTGTTACTATCTGAAAAGTATTCTAGGAATTCATTTAGAATTTTTAACTTCTGTTCATTCCGCATTCATGTAAAAATATTGACATTATTATTCTTGTTGCTGTTGTCGTCGATGTTGTCGATAATGAAGCCTTTGTTTATTTAAATTTAAATCTGTGTGATGTAATTTATCAACGTTCAGAAGATTTTGAACGTTAGTAGCCACGAAAATTGCCATATTACAGATCCAGGGATTGTGTTTCTTTCACATTAATGTCGAAAAATTCTAAAAGAGGAAGTAGTTTGTAGGTTAATTGATCTCCTGAAGAAAATCGGACTTTTCATTGATTTAAAAACAGGACATTCGCTACAACAACAGGCTGCCATTTGTAGAGTTTATCTATTCATTTGTTATGCATACATTTTCTTATAGTGTCTGTGATTACTGAATAACCAAAATCAGTACGTTGGAGAAACGTTTTTGGTAACGTCTCCTCTATGGCATAAGTCCTTTACAAGATTTAAGTTTTCGATTGTAATGGTTCTTACTGTGGCAAATATTGCTTAGAAATCAATACGCTATTCTGATTCTCAGATGCTGATTTCAAACTTAAAACAGCAATTTAAAACCGCTTAGAAAAATTTATTTCTAATTTATTTATTAAAATTTATTTTAATTTATTATTAAAATTTATTTCTATTCAGTTCGCAAAGCAAATTTGTTATATTAATTTGCTTGCATATATAATAAGTAATACAAATGTAAAGCTGGAAACACAAGTTTATTAACACGTAGTGATATTAGCAACATCAAGCTGATGGTACTTGTTATAAATGTATACACGCAAATGCCAAGTACCACCTTTTTGGTTATTTAGAAATTGGAACGAGCTAAATAATATCATGGATGGATTTTGTCAAAGACCGATGTTATTTTTTTCAGCTGCTAGGTATTATACTCAAATTAATCTAGGGTAATCAACCCTTCAGATATCTTCCAAAGAAATCTATCCGAATGATATTGTATCCGCAAGTTAAAAGAATATTGGTTACGTCTAAGATTATCGACCTACCTCGAAAAACAATTTTAGTAGCATGTGAGAAGTATTACAAATAACACCTCAGCATTAGAAAATGAGGCATTTCTTCATTGCTGGTATTAATTTATATTTGAACAATCTGTTAAGTCTAAACAAACCACAAATCTGTCTAAACAACAAATGCTATTCTCAGCATTGAGGTGGTTCCCCTAAGGGCTCCTTAAATAATCGTATCGGTAAAGAGGAGAGAAGTAGACTGATTAATTACCTAACTCGCACTAAGTCCGTCCATTTGATTACATAGATATTCGGTTTCTGTTGGTTGCATTTTCTATGGTCGCTGTCGATTATAACTGCAATCAATAAATTTCCTGTGTTCATTGCACTACAGGTCGAACTTTGAAAATCCTCTCTCCCGTAATGGAAATTTTTGATTGAGGGACTGAAATTTTAAGTCCCTCAGTCAATCGGTCGCATGTTTCCTTTGCTGCGTTACTAGTAGCAATTTTCATGCTTCAGTCCGGGTGAGTGTATGAGCAAAATAAATATAAAAATTGTTTTTGAATTATAGGAAAGAAATGGAGAAAAAATTTAACTGATTCAACATCTCCTCTCTTCCTCTCCCCTTGAAATACTAATAAATTTATGGATGTGAACTGTTTCGCTTTCTTTACTAGACCTAGTAGAGTCCACATTAAGTTTATTTCGGAATATCAAGCATTTTTGTGGATACGTGTCACATTCAACAAGTCGTATTTTTGTGAACTTGAAAAAAATCGTCTTGATCGTTTTGATTTATTTATACGTTCACAAGAATCATTAAGTGGCGTATGTACATGTGTAACAGTTAACATTAATGCTTATTCCTTCTTTCATGTCAGATTTTCGAGTGATGCTGTCCAGAATACATGTGAATAAGTTGATAAGATTAGGTGATAAGACATCGCCCTGACGTACTCCTCTACTTAAGTTAATTTTAATTAGTTCATGGAAAAGAGTGATATTTGTTGTATCTTCTTTGTAAATATCTTTTATGAGTTGGATATATGCTCTTTATTTTCCTTTTTGTATTCAACCTTGGAATGCGTTATGTTGAACAGTGTCAAATGCCTTTTTAAAATCTATTAAAAGAAAACAAGGTTACATCTGGTATTCTCTGTTGGTAGATTAATAGTTTGAATGTGATCTATTGTCGAAAAGCTTCTTTTGAAACTGGTCTGTTCTTCTCAGCTATTTTTGTTGATGGAAGTTTGTATTCTGCTTGGAATGACTCTGGCAAATTTTATATTAAGTGATAATAGGCAGATGGGTGTGTAGTTACTCTTGTCTTATTTATTATCCTTTTATGCAGACGTATGATCTTTGATGTTATCGATTCAGGAGATGCTTTTTCGTAATCTAATATATGGAGTAAATCTTTCTGCTAGAGCTTAAAGAGTACTTGTCCACCCATTTTATTTCATCAGATTTCATATATTCAATTCCTGGTGATCGGTCATTTTTCATATGGTGGATAGCCATTTTTATTTCTTCACCTAGGACAGATAGTTTTTCCAAATTTTCGTATGGTACTGGAGCTGTGACTACTTGTTTAGATGAGTAAAGATTCTCATAAAACAATTTTATTATTTTTTCCATTTCGCCTCTGTTTGTGTGCCTGTTTTCTTATATGTCTGTGAAGAAATAAGTTGAAAGAAAACACTATTTCTAGATTTTCTAATTTTCTAGTAGAAGAAAGCATATGAAACGTTCCTGGCAAATAAGTCAGATTGTACTCTTACAGAACACAAAGACAAATGTAAGAAAGCTAAACACGGTGAAAACTAACTACGCCAAAGTCAAGGAAAGGAAATATCAAGAAAGTGGTAAGATATTCTGGAGGTGGATGAAGAAGATCAGAAATTATTATTGTCGTTATTATTCGTGACACCTCCAAGGCGTCCGAACACTCATCGCGGAGGAAACCTATTGTATAACTCTCCGTCTATGGCTAATACCAATCATCTATATCAGAGCCATCTACTGCCCACCATCACCACCACCACAGCTAATATTTTTTGTCTGTAAATTGCGTGTATTCTGAAGTGCCAATTTGTCAGTATGAGGAATGAAAAACCCGAGTTTCCAGGAGAAAAATACACTGCTACCTCCGTATTTGATCGGCTAACTCACTTTCGACTGAAAACGTCCATGTAAGGACTTTTCCAATTGAAATGTAGGAAAGATTTCTGTAAAAGGAATTAGAAATAATGAAGGTGACATGAAAATTGGAGAAAAAGATATCCTTGAGGCATTGAGTAATTATTTCCAAACATTGCTAAATGAAACAAGCAGTGATGACAGTGCAGTGGTAAAAACACTGACAAATCATGCAGTCAGGAATACATATCCATAATTGAAGTACAAAAAACCATCGAAAGCCTGAAATGTGGAAAGGCAACTGGAGTAGATGCTATTCGACCAGAAATGCTCAAGTATGGAGGTATGAAAGTCTTACAGTGGCTGTACTATTTAGTTCAGTCGGCCACGACAGAGGAACAATTCCGGATGATTGGAGTACAGCTCTCAAAGCACCCATATATAAAATTGGAAATAAAATTGAATGTGACAATTCCAGACAATTCCATGACCTCGCAACTATTACTTCAAATAGTTGAGAGGTCCTGGGAAGGAATCTAACAGGGATCTGTATTTAAGTTTTGTAGATCTGGATAAGACATATGACAAGGTGCCGAAAGAGAAGCTATTCATGAGGCATTATATCAATCAATACTTAGTCTTTATTTGAGTTGAAAGCCCGCAGTTAGAACTAAATGAAGTACAGGAAGGTGATTTAATGTTAAATGTGGTTTCAGACAAGGAAGTACTTTATTCCCTCTGTTATTTATTATCTATATGGATCAAATTATTCAGGAAAGTGGTATTAAACTTGATATCAAAATCGTATATGTTTATCTCAGCTCTCTATGCAGAAGATGCTATACTTCAAAAGAAATCCAGTACAAGTTTTCAAGGTTTCCTGACTAACTTGAATGACTGTTGTAATAGATATGGTATGAAGGTCAGCAATAACAAGACAAAGATAATGATAATAGGCAGGTGGATTAAAAATATCAACTGCATTGAATGGATAACCTATAGAACAAGTAAAACATTTCAGCTCCTTAGGCACGATTTTTAGTGAAGATGATAAATTAATATGGAAATAGACAACAGAATCAGTAAAGCTGGTATGGTAGGAAGTCAATTGAATAAATCTATATGGAATGAGAGAGAAATTATTTGGAACACTAAATTAGCTGTATACAAGACAGGGGTCAAACCAATTTTAGCTTAAGGGAGTGGGATCTGGGTCAGAAGTAACTTGGCCAAAGAATACAGACCGCAGATATGAGAGTCCTGAGAGAATTAGAGGCATGAAAAAATGGCATGAATGGCAATATCATATTCAAATGAGGATATTAGGAAAGAACTTGAGATTGTTAGCATCCAGGTATGTGTTAGCAGAGCTAATCGCAGGTGGTATGTTCACTTAAGTAGAATGGGAGAGGAAAGAATTCACAAAACAAGAGTTCTCTCTCAGGTTGGAAGAAAAAGACCCAGAACAAGACCAAGATATGAGTGGATTGATACTGTATAATGTGCCTTAGACGATAGAAATATAAGATCTGATAATGTTGGTGTCTTGACAGGTAACAGACTGATCTGGAGGAGAATCGAAGGTAGGAAGTTATTAATGATGTAAATCATTACTGACTTTATGAATTTTATGATGGTGATGATGATTTCTATATACATTTATATCGCGACGCTTGGTACATCGCATGAATGGAGAATATTGATTAATAGCTTACGGTCTTGGTTGCATGTGATCTTCAGAGCAACGAAACGTTTTTTACTTTTGACCACAGAATAATGTTTTTGGTCGGAGGTGTTCCCCTTGCCTCCGTCATGCATGATCATGAAGCACGCAATGGAATATAGTTTGTGTAATATGTTTTTCATTACTGATATGTTCATTTAAAGCTTCATAAGTCTAGAGATGGATTTCATAGATCTTATATATGAAAATCAGTCTTAAACCACTCACCACACTATTGCGCTGAGTGGTTATCGTAGCTGTTATTATGCAGGATGTCCATGCGTTGTGATTACCACTGAGAGCATCCAGAACAAGAACTGATTTTTTCTGAATGTGTTCATTTTCACAAAATGTACGAAAGGAGAGAGTGATTAAAATTTATTCTAACATTTTAATATCTGTCAGTATTAGGCAGTTTTATTGAATAGTTCAGCATCTAATATCCAAATACATAACAACCTTTAGAGAAATAACAGTTGACTTTTGTCAACTGTAATGTAAAACAAGTAAACTCTTGCTATGGCAACGTCTCCTTGAGCTGAACATTTCTATTAGTAGATATTGATAATCCTTCTCTGTATAGTTTGGTAATGAGTGATTTTAATTTTCTCATATCATCGATAATCTATGATAACTGGAATGCTTAAATAACGACATAGCTTAAATTCAGTTTTTGAAGACCACTCAAAATAAAAACCTTTTTAAAAATATCTGCAAATCCAAACGTGATCTTCAGTTGCCCGATCATATTAATACTAGTTCTAAGTTTCAAACTTACACTGAAGTCATTCCTCTGTGATTTTCATTTTATGCGATTTTAGAAATGTACGAAAGTCATATATGCAATTATATCCGATAAATCGGCTCTCCTGTAAGCATGTGCGTAGGATGACGATGTAAAATTCATTTGTTCAGACAGCATATTCCTAAGCATGATCAGGAATTTGCTTCATTCAAAAATCTCTCTTTGAATTCTCAGATTTCAACTCAATACGAGTTCGTAATTCTTGACTGCTGCTGGTGTAGACGGACAACCTATAAGTACAGGTTTTCAGATGGAACTTTGTGCCTTAATTGGATAGACATTTCTCTCTCTCTCTCTCTCTCTCTCTCTCTCAGAGAGAGAGAGAGAGAGGGAGAGAGAGAGTGTTGTAACTCCATCTGGTTCAGCTCAAATGATATTGTGTTCTAGCTTTTCTCACATGACGTCTGCCCCAAATACTTAGTTTAATCCTGTTTGGGAGGTGGTTTCTGTCAAAATGTAAAATGATATCCTCGAATGAGGATGTAGAAATATCTGTTTGAAAAATATCTATAAACGGAAACTCTTATCAAGAACTTCCCTTTAACCTGTTTTTACTTAAATTGATTGCTCTATTTAATAAACGACTGAACTGCGCAAATAAATTGCATTTCTTTTTTTTTAATACTCAGATTTCTTTTATTGCAAAGATTAGTTAATTCTCCTAACTTTGTCAACATTTAACCTCGTCTAGCCAAGCAAGCTGCACTTCCACGCTCTATAATTTTCGTAAAAGAGATATCGACTTGAAGCACGTGACTGCTTATCCTCCCCTTTCTGCACGCAAACAGTGTTGAAGATGCTGTGTAGGAGTAAGATGAACGCATCACAGGTTTCCGGCATTAAGGTTATCTCTTTGACACATCCTACTGTTTATCGTTCAGAAGCTGACTGGATATTCTTTCAACATTCTTAGTCATCCACTGCCCTTTGATGATATTCTAGCAAGTGACTCCATACTGTGTTTGGAAATTATTGTAACCGATACATATCAAGAAACGTTGCAAAACTTTCTGTACATTCATTTATCATTATCTGTTTTATGTCACCCTTTCTTGATCGCCGTTTCATGTAGTGTATACCTATATGTTCGCATCACTAGTGAAAACAGCAGAGTAGAACGATGTTTATCCAGTATTGATTTCCAATAGAAAACGACGTGATACGAAAATTATTATTTTTTTTTATTTATTTATTTATTATTATTATTTTTCCTGCTGAACACTGTAGGAGATACGTCATGAGATTGGAATGTTTGGAATTTTTCTGAGGAATATATGTATGGGTGACATAATTTTTGTTTTTTTTGTTTTATTTGTGTATGCTTTATGGGTGAAGGATAGTGATAAGATAAGTTTCGATTGATTCGAATTTCGCTGCCCCTCCCCGTTCTGTCAGAGAAATAACGTAATGTGTTGGGTTCGCGTAACGTATTGTCGGTGGTTTTTTTTGCTACGATATCTTGGAATTTTCCCAGGGTTACACACAGCCATCATTGTTCTGGTGTTTTTTCTTTGGTTATCTATAGATGGCTGTACTAATTTTCTAATACATTTTGGGGTATTTCTTTCCTGTTAAATGGTGGGAATTCTTACAGTAGAGTCGTGTGGAGGCAGTGATTAGGCTTTTCTGAATAATTTAATTATATGCTGGTGTCCCTCAAACATACACACACACACACATTAGACATGAAAAGTCGCTTATGTATCCATGTTGATACTCTAATATGTACGCTATGATTATTCTTATGAAAAAAAAATTCACTATTAGAAGTACGCTTACCGAAACATACGAGTATTGAGTATTGAAATTACAATTATCAATTGTTATGTTTCAGTTAAAAAAAATGAACTTACGTTTCTTTCCAGAATGGGATAATCTTGGTACTATCTAGGTTTTCTGAATATTCCAAATTGTTGATTTTTAACATATATTCACAACACAGAACACAAACACAAGTCTGAAAATGCAGTCGACTTTTTCATTATAGGTTACTGGGGCTAACGTATATTCACAGCACAAAAACTCACAAAACATAGGAGGTGAAAGATATTTCTGTAAATAACCAGAAAAGCTAGTTGACTACTTAATTTAGATTATGATATGATTGGTTCTCTGTATTAATTCCTTCCCACAGTTGCTAATGATATGTTTTCCTAAGCTTGGTGGGAAAGTCTACGTGCCGTTTCGTTTAGGGTAAGTGTTATTTCCTGTTACAAATTCAGAGTGCTGATAGAGTATGGAATTCTGACAAGTGAAAATATTATTTTTTTTAATTGATCGGTTATTTTCACTATTTTCCTTTTAAAATTCAATTTAAGTACATATTCTAACAGAATAACTCAGAAAAATTAATATATAAAAATATATGTGAAGTTATTTTCCAACACTGTAGATATCTCATTAAGTCTTATCTTAAAGATATCACTCTTATCCAGTCGCCTATTTTGTTATACGTAGGTGAGAAATTGTGTGTTTAGGTTGGAACTCTTCATTCATGTGGGAAATTATTGCTGTACTGAATTAATGCTTACATTAATATTTTTAAAACCAATATGACTATTAATTTTACCTTCGATTCCTTGTGCTCCTAACCTATTTCTGTAACTGAAATTTATTTTATTTATTTATATTTTCTTTAGCATTAGTAATTTTAAGTAACAGATATGAGAGAAACAAGATTTTGTACTTGCCATAATGTTTTCTTTTAGAAACTTCTTTTTTCGGCACAAAAAATAAATATTTATTTCTTATTATTTCAAATGAATATTAGCTCTGTAATATATAAACTTTATTAATTTCTATGTTTCCTTTTATTTGACTGTAATATTATTAACAAATTGTATTTACTGAACCTAACATACAGAAATTATATAAAGTGAAAATGATGTTCATTTGCACTGATGTTCATAGTGCATGATTTGCCACTGGTGTTTGTGTGTAATTCATGTGATTTTACTCCATGTGACATTTCAAAACAAGTTGAACTATGGTTTTTACATATTCCAACTATGTAAAACTCCTTTCTCTTAGTCACAATTGACTGTTTTCCTCTCAGCCCAATATTTATTTCAGTAGGGATATTTATATATATTTTTTAACACAAAGTATTATATTAGATATTCTTTCCAATACAAATAAATAATTATTTATTGTTATTTCAAATGAAAATTAATTCAGAAAGAAAGAAAGAAAGAACGAAAAACTGTAAAGAAAAAAAATTACCCATCAAATAAATATTTATGATCACAGCAAGCAAGAAAAGTGTTAGCTTTTTCAAAGTTTTGAAATTCACGCACATATTGTTTTCATCATTTGATATCATTTAAATGAAGAACGAGTATCGCTATTAAGTTCGTTAATGTTTTTTGATTTTTCTCTTCCAATGGCGAGTATTTTTTGATATATGCATGTTGATTCACTTGTTATCTGCATACTACAATAACGTTTTAATTTTTTTTCACTTTTCAGGTGAAATATTCTCTACTGAAATTCTGCCTATTAATTTAATACCCATTTCCTTTTACTTCCAAGAGTTAACACAGTTTCACTGAGTGGATTTTGAAAAAAAAAAGTTTCTGGTTAGTTTGTGGCATGAAATTTCACAAGGAAAAAAAAATGTCATGGTCTTACTTAAATTTCTATAACACATACACATCAATGACACCCAATTTGTTCATTTAAATTTACATATTTTATTTGAGTGAAATATTGTTTAAAAATTGTATTTACTGATTTTAACATACAGAAAATCAATAAATTGAAAAATACAATCTATTTTTTGTTCCATAATCTTCTTTTTGTTAAATTTGCACTGTTGTTCTAAGGTAATTCCCATGTTTGTGGGATTGCCACGATGTGCTTTTTGACAATGTGACTCTCATCTGAAAGTTAATTTTCATTTGGTGATCACTGGGAATTTATTACTGTAGTACATTAAGGGTGGAATATTTATTTATTTGAAACCAATACATATATTTCTGATCATTATTAAAAGCACAGAATCTTTTTGTTTCCAAAAGCATTTAAAAGTACATATTATGTTTTCACGTTTTGGGCATCCAATTTCATTTAAATCAAGAACAGGCCTCCCTATAAACCTCGTTAATATTTTTGATTTTTCTCTGCTTTGACAAGCAATAATTGATATTTCATGTTAATTCTATCATCCAATTTCTTAGTTTGTCCAGAGATAGTGAACCAATTTCCTACTTCAACTGATGGATTATTAACCAAGAATTCTGTTTTTTAACTCTTTCAGGAATCTTTTCCAACTACAAGGTGATTTTGTCAATACATATCTTACAATAATTCCATCAGAAATAAAACTTTCTTTAGGAAATAAATTTGAAGTCTTATCGAAAAGAAATTCTACATCAATTATAGCAACGATAACCGAAAATTCGTATTTTTCACCCACTGTAGATTATTCATATTCGTTTTCTTTCATTGTTCTTCTTCTTCTTATATTACTTCATTTGGCACCACAAATAAATAGTTATTTATGATAATTATTATTATCATTTCACTGATTATTAGCTCTGATCTTATATTTTATGTTTACTTTCTGTTACAAAATTCTGAACAATTAGAACTTTTCACAAAGAAACTTTCAAAGAATTGACTACCTTTTCACTTCCACCACCTAATGCTATTTTTTCCCCATCCCAACAATTTCAGACATATGAGTGAGTGAACTAGTCACATCGTCCAACATCAAAAACACTTTTGGGAATAAAATACTTAACATAATAAGGACAAATAATATAGAATACCCTTTGAGCCGCAGGGATAAGATTTTCGCTATGATATCTCAAAGTAAGATAATCTCACATCAACATCATATCCAACAGCATGTAGAAACATGTCCGTGAATCACCAGCATGAAAGTTTCATTTTGGAAGGATTGGTAATTATTATTATTATTATATAAAAATGTAATGTAATAAAACACTAATATATCTAAAAGTATTTGTACATAATCAACTTTCTTTGAATTGTACTATTAATTATCTTATGTAACCGTGAATTATATATGGTATGTTATCATTGTTATGATCATAAATAATAGGAATACATGGATGTGCATACCAAATGTATGTTATGCAAATTCTAAGGATATTATTCAAACTTTTTACTGAACCACAAGCAGTAAAACGTAGTATTGTTGTCTAAATTGTCGGAACAATGTTAGTATATTTTGTTGTCTAAATTGACGGTATAATGTCAGTATAATTGTGGTCTAAATTGTAGAGATTATACGTATGTCATTTTATGTATATAGAGATGTTGCCTAATATTATAGATATGCCATTTCTCTGGGAGGTAAAAAAAGTGAAATTAAAGTGATATTGTTGTACCGAATTATTGTACCGAATTGTACACATGGTTAGCACAAAACTGTAAACTTGTAAAATTGTAATGTTTCATTGTTCATAAGATTACATTGCATATAGCTTATGTGAATGACTCAGAGGAAGACACATATGTATGGACTGATACAGTTAAAAGTGTCTTAAAAGAAAAAATTAAAAGTTCTGATAAGATATGAGTCTTGCCAGTTTGCAGATTAATTTTGAGGAAAATTGTGGTATCCAGAGAGTTCACCGAAAAACTGATAATCGAAAGACTATTCATCGAAAGCAATTCATTGAACGATAATTTATTGAAAAAGCAATTCATCAAATAAACAATTCATCGAAAATCAGTTAATCGAAAAAGCAATTCCTCGAAAGGCAATTCCCCGAAAAACCCATCCACCGATCAGCAGTTAATCGCCAAACAATTCATCGAAACGCAATTGATTAAAAAACAAAAATTTATCAAAAAATCACAATTCACCGAAAACACAGTTCACCAAAAAATGAATTATAAAGCATGTGGGATGAAGATGTGTGTGCAATTTTTTTTGTTTGTATTGAATTGTTTTGAGAGGGATATATCTCTCAGGTCATTTATATACGGTAAATTACTATTTATCGGACTTTGTTCGGAAAGCGATTTTTTTGCAGGACAAACTGGTTGCAGTGAATGATATCCAGTGAGGAGAATATATTTGAGATGATAAATGAACATTTCATAAAAGTATTTCATCCTCATGAAAATAACATCCTGCAGAACTTGTAACCAGTGGGGAGGGAGGAAGAACACTGATGGTAAGTGAGTTGGAGGTATACATTAGGAATAATTCGGTAAACTTGATATCAATCAGCATGCAAGACTTGTTGATATATCAACATCTGACTTTCATATCTCAGAAAAGGAAGTCACTAGTGATAGGTGAACGGTCCAGTTGAAAGTAACAAGTGGTACGCGGGGGGTAACCAGAAAAGTTCTGATAAACACCTAGAACAAACATTTTGTTAAAACATCTGATATAAACCACAATGATGACCATATCTTAAAACCCTCTAACACCTATTTTTCCTGAAATCGTAGTAATTATTGATTTTCATTTAGGATATATAAAAAAAATATGTTATTGGTTTTGAAGAAATTCGAAGACACAGAAGAGCGGGCCATTAGGTTTTTCGTGCTGCAAAAAAGTTCTGAAACTGACGTTCACCAAACATTGTGTGAGAATTTAGGGGATTGTGCCTTCCAGTATAACTGACAATTGAAAGCTGTGAATCCTGAGACACAGATGCTCCCAGGTCAGGGAGACATTCCACAGCGATCATACCTGAAAACATCGATGCAGTGCATGCCTTGATGAACATATGCCAGCCAAGAACATCGCAAAGACACTGGAGACATCCAGGGAATGAGTTGCTGTCGTTATTTATCAAAATCTGGACATGCAAATACTCTTAGTAAAGTGTTCCCTAAGATTTGAATGCCGACCAAAAATAAAACGTGTGCTTTCATCTCAAGGGAGTTTTGATCATTTCGAGAAATTAGGTGCACATTTTTAGCTCGTATACTGATCATTGATGAAACATGGCTTTGTCACTATGACCCAGAGAACATAGAACAGTCAATAGAGTGGAGAAACAACAGTCTCCATGGTCAAAGAAGTTTCGAACCAAAAAGTCAGCAGGGAAGATTCTTGACATTGTCTTTTAGGATATCGATGGTGCAATCCTTACGAAGTACCTCAAACTGCTACAGCAGCTAAGAAGCAGCTGAAGGAGGTATACTGAAGGAAAAACGTTGCGAAAACTAAGCATAGGCGTGTTTCTTTTGGAGGAGAATGCACCGGCTTATGAAATCCAACAGACAGTATACAGCTTGGGATTGCAATGTCTACCTCAGACACTATATTCACCAGACCTGGCGCAAAACCGGCCCTAGGAATTTCGTCGCCCTGTACAGTGGCATATGTTCCGCTCCTTCTCTTTAAAAAACTCTTTTAATGACGCCTTAAAAGCTATGCTGTTAAGCTGGGCGTCAACATCTCTGATCATAAATTCTAAATAGCAGCATTAGCTAATAAAGTTAATGAAAAATGATCATAAGCCATATTTGTTGAATACAGTATTACAATAACTCGCAGATTTAGCAGAATTCATAGAACTTTTCAGTACAAGAACAGTTTTAGTTCCAAATGGATCACTTTTATCATAACATTTCCGTAAAGAAGTTTCGAAATGATATCTGCAATTTGGCTCTGGCTGGATGTAATTTAATGAAATTTTTAATTTCAGTCAGACTAGAGTTATTGTGACAAAATGTGGTAGAAAATGTCTTCTCTAGAGATACGCTCTCTGCACAATTAGCCAATGTTTAATCGGCTAATTGCTTTTTCGATGAATTGCATTCCATGATTTGTCTTCCGATTAAATGTTTTTCTATGAATTTTCCTTTAACCAAAATTGTTGATAGGAATTTAGTAAATGTGTAAATTTTTCATGTAGTACTATTATAATTTATTAATATTAAATATTTATCCGGTACATTCCCTATGGATACATATCAGGGAATTTTAGGATGATAATAATGTTGCTGACAATCATAAGTAACTATTTTTTAAATGATTAAAACTAATTCCGTTTATTTTTTCATCCGTTCTTTAACAAGTTACCGTTATTTTTACTTGGGAAGATTTCATTAATTAGGCATATCAATCAATATTAAGTTGTGTCTAGCTGTGCTCGTAAGGATTAAATTGTAATATTTTCCCAAACTCGTAAGATTTTGCACAAAATCTTCGAAACGGAAGTGACAATCAATCACTCTGGTAGGGTGGAAGTACAATGAAATTATATTTTAAATATCTAGAAAAAGGTGCTAGTTTGCATCCTGATAATCGATTTGACCATTTTAATAGCAGAATTAAGAAAGAATTCTTTAACTGTAGGTGTGTGATCATTCATAAACCTAATTAGAAATATGTAGCGCATAGTTACTAAGCCAGCAGTTTTCGTTCATTGCTTTTCTTATGCTTTTACGATAACTGGATGATTAAATTTATGAAACTATGCTAGACCACCTCTCTGCTGTTGCATTCTGTCAAAAGTGTTGTGCATTAATAAAAGAGGACAATAGACAAGAGAAAACGTAAATCCAAAAAATACCCTAATTATTAGAAAAAATAAGATTTCACAAAAATAATTGTTCTCAAAAAGATGCTACTTATAAAAGTTATTGCATAAGGCATACATCACTGTTTGGCAGCAAAGACCGCTGGAGGTTTGTTAACCAATTCCTTAGGTTAACAAACGTATGCAGATGACACGGCCATAGTATCCATTCACAACAATGCAAATATCACTTATACAAATATGCAACACGACATCAATCAAATCACTAACTGGTTAACCGAAAACGGCATATATATAAACCAAGTGAATACAAAGCTAATGGTATTCAAAAAACCGCAAACCCTATAGAAATTAAATACCTCATTATCTAACATTCATCCTCCTATACACAAAGCGTAGAACCTAAAATCACAACCATCACATGGGTGAAAAAAACACGCTATCTCGGACTTCACTTCGATGTGAAGTCCGAGATAGCTATTCCAACTTTGATCACTATGTGATCAAAGTTGGAATAGCCATACACACTACCTAAATACCAAGCTTAGGATAATTGCGAGCAAACTATACAGATTAAAAGACATTGCCCCAACCAACATAAAAATGCTAATCTATAAAGCATTATGTGAAAACATTTTAAGATATGCAATCACATCATACGCATTCTGCGCAGACTACAGACTTAACAGGTTACATTGGTTGCAAGATTAAATGGTAAAACTGATATTCTGAGAACAATCCACTCTTATGCAGGAAGCACAGACAAAACACAAAATATTTAAGGTGAAACACTTATGCCACTACACAGTCATGTTAAAACATTACTACAGCCCAACATATAGAGTAACCAGAACAACATATCAAATAACAATACCACAGTCAACAAACTACATAACATAAGTACAACAACAGAAACCTAGGAACATACAGAGAGCTGAAACAGGCGCTGTATAAATATTATAGCGAGAATGAAAATTAGAGCAATTCCTGTTTCTCTTCCCCCCCCCCACATGCACACACACACACAGAAACCTATGACAAACCCCCCCTCAAAAAGCATCACTACAAGATCGCAAAGAAACAAACACACCATGTCTAAATCCAACCCTATTTGCACAAAAAAAAGAAGAAAAAAAAAGTTAAACTGTACCAACAAGTAGTAAAATCAATACATGGCTTTTGACCATTACAGGAACATAATCATGAAACCACCACCACCATCTATCATCTATTGTCCTCCTCAGATAAGCTCTGCTAAGCTTTGAGGAAGAAAATTATCAACTTGCAAGTATCTGTTAATCACAATTGTGACATGTTATAAATATTATATATATATAATTATTACAGCATCTATGTACAATTTATCTGCAACATAAATAATAATAATAATATTAATAATGGTAATAAATAAATAAATTATTATTGTTTATTATTATTATTATTATTATTATTATTATTATGTATATTCTATATTCAAATATTCTGTATAATGTTTATTGTAAATAAAGTCACTCAATATATTAAAAAAATATTATTATTATTATTATTATTATTATTATTATTATTATTATTATTATTATTTATGACAGAGGGCGCTTTAGCAGCAAGCAGTCGCAAGCACGCCATTTCGATGCTCCCATATTTTAAGTTGCAAAGTAGATATTTTCTTGTGAATTAAAATTTAAAGTACATCAGTGAACTCCGTTCTTCAAGACGAACATATAGATGTAAAAACTGTAAGTATCTGTTAAGTAATAAGTAAAATATAAGTATTCAAAGTTCGAAGTATACGTTGGTCAACTACGCGAGAAGAGATTAGAAATTACAGCAAGATCGTCAAAAAAGAAATATGAAGTGCTACAAATGCCGAGAAGATTTAACGGGGGAAGAAAACTACGTAACATGTGGGAACTGCCAGAGAAACATGCCTTTTCTATGTTCAGGATTGTCTGAGGCTACTTGGTAGAGAAAATCAAACAAGAATCGTGATGAGTGGAAGTGTCCCCATTGCAGAGACAACAAAGGAACGTCGCCTTCGACCGCAGGCGGAAAACAGCCAACGCAGAAAACAACCGCAGGCAGTAAACAGCTATCAACAACAGAGGGAACTAAAAACAAAGAAAACAACAACGGAAACCCAGGTGAGCCATCTTTAAATGCATTACTCGAAAATAGATTACAAAACCTAAAAGACTGTTTAATCGATTTTGTTGGAGAACTATTTAAAAAACATACCGCACAAATTACAGAAAAATTTAACCAATACGAGGCATTTATTAAATTTAATAATAACTCGATAGAAGATATGTTACAGACCGTTAGAGAAATTAAAAACTGCATCAAAGAGCTAACTGAAAGACAGCATAATTTAATTAAAGAAACAACGGACCTACGGCAAGAACTAAACTCTCTAAAGCAACAGTACGAGCTCTCAAACCAACAGCAGCACAAAAATGACCTCCTCATAAATGGTCTCCCAGAAATAGCTACGGAACCTCTAAGAGACACTGTAATACAACTAAGCCAAAAAATCGGCTCCCCCATTGAACCAAGAGACATCCAGTCAGTGCATCGGTTACCACAAAAAAGGAAAAGAGAAAATAATACTCGTCCTTTTCCCGTCGTAGTGCGACTCACCAACAGCCTAACAAAAACTACACTTATAAAAGCTAGCAAGATGAAAAATCCAGTAGTAAAGGATCTGAAAGGAGACCACGACAACACCCCAATATACTTGTCTGAATACCTTACTCCACACTATCAGAAAATATTCTACCAAGCAAGGAAAGTAAAAACAGAAAACAATTACCAGTTTATATGGATAAGAGACAGCAAAATATTCCTTAGAAAGACACAAGACTCAAAACCAATCGAAATAAAATCCGTAGATGACCTCAACAGGCTGACACATTGAAAGGAAGATTGACAACTCGTAAAGAAGGACCAGCACCCCAACCAACATGGAAGCACACCATCAAGCAGACGTAATCACCTCGGAACATGATAATTGCCACATTCTGAAATCAATATCAGAATGGAAACAACTGACAATCCCCAAAAAAGGACTATCTATTCTCCACATCAACATCAGAAGCATTCAAAAATACTGGCTGACCCTGCAAGCTTATCTGAAGAAAGATATAGACGAAATAGACATTTTAATACTGACTGAAGTATCTACGACAAACGAAGAGGCATCCTCCTACCAAATGCCACACTTCCAACAACACAAACACTGCAGACAAACAAAACGAGGCGGTGGTATAATAATATTTACCAAACATAAACTAGAAGTAACAGAAATAAACTATAAATTAGAATACGCAGAAAACATATGCATCGAAATTAAAAACATCAAACAAGAAAACTCCCTGATATTAAACGCAATATACAGACCACCCAACTTAAGCACCACAAAATTCCTAGAAGAACTAAACAGATGGCTTTCAGCCACGAAAGTAGGCACCTCAAAATACTTGATAATAATAGGAGACATTAATATAAACATTAGGAACATAAATAACAACACAGAACAATACCTAGACCTATTATCGGCATATAACATAACCCCATCCATACAGTCGTATACACGAGAAGAGATAGTCGGAAACACAACAACCTCAACCTGCATTGATCATATAAATATAAGGGCCCCTCCAAACAGCCACACAGCAGCAGTCATAACATGCAAACTAGCAGACCATTATTTCACAGCATTGCAGTTACACACTGAACCAGAACCCATAAAAATCACTGAGACTACAAAACAGTATCATAGCATTGTAAACGAAGCAATAGTGAACGATGAAATAAAAAAAACAGACTGGATGCAGATAGCATCTTTAGACTCTGCTGAAGCTGTATATAATAATCTTAAACTTGCATTTAACAAAATATACAACAAAGCATTAACAAAAATAAAAATACGCTCCCAAACGAAACAAAATCCATGGATAACAGACAACATACTAACAGACATACAAAGAAAAGATGCCCTATGGAAACAACTTAAGAAGACACCGAACAATATCGCTTTAAAAACTGAATACAAAAGAAAACGGAATCTCCTAACAACCCAGATTCGAACGGCAAAAAGAAACTATTACAGCAACAAATTAACAACAGCACAGAACGACATAAAGGAAAGCTCGCGCCTGATTAATGAAATGCTGGATAATATACACAGAACCACTGCCACAGAAACAATAAAACACAGCTTTGCCTGCGACCCCAAATCCCTCAAACAGTTGGCAAACAACTTTAATCAGCACTTCGTGAACTCTGTCCAAAAGCTACAAGAAACAACCTTTCCTCACACACACGAACATTCTCCACTAGGTCCACGAGCAACCCAGTCGATGTGGTTCCCCACAGTAACAAAAGAAGAACTATCACTGTCAATTCAACAAATTAATCCTAACAAAGGACCGGGATAGACGGAATCAGACCAAAAGACATCAAGAAACACTCAACCGACCTACTTCCAGTTATACAAAAACTGTTAAATAAAATCTTCGAAACGGGACACATACCTGAAACACTGAAGACTGCATTAATCACACCCATACACAAACAGGGAAAAAGAAACATAATAAGTAATTACAGACCTATCGCCACGCTGCCTGTAATCAACCAAATCATGGAACGCATTGTACATCAGAAACTCTCCACATACGTTGAAAAATTTCAAATCATATCCAAAACACAATATGGCTTTCAAAAAAATAAAGGAACAGCAACACTCCCGGAAGATTTCACAGATCTAATAAACGCTGCATTGGATAAAAACAGAATAACATTAGTGGTATTCATTGACCTAACAAAAGCATTTGACACACTAACACATAAAACCTTGTTAACGAAACTTACCCATATCGGAATTGGAGATCGTCTACTCCAGTGGTTTAAAGCATACACGAAAAACAGAAAGCACATCACACGTATAGGATCAGTGCACAGCAAAGAGGTACATGTAACCTGTGGAGTACCGCAAGGAGCTGTCCTATCTCCCATTCTATTTAACATATACACACACGACATAAGCCAACTCCCACTAAAAAGTAAAATCTTCCAGTATGCAGACGACACTGCCATAGTATCCATTCACAACACCGCAAATATCGCTTACAAAAATATGCAACACGACATCAATCAAATCACTAACTGGTTAACCGAAAACGGCATATATATAAACCCTGGAAAAACAAAGCTAATGATATTCAAAAACCCCCAAATCCTGCCCACAGAAACAAAATATCTCACTATTAAACATTCATCCTCCTATACACAAAGTGCAGAACCTAAAATCACAACCATCACACAGGTGAAAACAACACGCTACCTTGGACTTCACTTCGATGCAGATCAAACCTGGAATAGCCATACACACTACCTACATACCAAGCTTAGGATAATAGCAAGTAAACAATACAGATTAAAAGACATTGCCCCAACCCCTTAAAAATACTAATCTATAGAGCATTATGTGAAAACATTTTAAGATATGCAATCACATCATACGCATTCTGCGCAGACTACAGACTTAACAGGCTACAATGGTTGCAAGATAAAATGATAAAACTGATATTCTGGGAACAACCCACTCTTATGCAGGAAGCACGGACAAAACACAAAATATTTAAGGTGAAACAATTACGCCACTACACAGTCATGTTAAACTACAGCCCAACATATAGAGTAACCAGAACAACATATCAAATTACAAGACCACAGTCAACAAACTACATAACATATAAGTACAACAATCACAACGGCAAAGCCACCCGAAACTTCTACGTACCTGACATGATAAACAAACTGCCGTTCGAGAACAGAAACCTAGGAACATACAGAGAGCTGAAACAGGCACTACATAAATATTATACCGAGAATGAAAATTAGAGCAATTCCTGTTTCTCTCTCCTCCACCACACATGCACACACACACACACACACACACACACACACACACACACACACACACACACACACACACACACACACACACACACACACACACACACACACACACAAACACACACACACACACACACACACACACACACACACACACACACAAACCTATGACAACCCCCCTCTCCAAAACTATCACTACAAGAACACAAAGCAACAAACACACCATGTCTAAATCCAACCCTATTTTCACAAAAAAAAAAAAAAGTTAAACTGTAATAGCAGTCGAAGTCTTTCAAGCACGTACCAACAAACAGTAAAATCAACACCTGGCTTGTGACCACTATAGGAACACAACCATGAAACCACCACCCTCTGTCATCTATTATCTTCCTCAGATAAGCTCTGCTAAGCTTCGAGGAAGAAAATTACTAACTTGCAAGTATCTGTTATACACACTTGTAATAATGCGTTATAAATATTATATACATATAATTACTACAGCAACTATATATGCAATTGATCTGAGACATAAAAAAAAAAATTCTGTATAATGCTTATTGTAAATACTGTAAATATTATTATTGTATGTAACTTATACTGAGACATAATAAAATGTAAAAAAAAAAAAAAAAATTACTTTGAATGACTCTCACCCACAAACCACTATAGATTTGTTGTATATCTATTGGTAGGGCAAGGGTTAGAAAATCCGGAAATAGTCCTCTAAAGGGGAAGTATGGGAGTTTCTCCAGTCACCCAGGGAATATTAAGTAGGTTAGTCACATCCGAATATGATATTCATCTAACGCAGAATAGTAGATGAAATCAAGATCTATTGGCAAGAGAGTGGTACCATATATATTCGAAAATCAAGACAAAAAATTGAAGCAATTTACCTCTGGTTGGGGAACGACTTCCCGATTGCCATTTGAATTATGAATCAAAGGTGGTAACTAACACTGTCCAAGACTAAGATACATTTACGAATATGGTAATTTAAAAATTCCAGTTAAGGCTATTATGAAACGTCAGAATGAAATCATCAATCTCAAGTGGAAATGCAATCACCCCCCCCACACACACACACCAAAAAACATTGAGAATTAAATGAATTACTTCCGTATTATAAACTGGACCCTCAAAGAAAGTAGATGCATATTATCGAAACCAGAGAAGGTGAACAGCAACGGTTCTACATTCATTATTGGAAAAATCTGCTGATTTCTGCAGAACATCTATGGTAGAAATTGGACATATTTTGAGAAGACTGAATTCAAAATTAACTTCACCCAACTATCTTAATCTCTCAAAATAAATAGAAACAATTAATCGAATTAAGTGGATATTGAATCCAACATTACTTCAGAGTCGAGTAGAGAAACTACAAGAGTTTGGTACCGTATTTAGAAATAGAAATTGTAAACGTTTCGCGGGTACAAGCGTAAGCAAAACTTTCGTGACAGGGGCAACTCGTAGAAAGGTTATGTAAGCTCCGATCACTAACTTTAGTATTTTCCATAATGTAAAACACATCTCCTAAGAGAAGTATGATATTATACATTAAGGGAGGGTCACTATCCAGAACGGTTTCGACCATATTTGAGGTCTCGTCAGTGGGAGCCAGTAATGCAGTAATTCTTGGTGCCTTTCATAATGTGACACCTTTTTTTGGCAACTTTTACGGTAAAGAATAAGTTCTGTATCATTCCGAGTATTTACATCCTGGGTCTGACTCCCACTGAAGAGACCTCAAATAAGGTCGAAACCGATCAGGGTAGTATCCCCCATAATGTATGACATCACTACATATCCTAGGAGATGTGTTTTACATTATGGGAAATATTAAAATAGTGATAGGGGATTACTCCACCTTTACTACGAGTTGCCCGGTCATGAAAGTTTTGCTTACGATTGCAACTGCCGAAACTGTTATAGTTTCTATATATTTTAAGCGCCTCCAGAGCGCAATTGGAAGAACAACGGTACATTGCTCCCTTCGATTGAAATAGGCCTAAGTTCTATTCTCGTCGCGACGGGAGGAATCTTTATCTGCACGATTTTCAATCGAAAGTGAGTTAGCCGATCTCATACGTAGGTAGCAGGATGTTTTCTCCCGGAAACTCGGGTTTTTCATTCCGCATACACACAATTCGGCTCTTCAGAACACACGCAATTTACAGACATAGAATACCAGTTGTGGTGAAGGTGGGCGGTAGATGGCGTTGATGGAGATGATTCGTAGTAGAGGTTCGGTGTAGTGGTTGAGACAGTTCTATCAGATAAGACAGTTTTAGGAGTCATCCTGCGATGAGCCTTCGGACTCCTTGGAGGTTTCAGAAATAATAATAATAATAATAATAATATTCGACACGAAATTCTTTTAGATTCTCCACTCGGCACTGAAATAATGTGAGATTCGATTTTTTTTAATTTTTGTAAATATTTTTATTACATTAGATACATTGTTACAGTTTTTACATACATTACATACATTTGATTACATATGGTGGATGAAAAGTAATTTCTCAGCTTCCATCATCGAAGCTTATAGGTAAGCTTATCTGAGGATAACACCAGTTGTTTATTATTTATTGGTTTATTTGCTGTGTTGGAAAGCTACGAGATCTATGATTGAGAAATTCGCACACACACGCACACATACATAAATACATACATACAATAACTTGGAATGTATTCATGCTCGCTGAACTGGAAGCCTGAACGAACATATTGTGTTTCATTAAGTTTGTATGGTATTTTGGGTGCGTGTTTCTTGTTCGTAGTATGTCCTTAGAGCTCTTTTCAGGCTATTGAAGTTTGTAAGGTTTCTGTATTCAAAAGCTAATTTGTTTATCATCTCTGGGATGTAGAAGTTTCGCGTGGCCTTTCCGTAGTGATTATTGTATTTATATGTGATATAGTTAGTAGTCTGAGGTCTTGTTATACTGTATGTATTTCTGACTGTCCTGTAGTTGGCATCGAAATAATGCTTTAGCAAAGCTGCATAGTGACATAAATGTTTTGCTGTCAGTATTTTGTGTTCTGCCATTGCAATGTTTATAAGGTCGTTATTTTCTCTTTCTTCCCAAAAGATCAGTTTTATCATTTTGTACCTTAGCGACTTTAATGTATTTAATTTGTAGGGTGCACAGAAATCATACGTTGTTATAGCGTATCTTAGTATATTTTTTTTCATAGTGCTTTGTATATTAGTGTTTTTAGGCGTGTGGGAATTATATCTTTTAACGTGTAGAGTTTGCCAGTTATTGTTCGGGAATTGTTGTGTAGATGTTTCATATGGCTATTCCAGTTCATATCTGCATCGAGGTAATTCCAGGGTATCGTATTGTTTCAATCTGAGTGATTGCAGTGGTTTTCTGTATTTTTTATGTTGCAGCGTGGATGATGGATGGCTATATATTTGTTATCAACTGGTCGAGTCAGTGGATTTCTGAATATCGTTAATTTTGTCTTTTCTGGGTTTAGGTGTATGGAGTTTTTCGTGAGCCAGTCTGTGATCAGATTTATGTCATGTTGCATATTTGATTGGGCTATGCTTGCGTTATTATCGATGGATATTATAGCTGTATCATCTGCATATTGCGGTATCTTACCTTTGAGGGGCAGTTGATTAATATCCTTCCTTGGAAATGTTGTATAGAGTTTGGGAGAGTACAGCTCCCTGTGGCACTCCACAGGTTACTTGTAACATTCAACTTGGGTTTGACCGATACTTGTGATATGCTTTTTATTTTGTAGATAGTTTGTAATCCACCTGTGCAGAGGCCCATCTATTCAAACATGCCTCAGCTTTGATAACACGGTTTGATGTGTGAGTGTATCAAATGCTTTAGTTAGATCGATAAAGACTACCATAGCAATTTTGTTCTTGTCTAAGGTGGTATCAATTACGCCTGTAAAGTCTTCCAAGAGAGATGTTGTTCCCTTATTTTTCTGAAAATCATATTGTGTTTAGGAGATAATATGAAAGGTCTCTGTGCATGCTGTGAGTTTCTTCAGTATGATCCGCTTCATAATTTGATTGATTTAGCATACATGGTATCAGTCCTGTTTTAAATATTTTATTTATTAATTTTAGTAAGATAGGACCTAAGCAAGTTTCAATGTTACTTGATATCCTTAGGTCTTATACCATCAATTCCTAAGCCTTTGTTTGGTTTGATTTGAAGTATTGCAGAGAGAAGTTCTGCTTCTTTTATGGGTGGGAACCATAATGTCTGTTTTGATTGTGGTCCGAGCGGAGGAACACGTTATGTGATTGTGGGAATATTCCTGTGTAATGCTTGTACGGAGTCTGCAAGGTATTGGTTAAAACTATTTGCTAGTTGCTGGATAGGTTTTGCGTCTTTCACAAAGCTGTGTTTTAGGGTTTCGGAGGCAGTGGTTTTGGGAACACAATCTAGCATCTCGTTGTTCAGATGCCAGATGTGTTTCATCTTGTTTTGTGCAGAGGTTAATTTGCCTCTGTAGTAGTTTCTCTTTGCATTTCTTATTTCTGTTGTAAGACGATTCCTAGTTATCTTATATTCGATTTTTAAGACACTGTTATTTGGATATCGCTTTAATTATTTCCATAGAACGTCCTTTCTGTGTATTTCTATGATTACGTTTTATGTTATCCAAGGATTATGGGTTGTGTTTCAGCGAATTCTGATTTTTTTTGTAGCTTTCTTATATATTTCCTCCATTGTGAGTTTAATGTTGTTGTATAAGATATCTGCTGAATCTGATGCCAGGTGTTCCCAGTCTGTTTGTGTTATATCGTGGTTAACTATTTCTTCGTCGATTATTGTTTTCTTGTGCTTTTCTTCAGTGGGACATTGCATGGATATTGTCTTCGTGTGCAGGTTTACAGCGGTGAAGTAATGGTCTTCTACTTTGCACTTTTTGTCTAATGCGGTGTAACTGTTTGGTGGTGCTCAGACGTTTATATGATCTAGACAGGAGGCAGTGATAGTGTTTCTGAATATTTCTTCTCTAGTACATGATGTTATTGTTGGTATTAGATTATACATGGATATTGTGTCTAGGTATTGCACAGTGTTGTTCTGGTTTTCGTTTGCAATATTTATGTTTATGTCGCCAATTATCATTAGGTATTCCGTTGAGCATATTTCTTGGCTTGAAAGCCAGCAACTGAATTCGTGCAAGACTTTTATCATCTTTAGGTTTGGTGGCCTGTAAATAGCATTTAGTATTATGGGATGCTGTCTATTGGTGGTATTAGTGATTTCGAAGCAAAGGATTTCAGCATGCTCAACTTGATAGGCCGTTTCTTTTGTTATTAATATATATTTGTTAAATATTAATATTCCATCCCCTCTTTTTGTTTGGAGGCATCATCTATGTTGTTGGAAGCATGGAATTTGGATAGCAGTCGCTTCGTCATGAGTTATGGATATTTCTGTTAGGACCATATATATCAATAATATCACTGTAATTCCTCAGATAACTCTATAACAATAACCAATGTGTTGGGATGCTGTTGATGTTAATATGCAAAATTGAGAGTCCTCTCGCTTGTATTGTGTGTTGTTTCCATGCATCAAACGAGTCGAAAGTACAATTGCTGATGTAAAAAAAAAAAAAATCAGCTAACGCCTTTTTATTCCCGTATACGGGGAGTAGGCGAGGCCATTTAGCCCTATCTAACTTTTTTTCATTTGCCTTCTTCCCTAAGGCTTCCCATGACTTCTGTTTAGTTACTTTTTCACACAGCGTAGCTCTCTCATAGTTTTCTCGGCGATCTCTCAGAATACATGATAACTTATTTTGGGGGAACGTTCAATGGACTTCATTCTCTTCCATGAATGCCACATTCACTTCCCGATTCCATCAGGGAGTACTCAATTTTTCAGTCTTCCAGACAACTCACTCTCATGTCTCTCGGACTGCAACAATCAATGTTGCATTGCCAATGATCTGCAAAATTTCGATTTTTTATCAAACTCTGATTTCTTTTATAATGATATTTGTATATTTGATTCATAGCTAACCTCTTAATGCATTAATTCTTTTGTAAAATTTACTTAGTCTTCGTTTCAATAAGATATAAATCCTTCCTAACCATGACTAAATGAGCATCACTACCTACTTCAATTCCCCTTCATACTCTTGTATTAGCCTGATAAAGCTCGAAGGATCCGTTATCCACAAGAACGTAGTCAACGAGAAATTGATATAATTTTATGTCTATAGTCTTCTGCCTTGATGTTTGCTTGTTACAGGGATGATCCAAAATACGTGCTTCATCAAATTAACACAAGGAATGCAGTTCGAGTAATTATTATGGGAGACTTCAACTATGGAGATACATTTTGGAAGGAAGAAAAATGACGTCAGGAGTGAAATAGAATTTATACACGTACACTAGCATCTGATGGTAGGGACTTGGGCTGAGAGAGCAAGAATTGCGGAAAGAGACGGTGCGGTCTTCACTTCCGAGATTTCAAAACATGAGGTGTATTACATCGAGAAGGGGTAATTGTGGAACTATAAGGTGATTATGACAAATATTAGGAAGAAACTTAAATCTTTGCCATAGCATAAAGACCTGCAATGAGGGATGTTAGTAGTGCATGAGAAATAGTTAAGGGACAGGTAGTGGAAGCAATATTAAATGGTCTACCTAAGGAGGAAAATTAGGTACGAGTTTGATAGCTAAATCGTACCATTACGTGTGTACACCAAAAAACGAAATTGTTGGGGTATGTGCATAAGGTGCCTAGCAAGCTCATGAACTGTACGACCGTCGGCAAAGATGCAATTAGCATGATGGAGAAGGCAAACTGAAATGATAAAAAGAAATTAGCAAACAAGGCCTACGAAAATCCCAAAGAGAACTTTCGTTCCTTGACAAGGAGAGAATAATGACTATGGATAACAACCTTAATGAGTTCTGACAGTAATGAGGTGATAGAATCTAATAAAAAGGTTGAGTTACTAAGTGACTACTTTGCAAGGATATGTCGTCCAAGAGACGTTACTACTTTAACATAGGCGACAGACACTAACGTGATGGAATTATATGGGACATCAGCTCGTGTTTTGATGAATGTGCAAGGAAACTGTCAAGGTCTCTGATTAGGCCCTTTATTTTAAGTCCCAAATCTGGTAGAGCTTTAATGGATTAGAATGAGGGAGAAATAATTCTTTTGTATGTATACGGTAGGTTCTAAGACTGCAGTAGCAAATTATAGACCAATCAGTATCTCAGGAATGGTGGTAAACGTGCTGGAAAATTAGTCATAAATAGAAATCAACAATGGATGGATACGAATATGATACTCTCTGACGGACAACATGGCTTTGTGAAGGCACTTCATGCCTTCGTAATTCTTCTTCTTCTTGGATTCGCGTGTTAGGCAATTGTTTGAATCTAACATTTTCAAGGATTTGAAATGTCCTCTGCCATCTCCTCCTGGCTCTTCCTCTTAATCGGTGTCGCTTTGGTTTATATTTCCATGCAATATTTGGCCATCTCTCCTCTTTCATCGTAGTTTTTCAGGTCCTTTCTATAGCTTGTGATGTCTTTTCTTATGTTATTTATGAATAACTGTTTTCTTATTCCTTCATTTCTTATATTGTCTATTCGTTTATAGCCTGCGAGCGGTCTTCAAAACTTTATTTCTGCAACTTCCACTTGTCTTTTATCTCGATCGCCCCACGTCCATATTTCATTGCTATATTTTAGAATTGGTTTGGCTATTATTTCATGTAGTTTTGTTTGGATTGTTCTTGTTATCTGTTTATTGAAGTGTCTGTTCAAAGTTCCAATGACTGCTAGGAATTTTTACTTTTCATATGCAATGTCGATTTCTCCACTTGGGGTTATGTAATTTCCTAGATTTAAATTTGTTCACTTGTTCGATTACTTTGTTTTGGATGACCAGTTGCATATTTTAATTTCTTTACCTTCAAAAGCTATTGATTTCGTTTTATTTATTGAAATTTTCCCGACATACTGTTTTATTGTTTTGTTCAATATGAGGAGATTTTTCTGTAATTGTTCTTTATGTTCAGCAACAATAACTTGATCGTCAGCATACAAAATGCTGATTAATTTTTTATTTCCTATTTTAATTCATATGATTTTGATTTTGCTCCATTCTCTTGAAATTGTTTTCGATATATATATATATATATTAAGTGGCATTCTTTTTTCTATAATTAGTTTGAGTGTAAATGTGGGATCTATGAAGGTCTTCCTTTCCTAAGGCCGCATTGTTTCTTCTGCAGTAATTTTTTTTTTACAATAGAATGAAAGCTGAGTGGATAAAGAAACTGGTTATACTATGATACTTCTGGATTTTGCAAATGCATTTGACATAATTCCATATGGACTCTGTTACCCAAATTCGAACAAATGGAGAATGAATGGGACACTGTTACTGGATAAGAAGGTGACTGTTGGAGAAATGTCAAAAAGTAATATATGGCGAGGAGACGAAATATGGAAGATAGCTGGTAACTCATGGCATGCCATAAGGTTCAGTGCATGGACCATTGATGTTTAATTTGAACTGAAATGATATAGGAAATAGTCTGAAAGGAAATATTCAGTTGTTTTCTGAAGCGAAATTAGGTAAAGTAATAGTTAATCAAGGCTATTTCAGAGCTTACAGGACGATTTATATAGGCTATCAGTATGGGCAAAATTGTGTGGAGAATGTGGAGAAATGTAAACTTATTCATTTTGGGAAAAATAGATTACAGCTGTGTAGCATATTGAAGAAACTGCACACCAGGAAAATAGATGAAGCTAGAGAATTGGTGCTGGAGGTATACAGATAGTTGAAGTTTTCTACTTCTCTTCTTCTTCTTCTTCACTCATCCGCCTGATGACAGGTTGAGATCCCTTTGAACAATCTGTCTCTAAATGGTTCTATTTCTACCCTTCTCGAATATGGTAGGGAAGCTAGGGAATTCGCCTCTTTCTTTTAAGGATATGAGCCAACGTTTTTTCGGTCTTTGTGGCGGACACTTCTTATTCTTCCATTTAACACGATGTCTGAAAATCTGTGAGGAGGTATTCCGTGGACATGGCCGAACCATCGGATCTGTTCCTGGAGAATAATGTCTGTGAGACTGCGATGATAGTTGAGATTCTGCATTAGTATGATGTGGATTTATGTTCAGTCCAGTGTTTTTTTGTTTGTCTTTCTTAGGCAATTCTCCTCGAATGCACTTATTATGAGTAGTTCCTTCTTAGTGAGTCGCCATGACTCACTTCCATATGTTGCTGCTGTAGGGATGATCATGACTTTGAATAGCTTGATTGTAGATATTTCGAGAATATTTTATTGTTCCACAGTTTGTTTAATTTGTTCATGTTTGAAGTTTAAGGGCATAATGTTAAGGTTATAAGATAGCTTATAAGATGACTCGGCTATTGAAGAAGACACACAAGTACTCACTGACCAGTAGAGATAAGGAAGTGGTTGATCCTCTTTTATAAGGCCTTGGTGCGTTGAATTCTCGATTACTGTGCTCCGGTGTGGTCTCCTGGATTTCTTGGGAATTAGGAAGTGGTTGAGAGGAATCACAGGTGAGCGACGAAGGTGGTAAATGATCTGTGGAATGTCAAGTATGATAATAGATTGAGTGTGTGTACATTGCTAACGTTGGTCGATAGGAGAAACAGGGAGAGGGGATATGAGAGAAATATTTAAGTTGCTTAAATGGTTTTATAGAACAGACCCCGTTTAGTAAAGGTGTGGTTAGTAGCGATGTGTCGAGAAGATATTTTGTTTGGAGAGTTGTCAATGAGTGGAATGGGTTGCTAAGGTGAGTTGTGAGTGCTTTGTCTGGTAATTGGTTCAGGGGTATGATAGATTGTGTGGATAGATTGGCTCTCCCGCAAGGAGGTTTTAGGCTCTAGGGATGGAGGTGCTCTTACAACAAAAACAACAACGACGAGGACAACAACAACAACTTCAACAATAATTCCCGTGAGAGAGGGTGTACCAATTGATTACTAATATTGATTAGGTTAAGTGCCAGTCATGTGTTTGTGTTTGTTTTTCTGTTATTCGAATTGTAGTTATGGTCGCTGTCACGAGAATTAGATATCTTTTTGTGTTTCTAACCAAACTACATTCCATTATATGATTAATTTTTGATGAAGCACGTAATGGTATCTAGTTGTGTGTTTGTGAAATGCAATATTATCGACTGTCATGAGGAAACTGTTTTCGATGCATCTAATGAAACCTCTGATGATATCAGGAATTTCAAGCCAATATCACGTTATTAAAACGCAAAGGTTTCATTTCTTTATTACAGTATAGGTAAACAGCCAGTTCGACGAATCATATTTCATTTTATTTTTAGATACCAATGAAATTTATGCACGAATTTCAACACTGGTCAATATCTGACAGATTCACTGTTTCTATGGGAAAATGACTTTCCAACAGCCAAGAAGGTTTGAATAAATTTTCTCACTCTTTTTCCATTGTATTTTAAAAACGAGTTTTTTGATAGCATAATGTTTTTATGTTTAAGCTTCCTGTTTGTGATTTTCATTAATATCTCAGTTAGGTGTTTATATATTGTACAACCATTTTCATCAAGTTTTAATATTCGTGTTTTGAAAAAGGTTATTGCTCAGCGCGACGCCTAGAAGACCATTGTGAGTATCCAATGCAGAGTGGACTACAGGAAGTTAATTCTTTTGCTTAACTTGTGTTTCAGAGTTGACTACAGGAAGATCCTTATTCTTCTGAGTTCAAATTACTATTTTGGTCTGCTATTCATTGCTGATTTATCCAACTTGGAACTTAATCAGCATTCAACGTGTTCCTGATATGAAATAATTTGAAATTTTTTAAATGTGTGTGTGTGTGTGTGTGTGTGTGTGTGTGTGTGTGTGTGTGTGTGTGTGTGTGTGCGTGCGTGCGTGCGTGAGTGCGTGCGTGCGTGAGTGCGTGCGTGCGTGCGTGCGTGCGTGCGTGAGAGGTGACTGTTAGTGATTATAAGCATGGGATCTGTCTTCTGTCTATAATAAAGACTAACTTATCATGTAATAATCCAAAGCCCACTCTTTGCGATATGCTCTTTGGATTAACAATTGTTCTTTATTCGTTTTCAGTGATTCATCCGGTATTACCCGTTGATTTTTTCTGTTCTATTCATATATTCCGGATAATGGATGGATCTGTGTGTGAGACATATTATGAAATGTGCTAATACAACTTTGCATAACGCGCATGTTTAATTACCATGCAAAACAGAAACCACCGAAATTAATATGCTAAAATATTTGCAGTGTCTTCTATATGAGATTGATATAAGGGAAAATTACCATTCTGAGAGTAAAAAATAAATAATTAACAAGCATAAAGACTCGGAAAAATTCTGAAGTGAAATTTTTCGTCCCTTTTCAATTTGTTCAATCTCTATTGTTAAAGATATTGATTCCTGAATCTTACCGTAGCATTTCCGGTCATCCACTATTGCTTGTTGATATACTGGAATGTACCACCCAAAGGTTTTTCATCCGTCTTGAAGTGGATGAGTCATCGAATTTAAAATAAATGCAGTCAATGAGCTCATAGTACATCCAACATTAATGCCGATAACTTTTGATATCGGCATTAATGTTGGATGTAGAATATCTATGTTTCTGGATAAAAACAATCTAGAAACTGGGTCAATACAAAATATTAAAATAATTTGGAAGGACTACTATCAAACATTATTTCAAAAAGAACAGGAGGAGGAAAGTATAACAGAAAAGATGATATATGAAAAGGCACCACCCATAACCTCAGCAGAAATTATAAATGCAATAAACCAAATGAAACTTTCAAAAGCTACAGGTAAAGATGAAATATCTATAGAACTATGGAAATATGGTGCAAATAAGCCATTAATATCTTAATGAATTTATTTAATCATCTTTATACTGGAGTAATTCCAATTGATTGGAAAACAGGAATTATTATACGAATTCACAAAAAAGGAGACAAAAGAATATGTAAAAATTATAGACCCATAACCCTCTTAAGTAATAGTTATAAATTATACATTCGAATTATACAAACGAGAAAACAGGTGCTTAGAGAAAAAATAATAGAGGAAAACCAAACAGGATTCAGGCCACATAGATCCACTATAGACCATATCTTCACCATTAATAATATAGCAGAAAAATATTGGGAATTCAACCTGCCCATATACTGTTGTTTTATAGACTTAAACAAGCCTTCGATTCAGTTAATAGAAACAAATTGATTACTATCCTAAAAAACGTAAAAAGAAATTCTGATATTTTAACATTTATTACAAATTATTATGGAGACACCACATCTTTTGTTAAAACAAACAACATTAAAACCGAGAATTCCAGAGTCGAGAAAGGGGTAATGCAGGGAAAAGGGGTAATGCTCTCTCTCTCTCCCCAACTCTTTATCATCTTCCTAGAAGAAGTCTGTAGAACCATAGCTGATGAACCAGGTGTAAAAGTCAATGGCACCAACATTAATCACATAAAATACGAGGGTGATATCATTATTTTAGCAGATTCTAAACCAGAGCTAGAAAAAACTATTAATATTTTAAATGACTCTTGTAAAAAATATGGTATGAAAATAAATCTTCATAAAACAAAAATAATGAAGATAGGTAGAGAAGAGGAAAACATTTCTATAAATCTTGAAAATCACCTTCTGAAACAAGTTAATACATATGTTTATCTTAGCAGTCTTATATCTAGTAACCTCAACAATATGAAAACAGCAAAACACAGGCTAAACCTAGGTTGGACCAACATGAATAAACTAACAAAATATGAAAAAAATATCCCAACGAGTCTAAAATTAAACGTATATAAAACAATTATTATCCCAACGGCTACTTATGCTTCAGAAGCCTGGAGATTAACTCAACAACCAATCAAGACACTTCAAGCATTTGAAATGAAATGCCTCAGAAAAATTATTAACACCCACTGGATGCAACACAAGACTAATGATCAAGTCAGAACAGATTTAAACTTCCCAGATGACAAAATAGACACAATCATTAAGCGTCAACTGAGATGGTTTGGTCCTATTCAGAGAATGGCTCCTCATAGACTCCCATATTTAGCTATATAGGATATATAGGAAGAAAAAGACCTAGAGGCAGACCAAGAAGTACTTGGATAAAGTTGCTGAAAGAACATTCACATCTACCCAGTCACAGTTTCATGATTGAGATGGCTAAAGATCGCGATAAGTGGAAAACCTTTCTTCAAGTGGACTTAACCTGTTACCAATCGGATGAGATGAGTGAATATCTATGTAATGGCATTACCGTGTTATTTATTATAACATATGTGAATTATTTACTAATGATTAATTACTGAATTGTTGCTGATATTAAAAATAAGATTACCTACATTTGCTGAAAATCAGAATACAAATAATTTTATTGAAGACACTTACAATAACACCAAGCGCATTTGTTTCAATAATTCATACAATATTGCTTAATGATTAAGAAAATAAATCCAAATATTAAGCGTATTTATTTATTATTGTTTAAAACACAGGAAACTCTAACACTGCACTATCTCTATCCAGAAGTATTAGTGTCTTTTACATTGGTTAAGTAGTTAAGGTTTGTTAAGTGGTTGAGAATGCAGAAATGGCAAAATTCTGGATGATAGTTTGTCACATAACAATTGATAATACTAGGTTTTGAAAGGTGTACGTTATTGTGATGTAGAAAAATAATAAGAACACTACAGGGCTTTTAATAGGATTTATTTTAATAACATAATATCTATTTATTTATTATTTTTGTCTTACATAGAAACCATTTATTTACAAGCTTGATTTATATGTAATCATGTATTTACATCCCTAGCCACATGTTTTAAATAAATGAGTTAAATAAGTAACTCATTGCATTCAGAGAATGGAATTAAAGAAGCGAATCAAGAATAAACGTTAGATGAAGGATTACATCACATTTCCTCATTGAGAAGTATTAAATTCACAGATCTTACTGATACCTTATATAAACGTTAGTTTTAACCGGAATTTAAAATTAAAATTTAATGTGGACAGAGAAAGATATAATTGAAGTCTCTTTAGATGAATATTTATCTGTTCTGAATAAAAAATGTTTAAAGTTAGAGAAAGTGATTGTTAGAGTTTATCCAATCGGATCAATTCTAAGTGAGTTCATTAAGACGTTATTTGAATTACCATAAAGATAAATTCCACTAACATGTTAGAATGCAAAGATAAAAGCTTAAAGATATATTTCTGTAGATTATTTTTTAATAGAAAATTTATCAGAAATGAATATCATCGCCCCCAAAGTGATATTAAAATTATTCGCGTTCATGTCCATCCCATGCCGTTCTTCTCTTTCGGGAAACACTTCTTCCAACTCTAAATCTTCGTTTGCATATCTTCAGAGTATTTCTACAGAAGTAAATCAGAACTAAGAAAAGGATCTCTACAATCTCATGCAAAGTAATCAGAGACATTCCGATCCACAGTCCAAGTGATCCTCCTAAAGTGCTGAAGACATCGACATCCTAAAAGCGAATAATGAATTAAATACATCAAGAGCATAATTAAAGAGAAACACATTGTTTTTGTAATCTTCACCGCAAAAAGTGATACCATATTGGAATGAAGAAATATCATCGATATTGTAATACTAAGCATGAAGAAGCAACTTAAAAATGCTGCATTTTTAATAATATATTCTGTTAATTACACTTCGTTAAATTTGAGACATGGGAGACCTGTGTGAGGTTACTGTCGATATGGCACCCACATTCTTTACTAATTTCTGAATAATCTACAATTACAGTTTCGAGTTTCATTCCGACATGTTTCAAAACCATAATCAGTTTGGTCTAGCTTAAGTTGAAGTGTATATATTTAGTTTACGTTAATTTCAAGGACATTATTGATAACCCAATTATTTAGTTTCAGTAGCAGGAAACAACTAATTTTATAAATCCTCAATGGTGTATATCAATGCCATATCATCAGAGAATGATATCACCTATCTTAACAGTATGCACCCGCAGAAATGATTTACTAAAAATAAGATACATTCTAGTACTGAATAATGAAATAATTTTCTAATCTCTAATAATAGTTTTATTTAATGTAATATTTCTCACCTCATATTTCGGCCGCTGCTGGTAAACCAAATTTTCTGCACCGGAAAATTTCAAAGTGATAAACACTTGATCACACCTGAGGAAAACAAATCATAACAATTGCACAGACTATTCAACTTCGTCATTCATCTTGCAAAGATATTGTTATTTCGATTTTAACTATACGAAGTATCACAGTATATCCATGTAATAGTTTTAAATGGTCGAGTGTGTAAATGCTTTAAATAATTGCTAATTGATAATGGATAACTGTTTTCTTATTCCAACAAGGTGATAAATTCTTTGGACAAGGGAGTTGCATAATTCATAATAATAGTATACTTAGATTTGCAAAAGGCTTCCGACAGATTGCCACATGAAAAGCTGGTAACTAAATTATAACATGGTGGTCGGTGGCGGATCAGTGTGTTGATTGGGGATTGGCTGTAAAATAATTATCAGCAAGTTGCGTATTGCGAACGATACCCAACAAGAGGACATTCACTAGCTGTGCGCGCTAAGGGACCGTTTTTTGGCAGATTTTGTTTATTTTTTTATGTAAATGACAAAGCGAAGAGTTTGAATGGTGATATACAATTGTTTGCAGGTGGACAACTGATATTCTATCCGTTAACTTTCCACTGCGAAGAACAATAACTTTTACACTTCATCCTACTACTACTACTACTTTTTTAAAAATTTTATTATTTCTCAGATAAATTACATAGATTACATAAACACAATTATGCATAACAAATACTTTCTCGTACATAACGTTTTTTTAAATAATAATAATAACAATAACTAGAGGAAATTTTTCTAAGCCTTTTTTTGACCGGTTCCCGAGTTAGTCGATCTCTGGCACTGGTAAGCAGGTTTTTCCTCCCGGAAACTCGGGTTTTTCGTCCTGTAAACTCAAGAAAATCGACCGTAGAACCCACATTATTTCAGACATTAAATATATTGTGTTAGGGTTAGGGACCACGAGATGACGGCACATTTGAGCCGTCTCTCTTCACTGCGTACCGCTTAATTAGTGATAGCTTTGGGCCATTTGTCTCTGATTGGGTACCAGTGGAGATTGAACTGGCCTCGCCTACTCCCGTATACGGGAATAAAAAGGCGTTAGGTGATTTTTTTTTTTACAATAACTGTTTACAACTGTTGATATGTGCAGATGTTTCTTTGCAATGCTACACTCTATATATACAATATCAATGGATATAATCACTCTATATTGCATACTTTTGTTACAATTATTACATACATTTGATTACATATGATACATTACTTGCATTTGTTTACATATAATATATACATTACATACATCGGTTTACATGTGATGCGTACATTACATGCACTTGGTTACATATGGTACATTTTGGATGAGAACTAATTTCTCTGCTTTCATCCTCGAAGCTTATCTGAGGATGACACCAGTTAGTTATTATTTATTGTTTTTTTTCTGCCGTGTTGGGAAGCACGAAATCTATGATTGAGAAATCCGCACGCACCCCCCCACACACACACCCCACACAAACTTGGAATGCTTTAATGCGTCGAAGAAATGTAAGCCTGAACGAATATATTGTGTTTCATTAAGTTTCTATGACATTTTGGGTACGTGTTTTTTGTTCATAGTATGTTTTTAGAGCTCTTTTCAGGCTATTTTGTAGTTTGTAAGGTTTCTGTATTCAAAAGATAATTTGTTTATCATGTATGGGATGTAAACGTTTCGCGTGGCCATTCCGTAGTGATTATTGTATTTATATGTGATATAATTAGTTGGCTGAGTCTTGTTATCCGGTTTGTATTTTTGACTGTCCTGTAGTTGCCATCGAAATAATGTTTTAGCAAAGCTGCGTAGTGACATAAATGTTTTTCTGTCAGTATTTTGTGTTCTGAATTTGCAATGTTTATAAAGTCTTTATTGTCTCTGTGTTCCCAAAAGATCAGTTTTATCGTTTTGTACTGTAGCGACATTAATCTATTTAATTTGCAGGGTGCACAGAAAGCATAAGTTGTATAGCGTATCTTAGTATATTTTGGCATAGTGTTTTGTATATAAGTGTTTTTTGACGTGTGGGAACTGTCTTTTAACCTGTAGAGTTCGCCGGTTATTGTTCGGAGTTTGCTGTATAGATGATTTATATGGCTATTCCAGTTCATTTCTGCATCGAAGTAAATTCCAAGGTATCGTATTGTTTCAACCTGAGTGATTGTAGTGGTTTTGCTGTTCTGTGTATTTCTTATGTTGGAAAGTGGATGTTGGATGGTTATATATTTGTTATCAACTGGTCACGTCAGTGGATTTCTCAATATCATCAATTTTGTCTTTTCTGAGTTTAGGTATATGGCGTTTTTCGTGAGCCAGTTTATGATCAGATTTATGTCATGCTGCATATTTGTTTGGGCTATGCTTGCGGAATATCTTACCTTTGAGTGGTAATTGATTAATATCGTGCGTGTAAATGTTGAATAGAGTTGGGGAGAGTACAGCTCCCAGTAGAACTCCACAGGTTACTGGTAGCTCTCTCGGTTTGACCCTATACGTGTGATATGCTTTCTATTTTGAAGGTAGTTTGTAAAGCACCTGTGAAGAGGCCCGTCTATTCCTACATGCCTCAGCTTTTCTAACAAGGTTTAATGTGAGAGTATCGAATGCTTTAGTTAGATCAATAAAGACTACCATGGAAATTTTGTTTTTGTCTAAGGCAGTATTAATTACGCCTGTAAAGTCTTCCAAGAAAGATGTTCCTTATTTTTCTGATAACCATATTGCGTTTTGGGGATAATATTAATGGTCTCCGTGTATGCTGTGAGTTTCTTCAGTATGATCCGCTCCATAATTTGATTGATAATTGGTAATGTTGCTATGGGTGTGTAATTGCTGATTAAATTTCTTTTTCCATGTTTGTATATGGGTGAGATTGTGGCGGTCTTTAGTAGCATACTTGGTATCTGTCCTGTTTGAAATATTTTATTTATTAATTTTAGTAGGATAGGACTTCAACTATTTGCATGTTGCTTTATAACTTTAGGTCATATTCCATCAATTCCCGGGCCTTTGTTTGGTTTGATTTGATGTATTTCAGAGAGAAAATCTGCTTCTTTTATGGTTAGGAACCATAATGTCTGTTTTGATTGTGGTCAAAGTGGAGGGTCACGTTCTCTGATTGGGGGAATATTTCTGTTCAGTTCTTTGATGGAGTCTGCAAAGTATTGGTTAAAGTAATTTGCTAGTTGTTGGATAGGTTTTGTGGCTTTCATGAAGCTGTGTGTTATGGTTTCGGAGGCGGTGGTGTTTGGAACACAACCTAGCCTCTTATTGATCAGATGCCAGGTTTGTTTCTTCTCTACTACATCATGTACTAGAGAAGAAATCCATGTAAAATCTGCTAGTATTATATTTTAAATGGATAGCGTATCTATGTATTGTACAGTGTTGTTCTGGTTTTCGTTTGCAATATTTATGTTTATGTCACCAATTATCATTAGGTATTCGGTTGGGCATATTTCTTTGCGTGATAGCCAGCAATTGAGTTCGTGGAAGAATTTTATCATGTTTAGGTTTGGTGGCCTGTAAATAGCATTTAGTGTTATAGGATGCTGTCTATTGGTGATATTAGTGATTTCGAGGCAAAGGGTTTCAGCATGCTCAAACTGATAGACCGTTTGTTTTGGTATTAATTTTTGTTTGATAAATATTAATATTCCATCCCCTCTTTTTGTTTGGCGGCATGATCTATGTTGTAAGATGCCTGGAATTTGGAAAGCAGTCGCTTCGTCAATAGATATGGATACTTCTGTTAGAATCAATATATCAAAATATATTGATTTTGGTATATATTTGTATCTAATATTTTTACCTAATTTGTACCTATACATTAATACCTAAGCCTGTAACAATAACCAATGTTTTCGGATGCTTCTGATTTAATATGGAAGATTGAAAGACCTCTCGCTTGTACTGTGTGTTGTTTCAATGCATCAAGCGATTCGAAAGTAGAATTGTTGGTGTATTCTGGTGTATTTGCATCTATTTGTTGGTTCACATTCATTTTTCTTGTATTGAGTTCTTCTTATTGAACTAAGTTGGAGTCTTTTGTTTCACTCTAGTACTACTACTACTACTACTACTACTACTACTACTAATAATAATAATAATAAAAATCCCCACGACGGAACACGGCCTTTTCATGGCGGTTGGGCTTGCGTGCTTCAGTGATGTTGAGAGCTATTCTGGCTGTTGCATAACGACCAGCAGGGCCACCCTTGTCAGCCAACTCTCAACTGAGGAGCCAGACTAACAGTGTTCCACCCCCCATCTTAATGGTGAAAAGGAATAAGAGATCCATACCGGATCAGTCGACAACCGGGTGATCAAGGACTGCGTCAGATGTTGGGGATCCTGGGCAGCAGGCGACAATGGGCTAGAGGACCTAGTTCTGCTTGCCTTGCAATCAGGGCAGGAAGCTGAAAAGCAACTGGAGGAAACCAAACGTAAAAATTGGACTGTACAAGAAAACAGAGAAATTATGAATTTCTCTGTTTTCTTCTGTAAAAAATGTGTTTTGATCTGTAAAAAATTTTTTTTTTACAAAATGAGGTTTCAGAAAGAGTATGCATTTAATTTTGAAACAGAAATTCCCAGAATCTGCAATAACAGAACAAAGACTTATGGAACAAAAGAATATGATTTTCCGTAAAAAATATTTACTGAACTTGAGCTGCAAGAGTTACGTAATAAACCAATAACTCCAATAACAGCAAATGATCACAAGGTTGCTATATCAATCTTTGGAATTCAACTCAGTAATCATCAAGCTGACGACATACCTCAGAATGTTTTGACAGAAGAGCAGTGTAAAATGAACTCAGGGATATTGGAACATACGAACTCCATAAATGACCGTATAAGACTACCACCATTAAAAGCTTTACAACAACATAAGCTAAGGCAGCTCCTATTAGACGCAAATGCTGTAATTGAAACCCTCACAATGAATAGTATCAAGGGAACAAATCAGCTCTTATATAGAACAGCCTATATCATTTCAGTGAAGCTTGGTTACAAACCGAAAGAGCAAAAGCTGAGTTTGAAACAATCTACACCATGGAAATTACGGTTAGAACGAAATGTCAACAGGCTTCGAGCTGATCTAAGCAACTTAAAGAGTTTTCAAGAACGATGGTTGAAAAAAAAACAATAACATCCAAAACAAACTGATTAACACATATACATTGGCTAACAAAACAATTCCTGAAGTTACCGAAGAGCTAAAACAAAGAATTACAGCGACTGCACAGAAAATTAAAATATGAAACTAATATGTACAAAATATGCACTTTCGACAGTAGCAACATCAGTTCTTTCAGTCTCTCCAGAGAAAGACAAATGCAAACTATCATTCACCCGGAAAGGAATAAACACACAATCTGGAATAATCCTATTGAACACAATAAAGATGCTTCATGGATTAAGGAAACAGTATCAGAAATGAAACAAATTCAAATGCAAAATGTCATTATGACTAAAGAAATGGTCAGTGCTCAAGCTAGAAAATTAAAAAACAAAACTGGAGTGCGCGTGGCAAAGGTGAACTACATGGATTTTGATTAAAACATCTAACCAGTCTACATTATCGAATGGCAGAACAATTTAATTATTTGTTGCAGTCAGGCTCGTTGGAAGACTGGATAATATCTGGACGCACTTTTCTCTTCATGAAAGATAAGGATAAGGGTTCAGACCCAAGTAACTATCGTCCAATAACATGTCTACCAACTATGCTTAAGCTGTTCACTGTAATAATAGCAAATTCCATATACCACTACCTATCAGATAATCAGATTTATCCGATTGAACAATTATGCAATTTTCGGAAATCTAGAGGAACAAAAGACCAGTTCCTTATTAATGAATTGATTCTCAAAAACTCAAAAAGAAGACAAACTAATTCAAACATGGGATGGATAGACTACAAGAAAGCATTCGATTCCCTCCCATACTCCTTGATCCTAAAATCATTAAAATATTTGGAATTAGCAAAAACATATGTTCGTTTCTGGCTACTGCTATGCAATCATGGAAAACAACATTAATAGTGAATAAGAACGACTTGGAGATATCCGCATTAAATATGGAATTTTACAAGGTGATTCCTTGTCACCATTGCTCTTCAATATTTCTTTGATACCTTTGTCTATGATTCTCAAGAAAACAAAACTTGGATATGAAATTCCTAAATGTAACATTAAAATATCCCATCTGTTGTACATGGATGAGTTAAAGTTATATGGAAAATCGGCACAACAAATAGATTCTTTATTGAACACAGTTCGTATTTTCAGTCAGGACATCAAAATGGAATTTGGTTTAGATAAATGCGCAATTTTATCTATTAAACGAGGAAACATTAATGTCACTAGCAGTTTTAAGTTTGATCAAGAGAAATATATAAAAACAATTTCAGCTGAAGAACACTAAATATACCTAGGAATATTAGAAGCCAATGATATTCTCCACTCGAAAGTTAAACAATAGGCAGCATCCGAATACATCAAAAGAGTTAGAAATATTCTGAAAACAAAACTAAATAGAGTAAACACAATTAGAGTAATGAAAATTGGGCTACGGCAGTGATCAGATACGCACCTGGCATAATAAATTGGACAAAAGAAGACCTGGACAAACTAGACTGCGAAACTAGAACACTAAAGACTTTGCATCATGCATTACATCCACGAATGATGTTGAGTGGTTGTACCTACCGAGAAGAATAGGTGGACGTGGTCTGCTGCAAGTGAGGCATATTGTGGTGGAAGAAGAAATTGGTTTAAGAAATTACATCGACAATAGCTCTGAGCCAATGCCTCAAGAAATTACACAAGTGTGCCTTCTAAAAGCAACAGGAAACAAATCCGATTACAAAAAAAGGAACAACAAAATATCCGATATGTGCGCTGGAAAAATAAACCCTTGCATGGCCAATTTTCTCCAGATACTGAGGACCAAATTGACGTGAACAAGACATGGTAATGGGTTCAACACGGATACACTAAAAATAAACAGAAGAATTTATTCTAGCAGCTCAACAACAGACATTACAAACTAATGCAATCAAAGCTAAAATTTTCAACATCAATAATAACAGCAAATGCAGATTATGCAATCAGAAAGATGAGACTGTAGAACATGTAATCAGTGTCTGCAAAAAAATAGCTCAAACGGACTATAAATACCGCCATGGTCAAGTGGCCATAATAGTGCATTGGCATGTATGAAAAAAATATGGTTTCCTACTTCTGATAACTGGTGGCAGCATAAAATAGAGACTGTATTGGAAAACGAAACAGCAAAAATTCTCTGGGACTTTAGAATACAAACTGATCGGCATTTGGAACACAATAGACCTGACATCACAATTATCAAACATCGACAAGTTTGGATTATTCATATCGCATTGCCCAGTGACAACAACATTAACAAAAAAGAACTGGAAAAAATTTCTAAATATCGAGATCTTGCAATCGAAGTTGGCCGACTGTGGTTTAAACAAACAAAGAAATTCCAATAGTTATCGGTGCACTTGGTGCAACTTCAAAGAAGCTGTCCAACTATTTGCAGCAATTAAAATCAATGAAGTGACCCCATATGACCTACGAAAAACTGTATTACTGGGAACAGTCCATATTTTACGACGCTACCTGACGGACTATTCTTAGATTCTTGGGTAGAATTTGAATTGTTCTGAATCACCAGTCAAATTTTTATTTATATAATATCTTGTTTTGACTGTGTCAATTAGGTGAATAAAATAATAATTATTATTTTTTAGACTTGCGTGTTTCAATGATGTTCAGAGCTACCAGCAGAGTCACCCACGTCAGACAGGTCTCAAATTTGTAAACATAAACTAAGGTTGTTTCATCTAATAGTGAAAAGCAAGAAGAAATCCATTCAAAATCATTCGACGCCTGGGTCATCAAACTGCATCATATGTTGTTGGGGATCCTGGTTATCAGGCGACAAGTTGGCTAGAGGACCCAGCTCTCCTTGCTGGATCACCTAGGGCAGCAAGATAAAAAGCGCCTGGAAGAAACCAAATAAACAAATGGGCTGTAGAACAACAGAGAAGTTATGAAATATTTTTGCAGATGAACACCAGTTTTCATGTCATCTTTATCATCTCTAATTCCTTTTACAGCAGTCCTTTCTTCATTTCTGAGCTTTTATAACAGCCTCAAAATATTTTGGTACCGTCTTGATATTTATTTCCCATGTTCTTTCCATGACTATTATTTATCTAGCTTTACACAGAGTTTAGCTGTCTTACATTTGTCTCTGTATTCTCTAAGACTAATTCATGTGCTTTCTTCTTTTCCTTCACTGCCTCTTTTACTTCCTGTGTCCACCATGGAGTTCTGATTTTTTCTATCCATGCAGACAACCTCACCGCATGCCTCTTTGGCTGAATCAATTAGGGTTTCTTCAAGGATTGCCACTGAATCTCCAAAGTTTTGTTCCTGTTCCCAAAATCTTTTATTTTTTCTTGAATTATATTTGTATATTTGTATATTTTTGTCTTTAGTTCCTAATCTGAGAGCTGCTCAACTTCTATTCGATTTAAAACTTTTTCGATGTTCTTCTTCTTTTCTATATTAAATTCAATTTTTTTCCTGCTCAAGACTAAATACTGATCACTTCCAATTTCAAATCCTCTGTACGCTCTGGTGTTCTGCACAAAGGAGAAAACATCACTATCAATAATATCGTAGTGAATGAGACTTTTCTTTTTCCTTGCCTCTGCTTTCCATGTGAATTTGTGCACAATGTTATGTTAGAATGTTGTGTTAGTAATACCCATTCCATGTCAATAACAGAAATCCAACAGATATTTACCATTATTATTAGTTTTGCTCTTTTCTCCACATTTTCCCAAAACAACTTCTTATGCCTGTAAATCATTTCCTACTCTACTATTTAGATTCCCAACAAGGATTAACTTTTCATTGTGTCACTTGCCTTCTCTAAATCTCTCCTCTCAGTAGAGGCCCTCCTGTGGGACCATTGGCACAAATAAGTCTCATTGTGCATTTCCCCATTCTGATATTTTCACACATCACTGTACGTATATTGCGTGCCATTCAAGAAGATTAAGCTCGTATTTTATGTTCACTACTATAGCTACAAATTCTTTTCCTGATTTTCATTGCATGAATATAACATTTTGTATATATTGCCTCAGAAAAATCTCAACAGTTTCTGTCTTTTTTGTTTCCCTAACCCAATAAGGTCGATCTGGTACTCATCTAATTCCTCAGCTAGTTCCATTTCCAATTAAAAGGTGGACGGGGTCTGCTGCAAGTGAAAAAGACTGTGGGAAAATAAGAACTTAGCTTAAAAACGTTACATCGACAACAGCAAATGCTTCAAGGAATTACACAAGAAGGTATACTAAAAGAAATAGGAAACAAATCCGATTACAAAAAGGAACGTCAAAATCACTGATATGTGCGCTGGAAAAATAAAACCCTGCATGACCAATTTCATCGAGATACAGAAAAAAAAATTGACGTGAAAAAGACATGGCAATGGTTGCAAAAGGGCTCTATTAAAATAGAAACAGAAGGATATTTTAGCAGCTCAAGAACAATCATTATATACTATTGCAATCAAAACAAAATTTCAAACATCAATAATAACAGCAAATTATCAGATAGAATATACTATCAGAAAGATGCGACTATTGAACATTTAATCAACGCCTGCAGCAATATAGGCAAAACTGTCTATAATATTAATAATATGAATATAAAAACACAAAACTATTGAAGTCATAATTTACAAATACATAAAAAGCATGAATGGTAATATTTTTCTTACGGATTCTGGATAACACCAGTGACGTTTGAACAGGATTTCTAAAAAAAAAGAAGAAGATATTAATTTGATATCATTTCTTTGACATTGAAGGACTTTTTTGGTAAAACAACTTACGTTACGTTATAACCCACAATATATATATTATCGAATAATTAAAACAAAATCACATACAGTAAAAAAATAGCCACTTCATGTTTAATAAGCGTTTAAGATTATATTTATTCACCAGTTACTGAATTTAGTTCCTTATTCACATGTGACGTGAATGATATCTCCCTTATCTCACAGGGTTTTCGAAGTAGGTGCTTCATCTGGAAGTTTTTGTGTTTCAGATTTCTTTCCCACACAGAGTCAATAGGACAACCATAAACATCGCTGTTGCATTCGAACCCACCCATCCCTGCTGTTTGCAGAGTGGATACGCTAACCTCTCGGCAAAAATGCTGGCGAGTAAGAAACTTAATTAAATTAATAATAATAATCATGTTTCAGAAAATTGCTTCACTTATTATTCTTGATGTTGCTATTTTTTTCAGCTTGGTGAAAGAAGTATATTAAGTAGCTGGACTACACACCTATATATAAAGGGCAACCAATTTTTCCCTGATTATATTTCTCGTATTCTATTCTCCCTCCGCCAATGGTGACGATTATGTATTTTTTAAATATTCTTCCTTTATTATGACTACGAAAACATATACTGTATTCAGAAGTGCTAGTCTGATTTTCTCCCTTCATCCACTACTTCCAGCAGATTTTTCTTTAGGGATGAAATTGTGAGGTAGAATCCAAATAGACCAATCACGTTTTTCTTTTTCAGTTCCTTCAAGCGATAGCAAACGTATGTACCAAGAGAAGCCATTTTAGATCATTACACCACTGTCACCAAACTTCATACACAGGCATAAAACGTTCTTCAGGCAACCCCTACATGCACACTCTTGCATCCAGAATTGTTGCTGTAAATGGACTTTCAAAGCTCTACAGAGCAGTCAAGCTGTTTTTCACACCATAATCTGAGATCTCGACAGCCATGATTGATCTACATATGTATATTTGGCTTTTATGTGGATGCCGTCGAAAGAGATTCCTAACTTGGAGTTAGTTAGCAGAATTTAGAGGGATGTGGCAGAGATTCTCCACTCGGAATCTAGTTCTTAAGTGCACAAGAACGGCAAACTGGCCCTAGGAAATAACATAGCACCGTTTAGACGAAGCATTTAACATTTCTTGCTTGCTTCGCCTCAAACGTAATCCCAGGCTCATCTGAGTATGACTCTTAGCAGAGAAGATGCGGTAAGGTATTATCAAAATGTGATATCTTCCTTAATATTGAAGTGCAACAAAAATAATAATAAATAATTTCAGCTTCTGTAATCATACATTATATATTCCATGGAAATAGTTTAAAAGTAAAGTATGTAATCCAATCAATTAGAATTAATCCATTATACTAACTAATGTTTTCCAGTTTTATTTGTTTAAGCACTGTATCCTTATTAATTTTCATTTTCTGACATTGCATATTTCAAATAAAATCTAGTAGAATACCCATTTATTGGAGTAATTCACAACTATAACTAGAACGAATACTTACTGAATCTGAAGCTGTAGAAAGTTCCTCGACATTATAAGCATAGGTTGTTGTTCTGAAATTAAAAAAAAATATATATATATATATATATATTAATATAGTGAAAGGATTTCTTTAAAAGATAACTTTTTTTATAATCATTAAGTACATGGACATTCTGGCATTGCAGAAAACACATCTTTCAGTATCAGCAGCTAATAAACTCAGGATTCATGGGTGCGATCTAATAGTATTCATCCTAAACAAGGAATAGCTACATTTGTTCGCTGTTGCCTAAAACTGTATTACATTTCTGCCAAATAATGAACTAGACATTGGCATGAAATTAGAAAACATAACAATGTATAATGTGTACAAGCTCAGGCCCCTTCTATAACCTGGTCAATACTTTTCCCCTTGATCCCGCATCATCCTAGCATCATAGTTGGTTACTTCATCTCGCTCCATGCTATATGGAGATAACCTCTAAATAATGACGTGGGAGAGAAACTAGCTATATGGTCAGAGAGAGAGAGAGCCGGACTACATATGGTGTTTGATGCAGAACAGCCGAGTACCTTCAACTTAGCAACATGGAAAACGAGTTACACTCCTGATTTATGCTTTGTAACAAGAAACAGTCATAAATTTCCATTTCCAGCCACTATGACAGTATTGAAGCAGAGTCTGAAAAGCTAGCATTGCTCCATTATACCTAAAATGACGGGTGTTAGAAATTTTGTTGTTAGAAACAGTTGATGCGAGAAGAAATCAAAGATGGAACAAAACTATGGAGAATTTGGATTTCACAACATCCACTAGGAAAAGCTGGAACCTTCTTTCAAACTGTGGGAGGCGTCTATGCCTACACTTCAAAAATCCATAATTCACAGCAAATAATATTCATGCCTATTGAATTACCTCAAAATAAAGCCCAGCAAAAACTCCAAATGAGAAATAAGTAAGTCTCTGAGGAGTATATTAGCCTCACGTCAAGAATCATCAAACCTATGACTACACGTACACCAGTAACCACCGTAGTAAAACTTCTAATACGTAAATAGTTCGTCTTATGTATCATCAGACATCTTCAGTACACTTAATTCTAGTGACGGCTGGTGAAATGTTAAGTGGGGGTGCAGCCTATACAAAATAAAAAAAGTCTTTTTTTCCTAATCATTAACCAATTTATTAATAAATAAATTTACAAATTTATTTATTCATAAATTGGTTACTAATTAAGAAAAAAAATAATTATTTTTTCTTCATTTTTTATAGGCAGCTCCCCATTTAAAATTTCACCGGCCGCCACTGGTTAATTCAAACAATACTAGGAATTACACAGTTAGGAAGCATGTTTACAATGGAATCCCTCTATGGGTGCAGTAGCTTGTTGTAGAATTAAATTAAAATATATTTGGATTTAAAAAATTGCATTAAAATAAGATTCTTCTTCTTTGAGTGCGATCTCCTATCGGAGGTCGGCGACCACCTTGGCAAATTTTGAGCGATTCTCAGCTACTCTGAGCAGTCTCTCAGAGTTCATACCAGTCCACTGTCTGATGTCTGCCAGCCAAGATTTTCTTCGTCTTCCTTGTCCTTTTCTTCCATTTATCTTCCTTTTTATAATCAGTTGAAATATCTTATATTTTTCATTACGAAGTAGGTGACCAAGATATGCATTTTTCCTTCTTTTTACGGTATTTAAAAGTTCACGTGATTTCCCCATTTGTTCCAGTACTTCCTGATTGGACGTTTTTGCTGTCCATGGGATTTTTAACATTCGTCTGTATAACCACATCTCAATGGCTTCAAGTCTTTTTATTACAATACAGACCACATGGCATTTAACCATTCGTACTCTAAGCTTAAACTGCGGTTACACAGTGTTGATTTCATCAAGAGAAAATATTTTCTTGCCATTTCGATTCTAACTTTTATTTCCATTTCTGGATTGCAATCTTCATTTAACCAGCATCCGAGATATTTAAACTTTGCCACTCTTTCTGTTTGTTTTCTATTTAAAGAAAATGCTAAATTAAGAATTGGTTTCTTACTTATGACCATGAATTTAGTTTTGGTGATATTTATTTTTAATCCCATTTTTTCACTCTCTGCATTTATTCGTTCCAAAAGATTTTGAAGATCCTGAATATTGTCAGCCAGAAGAGCTGTATCATCGGCATATTGGATGTTACTGATGATTTCACCATTTACACTAATCCCTTCCTTTCTTCCTTCCAAGACTTTTTGAAATATAGCTTCTGAGTAGATGTTAAAAAGAAGAGGTGACAGCACACATCCTTGCCTTACTCCTCGTTTGATGGTAATGGAGTCTGTAATAATGTCATCAACTTGAACGGATACCTTTTAGTTCCAATATAAGTTTTCAATGATCCTGATGTCTTTAGCATCTAATCCAATTCTTTTTAATAGTACAATCATTTTAGCATGTTGCACTTTGTCAAATGCTTTCTCGAAGTCGATGAAGCAAATGAATATTACCTTGTTTTGGTCAATACATTTTTGAAATAAGATCTAAGAACAGAAAAGAGCCTCTCTTGTTCCCAAACCGTTTCTAAAGCCGAATTGGGTATCTTCACATTTTCTGTATATTCTGTTTTGAATTATTTTCAGAAAGATTTTGAGAACGTGACTCATTTGGCTGATCATTCTATAGTCATTACAAGTTTTCGCATTTACTTTTTTAGGTAGCATGATGAGGGTCGACTGTAACCAGTCTTGAGGGATTATGCCTGTATCGTAGATCTTATTAAATAGCTTTACTAATATGTTAATGTTGTCACCTTCTAATAACTCTACTATTTCTGCTGGTATTCTATCTGGTCCTGGGGTTTTACCATTTTTAGCTGAGTTTAGTGCACATTCTACCTCTGTTCTTAGAATGCATGGACCTTCCATATGTTCATAAGTATTTTCTGGGTTCTGTCTGTTATCAGTAAAGAGTTCTTCTATATATTTCACCCATTCTTGTATTTTGTCATCCTTTTTGGATATAATTTCTCCCTTTTTGTTTCGAAGGATATAGAATTGCTTTTTCTTACATATACCTGAGATCTCTTTCATCTTTTTGTGTAGATTAAACGTGTCATGCTTTTCCAGTAGAATTTCTATTTCTTTACATTTTTCATTCATCCAGATTTCTTTTACTTCTTTGATCTTGTGTTTAATAATTTTCTGAACCTCTGTATATTTTGTTGGATTATGATTTTTATATGATCTGCGTTGATCCATGAGAGAAAGAATTTCATCAGTCATCCAATCTTTCTTTTTTACTGCTCTATTAGGACATAAGGTATTCGTACATTTCTCTATGAAGACAGATTTCAATTTGTCCCACGATTCATCACCCCTCATGATGTCATCATTCTTGATAAGTGCGAGCTCTTGATTCAGATCTTGACTCAATTTGCTTCTTATCTCTGTGTTTTTTAATTTTCCCAAATCAAACCTTTTTTGTTGATGTTTATTAAGTATAGCTTTCAGTCTAAGTTGTAACTCTGCCACCAGTAGGTTATGATCAAAAGCAATATATGCATAAGGATAGGTTTTAGTACTCTTTATAGAACTTCGAAATCGTTGATTAATTAGCAAGTAATCAATTTGGTTTCTGACTATATTCCCATTATTATCCTGTGGTGATCGCCAAGTATACAATCTTCGAGGTGGTAGCTTTAACCATGTGCGTGTGATTATTAGCTCCTCTTCCTGGCAGAATTGAAAAAGATGGTCACCTCTCTCATTTCTTGTGCCCAGTCCATCTTCGCCAACCACATCTCTACTTCTACCTTTACCAATTTTAGCATTGAAATCACCCATGACTATGTTAATATCATGCTTTTTTGTGTTTTACATTAGTTCTTTTAATTGATCATAAAATTCTTCAATCTCGGTATCACTCTTGTCACCAGTAGGGGCATAGACCTGTATAAGATTAACATCTAGTGGTTGTCCTTTCAGTTTTAATAACATCATCCTATTTGAGTAAGGAATGAAGCTCAACAGTGACTTAGTGATATTTTTGTTTATTATTATTCCAACTCCGTGATAACACATATAAATATTATTTTACACAATTTAGGATGACAAGTTCCCAGACTTTAGGGATAGTACGAACTTCATTACGGTTCAAATTATGTCTGTGACGTAGGGCGTCAACACTTTCTATGTAAACGTTCATATTTATATAAAGATCTGTGTAGAAGTTTAGACTTCTTCCAATGGATCCTATGGTTTGGGTTTTCAATTCCGTGTTATGCGAGGTCAGACTTCTTTGATTTGATAAGACGGATATGGCCCTGAAATTCCGAAATGCGATTACTAATGGATCTACCTGTCTGTCCATAGTAGGTCAACTCCTGGTCTCATATACCTTCCACCTGAAAATTATCCAAAATATATAGGAATCACACTAGACAGAATTTTTCGCCTACAAAAAGGATGTACAACCACTGGGAATTAAGATTGCAGCTAGAAACAATATTATATCTAAACAGACTGGAATTGGCTGGGGATGTAGGGCCTCCACACTAAGGTGTCTCCGCTGAATCTGGTCTTCTCAACAGTGATTACTGTGCTCTAATCTGGATTAGAAGTACTTATGCCAGGTTAGTAGATATAAAACTGAACCAATGTATTATATCAGGTACTCTGAAATCAACTCCTCTATCATATCTTTATGTCCTAGCAAATGTCACCCCAACAGATCTTAGTAGACAGACTATAACTTTGAAAAAAATATAAAATATTCAAATCTGGTCCTCTACAACCGATCTCAAATATACTAAACAATCCGTCACGAACCCTACTCAGATTACGTACTTCTTTTTGGTCTAAGGCAAACTTATTGGGAATCCATAACTATACTCCTGAAGATGAATGTAGGAACCATTGTAACCATGCTAACATTACCAATCAATCACTTATTGATGATCCCTGTTCTAAGCCTCCTGGATTTGATCTGCCACGCAAGCAATGGTCCTTCCTAAACAGGTTTAGGACGGGCCTCCTTCATAAATGAAAAATTGCTAATCAGCCAAGTTTTGAATGCTCTGCTCTGCAAACTATGTCTCATATAGTGGAGTTCTCTCAAATTTCTCATTTATAGTATAATGGAACGTGAGTATTTACTTTTTATTAGTGCATTTTTTCATTAAAACTTTCAATGCTGTGAAAACCTTTACGAACATTTTGAACTAACATTAAGCTAGCTTACGATAATTACTTGTTCGTTAGACAACTGCAAACCAAACTGTCATAAAATAGATTTTGATACAAGAACTTAACAAGAATTTGCTTATTACTTACTCACATCCATCACGGCATATCTTGTAACAATCAATACAAAAATACGGAATCGGCACACCATCTATAAAAACAAAGCAAATTATTTTTCATTCATCGCCAATTTTTAGACATTTATTTTATAATATTATGGAAATTAGATTATTACTCCATAATAAAAAGCCAGATAATTAGTAAGCAAATTCACTAAAAACAAGATTATTTGCATTTTAAAAATCACACTAAATCGGCTCTCCATATAAGAAATGCACTTAGCATTGTGAGTTTAAGAGGATCTGAGGATGAAAGTATCCATTTTCTAATTGGTACGCAATTCTTAAAATAAAGTTAAAATAAACATTAAATGTTTTTCAGCACATGCAAATGAACTGAGATACAATATTAACAAATCTAGATATAACAGAAGAGAGAAGAAAATATAAGTGTGAATTAAAACAGAAATTGGAAAATATACAAGAGAATGAAAATATTGGAAACATCTGGAATCTTATCAAGGATAGCATGAAAGTTGAAGCAATACACTTAATGGGAATTGAAAGTAAAATATAGGGTAAAATGGTTCTATGAAGAGTGTGAATTCGCAGTAAAGAAAAAGGAAAAAGATAGACGCCCTTGGTTTAATAACATAACTGAAACTTATGCTGCTTAGCGATACAAAAAGAGCAGCAAGGGAAGCTAATAAAATAATCAGACAACAGAAAAGAAAAATTTAACCTGAATCCATTGAAGAAATAAGAAATACTTTACAGTAAATAATCGTAGAAAATTTTTCCATGAAACCTAAAACCAAAAATCAGGCCTATATATGAAAACAGTAATCAACAATAGCAACAGACAGATACTAGTCACTTGAGATGAAATGCTAAACAGATGTAGAGAGTGCTTTAAAACCCCACATTGTGATGATCATACTCTGCCTTTCAAACAGAATACTTATCATAGTTTTCATCCAGCAAGATTTAAATCTTCATTAGCTGAAATAGAGCGCAGTATGAAGCAGCTAAAAGACAACAAGAACCAGATTTTGACAGATTGGTAAACCCGAATCCATTCAACGGTATTCAGAAAATTCACCGAAATAAATTCGTCGAAAGATAACTTATCGAAGAAAATTTACGGAAAGGCAATTTACCAAAAACAGGTAATCAAATAAGCCATAAATCGAAAAACAATCTATTTATGGTTTATCAAAATTGAACAACAGCAAATCGAAAAAAGCAATTAATCGAAAGGCAATTTCTGACAAAAATCACTTCATCGAACAGCAATAAATCGAAAACACAGTTTATAGAAAGCCAATTAGAAAGGAAGACGGTTCCATCGCCACTTCCGTCTTTCGCAAGCCTACATTCTCAGGTCGCTACATTCACAATTCTTCTGCTCATCATTCATCTCAGAAATCTGGCATTATTAAATCACTAGTTTCCAGAGCACACAAATTCTGCTCCTCTGAAGAATCTTTAAACCAGGAATTAGAAGTTATCAAAAATACAGCCATCCTAAATGGATATAATCCCAAAACAACTCAAAAAGTCATCAGTCACTTCTGCATACATCAAACCAGACAGGAAGAAGTGCATAGGATTCCCATAACTTACGTTAAAGGCATCTCAGAACGTCTTTCTAAAATTATGAAGAAATACAATTTTGCCACTACTTACAAACCTATCAACCAAATTTACAACTTATTACCTTCTCCTAAGGACAAATTCTCACCCTTGATTTTACCTGGTTTTTATGAGATTCCATGCTCATGCAAATTCCTACTTTGGACAGACAGGTAGGTCTGTTCAGAAACGCATCTCGGAACATCAAGACCACATTCGTCTTCTTAAACCGCAGAAATCTGGCCTCTCTCAACACGGAATTGAAAATCCAAACCATAGGATCCATTCGGAAAAAGCTAAACTTTTACATAGATCTATATTTAAACATGAACGTTTACACAAAGAAAGTTCTGAAGCCCTACTACACAGACCAAACCTAAATCGCAACGACGTTCTTACTATTCCTAAAGTATGGGAAATTATCATACAAAACTGTGTTAAATAATTAACGTTTTTTTTTGTTTTTTTTTGTTTTTTTTTTGTACTACTTTAGCACGGTATGCACGTTTTCATGAGATTCTATTGTAATCATGCGCCCTAACTGTATGTTATTCCTAAATTTTGTTTAAATACTGTACTGATGATGTCCTAAGGATACTTAGAATGAAATATTTACAATTAAATAATTTTCACTGTGGTTTATACGTGTGTGCATTATTAATTCTGGATTAATAATGCACACATTATTAATCCAGAATTAATCCAAAATTGTGTATATTAATTAGTATGTGCATTTCGATTATATTATGTGTGTTTTATATTATCTGGCAAATATTATGTAAGATTCTTTATATCAATTTGGATATCTTATCGCATGGATTCCTTCATAAACGCACCTACTGCAACCAATTAGTATTATTAATAGTCGGTGTAATAATTATTGTTATTGTTAGTAGTAGTAATAATAATACTTATTAATATTCCCCCCGTCACCATCATCATATCTCATCCATCTAATGGTTGCCGACGCGCGCGTATATACACACACACAGTCGCATACCAGTTATATATTATGAATTTTACTCTGCTCAGATTTGGTGTTTGAAAATATGTCGAACCGTTTCAGTTCGCAGTTCAACTATATTCTGAGCTACAAAGGGACACCGTGTTGAAATTATATTTTACCAAAAGTGCCCCTTTTATGAAATTTGAAGACGTTTTCTGCTCGACTTCCGTTTTATTTCCATCTCGATCACTTTTATTATAACATTTTCGTAAAAATGTTTTGAAATGATATTAGTAAATCTGCCTTGACTGAATGAAATTTAATGCAATTGTATAATTCAGATCTATATAAAAATTTTTCAGTTTTGATTTCCATCTGACTATTGTTGTGAAAACAGGTAGAAAAAAATTTGTTTGCCAAAAAATAAATCACTATGAACGCAAAGACGCAGTATACATACTAAGAGAAAATTCCAAATAATCATTATATCTCAGTGACTATATATATATGTTGTCTGTATCTCGAATAACGACAGGTATTGCTACCAAACACTTCTAAACAATAGTTCACAAGAAAATTACATTTTTCGATGAAATATGAAAGAATTCATAAAAGAATTCATTCGTAGTCAGTTAAACTTGACCATTCTTAGGACGAATAGCCAGATAAATGGATGTTGATCAACACAACATAAGAGAGGTATTAAAGTATTCCTGGATGACGAGTCTTCGCCAGTTCATCCAGAAATCATTCCTGCAATCGTCCCTGCGTGAAATCTTGTAGATTCGACACGATTACACGAGGGGAAGAATTACTGAAAAGCTTAAAGACGGCCACAGAATGATTTATATTGCCAGATAGTTTGGAATCTAACATAGCTTTGTATATAGGAATTGGGAAGTGTTTCAAATCAATGGACTGTGTTCCACACGTTTGCTACGATGTCACCCTCGCTCTATCAAGGAGCATGAAGGCAGAATTTTGGTTATCACAGTTAACCGTAATCGTCGCACCACGACAGACAGCATGCAGGTCATTTCCGTTCAAGCACAGATACTCGGATTTCTCGACAAACTGTGTCAAGACGTCTGCAAGAATTAGGTCTATGCGGCAGAATCCTTCTAGTTTGCCGCCCTTTATCCTACCTAAGTTAGGATAAAGGGATGTAGACTATAAGCATCAAGGGATAGATACGGCGGTGCAGGGATCAGGGTGATGATAGGCATTATGCTTAATAGATGCACTGAGCTGTCGTGCTATAGACGAAGAATTTATTTGTATGGATGACAATGACACACCACATTGTACACAAGCAGTCGAAATACTTCTCGAGACCAATGCTGTTAATCGAATCAAATGACCAGCAAGCTCACCAAATTTTCCCCCCCATAGAATAGTTTTGGGAGGCAACAGGGAGACGCGCTGCTGCTCGACATTCCTCTACAGGAAACAAACTAGGCCTTATTCTTGCTCAGAAGGAGGAATGGACTAGATTGCGTCAGGAATTCCTAAATCGCATGGTGCAAAGCAGGGCACGACGTTGTGAGAGCTGCATCGAGGTTGGGAATGGGCATATTTTATACTGAAATGTCACTCAGCCTAGTTTCTGGTATCGCACATTCATTCTTTAACTACGTCATTAGGAAATTTTGAAATTTTGCCAAAAACGTATTGCAGTTTAATTTGTACAAATATATAACCCATTTTGTGTAATATAATATATACGTATGGTGGCATTAAATGTATGTCCATATTTGGGTGTAGTCATAAAAAGTGACTCATATGCAAGTAAAAATGTAGTTTTACTTAGCTTTGGCACACCAGAGTAGTTATGTCTATATGTAAAGGTAGGGGGAATCAGGAATGAAGGAGTTTAGTTAGTTGCTTAGGTGAATGCGATTTGAATAACGATTGACGGCTGTAGTAAAACCTGGCTATCAAAGTGATAAATGAAATGGAATCGCTTGTAAAGTATTTATATAACTTTCAGGAAAGACCTAAGAAATGGGAAAGTACTACTAACCATATCAGATGATTTCCGTAGAATTAGGATTAAAATTCGCATAATGCAGCAGCATTGACTTTGAATTCCATGTGATGCGAGGCGAGGCTAAGAGGATATATTGTGACGTGTTCCAACAGATCTGGTCATTCAGTTAAGAGGGTGGGCTGAAAAGTTCTGATAAACACTTAGAACAAAATTGATATTGATGCAGCTGATATACCACTAAACAAGTAACATTGTAGGTGAGCAAAACTGGAGTATGGAAAAAATATACTTGCGCAAGTTAAACGCCACCCAAGAGAATTCTCTCCTAGAAATGGGGTTCTGATAATCTCCCCCTTGGGGTCATTATCCACCAACATCTGGACGTGCCGAACCACTCAGAGAAGTGGGTTCCCGAATGTTTGAATTCTGACAAAATAGAGAATGTTTGCTCTCATCTGAATGGATTTGAAGTCGTTTTGAGAAATCGGGTGCAAATGTTTTGGCTCGTATTGTGACTGTTGATGAAAAATGCTTGATCACCATGACCCAGAGACCAAACAGCAGTCAGTGAATTGGAGACACAAAGGTTGTCATACGGTGATGATTAAATACTTCGCCAAATTATCCTGATTACTAAACAAGTAACATTGTATGAGTAAAACCGGAGTATGCAAAGAAATTGGTTGAGCGAGTTATATGCCACCCAAAAGAAATCTCTGCTTGTTTTTCAGTAAAAGATAGAATCTGTGTAGAAGAATAACCCTAATCTAAGCATATACCATTTGTAGATAGCAGCTGCTGTTCGAATAATGAGTGCCAATTCGGCTATTTACCATTAATCTGGTGAATATTATAATAACTTTGGAACAGAGATGGATGGAAGGAATGGACATGCTATGATTTTCTATGGCTTTCGTCAGGCATTTTATCGGATACCACATGAACTCTTGTTGAATAAATATGAGTTTGGGACAGGTTGGTGACTGAAGCAAAGTAATCAGAAAGTGGTACAAGGAGAGAAACGAATCTGCCAGATTTATAGTGACCAATGGATATCAGTTCTTGGACCATTATTTTCAATCTGTCCATTAATTATATTGGGATGGACATCACGGGTGATGCCTAATCAGGAGCAAATATTTTCTGATTGCTGAGGAAACAAATGTAGGCAGGACGAAGACGGATGCTACTGACACACTGTGCTTACCGAATGATTTAAATAGACTGGGAATGTGTGGAAATACTTTTTGTTTTCGAATTTGTTCTCACTACATTAAAATACTCTTTTCATATAGCGATCGTAAACCATCGCCTGTTCAATTTTTGAGCTATACAATTACACACCACATATTTCTTGAGATGTGAAAGATTGGTGTAGTCTATTGCTCACTGTTCTGCTCACCCAAGATGATCTTAAATGATAGCAAGATTACTCAGAGAAGTGGAGTTTAAATTGTAATATAAAAAGTGTAGTATGCTTATCATTGAGTTAGAAAATGCTATTGAATGATGTTCATCAACGGTTTATAGAAGCAATGAAGATATGTAATTTTAAAACAGAATTAAATAAATTAAAATTATGAATTCCACAATGACATGGTGAATGTACGAATGAGAGGAAGAATGTATGCTGTGTGAAGATAGGCAAATCAACTTATGTTAAGTGTAAATTTCGTATAACATATATCGCTTCGGCTACAGTGGTGTTAAATTATTATTCCTTTCATTACTCCGTCATGTTTTATTTTATGTAGCAATTGTCTCGGATTGTGGCAGAATTTTTATGAGAACTCTAGTTTTTCCCCTCAATAACACCATAAATTCAACCAGGAATGTATTTGGTAGTTACGTCTACATCCTGGTTGAAATGTGCATTTGAGCACATTTCTGGAATACACTGCATTGCCTAGAGGGATAGCAGTCAGATGCATAGCCGATAATATAATCGTAATAATATCATATTAATTTTACATATGTTGTATATACCAACACTGCAAATATAATATATAATAGATGTCATAATTTTAGTATTAGGTGTTTTGCATATCTTAAGAAAAAACATCATTTTAAAATCGAATATAAAATAGAAAGTAGCCCAAAACATTAAATAGATTAGATTATAACGACATTTTTCATTTATACCATAATAGAGTTTTGCGAATTTTTAACTTATTTTTATTTAGATATTTATTAATATATTGCATTTTACCTTCGAGACAGAAGGGATAAATATGAGGTTTGGTGACATAAGAAGAAACACAATGTTCAGCATCTAGAAAAGTATCAATCATGCACTGATCTTCGCACTCCTGTAATAAAAACAATAAAAAATGCATTTTATTTTGCTTGATTCATTTCGATAGAGAAATATGATATAATAGCATTATTTTTCATTAATCTGATTTAGTGCTAATCTTTATGATTACTCTCTGACTCAGCTTTACTTTCTACAAGTAAAATCAAGAATGAATGTGAAAGAATAACTCTTCTAAATGCCCATGGCGATAACGTGACAGAAGCAGATGAGATTGTTCGACTAATGAGTGCCTATTTTGTTATTAATTGCTATCAATCTGGTGTAGGCAACACTGCGTTCTCTGCTACCGCTTCTGAAGAAACTCAAGTGCATGAGGAGGATACATTTTAGGTGTTTCACAAAGAGAATAAGGGTTCAGCAATAGGGAGTGATTGGATATCGACATGTGTGCTAAAAGAATGTTAGCTAAGCTGACTATTATCTCAACCAAGCTATATAATTTGAGTCTCAGAACAGGGAAGTTTAAGAAGTGCAAAGAATAAATGGTAATCCCATTGCACAAGGGCGGTGCAAAGACTGATATATCCAACTATCGACCAAACAGTATATTAGTAGTTGTGCTGAAGATTTTGGAAAGGATGGTGAAGGCTCACATTCAGAAATGGGTTTACAGAGAATCTCTACTTTGCAATGAACAGCATGGGTTCAATAAGAGATGGTCATTCTTTAGCAATTTGCTCGCATTCTATAATGATGTTGTAGTAATACTATCAATGAGTTAGACAAGGAGAAAGGAAACGTCATAAATTTCTTCCCAAGAGTCGCTGACTCTCTGGAGTTTTCTCTTAATAATAATTATTATTATTATTTATTTATTTCGCTTGTGGTTCTCCCCTAGCTTCACTCGGTCCATAGGACTGGATGTAGCCCTCCTAACGAGGTATAAAGAGTGTATTTTATGACTGTAGATGCGTGTGAGTTCATGGGGCCGGTTTGCCTGCACTGAGGTACGAAAAATCCGAATTTCCGATCTACCTCGGTATGAGACCGGCCAACGCACCTTTAGTCGAAAGAGACTAGACGAAATTAGTCCGAAGGATCCTCACGTAACGGACGGGAATGGAACCCAGGTCTTTCCGAACAAAGTCTATAGCGACTGAGTCATGGAGGCTCTAATTTTTTTTTTAATATGTATTTTTTTATAGATTGCTAAAATATTTATACATACAATAAACATCTTGTGTGACAATGCACCTAATAATTTTACAGAGTTCAGCACTAAGTGCTGCATTTTCTACATTGGATTTCATCTAAAATTTTTAATAATACTTTTTTGCCTTTATATTATGTTTTCACAACACATGTTCTTCTAATTTTCACAATGAAGATTATACAGAATTTTTTGTATGATTTTTTATTTTTTATTTCATATTTATTTTTTTATTTTTTTAATATAAGTTTGAGAAAGAGTGATTACACATACGAATTTCTGCATTTGCTTATAAGGATTACTTGTAGCTGAATGAGGCAAGTTAATCCCACCTACTTCGAAGCTTGGGTTAGCTTTTATGAAGAGAGTGGGATTTAGCCTTCACTATTTGTGTTGTTGCTACTGTTTATGTATGGCATGTAGGCATTAGATGCTAGTGATTTGTGATGTGTATATTAGTGTTAATGTTTTCTTAACTTTGTTGGTATATATTCAAGAGTTCTTTTTTTAATGTTCTGTAGTTATCTACGTATTTTAACTTTCTTGGTAGGTTGTTGAATTGCGTGGGTATCTGATGCTATCTCACAAAGGAACATGTATGAGTTTTTGATGGGTGTGGGGATGTACAGAGTTGTTGTAGGTCGTTTTATACGATATGTGTGTCTGTTGTTTCGATAGGTGATGTTGAAGTAATTCCTTGTTAATATCATGTAGTGTTTCAGGTTTTTAATGCTCAGAATTCTGTGTATCGCCATGTGCTTGTCGGATATTGGTTGTTGCGTGTACGATATCCAGATCACTGTTGACACGATTTTCCTATGTAGTGTTTCTAATTTTGTTAGGTGGCTGTTTGATGTATTTGCATAAACTGTTATTCCGTATCTGAGTAGGGATTCGCAGATACCGTGATATATGAGTTTTTTTATGTTGGGTGGAATAATGTCTTTAACTTGGAAGAGTTTTGCTGCGATGATCCAGAGTTTGGTGTGTAGGTATTCCATATGTTTCGTCCATTTAAGGCGGGAATCTATATAGAGACCGAGGTATTTTGCGTGTGTTACAGGTTTGATTTCGGAACATTGGCAGGTATTTTTGTTGTTAATGCAGCGGTATGTGTGACAATGTATCGATAGGGTGCGGGGCGTATGATTCTTGGGTTGTGTATTATCAACATCTGTGTTTTGGTTCCGTTGATCAGAATCGCGTTATGGTGGCACTATGTTGTGATTTCGTTCAGGTCTTGTTTTGTTTTGCAGAGAGCTGTGTTAATGTCTGTGTGGATTGACAGTTGTGCAATGCCATATGCGTATTGAAATATTTGACTTCTTATGGATATGTTATGAACATCGTTAATGTATATGTTGAATAGAGTGGGTAATAATATGCACCTTGAGATACACCGTGTTTTACTTGCATACTCCGACTGTGACATATAACTATTTTTGTTACTTGGGTTCTGTTTGAGAGGTAGTTCTTGAACCATGTATGCAGTGTTCCTCTTATATCTATTGAGTATAGTTTGGTGAAAAGTATGTCATGTTCAAGTCTGTCAAATGCTATGGCTAGGTCCAGCAGTATGAGGAGGGCGTATTTGTTTCTGTCGAGGGCTTTGTTTATTGTCTCGGCGATGTCTTCTAATAAAGTAATGGTGCTTTTTGTTTTCTGAAAGCCGTATTGGATTTATGAGATGATGTTGTATTTTGGTAAGTAGTGCTGTAGTCTGGTGTGTGTTTTTTTCTAGAATTTTTGAGATGACTGGTAGAGTAGCTATTGGTCTTTAGTTCTGAGTCTCATTTCTTTTGCCTTGTTTGTATATTGGCGTAATTACTGCAGTTTTTAGTTGTTATGGGATAATGCCTGTGTCGAATATTATGTTCACGAGTTTCAAAAGTATTGGATTTATTTGTTCAAAGTATGTTATACGGTCTGTGGGTCTTATTTTGTCTATTCCTGGAGTGGTCTTTGGTTTTAGTTGTAGGATTGCTTCTTTCAGTTCCTGTTTTGTTATGGGTGGAAAGTACATCGTTTTTTGTTGATAGTTGGTAGCTTGTCTTTTTTGAGTTGTGTGATGTTGTTTGTGAAAGCATGGTTGAACGAGTCTACTAGTTCCTCTCGGTTTGTGTCCTGACCGAAGCTCTTTGCAATAAAATCTTGTGCTGAAGTTTTCTTTTTTCGGGTTACTAATTCGTTGAATGTAGCCCATGTTTGCTTAATGTTTTCGGATAATAATAATAATAATAATAATATTAATAATAATTTTTTTTTTTTAAACATTTTATTATGTCTCAGTATAAATTACATACAATAATAATATTTACAATATTTACAATAAGGTTTGTACAGAATTTTTGAATTTAGAATAAAATAATAATAATAATAATAATATTTTTTTTTTCTTTTATATATAAATGACTTATTTGTTTTTACAATGAAAATGATAAGGTTTACTATCACACAGAGTGTCTGCACACACACAGTTAAAAACATATTATCTTTTCTGTACAGTACGAAAATTCGATACACAAAATGCAGAGTACATTTTATAAATATGAATAAACATTTTTTTAAACTAGCTAAATATGGATTGGCACCAATCTGCACACAATTTACGATACAATGCAGTAATGCAGCATACACACACAATTCAATAATAACAATAATAATTTTTTTTTTTTTTTTTTTTTTTTACATTTTATTATGTCTCAGTATAAGTTACATAAAATAATAATATTTACAGTATTTACAATAAGGATTATACAGAATTTTTTTGTCTCAGATGAATTGCATGCATAGTTGCTGTAGTAATTATATGTATATAATATTTATAACGCATTACAAGTGTGTGTAACAGATACTTGCAAGTTAGTAATTTTCTTCGTCGAAGCTTAGCAGAGCTTATCTGAGGAAGTTAATAGATGACAGAGGGTGGTGGTTTCATGGTTGTGTTCTTATACTGGTCGCAAGCCAGGTGTTGATTTTACTGTTTGTAGGTACGTGTTTGAAAGACTTTGACTGCTATTACAGTTTAACTTTTTTTTTTTTTTGTGCAAATAGGGTTGGATTTAGACATGGTGTGTTTGTTTCTTTGTGTTCTTGTAGTGGTAGTTTTTTGAGAGGGGGGGTTGTCGTGGTTTGTGTGTGTGTGTGTATGTGTGGTGGGGGAGAGAGAAACAGGAATTGCTCTAATTTTCATTCTCGCTATAATATTTATATAGTGCCTGTTTCAGCTCTCTGTATGTTCCTAGGTTTCTGTTGTCGAACGGCAGTTTGTTTATCATGTCAGGTACGTAGAAGTTTCGGGTGGCTTTACCGTGTGATTGTTGTACTTATATGTTATGTAGTTTGTTGACTGTGGTCTTGTTATTTGTTATGTTGTTCTGGTTACTCTATATGTTGGGCTGTAGTAGTGTTTTAACATGACTGTGTAGTGGCGTAAGTGTTTCACCTTAAATATTTTGTGTTTTGTCCATGCTTCCTGCATAAGAGTGGGTTATTCCCAGAATATCAGTTTTATCATTTTATCTTGCAACCATTGTAGCCTGTTAAGTCTGTAGTCTGCGCAGAATGCGTATGATGTGATTGCATATCTTAAAATGTTTTCACATAATGCTTTATAGATTAGTATTTTTATGTGGGTTGGGCCAATGTCTTTTAATCTGTATAGTTTGCTTGCTATTATTCTAAGCTTGGTATGTAGGTAGTTTGTATGGCTATTCCAACTTTGATCTGCATCGAAGTGAAGTCCAAGGTAGCGTGTTGTTTTCACCTGTGTGATGGTTGTGATTTTAGGTTCTGCACTTTGTGTATAGGAGGATGAATGTTTGATAGTGCGATATTTAGTTTCTATGGGCAGGGTTTGGGGGTTTTTGAATATCATTAGCTTTGTTTTTCCAGGGTTTATATATATGCCGTTTTCGGTTAACCAGTTAGTGATTTGATTGATGTCGTGTTGCATATTTTTGTAAGCGAAAAAAAAAATAAAAATAATAAAAAAAAAAAAAAATAATAATAATAATAATAATATATTTTTTGACAAAGTTTATTATTCTCTTCATATATACAAAATATTTACAAATATACAATTGAACTATTAGTATTACATTTTTGTTCACGACAAATATTCAGTATTTAATGTTAAGTGAATATCTTATTTAAATACATAAATAATAATAACTAACAATGTATTTTCCATTTTTCTATACATATGCACAACAATTAGGGGTGGTTAAGGGTCAAAGCTGTATAACTGAGAGGAGACCTCCACATAGCCTTTAAAGGAATGCGGAGAACCGACCAGGGCTTCTGACCTAATGTCCAATCCTCACCTTCTCGTAGTGCACCCTGTTGGGTATCTACTTTGATACTGAACGAACGAGAATGGGCTGGCAATTAGGGATTTAGCCGACCAAATTGTATTCTTATTGGTTAAACCAAAATAAAAAATGATGGTACAACATGACAAAATTTCATGCCGGCTGGGGCGTCGCCAGGTTAACCAAGACCCCCGTTATTTTCGCCAGGGAACCAGGGCGAACATCGAAACGTCAGCTACTGGAACAAATCTGAAAACAAACCCCAACTCAACATCACAGAGTTAAAGATCGGTACTATCAACGTAAAAAGCCTGAATGGCAAAGAAATGGAGCTAGCTGAGGAATTAGATAAGTACCAGATCGACATAATAGGGGTGACTGAAACAAAAAATACCAAAACTGGTGAGATCTTTCTGCGCAATAAATACAAAATGTTATATTCAGGCAATGACAATCAAGGAAAAGAAGGAGTAGCCATAGTATTCAACACAAAATACGAGGCTAATCTTCTTGAATGGCAGTCAGTCTCAAGTAGAGTAATGTGGGCAAATATGAGAATGGGGAACTGGACAATGAGACTTATTTGTGCCTATGGTCCCACAGAAGGTTCTACTAAGGTAGAAGTGGAGGAATTTTTGAGGCTTTAGAAAAAGCAACTGACACAATGAAAAAGGAAAAGTTGGTCCTTGTTGGGGATCTAAATAGCAGAATAGGAAATGATTGTGAGACATACAAAAATATTTTGGGGAAATTTGGAGAAAAGGGCAAAGCTAATAATAATGGCAAATATCTGTTGGATTTCTGCTCAGGACATGGACTGGTTATTAATAACACCATGTTCCAACATAAAAATGTGCACAAATTCACATGGAGAGAAAGGCAAGGAATAAGAAAAGTCTCACTGAGTATGTTATTATTGATAGTGATGTTTTCTCCCTGGTGCAGGACACCAGAGTGTACAGAGGATTTGAAATTGGAAGTGATCACTATTTAGTCTTGAGCAGGATAAAATTGAATTTCATATTGAAAAGAATAACATGTAAGAAAGTTTTAAAGCGAATAAAAGTTGAGCAGCTCTCAGATGTGAACTGTAGACTAAAATACAGAAAGATTATTGAAAAGAAAATGAGCGAGTTTGAGAACAGGAATCAAACCTTGGAGATTCAGTGGCAAACTCTGAAGAAAACATTGATTGATTTTGCAAGAGAGGCATGTGGTGAGGTTGTGTGCAAGGATAAAAAAAATCAGAACTCCCTGGTGGACAAAGGAAGTTAAACAGGCAGTGAAGGAAAAGAAGAAAGCATATCAAAAGTTGCTGGCAAATAACTCAGCTTTTACTCTTACAGAATACAGAGACAAATGCAAGAATGCTAAACATTGTGTAAAACTAGCTAAACAAAAGTCATGGGAGGACTTTGGCAAGAATATAGAAAATAAATATCAAGAAGGTGGCAACATATTCTGGAGGTTGTTGAATAAGGTTGTTGTTAAAGATATCCTTAAAGTATGGAGTAATTACTTTGAAAAACTGCTAAATGAAACAAGCAGTGATGACAGCACAGTGGTAAAAAACACTGACCAGGCATGCAGTCACGAATACATATCCATACTTAAAGTAGAAAAAGCCATCAAAGGCTTGAAATGTGGAAAGGCAGAAGGAGTAGATGATATTCGACCAGAAATGCTGAAGTATGGTGGTATAAGAGTCATACAGTGGCTGCACTGCATAGTTCAGAAAGCCTGGACAGAGGGATGAATTCCCGATGATTGGAGTAGAGCTCTCATAGTACCCATATATAAAAAGGAAAATAAAACTGAATGTGAGAATTACAGAGGTATTTCCCTACTGAGTGTTCCTGGCAAGATCTATGCAAGTATACTTGAGAAACGGTTGAGAAGAATTGTGGAAGAAAAGCTTGGTGAAGAACAAGCTAGATCAGGACAAATAGAGGCTGTCAGGATCAGATCTTCACTTTACGACAAATAGTCTAGAAAGCATGGAAATATAACAAAGATCTGTATTTAAGTTTTGTCGATTTGGAAAAGGCATATGACAAGATGCCAAGAGAGAAGCTATTCAATACGCTGCAGTCGTATGGTGTCAATGGGGAATTATATCAATCAATACTTAGTCTTTATTTGAGTTGTAAGTCAGCAGTTAGAATTGAAGGAAGTACAGGAAGATGGTTTAATGTTAAATCTGGTGTGAGACAAGGATGTACATTATCCCCTCTGTTATTCATTATCTATATGAATCACATTATGAAGGAATGTGGTATTAAACCTGATATCAAAATTGGAGATGTTATTGTCAGCTCTTTGCATTATGCGGATGATGTTATACTTCTAAATAAATCCGCTACAAGTCTCTGCAAGATTCTCTGACTAAATTTAATAGCTGTTGAAATAGATATGGTATGAAGGTCAGCAATAAAAAGACAAAGACAATGAAAATAGGCAGAATCATTGAAAATGTCAACATTTTTGTGAATGGAGAACCTGTGGAACAAGTAAAACATTTCAGCTACTTAGGCACGATTTTTACTGAAGATGGTAAATTAAATATAGAAATAGACAACAGAATCAGCAAAGCTGGTATGGTGGGAAGTCAATTGAATAAATTCTTAAGGAATGAGAAAGAAATTAGTCGGAACACTAAATTAGCTGTATACAAGACAGTGTTCAAACCAGTTTTAACTTATGGATCTGAGAGCTGGGTCAGAAGTAAAACACTTGACCAAAGACTAGAGACCGCAGATATGAGAGTGCTGAGAAAGATTAGAGGCGTGAACAGATGGCATCAATGGCAATATCATATTAAAAATGAGGATATTAGGAAAGAACTTGACATTGTCAGCATCTAGGAATGCGTTAGCAGAGCTAATCTCAGGTGGTATGGTCACTTAAATAGAATGGGAGAGGAAAGATTAGCAAAAAAAGTGTTCTCTGCCAGGTTGGCAGGAAACCGACCCAGAGGAGAGACCAAGATATAGGTGGATTGATACGGTACAAAGTGCCTTAGACGATAGAAATATAAGATCTGATAATGTTGGAGTCTTGACAAGTAACAAACTGATTTGGAGGAAAATTGTAGATAGGAAGTTAGTAATGATGTAATTTTTTCATGTAGTACTGTCATATCCTGTACACCCCCTTGAGGGTACATGGCAGGAATTTGATGATGATGATGATGTACAATTATTCATTTCATGTGTTAACAGAGAGATATTTTTGATATTAGTGATATTAGTTGTGGAATAATTTTTTTAGATAAAATACATATCTTTTTCCCAGCATTTGATCATTTACATTTTTATTTTCATCTGCAGTTCGAGTAATTCTCAAATTATATTCATAGTTTCTTTTATGGTATCTGCTCGGAATGCTGAATGGATTCATATCACTTTTTCACAATTCTATTTTTAAATTGAAAAGAACATTAATAATGTTTTTTATTAATAATAACACTGTATTTTACGTTTTTTTTTCACATACATATTTACAATGATTAATATAATATGCTAAGAGTGATCTCTTTCATTTTGACAATATTGGTTATGGATTCAATTTGTATAAATATATACACTAGTTTTTTTTTTTTTACATTTTATTCATTACATTTCTATTTCAAAATTAGCAACAAATAATAATAATATTTTTTTAATTACATTACATACATTTGTTAGTTATAACATATATTACATACATTCGATTACATATGATAAAACATTATTTAAATATTTTGCATATGATACTTACATAACGTACGTTTGTTTACATATAATACATACATTACATACATTGGTTTTCGTGTAATACCTACTTTACATGCATTCTGTTACATATAATACTTTTTTTTTTTGTTTTTTTTTGTCTTCGATGAGATGTAATTTCTCAAGTTTCGTCCTCAAAGCTTATTTGTAAGCATATCTGAGGATGACACCAGTTGGTTATTATTTATTGGTTTCTTTGCTGTGTTAGGAAGCTACGAAATCTATGATTGAGAAATTCCGGCGCGTGCACGCGAACGTGTACGCACACACACACACACACACACACACACACACACACACACACACACACACACACACACACACACACACACACACACACACACACACACACACACACACACACACACACACACACACACACACACACACAATAACTTAGAATGAATTGATACATCGCTGAAATCGAAGCCTGAACGAATATATTGTGTTTCATTAAATTTGTATGGTATTTTGGGTGCGTGTTTCTTGTTCATAGCATGTCCATAGAGCTCTTTTCAGTCTATTATAGCTTGTAAGGTTTCTGTATTCAAAAGGTAATTTGTTTATCATGTCTGGGATGTAGAAGTTTCGCGTGGCCTTTCCGTAGTGATTATTGTATATATATGTGATATAATTAGATGTCTGAGGTCTTTTTATACGGTATATATTTCTGACTGTCCTGTTGTTGGCTTCGAAATAATGTTTTAGCAAGGCTGCATAGTGACATAAATGTTTTGCTGTGAGTATTTTGTGTTCTAACATTGCAATGTATATAAAGTGGTTATTGTCTCTTTGTTCCCAAAAGATCAGTTTTATCATTTTGTACTGTAACGAGATTAATCTATTTATTTTGTGGGATGAACAAAAAACATACTTTGTTATAGCATATCTTAGTATATCTTGGCATAGCGCTTTGTATATTAGTGTTTTTAGGCGTGTGGGAACTATGTCTTTTAACCTGTAGAGTTCGCCGGTTATTGTTCGGAGTTTGCTGTATATTACTATTATTACTATTACTATTATTACGGGCAACTCCAGGGAGTCATAAATCATCTATACTCAGGGAGTATAGATGATTTATTTGGCTATTCCAGTTCATTTCTGCATCGAAGTAAATTCCAAGTATCGTATTGTATCAATCTGAGTGATTGTAGTGGTTTTCTCTGTGTTTTTTTATGTCGGATGTTGGATGGTTATATATTTATTATCAAATGGTCGAGTCAGTGGATTTCTGAATATCGTTACTTTTGTCTTCTCTGAGTTTAGGTGTATGTAGTTTATGGTGAGCCAGTCTGTGATCAGATTTATGTCATGTTGTATATATGTTTGAGCTATGCTTGCGTTATTATGGATGGATATTATAGATGTATCATGTGCGTATTGGATTATCTTACCTTTGAAGGGTTGCTGATTAATAGCGTGCGTATAAATGTTGGATAGAGTTGGGGAGAGTAGAGCTCCCTGTGGCACTCCACAGGTTACTGGTAGCTCTCTACTTCCGTTTGAACCGATACTTCTGATATGCTTTCTATTTTGGAGGTAGTTTGTAAACCACCTGTGCAGAGGCCTGTCTATTCCAACATGCCTCAGCTTTAATAACAAGGTTTGATGTGTGAGTGTATCAAATGCTTTTTGATACACTCACACATCAAACCTTGATTGTATATGTGAAATTATGATTGTGTATTCTGATTGCATATTTACAACACATAATATTACATATTTACAACAGGTTAATTTTTTTTTCTTTTTTCTGTATAATGTATTATATTCTTTCTTTGGGAAGCATTTCTGATTATTATTATTATTATTATTTTAAACATTTTATTATGTCTCAGATAAATTGTATACTTTTTTTATTGTTGTATATCTTCTTTTTTAATTCAATCCTTTATTTTAGTTTATTATTATTATTATTGAAATTATGATGGAAACACGGCTAAGCGGCATCGAACCGTCTACAACACACAGGATCATCCTCATAGGATACATTAACATAAATACTCTTGACCACTCATCTTCAAGCACTAACACATATCTTGATATACTAAGTCAGTACAACTTAAACCCTACCATTAATTCCCCAACAAGAGAAGAAATACTCAATATCTCACTAACACAATCAAGCATTGACCATATCAACATACGGGCTCCGATCTACATCATATACATCATCAGTAATTAACGTAAAAATTGCCGATCACTACTTTGTCTCAACTTCGTTTTTTTACGTTTCCTATCTCCCCTCCCACCAACACAACAGTCGACAAAAATCGATCATACTAATGAACATTGTCGATAACCAAGTAAAAAATACAGACTGGAATTACCTACTTGAAATAAACGATCCTGTAACATTATACGAGAATTTTCAACTAACGTTCACAGATATATTCAAAAAAGCCACAAAACCTACAAAAACGAAGCGACAAACAGACAAGATTTCATGGGTAAATGACGACATAGTAAATAGTATTACTGTAAAAGAAAATCTATGGAAAAAACTTAAAAAGTCACCCAGTAACACACGTTTACAAATCTTATACAAAAACACTATTAAAGAAATAAACTAACAACAAAAATTCGTAGGGCAAAAAGACGCTACTACTTCCAAAAATTCATGGATTATAACTGATTATAACGATAACATTAAGCAAACATGGGCTACACTCAACGAATTAGTAACCCGAAAAAAGAAAACTTCAGCACAAGATTTTATTGCAAAAAGCTTCGGTCAGAACACAAACCAAAAGGAACTAGCAGACTCGTTCAACCATGCTTTCACCAACATCACACAACTCAAAAAAGACAAACTACTAACAATCAACAAAAAACTACCGACACAAAGGTAACAACAAACGATGCATTTTCCACCCATAACAAAACCAAAGACCACTCCATGAATAGACAAAATAAGACTCACAGACCTTATAACACACTTTGAACAAATAAATCCAATACTTTTGAAACTCGTGAACATAATATTCGACACAGGCATTATTCCACAACAACTAAAAATTGCAGTAATTACGCCAATATACAAACACGGCAAAAGAAACGATACTTCGAACTAATGACCAATAGCTACACTACAAGTCATCTAAAAAATTCTAGAAGAAATAACACACACCAGACTACAGCAATATTTACAGAAGTACAACATCATCTCACAAAACTAAATCGGCTTTCAGAAAAGAAAAAGCACCATTACTTTATTAGAAGACATTGCCGACACAATAAACAAAGCTCTCGACAAAAACAAGTACTCTCTCTTTATACTGCTGGACCTAATCAAAGCATTTGACAGACTTGAACATGACATACTTCTCACCAAACTATACTCAATAGGTATGAGAGGAACACTGCATACATGGTTCATGAACTACCTCTAAAAACAAAACTGGTAACAAAAATAGGTCCAAGTCCCAGTCGGAGTATACAATTAAAACACGGTGACCTCAAGGTGCCATATTATCACCCACTCTATTCAACATATATATTAACGATGTTCATGACATATCCATAAGAAGTCAAATATTTCAATACGCAGATGACACTGCACTACTATCAATCCACACAGAGATTAACAAGATATCTGCAAAGCACAACAAGACCTAAACGAAATTACAACATACTTCCACAAAAACGCAATTCTAATCAACGGCACCAAACCACAGATCTTGATAATACACAACCTAAGAATCATACGCCCCGCACCCTATCGATACATTGTCACACATACCGCTGCATTAACAACAACGATACTTGCCAATGTTCTGAAAGCAAACCTGTAACACACGCAAAATACCTCGGTCTCTATATAGATTCCCACCTTAATGGACAAAACATATAGATTACCTACACACCAAACTCCGGATTATCGCAGCAAAACTCTTCCTAGTTAAAGACATTATTCCACCCAACATAAAAAACTCCTATATCACGGTATCGGCGAATCCCTACTCAGATACGGAATAATAGTGTATGCAAATACATCAAACAGCTACCTAACAAAATTAGAAACACTACACAGGAAAATCGTGTCATCAGTGATCTGGACACCTTACACGCAACAACCAATATCCGACAAGCACATGGCGATACACAGAATTCTGAATATTTGTATATGAATGTAGATGAATTCTTGTAGAATTCATCTAGAAGTAATCCTTGTAAACAAATTTTGAAATTGGTATGTATAATCACTCTTTCTCAAACTGCAAAAAAAATAAAAATACAAATAGCATAAAAAATAAAAAAATATACAAAAAATTCAGTATAATCTTCATTGTTAATATTTGGAGAATGTGAAAAATAATATAAAGGCAAAAACGTATTATTAAAAATTTTAATTGAAATCCAATGTAGGAAATGCAGCACACGTAGTACTGAACTTTGTAAAATTATAAGGTGCATTGTCACACAAGATGTTTATTGTATGTATAAATATTTCAGCAATCAATAAATAAATACATATTTAAAAAATGATTGTATATTCTGATTGCATATTTACCAGTTGTAAATATGTAACTTCATATTACATATTCACAACAGGTTTAGTTCTTTTTTTTCCTTCTGTATAATGTATTATATACTTTCTTTGGGAGGCATTTCTGATTTTTCCCTCGAAGCTTAACAGAGCTTATCTGAGGAAGATAATAGATGATAAATGGCGGTGGTTTCATGGTTATGTTTCTATATTGGTCGCAAACCAGGTGTTGATTTTATTGTTTGTTGGTACGTGCTTGGAAGACTTGAACTGCAATTACAGTTTAATTTTTTTCCTCTTTTTTTTTTTTTTGCAATTAGGGTTAGATTTAGAGATGGTGTGTTTGTTTTTTTTGTGTTCTTGTAGCGATAGTTGTAGACTAATAATAATAATGATATTAATAATAATATATTTTAAAACATTTTATTATGTCTCAGATAAATTGCATATATAGATACAGTGATAATTATATATACAAGTGTGTGTGTGTATATATATATATTTCTTTTTTTTTTTCTTTTTCTGTATAATATATTACAGTATATTCTTTCTTTGGGAAGCATTTCTGATTTCTTCCTCGAAGCTTAGCAGAGCTTATCTGAGAAAAATGATAGATGACGGTGGTTTGATTGTTACGTTTCTGTACTGGTCTCAAGCCAGGTGTTGATTTTACTGTTTGTTGGTACGTGCTTGGGAGACTTCAACTGCTATTAGAGTTTAACTTTTTTTTGCAAGTAGGGTTGAATTTAGACATGGTGTGTTTGTTTGTTTGTGTCGTTGTAGTGATATCTGTAGAATAATAATAATAATAATAATAATAATAATAATAATAATAATAATAATAATAATAATAATAATAATAATAATAATAATAATAATATTTTTGAATAGGATAAGTTTATTGTCATTCATTTATACACATATAGAGTATTTACAAATATATAATTCAGATTAAGTATAAACATATAAACATATATAAATTATTATAACATAAATAATAATAATAATTTTTTTATGTCTCAGATAAATTACATACATAGATACTGTAATAATTATATATATATATATATATATATATATATATATATATATATATATATATATATATATATATATATATATATAATATTTATAACACATTACAATTGTGAATAACAGATACTTGCAAGTTAATAATTTTCTTCCTCGAAGCTTAGCAGTGCTTATCTGAGGAAGGTAATAGATAATACATGGTGGTGGTTTCATGGTTATGTTCCTATACTGGTCGCAATCCAGGTGATGATTTTACTCTTTGTTGGTACGTGCTTGGAAGACTTCAACTGCTATTACAGTTTAACTTTTTTTTTTTTCAAATAGGGTTGGATTTAGACATGGTGTGTTTGTTTCTTTGTGTTCTTGTAGTGATGGTTTTTGAGAGGGGTATTGTCATAGGTGTGTGTGTGTGTGTGTGTGTGTGTGTGTGTGTGTGTGTGTGTGTGTGTGTGTGTGTGTGTGTGTGTGTGTGTGTGTGTGTGTGTGTGTGCGTGCGTGCGTGCGTGCGTGCGTGTGTGGGGGAGAGAGAGAAATTGCTCTATAATAAATTTAGTTTAATCCTTTATCCAAGTGTGAGCAAACAAATTTTGCGCCTGAAAGTATCTTCAGGAATGGGGTAAGGTGGTGCAACACCAGGGAGACTCCTTGCAAAGGTGGAGCAAGTGACTATCACTCCATGCTCCACCTTTGCAAGGAGTCGCCTGGTGTTGCGCCCCCTTACCCCAGTCCTGAAGATACTTTCAGGCGCAAACTTTGTTTGCTCACACTTGGATAAAGGATTAAACTAAATTTATTATATTCTAACCAAGTGAAAAATAAACTTTCAACATCTTTCTCAAAAGAAATTTCTCTAATTTTCATTCTCGCTATAATATTTATATAGCGCCTGTTTCAGCTCTCTGTATGTTCCTAGGTTGCAGCTGTCGAACTGCAGTTTGTTTATCATGTCAGGTACGTAGACGTTTCAGTGGCTTTGATGTTGTGATTGTTGTACTTATATGTGATGTAGTTTGTTGACTGTGGTCTTGTTATTTGATATGTTCTTCTGGTTCCTATATAGTTGGGCTGTAGTAATGTTTTAACATGACTGTGTAGTGGCATAAGTGTTTCATCTTAAATATTTTATGTTTTGTCCATGCATCCTGCATAGGTGTGGGTTGATCCCAGAATATCAGTTTTAAAATTTTATCTTGCAACTGTTGTAACCTGTTAAGTCTGTAGTCTGCGCAGAATGCTGATTGCGTATCACAAAATGTTTTCACATAATGCTTTACATATTACTATATATATGTGTGTCGGGCTATTATCTTTTAATTCATAGAGTTTGCTTGCTATTATCCTAAACTTGGTGTGTAGATAGTTTATATGGCTATTCCAACTTTGATAAGCATCGAAGTGAAGTCTGAGTTAGTGTGTTATTTTCAGCTGTATAATGGTGGCTGTTTTAGGATCAACGATTTCTGTATAGGAGGATGAACTTCGCATAGTAAGATATTTAATTTCTATCGGCAGGGTTTAGGGTTTTTGAATATATATGTGTGTGTCGGGCTATTATCTTTTAATTTGTAGAGTTTGCTTGCTATTATCCTAAGCTTGGTGTGTAGATAGTTTATATGACTATTCCAACTTTGATAAGCATCGAAGTGAAGTCCGAGTTAGCGTGTTTTCAGCTGTATAATGGTGGCTGTTTTAGGATCAGCGATTTCTGTATAGGAGGATGAACTTCGGATAGTGAGATATTTAATTTCTATCTGCAGGGTTTAGGGTTTTTGAATATCATTAGCTTTGTTTTTACAGGGTTTATATATATATGCCGTTTTCGGTTAACCAGTTAGTGATTTGATTGATGTCATATTTGTGTAAGCGACATTTGCGTTGTTATGAATGGATACTATGGCCGTGTCGTCTGCGTACCGGAAGATTTTACTTTTTAGGGGAAGGTGGCTTATTGCGTGTGTGTACATGTTAAATAGAATGGGAGATAGGACAGATCCTTTTGATACTCCACAGGTTAGATATACCTCTTTGCTGTATGCTGATCCTATACGTTTGGTGTGTTTTCTGTTTTTCATGTATCCTTTAAACCACTGGAGTAGAAGACCTTCAATTCCGATATACGTTAGTTTTGTTAACAAGGTTTTGTGTATTAGTGTTTCAAATGCTTTTGTTAGGTTAATGAATACCACTAATGTTATTCTGTTTTTATCCAATGCAGCGTTTATTAGATTTGTGAAATCTTCCAGAAGTGTTGTTTCCAGGAATGTTTCTTTATTTTTTTGAAAGCCATATTGTGTTTAGGGTATGATTTGAAATTTTTGCACGTATGTGGAGAGTTTGTGATGCACGATGCGCTCCATGATTTGGTTGATTACAGACAACGTGGCGATGTGTCTGTAATTACTTATAATGTTTCGTTTTCCCTGTTTGTGTATGGGTTTGATTAATGCAGTCTTCTGTGTGTTTCAGGTATGAGTCCCGTTTCGAAGATTTTATTTAACAGTTTTTGTATAACTGGAAGTAGGTTGGTTGAGTGTATCTTGATGTGTTTTGGTTTGATTCCGTCTATCCCCGGTCCTTTGTTAGGGATAATTTGTTAAATTGCCAGTGATAATTCTTCTTCTGTGGGGAACCACATCGACAGGGTTGCTCTTGGAGAATGTTCGTTTGTGTGAGGAAAGGTTGCTTCGTATATTTTTTGGACACAGTTCACGAAGTGCTGATTAAAGTTGTTTGCAACCGTTTGAGGGATTTGGGGTCGCAAGAAAAGCTGTGTTTTATTGTTTCTGAGGCAGTAGTTCTGTGTATATTGTCCTTTATGTTTCCCTTATGACATTCTGAGCTGTTCTTAATTTGTTGCTGTAATAGTTTCTTTTTGCCGTTCTAATCTGTGTTGTTAGGAGATTCCGTATTCTTTGGTATTCAGCTTTTAAAGTGATATTGTTCAGCGACTTCTTAAGTTCTTTCCATAGGGCATCTAATAATCATAATTTGTTTCATATTCTCAAATGTTTTAGTTTGCTATAAATTGATTTTTGTGTTACATATTTAACCCTTCTTCTTAGACACACCAACAGTTCTGCCTCTCCTACCATTGTGTTGGGAACATAATCCTAGCGTCTCATTGATCAGATGCCAGGTTTGTTTCATGTTGTTTTGTGCAGAGGTTTGTCTATGTAGTACCTTTTTTTGCATTTTTGATTTTTGTTGTAAGGCGATTCCTTGTTATCTTATATTGAGTTTTTAAAGTTGGGTTATATGAACATCGCTAAATTTTCTTTCCATAAAGCGTTCTTTCTGTGTATTTCTATGATTAAGGTTTGTGTTATCCAAAGATTTTGTGTTGTTTTTGAAGGAAGACAAAATCTTTCATTCTAGCTTTCATTGTAGCTTTCTTATATATTTCCTCCAGTGTGAGTTTAAAGTTGTTATATAATATATCTGCTGAATCTGATGCCAGGTATTCCCAGTCTGTTTTTCTTATTTCGTGGTTGACTATTTCCTCGTCTATTATTGTTTTCTGTAGCTTTTCTTCAGTGGGGCATTCCATGGATATTGTGTTGGTGTGCAGGTTTACAGCGGTGAAGTGATGGTCTGCTACTTTGCATTTTATGACTGATGCAGTGTAACTGTTTGGTGGTGCTCGGACGTTTACATGATCTAGACAGGAGGCAGTGTTGTTCTGGTTTTCGTTTGCAATATTTATGTTTATGTAGCCAATTATCATTAGGTATTCGGTTGAGCATATTTCTTGGCGTGAATCCAGCAATTGAATTCGTGCAAGAATTTTATCATGTTTAGGTTTGGTGGCCTGTAAAGAGCATTTAGTATTATGGTGTTCTGTCTGTTGGCGGATGTATTGATTTTGTGGCAAAGGGTTTCAGCATGCTCAAACTGATAGGCCGTTTCTTTTGATATTAAGTTTTGTTTGATAAATATTAATATTCCACCCCTCTTTTTGTTTGGCGGCATGATCTCTGTTGTTGGAGGTTTGGAATTTGGAAAGCAGTCCTTCGTCATTAGTTATGGACACTTCTGTTAGAATCAATATATCAATCATATCAGGGTAATTCCTCAGATAAGCCTGTAACAATAACCAATGTTTTCAGATGCTTCTGATGTTAATATCCAAGATTGCCAGATCTCTCTCCTGTACTGTGTGTTGTTTCCTTGCATCAAGCGATTCGAAAATACAATTACGGATGTACTCTGTGTAATTACATCCATCTGATGGTTCACATTCATTTTTGTTGTGTTGAGATCTTCTTATTGAACTAACTTGGAGTCTTTTGTTTCACTCTGGCAACTCATCTATATCTTCCGAGCTTTTTATTTCTACAGACGTTGAAGTCTGTGACTTTCTCAAGAATATTTTACCGTCTTTGATCCATAAAAAGTGATAATTTGTTTCTGTTTTTTCTTTTCTTACTTAATTCTGATTGAAAGGTGTTAAATAATCAGTTAGAAAATTGCCGTATTGTCTGGCGATGCATTGAAATCCTTGACCACTGGTTTTTTCAGTCTGGTAGCTTTTATGATATTGTCGCTTGTAGCCTTGCTTTTCAGGCGGATTATTACTGGTACGGTTAGTGGCAAGCCTTGTTTTTTGTTCTTTATGGAATACGCTTTATTGTCTGAATATCATTACGTTGTAGATGGATGCCAATTGCATGGCCTAACTTTAAAGCTACGTCTCTGGTATTTTCTGTGGATTCAGTTTGTGGAAGGCCGTTTATGACAAGGTCTTCTTTATATTGTTGTGGTTTAAAAATTCGTATTGTAATTTAAGGAAATTAAATTCTTGAAGGAGTTCCGATGTGCCTTTTATCAATCTGTGCTGCCTGTCAGTTAGTGCGTTAATGCTGGTTTTAATGTCTTTTACCGTTTGTAAGACTTCTTTGACTTTTGAATTATTAAATTTAACAAACTCTTTATATTTGCTAATTTTTGTTGTTATTTGTTAATTCTCTTTATCAATAATAATAAATAAAATAAAATAATAATAATAATAATAACAACTCACGCTTCTTGTACATGGTGTCTTGCCCTTAGTGACCTCGCATTCCGTGATGTAGTCAGTACAATTTGAAGCATATGGAGCAGGCAAAAGTTTCTTTGTATTCTGCAAAAATGAGTTAAACTGAGATTTGTAGTAGAAAATATTTAACCGAGACATAGAATAAAATTAGTTAATATCTTTATCAAAAAAGGCAATTATTCTTTTTATATTTTTTCTTCGTTAACTAGATGATAGCTTACATATTTGGGTTTCTGAAGAATCCAGGCTGACTCTCATTACTAGTCGTACGGCTGGAACTCTTAAAATCTTAGTACATTCTCTCCATTCTTTATGTTCTTTAGACACTTTACAACACTTTTGTTTTAATCTAATGGTTATAAGAGTTCTTAGCGGCATTCTTCTCAGCTTCCAAGGATACCATCTTTTCCTTTCCCCACCCTTCGTAAAAGGAAACATTTCATCAATTGAAATACTGTAGGACCTATCAGAAGTTTGTAAGTCTCAATCGTATCACCCCTCTTCCTCCTGTTTGCAAACTATAAATTCTCAATCGGTATTCAGAAGTATTCCACAATCCTGCCTCACTAGGGCGCAATATTCCTAGTGAGGTCTTACGAATGCCATTTAAATAGGCATATAGACCTCATATAACCATTAGGTAAAAAAGTGAAAATAATATGCTGTAATTCTTGGTGTAACAGTTTGTCTGAAGAACAAAAAGAATGAAAAGAATGTACTAATATGTTAGCAGTTTTTTCATGAAAAGAGCTTTGAACAGTTCTGGTGTCTGCACCTGTTCAAATACAGAAGTAATAACTCATATATTTCTGTCCCTTATATGCAAGGCATTAGTGAACTCATAACGAACGTTTTAAAGCTACTGAAAATTTTTGTTGTCTTTCGCCTCATCAGAAAAATCTCCACCTTTCACACTACTCAAAGGACAATCTTCACCTTCTCAAACATCCAGGTGTCTATCAGATTCCTTGCTCCTCTAGATTATCTTATTTTGGACAAAAAAGAAGAGCTGCATTTTATTTGGCTAGAAGAACACAAGTGTTATATTAAATACCATCAGCCTGACCATTCTGGATTTGCAAAGCAAGTTATAGACACTAAACGTTGAGTTCATTGGAACAAGACAATAGTTGTTTATAAAAGTTCTTTCCTCAATGAAGGGGTATATAAAGAAACGTGTGAAACTTTAATTCTTTGTCCTACCTTAAGCAAATTTGATGGTCTACGTCTGTACCCATTGTGGAAGACAGTAATTTGTAATCATCTAATCTCTCCTAAAGTTATTTCGTCTGAATATATATTTTTCAATACGTTAAGTAATTAATGACCTTTTTATATATTTTTTTAATCTTACATTACTACTTAGGTGGCGCTTTATGGAAGAGTCTGTTAATGTTTAATTGACATTTTGTGATCTTGTACTCACAATGTCTGCGAAACTTAAAATTCCACGCTAATAAAATAATTGAAGTGAAAAAAAGTTTTCCTCGCTGTTAATAATATTCAATAAAACTTAATTATTATAAAATGAAATGATTTAAATGTAATGTAATTAATCAATTAAATGGTTTTAATTGATTAATCATTGATACCTAATTATTATTTTTCAATAATTAATAATAATTATCGATAATAATAATGTGAGTAATTCTAATTAATTACTATTTACCTGATTATAAATAATTATTAAGTAGTTTAATCTGGTTATTTATTAAGATGTCTAGTTTTTAATTTGTGTAATGTAATTAATCAGTATATGGCGCTTATTTATTTTTTTATTTTTATCAAGAAAGATATTTTAATCATTTTTTGTTTCAACTGTTATTGTGAACTTTTTCTTACTTTGTCCATTATTAAAGAATAATCCGAGATAGAATTTCTTAATATATCAGTTCTCTTAATTTATTACAGATGAATATAATGCGTAACTGATGCCTCTCAGGGTAATTTAATTCAAGCCTTATATTACACTATTAAAAATTAAATATCTTAATTTAAATTGTAAAAAGATATTTAAAAAGAACTCTTACCTGTTTGAAGTTAAATGAGTAACCGTTTCCTGTTTTTAAGGGAGTTCCCCTAAAAAATGGATTTTCTATAGTTCTGGAATCATGAAAAGATATCCACACACTGGGAGACAGGGATGGTTGTAAATATTCTTGGGAATCGACGAACAAGCTGACTTCAATTAAAATCAATACAAAGTATATTGATATATTTGTTTATAAATAACTAAAGACTAAAAATATTTGTAAATAATCATTATTAGATATATACTTAAGAGGGTACTTAACAGAAAACATATATTTTAGAGGAAGGAAAAAAATATTGTTATGTTCTCGCGGTTTTCATTCTAATCTTGTAAAAATCTAACATTTTTAAATATATGGATATATTTGTTTTTTCCAACATACAGGACACTTAATTAGAAACCTTTAAAATATGTACCTATACTTCTTTTAAGCAGCATATATCAAACATCTTCTAAGCAACTATTTAGGAATGCTATTGATCAGCAATTGTTAGGAGTGTTGATCACCATGGCAAAAACAAAGAATCTTTCGGAGTTAGATAAAGGCTTATTGTAGATGCCTGTCTGGTTGGAGCAGATATGTTGAAGCCAGTAGAGTTCACTGATTTATCAAAAGGTGAGATATCCTTGGTGTTTAATCAGTGGAAAAATATCCTCATTGTTTTTTTTTCATACGAACTGTAGTCCTAAGGCAGTCTATCAGGAACGAAATCGTTGTCGTCTGAGAAGACGTTTATGGGAAATAGAACTTACTGTGCAGCAATTGATTGAAGAAATGAATGTTAGTTATTCAATTAATGAAAAGGTTAGGAATAAGAAGTCATATAATAAGAGGGGAGAATGTTAGAAATGAGGTATAGTACACAAGAGAGTGAACATGACTTTTTTACATGGAGTGTGGTTGGTGAAATGAAAGCATGAGGCGGTTAAATGCACACACACTGAATCCAAATTAAATGAGTTCTGACAGGTTTGTTACATTGTACTTTGCCTGTTACCTACTCCCTCAATGAGTCTTAAATCCTAGGGTTGTCTGAATAACAACAATAATAATAATGAATTGGACAGACTAATATCCTTACCTGCAACAAACTCAGTTTTTTCATTCCATCTTTCTCCCCAGTGAGAATTAATCGTGACGCATACATGAAAACTGAGACCTTGATCTCTCAAGACAACTGTTTTTGTATAGCGAAAGCTCTGGTTACTGATGGAGCTATAGGGTGTACAATAATCAATGCATTGCCAGGAAATATTCACATTGTCGCAAGATTCTTCACATCCTGCTAATGACGTTTGGTTATAATGCACAGACGGTGAACTATAAAATAAATATTAATATAAGGATTAATACAGTATAATACAATAACATATTGATAAATAAGTTATGATGAAATTTGAATGCATATTTAAAGTTACAAACCATGGTTATTAAGGGGTCCATGATTGTGATTTTGTACAGAAGGAAACCTAAACATACAGCAGAAATCAGTAGAGATAGTAATAATAATAATAATAATACCCGTAAGCTCTTTTGTATGTATGGCAAATCACAATCTATCAATTGGCAATAAAGAAAGAGAAAGAAACATGGATTACTGTTCCTTATCTACAACGCAGGATTAAAAGAATCTACAGGACACAAGATGAAAAGCTGCAGTAATCTAATGGCTTCATAGATTTAAATTCAAATTTATATTTAAATTCATACAAATATGCAGCATGTCATAAATCTGCTCATTAACTGTCTCACCAAATCCTTCATACACCTAAACTCTGATAAGACAAAATTAATGATATTCGGAAATCCACGGACTAAAACCAGTTGGAAAAAAAATAAAATAAAATAAATAAATATATATATATATATATATATATATATATGTATCAGTGTCGTCGCGTTCCCATTTCGGTTGGGTGTGTCGTTGTGTGGGTTATGCAACCCGCTCCTGCTCCAAATTTCACGTCAATTTGACCGTATACATGGGCGTCCGCAGAAACGTTTCCAGAGGACAGGGGCAGAGCTTGGAGACAAATAATTGCATCAATGAATTTTCATAATAATTGATTTAATTAAATACTTACATCAATAAACGTCTTTTAGCATTTTTGATGTGTGTGTCCTATTAGTTGCTGGGTAGAGCGAATAGCACGATCCTATAAATTCTAAACATGAATAAATGAATTTATGATGGCATAATTAAAAAAAAACTTATGAGAGAGAGTATTGCAGGAATAAATATGATTTGATGGAGCAGCAAATCATTTCGTAAACTTTGTTGCCCATGTTATGTGTATTTCTCTGGTTTGTGTATATTTCGCTCTGTTTTCCAAAAATTTCTTTTGTTTACTGATACTCAGTATAGATAACATCCAATCATTATTGGAATTATCCACACTTTCGGGAATCCTACATGACTTAGTTTTTATTTTTTATAGTATCAGCGGTTCGTATGTCTTATTAATCTCACATGTGCTGGTATATTTCTAGATCAACAACATCTCATAATACACAGAATATTCATTTTTATTTAGGAAGCGATATGTTTACTGTTTGTTGTTTCCGAAGACTAGAATAAAAATGCATGCATACCATTAAAAAACTTCGCAACCCCAACAGATGCTATACCGCATACCAAGAGAAATATTTAGGTTTTTTTCTCCTAACATCCACTTTCAAATTTTCAGTTCCAGAAAACATGTGGAACAGCTGTTTGTAATACAGCCATCATACAGAAAGCGCTCAACGCATGACAAGTGACAACGCTCAATTGGATTGGTTGACACAATAACCAATCAGAGACACTAGGTGCTGGGTGAGTTAAAACTGTTAGCTCACCTAGCCAGTCCTTTTCAGCGATTTAAAAATAATATAACGCTAAGAATTTGATCTGCTGCGCCCTCTATACATATTTTTAAAGGGCGCAAAAGTTTATGTATTTTGAAAGCACACTCGGAGTATTAACATGAATGTGACGCAAAGTTCACCATTGAAAAGTGCCCTCTTCATGAAACAGTAATCTTTAGTTATTTTAATGAAGAGGATAATGACGCATTAAAATATTGGATTTAATTTTAGGAATCATGCAAAGTCTGCAAACAATTACAGGAGTCTTTAACGGGAATAAATGCAAAAATATAATATTGGTGATACTGATATTTCGTGGATGAGCACCACACACCTAGGACATCCGCAATATATATATATATATATATATAGTACTCTGAGGCAAGGAAGGATCCAAATTGAGCACAATCCGTCAATTCAATGAAAAGCATTCGAACAACTGTCTGAACGTTCCCAATCCCCTTTTTAAGTAGAATTGGTGGCGCTGCTGTTATGTACACACAGTAAAATTTGCATAATCCTTTTTACCTACGTTTAATGCAAATATTCGAATGCTTTCGTCTCCGCCAGCTTCAAAATTTCCCCTAACGGCGACTTTTGTTACTAAATCTTCTTTTCGCGGAATTCACTCCCCGTGCATCTCAATATAAAATGTGGTCTCATTCCATGTATTAGTTTTAACTACAGATACCTCCAAAGAGGGAAAGTCAATTTATGGACACTCTATACTTCGATGCGGATATGAACTGGAAAAGCCACATAAACTATCTACAAAAAAAAACTCCGAACAATAACTGGCAAACTCCACATGTTAAAAAACATAGTTCCCACACTCCTAAAAACACACATATACAAACCCACTATGCCAAAAGTACAAGTAACAACGTATGTGTTCTGTGCACACTACAAAATAAATAGATTAATATCTTTACAGTACAAAATGTTAAAATGTATCGTTTTGGAACAAAGAGACAAACCAGATTTATATACACCGCAATGTCAGAACACAAAATACTAACAGCAAAACACTTCAGTCACTATCCCGCTATACCAACTACAGCACTGCTAGAAATATATATCATATAACAAGACCTCGGACAACTAATTATATTACTTGTAAACATAATAATCACTAAGGGAAGGCCAATCGATACATCCCAGAAACGTATAATTAACTACCTTTTGAATACATGAACCTTACAAACTACAGTAGCCTGAAAAGCGCCCTCAGGACATACGATGAACAAGAAACACGCACCGGTACACATCTTACAAACTTAATGAAACACAATATATTAGTCAGGCTTTCCACTTCAGTGACACATCATGACACTCCAAATTATCGTGTGTGTGTGTGTGTGTGTGTGTGTGTGTGTGTGTGTGTGTGTGTGTGTGTGTGTGTGTGTGTGTGTGTGTGTGTGTGTGTGTGTGTGTGTGTGTGTGTGTGTGTGTGTGTGTGTGTGTGTGTGTGTGTGTGTGTGTGTGTGTGTGTGTGTGTGTGTGTGTGTGTGTGTGTGTGGATAAATTTTTTATATTGCTGCAGTAGTGAATATTAGACCTATCACACATCAGCCTACATCCATCACAGCAATCAAACCAATAAAGACTAACTTATAGGTGTCATCCTTGGATAAGCTTACTAAAAAGCTTCGAGCATGCAAGCTGTGATATTATATCTCAACTGAGATGAACACAAAGAAAAAAAATCATTTTATTACTTTTAAGTGTTAGAGTTACAGCTCTTAAATACATCAGAGCAAAAATTGTAAATACGATGCCATTTATTGTTATAATATAAAATTGTAATCTTATTCGACTGCAACTATAAATTTCCAACTAGAGTAATAATTATTAATATATTAAAGAGAAAAGGACATTTGTATGAAGTTCATTGATAAAAAAGCAGATCAATATATTTTGTAAATATATTATTATTTACAAAATTATATATAACAAATTTGTAAATATATAAATTATTAATCATAATTTTAATAAAGAAAATTGTTGAATTTTTATGGAAATCTTACGCGGGAAAAAACCATAACCCGAAGCAATTAGTTGCAGTACTTTGTAAAATAACATGTTGGAATGTCACTTAAGACGATTACTCCATATACGTAAATATTTTGAGATCAATAAAAATTTATTATTTTATTTTTTATTATCATTTACTTATTTATTTAAATTATAAATGAGAGGGCTTTTTGTAGGCATACGAACGGGTGCACGGTGATATCGCTGCACGCGTTGTTTATAGTTTTAATGTGGTTCTAACTGCTGATTTTAATTTAAAAGTGTTCTCAAGTAACTCTACTTGGCACGCCGAAGACAGTGATATAAAATTCACCGAAATCGGATAAGAAGAAACCAAATTTTGAGTGCTGAAAATTGAACTGGGAGGACCGTGATCAACAACGAGCAATGCACAAAGGACGATGCCATCTTTTCAATCACAGGACAGTTGCTCAAGTTAAGAAATGTGAGTCATAAAGTGCGTCAAATGCCTGAAGTATTTATCATCCGACGAAAATCATATAACCTTCAAGAAATGCCGTAGAATCTACACTTTACATGTGCCGATTTTCAGAAACAACCGTTAATGCAATGCAAATGCTATGTACACGCAAGGAATGGATCTGCCAGGGAGAACAAAGACACGAACCTGAGGCAGCCACCTACGACGCATCCAATTATGTGAATCCAATTATGCGAATATGAGGATTTGGTCCGAGAGCTACTAGTAACATGTGGAGTGCCACAGGGAGCCTTTCTTTCCCCAACTCTATTCAGCATCTATATGCATGGCTTTACCCAGCTATCTCTCACTGGCAAGATCTTTCAATACGTAGAAGATACAGCTATAATATCCAAACATAATAATGCAAGGATTAACAACACCAGAAACCAACCATAACAACACCATAAATCAAACATAATAATGTAGCAATGGAAGAAGTCTTGTGAACAGAAAAACACATCAAAATAATTGTTAACCTGCTAATTGAGAGGCAACATAGTTTGATGAAGGAGATATTCGAACTCCGTTAAGAACATAATTCCCTTAAACTACTATACCGTTTAAATCAGAACAATATAAATAAGATCTTGTCATAAACGTTCTTCCTGATACTGCACCTACAGAAAACCTCAGAGATGTATTTTTAAAATTCAGGCATGCAGTCGACATCCCTCTATAGCAGTATTTCCCAAAGTTTACCTACCATGGAACACGTCACAAATCCTGAACGTTTCACGGAACACCTTGGGTTTTTGTAATGTATTCATTAATAATTAATTGTTAATTTAACTTATTTTTATTATTAATTAATAATTAATTAAACATAGATTAAACATACACGTTATTAAATTAATTTTTGCTGATTTTCATTAACATATCCTATTCTGATCACCAAAAATTTATAATATTATTATAAGTACTTAACAGTGAATGCAGACGTTTTCTCCTGTGTGCTGGTAGTTTTCTCCTCCTTTTGTACATGCTGGAGATCGCTTTGGGGGTGGATGACTCACTATCTGTACTTCCAATAATAGATTTCTTAATATCAAAATTAAACAAAGTCCATAGTCTCTTATTCATAATAAAATTTAAATCTGCAGGCTTATTACTTTTAAAAAATCACTGCACTGCGGTTTAAACACTCACCCTAAAATACGAACTTGCGAAGAATCAATTCAGTATTACTAGATTTGAGATCTGCATGCAGATTACCTTAATCTTCAATTTTAGTGAAAAATTTTTCTTTATACTTCCTTGCTGATTGCTCACTAACATTTGCCACACAGATGTTATTTCTTTCAGTTTTGAGAACAGAGGATACACCTCCCATTATTATAACCCACTTGCAGACAGTTTTTATGACCGGTCATAAACAGCGGTATTCCCTTTCCCAGATGTTGTAAGGTTTCGATGTGTGAAAATTAACGATACAGAGATATTATTAAGAGTGCTGGGTCTGAGCGTTTCGACATATTCACGAATATAATTCTCCTCAGAATATTTCCACTATTAAATATTTATTCATAAAAAATGCTTAGAAAACTTAAATGACAAATTCCAAGAGAACTTCTCGTGGAACACTTGTTCACCTTCCACAGAACACAGTTTGGGAAACCCTGCTCTAGAGCACAGTGACATTCAGACAGTAAATAGAATTCCCAGGAAGAGCAAAAGACAAGGCTTGCCACCACCCGAACGAGTCGTAGTTTGTCTTACAAGCCAGTCCACAAGAGACAGTCTCATAAACGTCAGCGGACAGAAAAAAAAAAAAAAACAGTTGCCAAGGACTTCAACACATTGCAAGACAATACACTAATCTTCCTATCGAAATATTTAACAGCGTTTAACCATGATTTGTTGTACCAAGCAAGAAAATAAAAAAAGAAAAAAAATCGAAATCGTGGATCAGTGATGCCAATATATTCTTGAGGAAGACGTATATACGATGCAAATCAAAAGGTTTAAAGACATAGAAAGGCTCTCACAGTGAAATAAAAAAAGTCTCCTGATTAGTTCAAAAAGAAAACCATAACAATCCTGAATGTGAACCATCAAGACAGATGTAATAACACCAGAATATGTCGGCAATTTCACTTTTATCGAAGCTACTTTCAGATCATTCATGTGACCTCTGAAACATCATCCTACTTCCAACACAGCAATGAAATCAATAAAACAATATCCAACCGGTGTCATCCCCAGATAAGCTTACTAAAAACCTTCGAGGATACAAGCTGAAACATTACATCTCAACCGAAATCAACTGAAAGGAAAAAAATCCATTCATTACATTGAAGTGCTGTAGTTACAGCGCATAAATACATTAAAAGCAAAAATTATAAAATACATGTAACTTATTGGTATTCTATAAATACTGTTAAAAATGTAATATTGTTCAAATGGAAACTGTAAATTACCATCTGTAGTAACTGTTATTAATACATTATACCAAAAATTGAAATTTTGTATGAAATTCACATTAAATGCATAATATACAATCATAATTTTTAAATATAATCAAAAGCATTGCATTTAAGAAAATACTATTATTATTATTATATGTATGTAGTATTTACAGTTTTAAAATTTTGTAATTTCTATAATTTTATAATGTAATTATTATATGTATGCAAGACATAATAAAGCAAAAAGTGATTATTATTTTTAAAAAATTAGCTAACATCTTTTTGTTCACCTTTTGGGCATAGGCGAGGCCATTGTTTTACACTTTTTCTACCTTTTGGAGACCGAGTGGGCAGTTCAGTCTCCACTGGTAGCCAAATACAGATATCTGGCCTACGGCTAAGCGGTATGCAGGAAAGAGGCGATTCAACAAGGCCACCATCTCAAGGACCCTAACCCTAACACACAATATATTTAATGTCTGATATAGTGTGGGTTCTACTGTCGATTTTCCTGAATATATTGGACGAAAAACAGACGTCTCCCGGAAAAAAAAGCCGCCTGCGCGTGCCAGACATTGACTAACTCGGGAACTGGTAGGAAAAAGACATCGAAATATTTCCTCTAGTGGCCGACTAGATTCGAAAGAAGTCTTTGAAAAAAATTCGAAAAAAATATGAAAAAAACATGAAAAAACGTTGTGTTTATATTTAAGTTGTTCTTTCAAACGTGACATTGTTTGTTGAGTGCGTGCCTGCAGACTTTCGTGAACGCCAGTACTGAAGAACAGCAGAGTGGCTATCAGGGATGTTGTAGCTCAAACTGTTATTTAAATGTTCACGATTAAGGATGATTTTTCTGGATTCCACAATTTTTCTTTTAAACTCATCATGGCAACGAAAGATGTTTTCGGATCTATCCCAGAAGACTGAATGATCCTGGATTTCATCATCAGGATTGTTCGAGAAAAGAACATGACTAGACAAGGCACTGGCATGAGTTCTTTTGTAAGAGATGTCTCGCTTGTGTTCCTCCATACATAATTCAATAGATTTATTTGTTTGACCAAAATAAGGGATATTGCAATCACACCATATCTTATATACGCCAGGATATTTCAGATTATGATGATGAGGCTTTGGATGGTTTACTAGGGAGCAGAGTTTTGGAAATGTAGTGAATAAGGTCCTGATGTTGTACTTCTTAAGAACTTTAGCTAATTTTTTTGGAAACTGAACTGATGTATGGGATGGAGATGTTACCTTTAAAGTTGGTTATTTCTTCAGTGCGGTGGCTAGCAGGATTTAGAAGAAATTTTTTTAATTGTTTTATCAGAATATCCATTTTGTCTAAAGACATGTGAGAGGAAATTCATTTCTTTTTGAAGTTCATTTGGGTCATTCATAAGAGCGCGTGCTCTATGTCCCTAGATAGAAATAGTTCCAAGATTTTGCGGAGAAAAATGATGAGACTGACGGTGAAGATATCTATTAGTTTGTGTAGGTTTTCTATACATTGAGATTCTAAATTTTCCAGAACATCGTGAAAGTTTGATATCCAGATATGGTAGGGAATTGTCATATTCAAGTTCAACTGTGAATTTTAAATTAGGATGCTGATTATTGAGATCATTAAGAAACTCCATGAGAGAGAGTTGTGGCCGTGTCTCCAAATAATAAAAATGTCATTTACATAGCTTTTCCAAAGTTTTGGTTTAAACGAGGAGGAGGATGTAGCTTTCGTTTCAAAATTCTCCATGTAAATGTTCGCAAGAATAGGAGATACAGGGTTGCCTATCGCTAGATCTTGGTTCTGTTTGCAGATGTATATATGTATACATATACATATATATATTTTTTTGAAAGATATTTAATGACTAAAAAAATCGAGAATTATTTAAAAGCTTTAATGATAAAAAAACACAACCAGTTTCGGCTTTTTACAGTCTTTACAGGTTTCTTTTAAGAAGAAGAAAACAATAATAAAAACTGAAGATTCTAAGAAACTGAGAAGAACAGATAAATTGCAGTACCTAATTGAAATTAAAAAAAATAAAAACAATCATGTTCTATTTTAGGTGTCATTGTTTGTTGTATGCGTGGTAGCAGACTCTCGAGAACGCCAGTACTGAATAACAGCAGTATGGCTATCAGTGATGTTATAGCTTAACTTGTTGTTTAAATGTCAGGATTAAGGACGATCTCCCTGGATTCCACTATCTCTCTTTCAAATTCATCTTAGCAGCGGAAATTTTCAGATCTATCCCAGGAAATTGAGTGTCATCAATTTCCTTGAAAATCATCATGAGGATTGTTAGCGAAGAGAATATGGCTCGATAAGGCACTGGCATGTGATCTTTTATAGGAGATGTCTCTTTTATGTTCTTCAATACGACGTTCAATAGACTTATTAGTTTGGCCATAACAAGGAACATTACAGTCACACCATAGTTTATATACGCCAGGACATTTCAGATTGTGATGCTTAGGCTTAGGATGGCTAATAAGAGATCGGATTTTCGGAAGTGTAGTGAACAACGTCCTGATGTTGCACTTCTTAAGGACTTTAGCCAATTTTTGGGAGACTGAACTGATGTATGGGATTGAGATGCTACCTTTAAAATTGGTAGTTTCTGTATTGCGGTGCCTAGGAGGATCTGTAAACAATTTCCTAATGGTTTTTTATAATATCCATTTTGTTCAAAGACATGTGAGAGATGATTAATTTCTTTTCGAGGTTCATCTGGATCGTTTAAAATAGAGTGTGCTCTGTATGCCAGGAGATAGTTCCGAGATTTTGTGGTGGAGAAAGATTGTGAAGATGTCTATTAGTATGCGTTGGTTTTCTGTACATAGAGATTGTAAATTTTCCAGAGCATCGTGAGAGTTTTATATCCAGGAATGGTAGGGAGTTTTCATGTTCTATTTGGGCCGTTAATTTTATATTTGGACATTGGCTATTGAGATGATGAAAAAAATCCATGAGAGAATTTTTTTCGTGACTCCATGTAATACAAATATCATCTACATAACGCTTCCAAACTTTTGGTTTAAATGAAGATGACGATATAGCTCTTGTTTCGAAGTGTTCAAGGTAAATATTCGCCAGAATAAGGGATAAAGTGTTTCCCATCGCCAAACCTGCTTCTGTTTATAGATGGGTGTCTTGATATCAGAAGTAGCCAGATTGAACGCAATGCTTTAATAAAGCAAACATTTTTTCGATAATTTATCCTTTAGTAAAATTAATACTTCTTCAGTTGGTACATTTGTAAATAATGAAATAATATCTAAACTGGCTGTAATATCATTCTCGTTGATGGATATATCTTTTATATGTGATACAAAGTCTATGGTGTTGTTGGTCAACGAAGAAGACTTACTAGAGAAAGACGTGAGGTATTTTGAAAGATGTTTTGATAGCTTGTAGGTTGGAGAGTCAATTTCTTCAAAAAGAAATTAATCACTTCTCACATGTATTTGAACAAAATGGATATTATAAAACACCATTAAGAAATTTCTTATAGATCCTCCTAGGAACCGCAATACAGAAACTACCAATTTTAAAGGTAGTATCTCAATCCCATACATCTCACTCCCATATAAATGATCATATGCTAGTGTCTTAACCATCCATATTTTCTTCTCTAACAATCCTCATGATGATATTCAAGGTCACTCGATTTCATGGGATAGACCTGAAAACCTTTTCCACTGCCATGATGAATTTGAAAGAAAGATAGTGGAATCCAGGGAGATCGTCCTTAATCCTGAACATATAAACAATTTAAGCCATAACATCCCTGATAGCCATACTGCTGTTATTCAGTACTGGCGTTCTCCAAAGTCTGCTACCACGCATACAAAAAAACATTGGCACCGAAAATAGAACAACTTGATTGTTAATACAACGTTTTATATACATATATATATATATATATATATATATATATATATATATGTTAAAGATACCAAGCTATTTTAAACATGGTTTTACTCCATTTCCCAAGTAAGCAAACAGACAAACAAGTCAAGTTTGTGCCTGCAAGTGTTGCAAGTCTTGCTGACCCCGCACTTAGTGCAAGACCAATGCAACTCATGGTAAAAGTAGAATAAGCTCTGATAACTAATCTTAATATTTACCCTTAATGCAAAGCACATCTCCTGGAGGAATGTATGATGCTTTGTATTAAAGGCAAGGGGCCACTACCCAGACCGGTGTCGACCTTTATTGAGGTGTATTTAAATAAAGACCTCTCTAAAAATTAGGACGATCCCTAGACCACTCCATAGTGGCCGAAAGACCGTCCAACTCAGCGTTGTTCCACACAGTGACAGGTTCACCCCGTCACCGAGAAGAACTTATCAGCGTTTTGGCTCTACCCAGTGGCAGGCTCACCCCACCACAAGCCAGAGCCATAATCTCAGCAGTGGCCCTACTCACAGACAGGCAAAAACCTATCCCCAAGCAGAGCCTCTCATAGCCAGCCCCAACCAGTTCCGACCCCTATCGAGGTCTCGTTAGTGGAAGCCAGGCAAGAAATGCCAAGATTTTGACAACTGACTATTGATATTTATGTCTTTAAGGGTGAAGCAAGATGCTTTTCATATTCCCCGATATTTGTAGTGGTTACAGTGAGGGTGAAGTTTATGAGCAATTTGCTCGCCCTGAATGGGCATGGAGATTATGCATCGCTATAGGAGACTAATATAGCTTTTGGTGTTCTATATTTGAATATGTCCTTTGGATCGTATGCTGCAGCTTGCTGAACCAAATCGTTGGGATGTGTGGACGCCTTGAGGAAAAACGTGGATGCTAAGGATTGTACAAAAGAGAAAATATAAGGAATATTTGTGTCTGTATGGAGTTGATTGTTTCTAACATACCACGGGGCGTTCGGAATCATTCTGAAGCACTTGTTCTTCACTCGCTGTATTTTGATAATGTTAGCATTATAGGTGCATAGGTGATTATAGGACGAATCGTCATCTGGTATAGTTGCAATTTGATTCTGTTGCTGAGCTTGCTATTTCTATTAATTAGCGGATTGATCTGAGCTATGGCTTTAGATACCTTTGCGCACGCAGACTTGATGTGTTGGTTGAAAGATAGCTTTTTGCCGAGAATTACACCCAGGTAATTTGTTTCTTTCTACCAGGGAATTTTAGTATTGAATAGTAACACATCTCCTGCAGGAGACATTGGCCTTTTTGAGAAAAGAACTGCTGAGCTTTTCAGGGGGTTGACTTCCAGTCTTCACTTGAAGAACCAGCCCTCCAGCTTTAGAAGTTTTTCTTGACGCTTTCTGTTAATGAAATGGGGTCTGAGCGATCTGGTTAGTATTGCCGTATCGTCCGCATACAGGGCCAAAATGGAAGTCATCGGATTGTGCGGAATGTCTGACATGTATACAGAAAACAGCAATGGAGCCAGTAGAGGTCCCTGCGGCACTCCAGCAAAGATATTGCGCTGGGACGATGTAGAACCGTTCATTGTCACTTGCATTGATCTATTCTGAAGATATGAATGGATTAGATGAACCATTTGTAGTGATGTACCGGCTGAGATAAGTTTGTGCAGGACACCAAAATGCCAGATTTTGTCAAATGCTTTGGAGGTCTAGGAGGAAAACTCCCGTACACTAGCGCCAGTTGTAGCTGGAGGTGATGTATTGGATAATTCTGTGGATTTGCTGAGTAGTACTATGGTGTTGCCGAAAACCAAATTGTTCTTTAGGGAAGATGTTTAGGTCATTTACTGAGGTTTGGAGTCGTGATAAGACTGATTGGACGATAATTTTGCGGTAGGTGTGGGTGTTTGCCTAGCTTATGAATAGGAATTGCATCAGCCAGTTTCCAGATGGAAGAAAAATAGTGAAATCTTAAGATTGCATTTATTATACTGCTCAGGTGCACTACAGCTTTCCGAGGCAGCAGCTTGATCACCCTGTTTGAGATGACATCTGGTCCAGGAGCGTTATTGTTCTTATGTTTTTTAATAATATCATATAATTCAACAGGTGATGTGGGTGCAATATGGTCAGCTCTGATATCTGGGAGATTTAAAGCGTGTCTGTCCTGTCTCTGGATTTTGTACAAGTGGTTGAAATCTAAGTTGTTATAAGAGGGTTTGCACTGCTCTTCAAGATACTTTAGTATGGCTTCTGAATTATCTACATCTGTGTAAACTAAGCCCTGTCTTGAGAATATGGGGAGGAAAGGAACTGTTTTTATTTCTGATGTTTCTCAGTAACCCCCAGATAGAGTGATCAATAGGAGAGATAGAGGAAAACTTTTTATCCAAAACTTGGTTTCTCTGAGTTTTAAGTGCATCTCTAACTGTCCCAGTTATTCTGTTTAGATCTGTTTTACCTTGTGGTGTACGCGTTTTACGGAATCTTTTCCTAGCTCGGTTTTTGTCTCTGATCAAGTTCATGATGTCTTCAGGCAAACGATCTGCTTGCGGGAAAAATTCGTAGGAGGTAGCTACCTTTATAGCAGAATTAATTTGTTGTGTGAGATTTGCAACTGCAGTTTCTACTTCTTTTGTGCGTATGTGAGGAACAGGTCCAATATAATCTTTGAGTTCTACTGACAGTCTTTCCCTTGCAATGTAGGAGTGAGAAGGAGGACACAGGTATTCTTGATTTCTCAGCTGTAGCAGAATTGGATTGTGATCGGATGATAGTTCATCCATAGATATGATGCTGTATTGAAGTTTAATATCCTGCAGGATAGCTATATCCAGGATGTCAGCAGTGCCGAACGTACTGAGATGAGTTGGTTCGGTGGGGCATGCCACAACAGCGTTGCTTGATCCTAAGTAATTGGAAAGGATGCAACCATTCTTGTTTGTGGTTGTACAATTCCACGCAGGATGCTTGGAATTCAGATCCCCTGCAGTAATGGTGGGCTCTTAATGCATAAGATGGCATTGTTAAATTGTGAATGAAACTATGTTGTGTAATTTATTTTTTTCATTCACATTTAACATTGCTTATTATATATTAATCATGATTTGTATAAAAATTATTTATTGTTCCTTAGTTAAGGATTACTATTTAAACATTTATTCTAAACTTAACCTACTATTAATTTATTAAATAATAATATGTGTAGAAATCTATGATAACTAAAAAATATATATAAAGTAACGAATAGTGTTATTATAAATAATTGTATACGTAATGAAAAAGCTGATTAAGTAGCTCAAATATTCTGTTTATTCTTATTTGTAAAAATTTAACGTTATGTAATCACTTATGTAGTAGTAGAGCGTTGTATTACATTAGCGAAATGTTCGCGTTCGTGGGTTGTCATGGAGACGCATGAAATAAACAATCACGAGTCGAAGAGTGCGTGACCTTGGAACGAGAAGGAGAAAGGAAGGCAATAAGAATTTTAATGAAAGAAAAGGAGAGAGTTTTGCGGAGCCTGAAGGAAGGTAGGATACAAGCAAAAAAAAAAGAGAAAGAAAATTATAAATTCTTTAGGGCAGAAATTCATGAGAAGAGTGTTTAGAAGTGAGCAAAAACGTAGTGAATCATATACTCAGCTACAAGTGAAATCAGCTGTTGTTGTAGAGGAAAATTGATGTCGTAATCGGATAAATAAAGAACTGGACATTCAATGGGAAATTCTGATTAGTTCCAGTTAGTCTAGGATTACGTCTTAATTCTATGTTGCCCTGAGAAGAATTATAATGAATTTAACTAGTTGGAGAAAAGTAAACAAGGAAAGATATCAGTACCTTATTGCTGTTGTTTAGAGTAGTGAAGCGCGATTAACAGTGGTTCAGTTAAAGTGTTGCAGAATTTTACTTAATGTGTTCCGCTAGCTTAAATAAGTTAATTCATAAGTGTGCTCACAATAAATTGATGTATTGAAGATTGTATCTGGTAAGAGTAGTCATACATGTTTGTTTATTCTAACATTAACTATAACGTATCTTCGAAGTTCAAGGTCCGAAATAAGATTGCTTGGAAAATTGTCTACCTTGATTAATGCCTGCTGTGAATTTAAACATTAAGTGCAACTGACAGATGTGTGCAGACTGATTAAATAAGAAGTTTCGTTTTATTAACTTGAGTTAAGAAAGCTTGTAATTTTGAAACTGTGAACTGTATGTTAAAGTTTAGAACATTGAATTGGAATGAGTGACTTAGCAAGATGTATTAAATTATTTGTATTGTTCCATTCAAAAGTAGAATTCTTGTATTTGTTATATATCATACATTAAATGTTTTATTTTGTTAATCTAAATATTGTGTTGGCCTGAATTCACTTTTATTGCACCGATCATAAAAAATTCGAATCTTGCTGGTGACCCAAGTATAATAGTAAATAATTCGGCCTAAATGAGAAGACTGCTAACTTAATTAAGAATTGATCCTACTGTTTTATATAGACTAATCTAAAAATAGGGTGGCGCAGTATAATTATAAATTTCCCTACTTTTGGATCGGTGATCAATTTGCAATTAGTTGTTTTATTAATAAGAGTGACTTGAAACAAGATGGCAGATTAGAACACCACATGAAAATAGAACGTCACGACAGCATTTAGGTCACAGTGAAGTAGAGATGTTTCGGGAGGGTTGTAAGCTGAGTAGATTTTCAGTTTGCCAGTGGATCTGGTGCCTACTTCCACGCCTGTGATCTCATGGTTAGTGGTTGAAGGATTGCTCACAGAGTGGTGCTTAATGAAGTTTTTAATGAAGATGGCAGTGCCGCCGCATCTGTAGATTAGTCTGTCATTTCTGTATACGTGATGGCCCTCGAAAACGGTCTGGGTAGTGGCGTCTTGCCTTTAATACAAAGCATCACACATATCCTCCAGGAGATGTGCTTTGTATTAACCACCATTGCCACGAGTTGCCTTGACTTGCACTACGTGTGGGGTCACCCAGACTTGCAATACTTGCAGGCGCAAACTTGACTTACTTGTTTGTTTGCTTACTTGGGAAATGAATGAAAACCAGGCTTAAAATAACTTGATATATTTAACATTTATTATACCCAAGGTAAAATACTTTCTACACACACACACACACACACACACACACACACACACACACACACATATATATATATATATATATATATATATATATATATATTATCATTGTTATAATTATACGCATACATGTAATTTACCTGACACATAATAAAATGTTAAGGAAATATGACATCTAACAAAGGATCAGGAATAGACGAAATCAGACAAAAAGACATAAAAGAACACTCAACTAACCTATGTCCAGTTATACCAAAACTATTAAATAAAATAATGATCAGAAGTCTGAAACACTAAAGACTGCATTAATCTTTCCCATACATAAACGTTGAAAAAAGAAACATTATAAATAATTACAGAACCATCGCCACATTGTCCGTATTCAACCCATTTATGGAATGCATTGTGTATTGCAAATTCTTCACACACGTGGGTGGTCTGAAAGGTTCTCGGCCTAGACCATAGATGGCAACACTATCGGCAAGATTTTTTTTTCTAAGTTGGTATATCTATCCTAAGCAAACGTGTGCAATTGCAAGTCATGCTCTCAAGCAGTTCGGTTTACATAGCTGTCTGAAGCAAAAGTGTTGTCTGTATTCATTGAAATGGATAAAACTGAGTATCGTGAGGTTATAAAATTCTTTGTGAAAGGTTTAACACCGAAAGCAATTCATTCGAAGTTCATAAAAGTTTATGGCCACTCTTCGCTTTCAGTTTCGACAAATTAAAAAATGAGCTGCCGAGTTTAAACATGGCCGTACCAGCTTTGAAGATCATCCACGTGAAGGACGCCCAAAAAGTGTAACAACACCAGAAATCATCGATTAAATGCACGATATGGTATTGAATGACAGGAAAGTCAAAGTGGTGAAGTTACTGAGACTATAGCCATTTCAAAGTAATGTCAGGATATATTTTTCGTGAAGAATTGCAAATGATAAAGCTTTTCGCAAGTGGGTGCCACCCCTGTTCACAGCATGTCAAAAATGCACTGCAAAAAAAAAGTCATGGCATCGATGTTTAGGGATTATAAAGGTATTTTGTTTATTAATTATCTTAAGAAGGATAAAACAATAACCGGGCAATATTATTCAGATCTTTTAACCAGATTAAAAGAAAAAATTCGTGAGAAAAATCCCGGTTTGCAGAATAAAAAAAAAATCATCTTTCATCAGGACAATGCACCTGCCCCCAAAGTTGTTATTTTGGCAATGGGAAAATTAAGGCATACTCGCTATGGATTGTTGGAAAATCCATCCTATTCGACAGATTTGGCTCCCTCTGAATTCTATCTCTTCCGAAAACTAAAACTGTTTCTCGCTTGTAAGCGTTTCTCTTCGAATCAAGAGGTGATTGCAGCTGTAGAGGTGATAAGTGAGAACCACTACAAGGACTGGATAATGGCGCCGGAGCATAGCTGGAATAAATGTATTAGTCGTAAAGAAGATTATTTTGAAAAATAAGAATTATTTTGAAATTAAAATATGTATTTTCCGCTGTTAGGCCGAGAACTTTTCATGCCACCCTCGTACGTTGAAAAATTACAAATCATCCCCAAAACAAAATATGGCTTTCAAAAAAATAAAGGAACAACAAAAGCGTTGGACTATTTCACAGTCCTAATATGCGCTCCATTAGATAAATAGAATAGTATTACTCATTTTTAATGACCTAAAAAGCGTTTGACACACTAACACACAAAAATCTTGTTGAACAAACTAACACTTATCGGAATCGGAGGTCATCTATTGCTGTGGTCAAAGCATACATAAAAAATCAAAAAGCACATCACACGTATAGGATCAGCGCACAACAAAGAGATGCTGGTAACTCCCAGTCTGTTCAACATATAACCACCCGATATTAGTCATCTTTCCCTAAAAAGTAATATCTTCTAAAACGCACACAACATGGCCATATTATCCACACACAACAACAGAAATATTGCTTCCACAAATATGCAACACGGCATTAATCACATCGATCAAATGACTAACTGGCATATATAAAAACATTGAAAAAAGAAAGATAACGATATTCGATACCCCCCCCCCCACAATCCCTACCTCGGAGAAAACAAATATCTCACTATCCGAGATCCAACTCCTATACACAAAGCGCTGATCCTAAACCATAACCATCACACAGGTCAAAATAACACGTTATTTTGGACTTCACTTCGATGCTGATCAAAGTCGGAATAGCCATACAAACTACCTACACAACAAACTCAGGATAATACCAAGCAAACTATATCGACTAAAATACATTGCTCCGACCCACATACAAATACTAATCTATAAAGCAATACGCTAATACATTTTAAGATATGCTATTACATCATGCGCATTCTGCACAGACTACAATATTGTTGCAAAATAAAATATAAAACTGATATTCTTCTTAAAACTGCCACTTACGCAGGCAGCACAGACAGAACACAAAATATTTAAGCTGAAACGCTTATGCCACTACGCTCATGTTAAAACATTATTTCAGGCCAGCCTATAGAGTAACCAGAACAACATATCAGATAACAAGGCCACAGCCAACAAAATACATAACATATAAGTGTAATAATCACTACGGAAATGTTAACTTAAATTTACTCGTTTGTGACATGATCTGCAAATGCCATTCGACGACAGAAACTCAGGGACCTTCAGAGAGTTGAAACAGGTATTATTTAAATATTATAGCGAGCCTAAAATTAGAGGGAAATTCCTCTCTCTCTCTCTCTCTCTCTCTCTCTCTCTCTCTCTCTCTCACACACACACACACACACACACACACACACACACACACACACACACACACAATAACTTGGAATGTATTGATGCGTCGCTGAACTGGAAGCCTGAACGAATATATTGTGTTTCATTAAGTTTGTATGGTATTTTGGGTGAGTGTTTCTTGTTCGTAGTGTGTCCTTAGAGCTCTTTTCAGGCTATTGTAGTTGGTACGATTTCTGTATTCAAAAGGTAATTTGTTTATCATGTCTGGGATGTAGATGTTTCGTGTGGCCTTTCCGTAGTGATTAGTGTATTTATATGTGATATAATTAGTTCTCTGAGGTCTTGTTATACGGTATGTATTTCTGGCTGTCGTGTAGTTGACATCGAAATAATGTTTTAGCAAAGCTGCATAGTGACATAAATGTATTGATGTCAGTATTTTGTGTTCTACCATTGCAATGTTTATAAGGTCGTGATTTTCTCTTTGTTCCCAAAAGATCAGTTTTATCATTTTGTACTGTAGCGACATTAATCTATTTAATTTGAAGGGTGCACAGAAAGCATACGTTGTTATAGCATATCATAGTATATTTTGGCACAGTGCTTTGTATATTAGTGTTTTTAGTTGTGTGGAACTATGTCTTTTAACCTGTAGAGTTTGCCAGTTATTGTTCGGAGTTTGTTGTGTAGATGGTTTATGTGGCTATTCCAGCTCATATCTGCATCGAGGTAAATTCCAAGGTATCGTATTGTTTCAACCTGAGTGATTGTAGAGGTTTTGCTCTTCTGTGTATTTTTATGTTGGAAAGTGGATGTTGGATGGTTATATATTTGTTATCAACTGGTCGAGTCAGCGGATTTCTGAATATCATTAGTTTTGTCTTTTCTGAGTTTAGGTGTATGGAGTTTTTCGTGAGCCAGTCTATGATCAGATTTATATCATGTTGCATATTTGTTTCGGCTATGCTTGCGTTAATATGGATGGATAATATTGCTGTATCCTCTGCGTATTGCTAATAATAACAATAATAATAATGATAATATACGAAATACAACGTAATAAAACATTAATATGATTAAAAATGTTTAGAAATAATGAATTTATTTGAATTGCAATATGTACTATTAATTATCGTATATAACTGTGAATTATATATTCTAAATTATCATTGTAATGATCATTAATAATAGTAATACATCGATGATTATACCAATTTTACGTTATTTTAAGGATTTTATCCGAACGTTTTTCTCAACCACAATCAGTAAAATTGTAGTATTGTTGTCTAAATTGTTGGTATAATGTCAGTACAATTTTTTCAAAATTTTTCGTTATAATATCAGTATAATTATTGTATAATTATTCTAATATTGTATAAGATTTACGATAACTGGATGTTTAAATTTATGAATCAGTGCTAGACTACTACTCTGTTGTTGCATTCTGTGAATGTGTTGTGCATTTCTTAAAGAGAATAGACAAGCGAGAAACGTAACTCCAAAAAACTACTCTAATTACTAGAAAAAAATAGATTTCACAAATATAATCGTTATCAAGGTGCTACTGTTTATAAAAGCTATTGCATGTGAGGTATGCCTTACAACGACTAACTGGCCGAAGCTATGGAGCAAATTATGGCAAGCAGTGCTCTGCCAATGGCGAGACCAGAGTTAGGGCTACAATTCTAAGAATCGAAGCGAGCGTTAAAAGTTGTGCCTATGAGCTTGTTTATGCAATCATTTGCAATTACCCATAATGAAGACTTACAACACCAATATAGAAATTAAGACAGAAAGAAGATTCAAAGTTTTAATTAGCTAGAGTTTCACGAAGCGAGTTAAATGTGTGCGTAAGTCAAAGTCCTTAACATGTATTCGTATGAGAGTGGAAAAGTTCTCTGCCTAACAATTAATAAATTCGAATTTAGAATTTCAAAATTATATTTATTTTTCAACGTAATCTCTATTTAGAATAATATATTTATTTAAGCGATACTCCAGCGCCAATATCCAGTCCCTGTAGTGGTTCTCGGTAAAATCTGCAAAATACCCCTCTGTAGGTGCAATCACCTCTTCGAAGAAAAACGCTGACCAGCGAAGAAGAGTTTTAGTTTTGGGAAGAAATAGAAGTCAGAGGTTATAACTGTTGTTTACACAATGTTTAGACCAGGACTAATCTCCTTTGCAGTAAGATCTTCTCTATGAATCATTCAATGTGTCCAAATACACTGTGGGGATTTTTCCCTCACAAACTCTTGGAAACGTTTAAACCTTCCAGACATTACACGAGCACCATCAGTAAAAATTCCAACACAATTTTTTACTGTATATTTGCCTTTAATACAAAAAACTTGTACAATGTTTTGAACAATTCAGGTGCTGTGGCTCTTCTTTCTATCGGTTTACTAAACAATAACTTTTCAACTTCGGATGATCCATCGCAAATTCGAACATACGCAATTGAATGCAAATCCCTGGTGCTATCTGTTTCCTCTTCGATCTGAATTGAGAATAATAGTTCACAAAGCTACTACAAACGTTGTTGCTGCATATCTTCAGATATATCACCAATTCTCTGAGCAACAGCAACATTCAACAGAAGTATGCACTGCAGTTGTTTAGTAAAACATTCTCCAAGCGTAGTTGCCACAATATCAATCGCAGTTGGCAGAATTTGGTCTTCTCTGATAGCTTTTTCAAAGTAGCTGTGTTATATGCAACTTTGTAAGAAGCTAGTAAAGCGTTTTCATTTACGGTACTGCTAGACGTTTCCTTTTCAAATCATTTCAGTTTGGCATCAAAGACTACGCCAGATTTGTTAACATACTCCTTATGAAGTGTTTCCAAATGTCTTTTAAGTTTATTCGGTGTCGTGATATCAGTCACCAAAATTTTCGAACAAATAATACACAGTGGTCTTTCGTCATTTACTCCCGTCATTGTAAAACCGAAATCTAAATATTCTACTGCACACGTTCTTGATTTTACTTTCTTCGTCGTCCGGTAACATCCTCTAGCAAGAGAGTTGCAGCAGATGAGCGGCTCCTCTCCATTTCTCTCTGTCTGTCGCTTCCGTCATTCTAAAACAGGTCCATTCCACGATGTCATTGAACCACTTTCTAGTTGTCAGGTGTCTCGAAGAACCACTCAGAAGATGACCTGCAAATCTGATCTTTCTTCGCATAATATTCTTGAGCAGTGTTCTTCCACCCCAAATCTTCTTAAAATTTCTTGATTTGATATTCTCTCTGTATAGCTAATCTTTTCCATCTTTCTAAAACACCACATTTCCAATGCATTAATTCTTTCCATATCTTTCTTTCTCAGTGTTCAATGACTCACTTCCATAAATTGCAATACTCTAAACTGTTGCTTTATCTATTCCAAGTCTAACACTTATTTTAATATTCTTGTTTATTAAAATTCTCTTCATTTCCATAAATGCCGATTTAGCTTTGCCTACTCTGTTTCTAATGTCCAACTCTGAAGTTCCTTTCTCTAAATAGATCCAGCTACCTAAATACTGAAATCTTTCCACTTCTTCGAAAATCTTTCCTCCACATTTTATCTTTACATTATCTCATATTTGTATGCATCATTATTATTAGATTGGTTTTCTTTGTGTTAATCCTTAGTCCGTATTCTTTACAAGAGAGTTTTCAATTCTTTGACCAATTTATTGTAATCCATTTTCACTTTCTGACATCACCACTACATCATCCGCATACATTAAGTTATTTATTATTCTTCCATTTATTTTTGTTCCTTCTTCTACATCCTCAAGTGCCTCTCTAAGCAGTTGTTTACTATAAAGGTTAAACAAAAATGGTGATAACTTGCATCCTTGTCTAACTCCTTTCTCCACCGGGAATTCTTCTGTTCCTCTCCATTTACAATTCTGATGCTGTTTGTGATCAACATAATCTCTTTAAAATATCCAAGTCATAATAGTCAATATCAATAGTTTCTAGAATGTCAAAAAAGCCTCTTATGTTTCACTGTATGAATGCCTTTTCAAAATCTATAAATCCCAAAAAACAAATTTTAATCATGGTTTAGTGTTTTCTCCGCAATAATTCTTAGACAAGTTATAGACTCTCTAGTTCCTCTGTTGGTTCGGAATCCAAACTGTTCCTTATTCATTTCTTTTTCTATTTTATTCCTAATTCTCTCTAAAATTTTGCGCTAGAATATTTTCTGTTTGATTTTACTATCGGAGTGATATTCTGTGAACCCGAATTTGTTGACGTTGACTCTCCACAGTTGGCAGATTCCCGCTTAAGTGCAATTAAAAATGTATTCATTTTTCTAAACTAGAAAAGATTGTTTTTATACCTTGTATCACGTTTCATAGGTGTTTTTATACAGCAGTATATTATAGCCCGAATAGGAGTAAAATAACGCCGACCATCGACTTCTCACTCTTGGTCAGTGTTGCAGTGTTACTGCGGTCTTGCCATTTCAAGCATTCGTTTTACTCGCAGAAACATTTCCAGAACTTTGGCGACTTACCGTGATGAAATCGCGAATGTTTCCGAAAGGCCGATTCGATTGAACGGTCTGTGCAGTGATGCAATTTTCGAAAGATTTGATGATGTGTTTAAATTATTATGAATATCTAAAAAGTTTAATTAATTCCTAGGGTTTCTTTTTTGTTTTGCAAACTTTTATGCGGTTTATTCAGTGTCTGAACACAAGAATTGCTAGGAAGAAGGTGGTGGACGCCACAAAAACGAATATTAAAAAATTGGGCACACATGAAAGAAGGTTGAGAAACACTGGTCGACTCATTTTCGAAGTCTCAAATGTTTGACTTTGGAAGAATAATCGATTTTAATATTTTCGATAGACGAGACGTAAGCTACGAAAAATATAAAATCATGCAGGAAAAGAAAGCAGATAAAAAACTCCCCAATTTATTCTCATCTTATAGACTATTAACTGTTGAAATGTAGCTCAACACATTTTGGACAAAATAAACTGAGCGATAAAATCTGCATTTTGTTGAAATCTAAATGAATAATTAGAGAAATTGTCTTTAATGACAGCTAATTGAGCAACGCATTGATACTTACACAATTTCTAAATTCAGTCCGATTTGCATCATTGGCATTTCAAACGTCATGTGAGGAAAATAGCGTGACATGGGAATGTATCTTGCGTCATTCTTCACCTGATATACAAAGATAGAACTTCGTCATTTTTTTACGCAAATCTGTTTTGTTACTAAAATACGGACAAATGAGAAAAATGTCAAATTTCATCCATTTCATTCTTGAAAACGGAGTTCACACTAATATTTAATGCTCATCTATAATTATTTGAAAATAAAACAAATTTCTTTTCTCTCTCACTCTCTCTCTCTCTCTCTCTCTTTCTCTATTTCATACACACACACACACATATATGAATGTGTGTGTGTGTGTGTGTTTTATTTTATTCTCTCTCTCTTTCTCTATTTCACACACACACACACACACATATGAATGTGTGTGTGTGTGTGTGTGTGTGTGTGTGTGTGTGTGTGTGTGTGTGTGTGTGTGTGTGTGTGTGTGTGTGTGTGTGTGTGTGTGTGTGTGTGTGTGTGTGTGTGTGTGTGTGTGTGTGTGTGTGTGTGTGTGTGTGTGTGTGTGTGTGTGTGTGTGTGTGTGTGTGTGTGTGTGTGTTTTAATGAATGAAGGTACATGGAGTGAAAAAGAAGAAAGAAGTTGTTTGGTGAATTTACAGTTTGACTGCAAATGGAAGAGTTGGAATTACAGTGCTCTCTAAGCATGTTTATATTATTTTATTATTATTATTTTTTATTCACATAATTGATATACAGTCAAAACAAGATACCATATAAACGAAAATTTGACTGGGTATGCAGAAAAATTCAGATTCTATCCAAGAATCTAAGAATAGTCGTTAGGTAGCGTCGAAAGATATGGACTGTTCCAAATAATGCTGTTTTTTGTAGGTTATATGGGATCATATTTATAGCAATTAAACATCACTTCATTGATGTTTAATTGCTATAAATAGTTGGTTAGCTTCTTTTAAGTTGCGACAAATGCACCGATAACTATTGAGATGATTTTGGTGTGTTTAAGCCACAGTAGGCCAACTTGGATTGTCAGATCTCGATATTTAGTAATTTTTTCCAGTTCTTTGTTGTTAAAGTTGTTATCACTGGGCACTGCGATATGAATAATCCAAACTTGTCGATGTTCGATAATTCTGATGTCGGTTCTATGGTGCTCCAAATGTATTCGGAAGTCCGTTTGTGTTCGGAAGTCCCAGAGAATTTTTGCTGTTTCGTTTTCCAATACCGTCTCTATTTTATGCTGCGACCAGTTATCAGAAGCAGGAAAGCCATATTTTTTGCATATATGCCAATGAAGTATTTTGGCCACTTGATCAGGGCAGTATTTATGGTCAGTTTGAGCTGTTTTGCTGCAGGCACTGATTAGATTTTCTGCAGTCTCAACTTTCTGATTGCATAATCTGCATTTGCTGTTATTATTGATGTTAAAATTTTTAGTTTGATTGCATTAGTTTGTAATGCCTGTTGTTGAGCTGCTAGAATAAATCCTTCTGTTTCTTTTTAATGTATCCGTGTTGTAGACATTGCCACGTCTTGTTCACGTCAAATTTGTGCTCAGTATCTCGAAGAAATTGACCATGCAAAGGGTTATTTTCCCAGCGCACATATCGGATATTTTTAGTTCCTTTTTGTAGGCGAATCTGTTTTCTGTTGCATTTAGAAGGTCCTCTTCTGTAAATGCTTGAAGCATTGGCTCAGAGCTATTGTCGATATAATTTAATATACGAATTTCTTTTTCTTCCACATTCTGTCTCACTTGCAGCAGACCCCGTCCACCTATTCTCCTCGGTAGGTACAACCGGTCACATCACTTCGTGGATGTAACGCGCGATGCATAGCCATTAGTTTTTGTAGTTTTGCGGTCCAGTTTGTCCAGGTCTTCTTTTGTCGAATCTATTATGCCAGCTGTGTATCGAATCACTGGTATAGCCCAAGAATTCATTGCTCTAATTCTGTTTAATGCATTTAGTTTTGTTTTCAGAATATTTGTAACTCTTTTGATGTATTTTGATTCTGCATGTTGTTTTCCTTTCGAGTGGAGAATATTATTGGCTTCTAATATTCCTAGGTATATTTATTGTTCTTCGGCTGAAATTTCTTTTATATATTTCTATTGATCAAACTTAAAACTGCTAGTGTCATTAATTTTTCCTCGATTAATAGATAAAATTGCGCATTTATCTAAACCAATTTCCATTTTGATGTTCTGACTGAAAATACGAACTGTGTTCAATAAAGAATCTATTTGCTGTGCCGATTTTCCATATAACTTTAACTCATCATTTTCAACAGATGGGATATTTTAATATTACATTTAGGAATTTCATAACCAAGTTTTGTTTTGTTCAGAAACATAGACAAAGGTATCAAAGCAAGGAATCACCTCGGACAATTACTCGTTTAATGCTGATATTTCTAAATCGTTCATTATTTTCGATTAATGTTGTTTTCCATGATTTCATAGTATCAGCCAGAAATGAACATATGTTTTTGCTAATTGGAAATATTTGTGGTGCGTTTAGGATCCAGGAGTGTGAGAGGAAATCGAACGTTTTCTTGTAGTCTATCCATGGCAAGTTTAAGATCGTTTTTCGTCTTTTTGAGTTATAATTATAATAATATTTTATAATATATATAATAATATATTTATAATAGTTATCATATATTTATATAAATATATATATAAATATTTATTAATATTTAAATTAAGGAGATATTTAATCCCACATAATTTCAAAGCTAAATAAGGAACTCTAAGATAGAAATCAAAGAGTCATGCCGAATATAGCAAACTATAAAGTTCGGTGAGTCCAAGGGTAACAAATAACTAGAAGTACAATACTAGGCACCTCGCACTAAATGTGGGTAAAGTTACGATCACTGTTCTTAATACTTTCCCCCTAATGTAAAACACATCCGCTAGGAGATGTATGTTGTTTTACATTAAGGGAGGGAGGACACTATTCAGACGGTTTCAACCTTTATTGAGGTCTCATCAGTGAGTAGGTAGACCAAATAACTACCAAGACTGTAGTGAAATTATGTGGGATTAAATATCCCCTTAATTTAAATAATTTTTACATGGCCGAAGTGAAGCCTTTTGGCTCTTTATTTCATTTATTTAATAATATTTATATTTATATAATAAATAATGTAATATAATATTATAATATAAAATAAAATAATATAATAAAAATAATTTAAAATAATATAATATATATATATATATATATATATATATATGTATTTTTATTATTATTTTTTTTAATTATTTCTCAAATAAATTACACACATAATATGAAGACAATTACGCACGCATAACAAATACTTTCTCGTGCATAAATATTTTTAAAATAATAATAATAATAACAATAACTGTTTACAACATATATTATTATAATATTCATAATGATGATTATTACAGATGTTTCTCTGCAATATTAACATCTATATATACATTATCAATGGATATAATCACTCTATATTGCATACTTTTGTTACAGTTATATACATGCGTTTGATTACATATTATACATTACTTACATTTGTTTACATATGACACTTACATTACATACATTTGTTTACATATAATACATACATTACACACTTTGGTTTACATGTGATACGTACATTACATTTGGTTACATATGATACATCTTGGATGAGAACTAATTTCTCTGCTTTCATCCTCGAAACTTATATGTAAGATAATCTGAGGATGACACCAGTTGGTTATTATTTATTGGGTTTTTTCTTTTTTTTTGCTGTGTTGGGAAGCTACGAAATCTATGATTGAGAAATTCGCGCGCACTCGCACGCGCACACACACACACACACACACACACACACACACACACACACACACACACACACACACACACACACACACACACACACACACACACACACACACACACACACACATACATGGAAGCCTGAACACGAATATAGTGTGTTTCATTAAGTTTGCATGGTATTTTGGGTGCGTGTTTCTTGTTCATAGTATGCCCTTAGAGCCCTTTTCAGGCTATTGTAGTTGGTACGATTTCTGTATTCAAAAGGTAATTTGTTGATCATGTCTGGGATGTAGAAGTTTCGCGTGGCCTTTCCTTTTTAAATAAATTATCGGGGCGCTTTAGCCGCAAGCGGTCGCAAGCACGCTATTTCGATGCTCCCATATTTTAAGTTGCAAAGTAGATCTTTTCTTGTGAATTAAATTTTAAAGTACATCAGTGAATTCCGTTCTTCAAGACGAACATCTTGATGTAAAATCTGTAAATATCTGTTAAGTAATAAGTAAAATATAAGTATTCAAATTTCGAAGTATACGTTAGTCAACTGCGCGAGAAGAGAACAAAGGAAGTCGCCATATTAGAAATTACAGCAAGATCGTCAAACAAGAAATATGAAGTGCTACATATGCCAAGAAGACCTAACGGGGGAAGAAAACCACGTGACATGTAGGATCTGCCAGAGAAACATGCATTTTTTATGTTCAGGATTGTCTGAGGGTACTTGGCAGCGAAAATCAAACAAGAATCGTGACGAGTGGAAGTGTCTCCATTGCAGAGACAACAAAGGAATGTCGCCTTCGACCGCAGGCGGAAAACAGCACATGCAGAAAACAGCTATCAACAACTAAGGGAATTAAAAACAAAGAAAACAACAATGGAAACCCAGGTGAGCCAAATTTAAATGCATTACTTGAAAATAGATTACAAAACCTAAAAGACTGTTTAATCGATTTTGTTGGAGAATTATTTCAAAAACATACCGCACAAATTACAGAAAAATTCAACCAATATGAGGAATTTATTAAATTTAATAATAACTCGGTAAAAGGTGTATTGCAGACCGTTAGAGAAATTAAAAACTTCGTTAAAGAGCTAACGGAAAGACAGCATAATTTAATTAAACAGACAACGGAACTACAACAAGAACTAAACTCTTTAAAGCAACAGTACGAACTCTCAAACCAACAGTACGAACTCTCAAACAACATCAGCACAAAAACGATCTCCTCATAGACGGTCTCCCAGAAATTGCTACGGAACATCTAAGAGACATCATAATACAACTAAGCCAAAAAATTGGCTCTCCCATTGAATCAAAAGACCATCCAATCTGTGCATCGGATACCACAAAAAAGGAAAAGAGAAAATAATTCCCGTCCTTCTCCGGTCATAGTGCGACTCACCAACAGCACAACAAAAACTACACTTATCAAAGCTAGCAGGATTAAAAATCCAGTGGTAAAGGATCTGTAAGTAGACCACGACAATACCCCAATATACTTGTCCGAATACCTAGCGCCATATTATCAGAAAATATTCTACCAAGCAAGGAAAGTAAAAACAGAAAACAATTACCAGTTTACATGGATAAGAGACACAAAATAATCCTTAGAAAGACACAAGATGCAAAACCAATCGAAATAAAATCCGTAGACGAACTCAACAGGCTGCCACATTGAAAGGAATATTGACAACTCGTAAAGAAGGAACAGCACACCAACCAATATGAATGCAGACCATCAAGCAGACTTAATCACCCCGGAACATGATAATTGCCACATTCTGAAATCAATAACAGAATGGAAACAAGTGACAATCCCCAAAAAAGGACTATCTATTCTCCACATCAACATCAGAAGCAAATACACAAATACTGGCTGACCCTGCAAGCTTATCTGAAGGAAGATATAGACGAAATAGACATTTTAATATTGACTGAAGTATCTACGACAAACGAAGAGGCATCCACCTACCAAATGCCACACTTCTAACAACACAAACACTGCAGACAAACAAAACGAGGCGGTGGTATAATAATGTTTACCAAACGTAAACTAGAAGTAACAGACATAAACTATAAATTAGAATACACAGAAAACATATGCATCGAAATTAAAAACATAAAAACAAGAAAACTCCCTGATATTAAACGCAATATAGAGACCACCCAACTTAAGCACCACAAAATTCCTAGAAGAACTAAACAGATGGCTTTCAGCCACGGAACTAGGCACCTCAGAATACTTGATAATAATAGGAGACATTAATATAAACATTAGGAACATAAATAGCAAAACAGAACAATACCTAGGACCTATTATCGGCATATAATATAACCCCATCCATACAGTCGTATACACGAGAAGAGATAGTCGGAAACACAACAACCTCATCTTGCATCGATCATATAAATATAAGGGCCCCTCCAAATAGCCACACAGCAGCCGTCATAACATACAAACTGGCTGACTATTATTTCACAGCATTACAGTTATACACTGAACCAGAACCCATAAAAATCACTGAGACTACAAAAGAGTATTATAGCATTCTAAACGAAACAATAATAAACGATTAACCCAGATAAATAGACCATGCAGAAGGCATCTTTAGACTCTGCTGAAGCTGTATATAATAATCTTAAACTAACATTTAATGAAATATATAACAAAGCATTAACAAAAATAAAAATACGCCCCCAAACGAAACCAAATCAGCATTTTGTGAACTCTGTACAAAAGTTACAAGAAACAACCTTTCCTCACACAAACGCACATTCTCCACTAGGTCCACAAGAAACCCAGGCGATGTGGTTCCCCACAGTAACAAAAGAAGAACTAGCACTGGCAATTCAACAAATTAACCCTAACAAAGGACCGGGGATAGACGGAATCAGACCAAAAGACATCAAGAAACACTCAACCAACCTACTTCCAGTTATACAAAGACTGTTAAATAAAATCTTCGAAACGGGACTCATACCTGAAACACACAGAAGACTGCATTAATCAAACCCATACACAAACAGGGAAAACGAAACATTATAATTACAGACCCATCGCCACGTTGTCTGTAATCAAACAAATCATGTAGCGCTTCGTGCATCAGAAACTCTCCACATGCGTTGAAAAATTTCAAATCATACCCAAAACACAATATAGCTTTCAAAAAAATAAAGGAACAGCAACACTCCTGGAAGATTTCACAGATCTAATAAACGCTGCATTGGATGAAAACATAATAACATTAGTTGTATTCATTGACCTAACAAAAGCATTTGACACACTACCACACAAAACCTTGTTAACGAAACTAACCCATATCGGAATTGGAGGTCGTCTACTCCAGTGGTTTAAAGCATACTCGAAAAACAGAACGCACACCACACGTATAGGATCAGCATACAGCAAAGAGGTACATGTAACCTGTGGAGTACCGCAAGGAGCTGTCCTGTCTTCCATTCTATTTAACATATACACACACGACATAAACCAACTCGCCCTAAAAAGTAAAATCTTCCAGTACACAGACGACACGGCCATAGTATCCATTCACAACAATGCAAACATCGCTTACACAAATATGCAACACGACATCAATCAAATCAATAACTGGTTAACCGAAAACGGCATATATATATAAACCCTGGAAAAACAAAGCTAATGGTTTTCAAAAAACCCCAAACCCTGCCCATAGAAACTAAATATCTCACTATCCGTAATTCATCCTCCTATACACAAAGCACAGAACCTAAAATCACAACCATCACACAGGTGAAAACAAAACGCTATCTCGGACTTCACTTCAATGTTGATCAAAGTTGAAATAGCCAGACAAACTACTTACATACCAAGCTTAGGATAATAGCAATCAAACTATACAGATTAAAAGACATTGCCCCAACCCACATAAAATTATTAATCTATAAAGCATTATGTTAAAACATTATAAGATATGCAATCACATCATACGCATTCTGCGCAGACAACAGACGTAAGAGGCTACAATGGTTGCAAGATAATATGGCAAAACTGATCTTCTGGGATCAGTTGTGCCATTTTATGGTAAAACTGACCGACATTTATGCAAGAAGCACGGACAAAACACAAAATATTTAAGGTGAAACACTTATGCCACTACACAGTAATGTTAAAACGTTACTACAGTCCAACATATAGAGTATCCAGAAGAACATATCAAATAACAAGACCACAGTCAACAGACTACATAACATATAAGTACAATCACTACGGCAAAGCCACCCGAAATGTCTACGTACCTGACATGATAAACGAACTGCCGATCGACAACCTAGGAGCATATAGAGAGCTGAAACAGGCGCTGTATAAATATTATAATAGCGACAATGAAAATTAGAGCAATTCCTAAATAATAATATTTAGGAATTGGTTTAATAAACCAATTCCTGTTTCTCTCTATCTCCCCACGCACGCACGCACGCACGCACGCACGCACGCACACACACACACACACACACACACACACACACACACACACACACACACACACACACACACACACACACACACACACACACACACACGTATGACAAACCCCATTTCAAACACCATCACTACAAGAACACAAAGAAACAAACACACCATGTCTAAATCCAACCCTATTTGCACAAAAAAAAAAAAAAAAGTTAAACTGTAATAGCAGTTGAAGTCTTCCAAGCACGTACCAACGAACAGAAAAATCAACACCTGGCTTGCAACCAGTATAGAAACATAACCATGAAACTACCATCATCTATTATCTTCCTCAGATAAGCTCTACTAAGCTTCGAGGAAGAAAAATTATTAACTTGCAAGTATCTGTTATTCACAATTGTAACGTGTTATAAATATTATATATATATATATTTATTACAGCAGCTATGTATGCAAATTATCTGAGACATAAAAAAAATAAATAAAATAAATAAATAAAAAATAAATAAATTATTATTATTATTATTATTATTAATATTATGTATATTCTATATTCAAAAATTCTGTATAATCTTCATTAGAATATTAGAAGAACATGTGTTATAAATATAGAATATAAAGGCAAACAAGTTTTTTAAAAATTTTAATTGAAATCTAATGTAGAAAATGTAGCACTTTGTGCCGAATTCTCTAAAAGTATAAGTTGCAATGTCACTCAAGATGTTTATTGTATGTGTAAATATTTTAGCAGATCAATAAAAATATTATCATATCAAAAAAAAATAAATAAATAAATATCTCATAAAAGCCAGCAGACTGAAAAAAACCAGTTGTCAAGGATTTAAATGCATCGCAAGATAATACGCCAATCTTTCTCTCTGAGTATTAACACCTTCAATCAGAATCTTTTGAACCAAGCAAGAAAAGAAAAAGCAGAAAAAAGTATCATTTTTTATGGATCAAAGACGGCAAAACATTCTTGAGAAAGTCACAGACTTCAAAGTCTATACAAATGAAAAGCTCGGAAGATATAGATAGGTTGCCAGAGTGAAACAAAAGACTCCAACTTAGTTCAATAAGATCTCAACACAACAAAAATGAATCTGAATCAACAGATAGATGTAATTACACCAGAATACATCAGTAATTGTACTTTCGAATAGCTTGATGCATGGAAACAACACACAGTCGAAGCGAGAGGTCTCTCAATCTTGCATATTAACATCAGAAGCATCCGAAAACATTGGTTATTGTTACAGGTTTATCTGAGGAATTACACGGATATTATTGATATATTGATTCTAACAGAAATATCCACAACTAATGACGAAGCGACTGCGTTCCAAATTCCAGGCTTCCTACAACATAGATCATGTCGCCAAACAAAAAGAGGGGGTGGATTAGTAATATTTATCAAACAAAAACTAATAGCAAAAGAAACGGCCTGTCAGTTTGAGCATGCTGAAACCTTTTGCCTGGAAATCACTAATACCACCAATAGACAGCATCCCATAATACTAAATGCTATTTAGAGGCCACCAAACCTAAACATGATAAAATTCTTGCAAAACTCAATTGCTGCCTTTCACACCAAGAAATATGCTCAACCAAATACATATTGATAATTGGCGAAATAAACATAAATATTTCAAACGAAAACCAGAACAACACTGTACAATACCTAGACACGCTATCCATGTATAATCTAATACCAACAATAACATCATGTACTAGAGAAGACATATTTGGAAATACTATCACAGCCTCCTGTCTAGATCATATAAACATCCAAGCACCACAAAACTGTTATGCTGCATCAGTCATAAAGTGCAAAGTAGCAGACCATTACTTCACAGCTCTAAACCTGCACACCAAGACAATATCCATGCAATGTCTCACAGACGAAAAGGGACAGAAAACAATAATAGACGAAGAAATAGTCAACCACGAAATAAGAAAAACAGACTGGAACTCCTGGCATCAGATTCAGCAGATATCTTATACAACAACATTAAACTCACACTGGAGGAAATATATAAAAAAGCTACAAAGAAAGTCAGAATTCGTTCAAAAACCACACAAAATCCTTGGATAAGACAAACCTTAATCATAGAAGTACACAGAAAGGACGCTTTATGGAAAGAATTAAAGCGATATCCAAATAACACAGCTTTAAAAACTGAATATAAGATAACAAAGAATCGTCTTACAACACAAATCAGAAATGCAAAAAGAAGCTACTACAGAGACAAACTAACCTCTGCACAAAACAACATGAAACAAACCTGGCATCTGAGTAGTAGGGGTCCCACTAGTGACCAAATGCTTCCGGTGGGCGTGGCTTTTCCCTGAGGGTATATGTGTCAATGGCTTCAGCTCCTAGTAGGGGTGACGGTTCTGACCAAATGCTTCCAGTGTGCGTGGCTTCCTGACGTCCTTGTGAGTGACGTCATGAGTTTGGAATGTTAGGAATTTCGCTGTGGGCATATGTGTGAATGGCTTCAGTTCTTGTGTTTTGGTTCGCATATTGAATTGTGGGGGTTTTTTGGTTCGCCTATGGAATTATGGGTGATGATAGAGATAAGGATTCATGTTGTGATTGATTGATGGGAAACTTTAAACCAAATGCTTCCGGTGTGCGTGGCTTCCTGCGTCAGGAATTTCCCTGTGGGCATATGTGTCACTGGCTTCAGTTCTTGTGTTTTGGTTTGTTTGTAAATAAATGTCGTCATTTGTAAATAAGTGACGTTGTTGTTTTGAATGGAAAAGGGAGATATATTAGAGATAAGGATTCGTGTTGTGATTGGTGGGACAGTTTAAACCAAATGCTTCCGGTGTGCGTGGCTTCGTGAGTCTGGAATTTCCCTGGGAGCATATGTGGTCAATGGCTTCAGTTCTTGTGTTTTGGTTTGTTTGTAAATAAATGTCGTCATTTGTAAATAAGTGACGTTGTTGTTTTGAATGGAAAGGATGATATCAGTGGATAAGAAATCGTGTCGTGATTGTTGGGACACTTTAAACAAGATCAAGATCAAGAAAGATAAGGAATCGTGCCGTGAATGTTTGTTGTTAGTTGTAAATAAGTGACGTTACTGTTTTGAATGGGAAGGATGATTTTAGTGGTTAAGTAATCGTGTCATGATTGGTGGGACACTTCTGACAAGATCAAGATCAAGATAACATTAGGATTAGTGACGTGAATGTTTGTTGTTATTGAGTTTGGAATGATAATTTAATTTAACTATATTCTATGTCACACAAACATACAGTTTTTTTTCTTCTATAGATGATTGTACTAATTTCCGATACATTTTGGGTATTTCTTTCCTCTTAAAGTGTGGGAATTCTTAGAGAAGTCATGATGGCTCTCGTGTTTCGAGTTTTTCTGAATAATTAATTATATACTTAAAAAACTAAATATACTTAATTATATACTTAAACATACTCTAACAGCAAATCATAAAAAACTGGTTTTTTATGATAACGTTTAGGAAAAAACGCGTTTTTTATGAAAATTTTTTGGAAAAAAAATAAAAAAACGCGTTATCATAAAAAACCAGTTTTTTAATTTTTTTTTCCCAAAAAAGTTATCAGTATCAATTGGATGTGACATCACTAAAAGATATCCGCAAACGATGAGCTCACTCATCTCCACTAGGCTGAGCAGACATCTTCTGGAGAAGAGGGGATGGTGAGAGACTAGGGTGATGGGGTTAGGTGGGGGGATCATTGCAGGGAAGACATCTGTCACCCTCTGTGATATCACAGAATGAGAGACATATGTTCCCCAGAAATATCCAAACACATAACAACATTGTTGTCATGTTTTGTTTGGCTATGGAATTGTGGGTGATGTTTTTGAGATAAGATATCTTGGAATTTTCCCAGGGTGACACACATCCATCATTGTCGTCATGGTTTATCCAACACCATGTAGAAACATGTCCGTGAATCATCTGCGCAAAAGTTTCGTTTTGGAAGGAACGGTCAGGGTTAAGGGTCAGGTAAACAGTACTATAAGGAAAAATAAACGAGTCAAGTGACTTTTCAGTTACGACAATTAGTTCATCCTGTGAAGTTGTCGTATTGTGTTGTGGTGATTGGTATCCAGGAAAGTAAAGTAAAGTAAAATAATGGGTGAGCCACAAAAGTCATTGAAATTTTCTTTCTTAAGGAAAATAGCACGAGACAAAACTCTTCACCTAGCTCTAAAAGGATGGAAACCGATTATTATTTTAGAAGACACGTACATTGTGATGTATTTATCCGGACCACTTGGGAAAAATTATGCAGGAAGTAGTCTGATATCCTCAGCTACTTGCAAAGAAGAGTTGACTATGAAATGGACCTCAGTGCATGTTATATTCTGAAATGCCAAGATGGGGAACTAATACTTGATGATACAGGAGCTGATGGAAGTAAGGTATTTTCTATTAGTTGTGAAGAAGCTGAGAGATTTTCAACAAAAATGTACGACATTGATAATCATTTACTATTTTTGGAAACTGAATTACCATCTGTTCATATAATTGGAAAAATTATCGCCCAACATTTAAATTCATCAATGGTAAAATTAGACTTTCAAAATTTTATCCAATTCGATAAAGATTCTTTATTTTGGGACATTTACGAACATTTTACAAAAACTGTTTGTGTATATTTGCTGACAAAAGAATACACAGAATGTTTAGCGAGGCATGGTGTCATTTCCACACTGACACAATATCAAATGTATGGAAGTGTGGTTACCATGGTATCTGATTTAAAAATTCTATTGCATGACCAGCTATTTTGATGTAATGTAACCAAGAAACAGTGAGTAACAAAAATTTTATTCATTGAACTCTTTGGAAAATGTTAAGAGTCTAAACTAAATATTGTGAAATATTTTTAGGTAATTACATGTTTCGAATTTTTCTCAGTGAATATACTTGTAAATAGTTTTTCAGCAAAATAAAATGTGCATTTGTAAACTTAAATGAACAAAGATGTGTGTTTTTGTTGTTGTGTTTTTCCACAGTGAATTTTTACTCAGTTATTCTGATTAGATCTTGATATTTAAATCCACAACTTTATATCTTAATGCAATTCTGTTTAATTATTTAAAAAAAATCACAACTGTGAAATTAATGCCAGGACAGGAAAAAAAAAAAAAAGTGTTGAAAACGAAAATCCACATATTGATTATTTTAGAAATTGTCTAATGCTACCTTTTGACATTATTTGAGTTATCTGAAAACAAATCGTTCACATAATCGAAAATCCGAACTGTTAGAATTTGGTTATTTTTACAGAGAGTGAGAAAGAGAGAGAGAAAAAGAGAAGCACTTAATTAAACCAACAAAACGTGAGGTTAACACTTCTTTAAAGTTTGGCTTAAAGAAAATGTTTGTACTCTACAGATAACACATATACAAATTTTACCTTTCCCTACACAAAGTAAGATAAAAACACACCAACAGTATATCCAACAGCATGTGAAAACATGTCGTTGAGTCATCTGCACAAAAGGTTCATTTTTAAGGAACGGTCAGGGTAGGGGATGGTAAGTGTAAACAGTACTATAAGAAAATACCAGAGAGTCGAGTGACTTTGGACTTAAGGTAATCGTTCATCCACTGCAGCTGCTGTTTTGTGATTTGTGTTTGGTAATGCATAAATAATGGGTGAGCCACAAATTCTTTGAAAGTTTCTTTGTGAAAAGTTGTAATTCTTTAGAATTTGGTAAACAAATGTTACCATAAAGTATACGATCAGAGCTAATAATCAGTGAAATAATAATAAATAACTATTTATTTGTGGTGCCATATGAAGTAATCGAAGAAGAAGAATGAAGGAAAACGATTATGAAAAATCGACAGTGGGTGAAAAATACGAATTTTCAGTTATCATTGGGATAATTTATGTACAATTTTTGTTGAATAAGAGTTCAAATTTATTTCCTAAAGAAAGTTGTATTTCTGATGTAATTAGTGTAAGATATGCATTGACAAAATCACCTTGTAGTTGGAAAGAATTACTGAAAGAGTTAAAAAACAGAATTCTTGGTTAATAAAATATAACCATCAGCTGAAGTGGGAAATTGCTTCACTAGCTATGGACAAACTAAGAGATTGAATGATAGAATCAACATGCAAATATCATATATTACTTGCCAAAGGAAGAGAAAAATCAAAAACATTAACGAAGTTAATAGGGAGACGTTTCTTGATTTAAATGAAATTGGATGTCCAAAACGTGAAAACATAACGTGTACTTTTAAATGCTTTTGGAAACATAACAAAAGATTCTGTGCTTTTAATAATTCTCTGAAGTATACGTATTGAATTCGAAGAAATAAATACACAACCCTTAATTTTACTACAGTAATAAATTCTCAATGAACGCCAAATGAAAAATTAACTTTCAGATGAGAATCACATTGTCAAAACCATACGATGGCAATTTCACAACCATGGAAGAACCTTTGATGTATTTTCAATTTATTTATTTTCTGTATTGTTAGATTCAGTAAATACAATTGTAAATAATATTTCGTTCAATAAAATGTGTAAATTTAAATGAACAAATTGGGTGTCGTATATGTGTTATACAAATTTAAGAAGGAAGATAACATTTTTTTTTTTTTTTTCCTTGTGAAATTTCATGCCACAAAGTAACCAGAGAATTTTTTTTTTTTTGATTCTTTGAATTAAAAGTCTTATTTGTTCATTATCTACAAACAAGGTTAATGAAAATTAACAGTGTGGGAAAATAATTCAGAAATAAATTCTACTTACAGAAATAGGTTAATAGCACAAGGAATCGAAGGTAAAATTAATAGTTATATTGGTAATTTCCCAACGGAAACCAAGAGTTCGAAACAAAAAACACGATTTCTCACCTACGTACAACAAAATGTGACCGGATAAGACTTAATGAGAAATATACAGTGTTGGAAAATAAATTCACATATACTTTATATATTTATTAATTCTGCTCAGTTATTCTGTTAGAATATGACCTGTAAAAGTAAAATACAGAAAATAACGAATCAATTTGAAAAAAAAAAGAATAATTTCACTTGTCAAAATTCCATACTCTAACAGCAATCGGAATTCGAAACCGGAAATAACACTTACCCTAAACAAAACGGCACATAGACTTTCCCACCAAGGTTGGGCATCTTTAAGAAAAGACTTAATGAGAAATATTCAGTGTTGGAAAATAAATTCACATATACTTTATATATTTATTAATTCCACTCAGTTATTCTGTTAGAATATGACTTTCAAAAGTAAAATACAGAAAATAACCAATCAATTTGAAAAAATAATAATAATAATTTCACTTGTCTGAATTCCATACTCTAACAGCAATCTAAATTAACATTAAATGTAAGCATTAATTTACTACACCAATGAATGCCGACGGTAACGAAGAATGAATAATTTTCATTCAAACATGTGGATACTAATCCCTTAGTCATATGTAAGTATTTGAGAAATATCCAAACTTGAGGAAATGCTACCTTTTGAACAATACCCCAATTTACGGATATGACTCATGTCATCCCCTTTGAAGAAAAGCGCTCGCTGGGGATATTGCAATGTCGAAACCTCACCATCTATGGTCCGTAATCGAAAGGACAAAGTAACTAGTTCAAGTTACAGTATTTACAGAAATTTCATTCTTTGTGGTTTTTTTGTTTGTGTTCTGTTTTGGATATAAAATTGAACTATTTTGGAATATTCGTATTTAGAAGAGTCATCTGGAGAGCTGTAAGTACTTTTTTAACTTAAACATAACTGATCGCATGTTGTTTGGTAAGCGTAATTCTAATACTGAATAGTTTTTTGTTTTTTTTTTCCATAAGAATAATCATAGGGTATATATTAGATTATCAACATGGATACATTAGCGATTTTTTATATCTAATATGTATATGTGTGTGTGTGTTTAAGGACAGGTTTTCTAAGTGTATAATTAATTATTCAGAAAAACTCGAAACACTCGAAACTCGAAACGTCAGGACGCCACACCCACCGGAAGTATTTGTTCAGAACCGTCACCCCTACTAGGAGCTGAAGCCATTGACACATATACCCTCAGGGAAAAGCCACGTCCACCGGAAGCATTTGGTCACTAGTGGGGCCCCTACTACTCATCTGATTAATGAGATGCTAGATTGTGTTCCCAATGCCACCGCCTCCGAAACCATAACACACAGCTTCATGAAAGACACAAAACCTATCCAACAACTAGCAAATGACTTTAACCAATACTTTGCAGACTCCATCCAAGAACTGCACAGAGATATTCCCCTAATCACAAAACCTCACCCTCCACTTCTACCACAATCAAAACAGACATTATGGTTCCCAGTCATAACAGAAGCAGAACTTCTCTCTGCAATACATCAAATCAAACGAAACAAAGGCCCAGAAATTGTTGGTATAAGACCTAAAGATATAAAGCAAAATGCAACTAGTTTAAGTCCTATCCTACGAAAATTAATAAATACAATTATGTAAAACAGGACAGATACCAAGTATGCTAAAGACCGCCATAATCACACCCATATACAAAGATGGAAAAAGAAATTTAATCAGCAATTACAGACCAACAGCAACATTACTAATTATCAATCAAATTATGGAGTGGATCATACTGAAGAAACTCACAGCATACACAGAGAACTTTCATATTATCCTCAAAACAAAATATGGTTTTCAGAAAAATAAGGGAACAACATCTCTCTTGGAAGACTTTACAGATATAATTAATACCGCCTTAGACAAAAACAAAATTGCCATGGTAGTCTTTATAGATCTAACTAAAGCATTCGATACACTTACACATCAAACCTTGTTAGAAAAGCTGAGGCATGTTGGAATAGATGGGCCTCTTCACAGGTGGTTTACAAACTACCTTCAAAATAGAAAGCATATCACCGTTTCGGGTAAAACCGAAGCAGAGAGCTACTATTATCCTGTGGAGTACCAGAGGGAGCTGTACTCTCCCGAACTCCATTCAACATTTACACGGACGCTATTAATCAGCTACCATTCAAAGGTAAGATATTCCAATACGCTGACGATACAGCAATAATATCCATCCACAATAACGCAAGCATAGCCCAAACAAATATGCAACATGAGTAGTAGGGGTGGCTCTTCTGACCAAATGCTTCCAGTGGGCGTGGTTTTTCCCTGAGGGTATATGTGTCAACGGCTTCAGCTTGGAGGTTCTGACCAAATGCTTCCGGTGGGCGTGGCTTCCTGACGTCATTGTGAGTGGCGTCATGAGTTTGGAATGTTTGGAATTTCCATGTGGGCAAGTGTGTGTGAATGGCTTTAGTTCTTGTGTTTTGGTTCGCGTATGGGATTATGAGTGATGGTTGAGATAAGGATTCGTGTTGTGATTGGTGGGACACTTCTGACCAAATGCTTCCGGTGGGCGTGGCTTCCTGACGTCATTGTGAGTGACGTCATGAGTTGGGAATGTTTGGAATTTCCATGTGGGCAAGTGTGTGAATGGCTTCAGTTCTTGTGTTTTGATTTGCGTATGGGATTATGGGTGACAGTTGAGATAAGGATTCGTGTTCTGGTTGGTGGGACAGTTTAAACCAAATGCTTCCGTATTAAATCAGAATAAACAAAATATGCGACTACACCCCTCTTTATATCAACTGGATATTTCCCTGTGATTGTACCTTTCAGTTTAACACCAATCTGATTAAAACCCAGTAGAAGACCCAAACCCGAGGCCTCCTTGGGAAACAAAAGGTTGTAATCTTTTGGCACTGTCAGAGAAATAGTGTTGTTTGGGTTCTTTTTTCTAGTAATCACAGAACTCACATCAAACATTGTGTGTGGTGTGAGGTTATAACTATGTACAAGGGTCGGCAATACATTTGTATAACTTGTACTTTGAGTATACGTCATCCACTTGTAGATCTTTGTTTTCAATGTTCTGATAAATCTTTCTGCAATGGGTGCTTTCATTTCGCTCCTGGTCGTGTTGAAATGAATATTATGGTTTTTAAACAATGCACGAACTTTCTTGAAGAAGTTGAGAGGGTGAATTGTAACTGCCATGGGGAATCTTGTACACTTTGTAAAATTCTTTACACTTTTCGAAAACTTTATTTCCTGTGATGTTGTCGGTATTGTTCACTCCTCCACCAATTGCATGTATCATATGAAACTCATCGTAACAGGAATCTATGTTATTAAATTCTCCCGGAAGATGAATTTCGGCAAGAGCAACTTCCCATTTACCTTTAAGTCTGATCTCGTGTGGTAATTCCACTTGAAATTTCGTTTGCGTGTTTGTAGGAAACATTTTCATACTGGCATTACTGGGGAGGGTTAAGTAAAACATCTTCGCTACGAATCCAAGAATTATACGATGAGGGATAACCGAGCCACTTAACAAAATACTGAAGCTTTCCTTTCTGTTTGCGCTGCTTAAGTACTTGTTTGATTAGATACACGTCTTCCGGAAGTTCATTGGGTATATTAGCCTTTTGCAGTTGAGGTTCATAGAAAGTTCCCTCCACTATCTCTCCGTCCCTACTGCGAACTCTATATACTACAGGGTTTCTATTAATAACCTGAGCAATAGTGAAACAATTCTCGTGTCCAGTTACCCCAATACCCTTTTCTAAATTTGTGGGTGTCATCACTTAAAACCACACTATCACCTACTTGAAATTTTGGATTGGTAGTCTCCTCTTGGGTTCCATACAAATATTTCCAAACACGATCCTTGTTGTGAAGGTTAACTTGGGAAGGAGCCATACCGATAGTGCTGTGTGGTGTGAGGTTATAACTATGTACAAGGGTCGGCAATACATTTGTATAACTTGTACTTTGAGTATACGTCATCCACTTGTAGATCTTTGTTTTCAATGTTCTGATAAATCTTTCTCCAATGGGTGCTTTCATTTCGCTCTTGGCCGTGTTGAAATGAATATTATGGTTTTTAAACAATGCACGAACTTTCTTGTTGCAAAATTCTTTTCCTTGATCAGTGTTTATATAACATGGCACTTCCTCTTTAAAAATAGACTCGAAAGTATTAACAACATCGTCTGCTGATTTCTTCTTCACTGTTCGAACCCACGCAAATCGGGAAAAACAATCAATGCATACAAGAAGGAAACACACACCCCCATTCTCTTATGTAAGGGATGATATATCTGCCAAATCACATTGAAAATTGTGTAAAAGTGTCGGGACTTTGATTTGATTGCGTTTAAACTTTCTTCTAATGGGTTTATGTCTCACATAAGTAGGTTGTGTTGCGAACCAACTTTTCACGGTTTCATGTGGCAAATTTGTATGTTTCTGTAAAGCTTTGATACTTCCAAAACTAACTACTGTATTAGGATTATAGTAATCTGCTAACTTTTCCATTACTATCAATGATTTTTTTTTCTTTGCCGGTGAAATTCAAGAAACATCGCAAAAGTGGCAGTTACTTGCTTTTATAGCAGTACTGCTAATATTAATGACCGGAGAAATTTCCATAATCATTTGGGAAGTGGTATCAAAGTCAGGCAATCAAACTTGCCTCATCAAAGAAATGTTACGCCAAGAAAAACACCATTTGCATTGGTGATATATGTAAATTCAATTCCTATTTCTTACATATTGCAATGTAATAATATCTGTGAAATAAATATGTAAACTTAAAAGAACAAACAGTGTCTTTGATGTGTTATGTATGTTTAAGTAAGAACACTTTTGAAATAACCATGAATACACACACGATTTGTTTATTTATTTAGTTATTTATTTATTGAACTTTAAGATCTTACTCTTAGACAAATCAAAATATCCGGATGAATTATGAATAAAATATGAACTTGATTAGAATATGAATATAGAAGAAAATACAGATGAGGTATGGAAAAAAAAAAAGTATGTGTGTTTGTGTGACATCAGTATATAATTAATTATTCAGAAAAGCTCGAAAGATTGCCGCAATCACGACTTACTCTAAGAATTCCCACCCTTTAACAGGAAACAAATACCCCAAATGTATTGGAAAATTAGTACAAACATCTATATAAAATAAAATAAAAAAAAAACCGTATGTTTGAGTGACACCAGTATATAATTAATTATTCAGAAAAATCTAATCACAACAGCCATCACGACATACTCTAAGAATTCCCACAGACGACAATGACGGATGTGTGTCACCCTGGGAAAATTCAAAGATATCTTATCTCAAAACATAGCCCACAATTCCATAGCCAAACCAAAATACAACATAAAGACATAACGTCACGATTCTTATCTCTAAATATCACCCATCACACCACGTGATGTCCCCCACAGACGAAGGCCCCAGCGAAATTCCAAACTCAATAACAACAAACTTTCACGTAACGATTCCTTATCTTATCTTGATCTTCATCTGGTCAGAAGTGTCCACCAATGACAACACGATTACTTATACACACATATATTTCCCTTTCCATTCAAAACAATAACGTCACTTATTTACAAATGACGACATTTATTTACAAATAACAAATGACGTCACTGATATTCATCTGACAACAACCAAACATTCCACACCCACGAAGCCACGCACACCGGAAGCATTTGGTTTAAACTGTCCCACCAACCACAACACGAATCCTTATCTCAACCATCACCCATAATCCCATACGCAAACCAAAACACAAGAACTGAAGCCATTCACACACTTGCCCACATGGAAATTCCAAACATTCCAAACTCATGACGTCACTCACAATAACGTCAGGAAGCCACGCCCACCGGAAGCATTTAGTCAGAACCTCCAAGCTGAAGCCAGTGACACATATACCCTCAGGGAAAAGCCACGCCCGCCGGAAGCATTTGGTCAGAAGAGCCACCCCTACTACTAACATGACATAAATCTTATCAAAAAATGGCTCACGAAAAATCCCATATACCTAAACTCAGTAAAGAAAAAATTGATGATATTGAGAAATCCTCTGACTCGACCAGTTGAAAACAAATATATAACCATCCAACATCCACTTTCAACATAAAAAACACAAAGAAGAATAAAACCACTACAATCACTCAGGTTGAATCAATATGATACCTTGGAATTTACTTCGATGCAGATATGAACTGGAATAGCCACATAAACCATCTACACAACAATCCCCTAACAATAACAGGCAAACTCTACATGTTGAAAGACATAGTTCCCATACGCCTAAAAACACTAATATACAAAGCACTATGCCAAAATATACTAAGATACGCTATAACAACGTATGCTTTCTGTACAGCCTACAAATTAAACAGATTAATGTCGCTACAGTACAAAATGATAAAACTGATCTTTTGGGAACAAAGGGAAAATAACGACCTCCTATACATTCCGATGTCAGAACACAAAATACTGACAGCAAAACATTTATGTCACTATGCAGCTTTGCTAAAACATTATTTCGATGCCAACTACAGGTAGTCAGAAATACATACCGTATAACAAGACTTCAGACTACTAATTATATCACATATAAATACAATAATGCGTGAGTGCGCGCGCGCGAATTTCTGAACATTGATTTCGTAGGTTACCAACACAGTAAAAAAAACAATAAATAATAACCAACTGGTGTCTTCCTCAGATAAGCTTACATATACGCTTCGTGGATGAAAGCAGAGAAAATAGATCTCATCCAAGATATATCATATGTAATCAAATGTATGTAATGTGTGTAATAACTGTAACAAAACTGTAACAAAAATTCTAGAAAAAATAACACACAAAAGACTACAGCACTATTTACAGAAGTACAACATCATCTCACAAAACCAATACGACTTTCAGAAAACAAAAAGCACCATTACTTTATTAGAAGACATCGCCGATATACAAAGCTTTCGACAAAAACAAGTACGCCGTCCTTATACTGCTGGACCTAACCAAAGCATTTGACACAATTGAACATGACATACTACTCACCAAACTATATTCAATAGGTATAAGAGGAACACTGCCTACATGGTTCAAGAACTACCTCTCAAACAGGACACAAGTAACAAAAATAGGTACATGTCACAGTCGGAATATACAAGTAAAACAACTCAAGGTGGTTTACTTGTATACACCTGCCAATGTTCCTATTTCAAGTACCTCAAGGTGCCATATTATCACCCACTCTATTCAACATATATATTAACAGTGTTCATAACATATCCATAAGAATTCAAATATTTCAATACGCAGATGACACTGCACTACTAGCAATCCACACAGACATCAACACAGCTCTCTACAAAGCACAACAAGACCTAAACGAAATCACAACACAGTTCCACCAAAACGTAATTCTAATCCACGGCACCAAAACACAGATGTTGATAATACACAACCCAAGAATCATACGCCCCGCATTACTATCGCTATTTTGTCACACATACCGTTGCATTAACAACAAAAACACAACTCCCAATGTTCCGCAATCAAACCTGTAACACCCGCAAAATACCTCGGTCTCTGTACAGATTCCCACCTTAAATGAAAAAAACATATAGAATATCTACACACCAAACCCCGAATCATCGCCACTAAACTCTTCTATGTTAAAGACATTAATCCACTAAAAAAAAAACTCCTATATCACGGTATCTGCGAATCCCTACTCAGCTACGGAAAAACAGTTTATGCAAATACATTAAACAGCCACCTAACAAAATTAGAAACATTACACAGGAAAATTGTATTTTAAGAATCAATCTGGACACCTTACACGCAACAACCAATATCCGACAAACACATGGCGATACACGAATTCCGAGCATTAACTATCTGAAACACTACATGACATTAACAAGGAATTACTTCAACATCACCTATCGAAACAACAGAGAAATATATCGTATAACACGACCTACAACAACTCTCTACATCCCCACACCCTTCAACAGCTCAAACTGCTCTTTTGTGAGATCATATCAGATACCCACGCAACTCAACAACCTACCAAGAAAGTTAAAATACGTAGATAACTACAGAACATTAAAAAACGAACTCTGGAAAATATACCAACAAAGTTAAGAAACCACTAACACTAATATACACATCACAAATCACTAGCATCCAATGCCTACATCCCATACATAAACAGTAGCAACAACATAAATAGCGAAGGCTAATTCCCACTCTCTTCATAAAAGCTAATCCAAGCTTCGAAGTAGGTGAGATTAACTTTCCTCACTCATCTTGAAGTAATCCTTATAAACAAATGCAGAAATGTGTTTGTATAATCACTCTTTCTCAAAGTTAAAAAAAAATTATACCAAAAATTCTGTATAATCTTCATTGGTAATATTAGAAGAACATGTGTTGTAAATACATAATATAAAAGCAGATGAGTATTATTAAAAATTTTAATTGCAATCCAATGTATGAATTGCAGCATTTAGTGCTGAACTCTGTAAAATTATAAGGTGCATTGTCACACAAGATATTTATTGAATGTATAGATATTTTAACAATCAATAAATTATAAATTATATTTTAAAAAAAAGTTTGAATGACTCTCATCTACAAAATACTATAGATTTGTTGTGTATTAATGCTCTTGGTAGAGCAAGGGTTAGAAAATCCGGAAACATTCCTCTAAAGAGCAAGTATGGGAGTTTCTCCGGTCAACCCAGGAGACATTAAGTAGGTTAGTAGGGTCACATCCGAATATGAAATTCATCTAACGCTAAACAGTAGATGACATCACGACCTATTGCACGAGAGTGGTTCGAAATATACTCGCAAATAAAGCCAACAAACTGAAGAACTTTTCCTCTTGTTGAGGAGCATTTTCCCGATTGCCTTTTGAATTATCAATCCGGGGTAACTAACACTGACTAAGACTGAGATACATTTAAGAATATTATAATTTAAAAAATCCAATTAAGGGTATTGCAACGGTGTATTAAGTTCATTCATTGTATATTATATTCGAGCGATTCTATACGAGACTGGTGAAATCACATTTAGTTTAAAGAGTATATATTTCCAATTGGACACGTCAGGTAGTGAAATCAGCAATCCCAAGTGGAACTGGAATCCCTCCACCCACCCCCAAAAAACAAAGACTCGTCCAATCTTGTAATGTAATGAAAGTCTGTGTTTAAGCCTCTAATTATTTTAGAATTATTGAATCTTGTGTATATTTTTCCATAGGTGTATCATAAATGGATTATCAAGCCGTCCGTGGAGGCCAGAATCCGTACTGTTAACTAGTGTTTCGATTAGGTTTAGAATAAACTGACTGTTCAGGACTTCCATTATTTTACAAGCGACATACGATTGCTAAAGATATGATGAGTAGTTTGACACTGGCTTCTTTCTTCAACGGACTGAACATGCGCTTGTTTCCATGTTTATTGGTAATTGCTAAATTTCTTGTAGGTCACAGCCGACCTTTGATATTCGGTGATATCAAGAGAACTAGTCTTTTTAATATCAATATTCATTAGTCAAGTGATATCTTTCCGGTAAATATTCACGAGACTCTGTAGAACGTTTCTGGTTTAATAGGAGATAGTTTACTTTGTTCGTATAAACTGGAGCCGCAAAGAAAATAGATGGGTATTATCGAAGCCAGAGAAGGTGAACTACGACGGTTCTAGATTTATCATTGGAAAAATCTGCTGATTTCTGTAAAACCTCTGTGGTAGAAATTGGGCATATTTTGAGAAGACTTATTTCTCAATTAACGTTAACTACCTGTCTTAATCTCCCAAAATAAACTAAAAAATAATACTAATAAAAAAAAAAACAATTTTATTTTAAGCAGAAAGCGATGGTTTTGTTTAAAAATAAAGTTATAGTAGAAAAGTACGGAAAAAGTAATCGGAGAGAGAGTAAGCAATATTTACCTTAAAGTTCTTCGGAATGGAACCATTTCTGCAATAATGGGGATAAAGTTCACAAAACTGGATGGGATTCTCAGGAGTGTAGCATTCTTCCGGATAATCATCACAAAATCTACTTCTCAGTATTCTGTTTAAGAACAATAGTAGAAAATGAAAATAAGCGTATCGAGTTACTACAGTAAGAGGAAAATCATTTCTCAAGATAATTCTAAGAGTGGTTTTAAATTAAATTCTATTGAGAAAAGATCACGAAAAATACTCTCATAATAACTTTCGTTATGAGAAGTATTGATTAAAGTTATTTGTAAAACGAACCATCATGTAAACACTTAGATTGATTTCTCATTTAATGGAGGATAAGTAGATTTAGTCTCTATAGATGTACCGTGATATCGTTTATAGAGAGTTGCAGATTCAATTCTTTTAACCCTCATTAACAGCACCCGCAGCATTGCCTGCATTCTAACATTGATAAATGTTCAAGAACCAAGAAGTTATGTGAGAAAACTTGCGGGAAATGTTAATGTACCAGAAATGTAAATAAAGCATAAAGCGTAGTCTCGAGTATCAGTTTTCGGTTCAAATATTTCTTGACCAAACTGGAAAAGTAATAAAACAAACAAACACTTACGGGTTAGTGTCGCAGATCGTCACAGCAGGAATCTCAAAGTCCTTTTCTGCTGCTGTCTGAATATCCATTACGGTAGGATAGGTCCAGTAAAAGCTAACAAATTGGACTGTTTGATAAAAGAAACCAGCAATACATACAATTAAAATCACACATTTTAAGCATTTTCGCACGGGATTTTTAACCTCAACGATTTGTGGGACTCCCACAATCTGAGATCGAGAAAGCAACTTCCTGCTATAAAGTGCAGTGGATTCAACTTTTCTCTTCACGGGCATTTTCAACGTTAACTGCTCTGGGTTACTATGTTCTGATCGCTTGAAGAGAAATGTATTGCGTTGGTTTTTTAAGGATTATCGATCGAATGATGATTACAATAACAAACATGGTTGCTAGAGCAACCTTGACAAATATTTGCTCAGTTACATTAATCGAATAAAACGTACTTTGACATTCTTCATGCGTAAAAATGTGTATTAATTTTAGTATGTTATATTATATGTGAAGTTTGGGATGATAAGAGCATCGAATGTAATGAACTTACTTCATGTGACTGAGGCAAAAAGAAAAGAGATTCCATAATAAATATTGCAAAGAAAAATCTAAAGATTAGTGTTTGCAAGTCAGGATGTAATCTTCAGAGAACAAACTGGTAATCGAAGTAGGATGATATTAATCAGTTCAACTTTAATCATCTTGATGAGATGTGAAAAAAGGCTTGGATGTGACTCATTTATTTGGATTTGCCAAATAACGAACAGATTGAAACATGCCTAAAATATACAGACACTTCTCTGCTTGCATGTAGTTAACGTGAAGCATTCAGAAGAGCAATTTCACCGTAATTTTAACATTCCGATCTATTTCCCTTTCTTTGTTGAAAGTGACATAGAATATCCCTTTGTTGAAAGTGATATTCGAAGTGATATTTGGAAATTCTTCATTGGATATCTTTAGAGCCCAGATTTCGGGTCTCCAATAATGCTAGAAAGTGAAAGTTTCCTACGATCCGAAACTGGCTCATTTGTTTTCAATTATTTATACCACAACCTGTTCTTGCGAGCTTCTCTCCTTCATTTATATTCTCTATTTTCCAACCACACATTGATGTATTTTATCATGAAGACGCAAAATGCAATCCATAGTGAAATTAACTGTTTCTTTTCATTAAGTAAGCATCCTTTAATTCTCAATGACCATATAAATATCCCCTTTTTTCTATTAAATTATTTCACTCTTATCATATTAAAATACAGGATATTAGGGATCCATCTTTTATTATATCGTTAAATATAAAAAGAAACTTAGAAACATTAAAAAAAGGTTTCGAACATTATCAGATAGCTTATGAATCCGATAAAATCCAGACAGTGAGATTTAATCGGATGAAATGTTATTAATTTTATCTGTGAAATGTTAGTAACTAAATGCTATCACGGGCATACCTTCGGGGAAATGGTTAAAAAGTGTCCAATCATACTAAGAATTAAATAAAAAGTCTTGATCTTTGTCATATCGAAGAGACTGAGCTCTGCGGAAATGTTCTCTCTCTCTCTCTCTCTCTCTCTCTCTCTCAAGTATTGGCAACTGTTTTTTTTTTTTTTTCGTTTTAAAAAAACCGGTTCTTTTAAATGGATTGTTCGCCAGTTGACACATAATGTCAACGCCAGAGCTTACAAGAATGGCAATTGTATTTCTATATGAATCATAGATTTTTGTGAGGTTTAGGTAGAGATCTTTTTTCTCAGCATTATATGACATTCATTTATAATGATTGAAAGTCCAGAAAAGTGATACAATATCAATATTATCGACTATACAGGTATGTTAAATTTTAAAGATTTTCTTGGAAATTTCTAGATTAAACCTAAATTTAGACTGTGAGCAGGTCTTGCAATATAGAAAGTGCTGTAGAACTTGTTATCTGAAAATCATATTATTTTGCCAATATTTAATTCGTCAAATTACTTGAAGGAAAAGTAATCACTTCAAATTTGGATATGTATTCCAACTTGAAGAGATAAATTCATATAACATTTTACCTTCGCCTGATTTCCATGTTTTGATTTATAACTAATTGTGATAAATATGGTTGGAGAATTTCTGGTTTCGAAGGGAGTACTGGCTTTTGTGTTTTTGTAATAACTAAAAGTCTATGATGGGAATCATTAGGTGAATTGGATGTTTATTTCTTTCTTTTGCAGCTATAAAACTGATATTTTAAACAGGAGAAACATTGCTAGTTCTTTGAGGGATCAGCTAATTGAGCTCCGCATAAAACCAATCTAAAAGTCGTTCTTTCTTCGAACTCATTCGATGATTGTCTACTAACAATTCATATCTTACAGGAGAGATGAAAATGAACCTAATACAATCATATCACCGTGTTTCGTTTTCTTCAACCAGCGAAGCAATCACTTTCTATTGGCCCAAAGCACAACAGCGGTTACAAGGGCTTTTTCTTCTGGCATTACCCGTATATAGCGATTTACAAAAACTGCACTTCATTCTGTACAGGCCTAGAATGGGTATAACAAATACACTACTCGACAAAATTAAAACACTTAAAAAATGAGGTATAATTCGTGCAGTTTGCGATGAACTAGAATAACACATGATACGGTGTGGACAAGAAAGTAATAACGAATGAGGAGCTAGCGAGAAACGTAAGAGAAGTATTAGAGACATGATATAGAGGTGTATAAGATTTACCAAAAAGGATAACATTATAGAAGTCAACACAACGTGTTTGAAAATGGTAACATAACACTCATGAGACGTTATTATCCCCTGTAATGCAGGGGATAATAACGTTCCATAGATCATTTGATTTAGATGAACAATAAGATGGAAAAACTATCAGCCATAGAAAAGGGGTCTCATGGCCATTGAATCATTGAATCTCACGCGTGACAGTGGTGAACCATACCCGACATAATAATGCCTCTAAAACGCTTTGACAAAATATCAGATTCTTAAACCTGACCTTAAACTAATTTGCTGTCTTCTCTTTTCTGGCAAATTAAATGATTATTTGAGTAAAACGGAGAAAACATCACCTCAAGAAAATGAACATCATTCCCAAATACAAACACAAAAACATTAGAGACGACTTTTGTTGTTATCTGTAAAACACCCTAGGAATTCATTTAAGAACATTCTTTAGCTTTTATTTCATTCTACTTTCATGCAGATGTTGACAATATAGTTCTTGTTGTCATTAAAGAGGTCCATGATAATGATGTCTTTACCATATGCTTTTTAAAATGAATGTATAAGGTGTAATTTTTAAACATGTAGAAGATTTCGAAAAATGTTAAGAGGCATGAAAATCACATTATTGACTTTGTTTATGTCATATCAATGTCGATCACTTCTCAAGAGTGGGAATTTTGTCTGTTATTTGCCCTGAGTGGTAGAACAGGCAGGCACTTTGAACCAGATCAACATCAACATAACATAAAGATTCATGCCGTCATTGGCTAATAAGGTCAGTGACGTTTGTGTAGATTAGATCAGAAACGTCATGAGTATGGAAGTTTTGGAATTTCCCTGGGTGACAAAACTGCGAACGTCGTCACGTTCTGTCTTTGGTTTGAGTGTGGTAATGGTCAGAGTGTGGAATTCTTGATGTGTCGGTATTTGTCAGTGACGTGAGATGAGCGTTTTTTGTTCACATGTGGCATTATGGGTAATGCTTAGAAAATGGAATTCTGGGAGGATATTTGGTCCAGTGAAGGGGTGGGTCTTTGGCTCGATTGTGAAATTATGGGACATTAACAGATATTAATCAAACAGAGAGGTCACTCTTCTCCCCTTGACTGAGCAGACATCTTCTAGAAGAGAGGGGGTGGGAGGGGTCATTATAGGGAAGACTGCAGTCACACTCTCGACTAGTCTGTCACCCTCCACCATATAATCCTATTTTTTCCATCCCAACAATTTTCGGACATATGAGTGACAGAACTAGTCACTTGTTCTTACATCAAAAACGCTGTTTGAGCAAGTAATATTAGTAACTCTCGATGGTGTTTTCAAAAATAAAGAGAAGGTACATTTTCTTTTCTTTTTACACAGTTGTACATGATAAAATTTTAAAATCACGCGGCTGACAGTCAAAACTTAATTCAAAACTTTACAACCCTACTATTCTACAAGCAGAAAAAAAAAGACAGGTAAGCAAATCATGTAATTGTGGGTTTTTTAATGGATAAAGCACAAAATAAATAAAACAGTGGCAATTTTGTTACTATAATAAATGTATCCAACAAATTAGAATGGAAATACCAAAAGAAATTTGCGAGTTTGCACACAGATCTTGTGAAATTGTTTGCCACCAACTAACCAGAGACCTTTTTGAAGATCCACTAAGTGAACCGTTAGTCTTATTTGTTCATGCGAACCTACAAATATTTCAAGAAACTGTGTCAACTTTTTGGGAAAAAAATTCAGTTACAGAAGTAGTTTGGAAGCACAAGGAATTGGATGTAAATTAATAGCCAGAATTTTTAGTGCAAAAGATTTAATATGAAAAGTATAGTATCAGACCTAATGTTCAGTTTAAACAATAATAAATAATTACTCTATTTGTGTTAGAAAAAAATACTTATCCTAATAAGGATAAATAATATATAAAACTATTCGACCTACAAATATAAGCTTTACCCTATGATGTCACAAAGTAAGATAAAATCACATCAACATCATATCCACCAGCATGCGAAAACATGTTCATGAGTCATCTATGCGAATATTATTTTTTTGAAGCAATGGTCAGGATAAATAGCACCACAAGGAATAACAATCGAGTGCCTTTTCCGTTGCTGCAATTCTTATATACAGTGCAGTTATCGTATTGTGTTGTAGTGTTTTGTGTCTGCTAAATTAAAATAATGGGTGAGCCACAAAAATCGTTGAAATATTCTTTCTTCATGAAGCACGACACAAAACTCTCCCCCATAGCTTTAAAATGATGGAAACCAATTATTATTTTGGAAGATATGTACATTAAGATGTGTTTATCCAGGAGCACTTTCGAAAAGTTATTCCGGAAGTGGTCTCATATCCTTGCCTACTTGCAAACTAGAGTATACCACGAATTGCACCTCAGATACTGTTATAGTCTCAAGTGACAAGATGGTGAACTAAAGGTCAATAATACAGGAGATGGTGAAAGTAAAGTTTTCTCTATTCGGTGTGAAAAAGCTTAGAGATTTTCACCAGAAATTCACGATATTGATAATCATTTACTAATTTTGGAAAATGAATTACCAGCTATTCGGATCAAAGGAAGAATTATCGCAACCCTTGAAATTCATCAATGATTAAATTATGCCTTCAAGACTTTATTCAATTCGATAAAGACTCTTTATTTTGGAACATTTACGAACCCTATATGAAGACTGCTTGTGCATATCTGGTGACAAAAGAATACATGGAACGTTTAGGGAGGCAGAGTGTCATATCGAGGCTAAATCCTTATTAGATGTATGGAGCTGTGCTTCCTATGGTGTATGATCTTACGACTCTTTTGCACTACCTATTTTGTTTTAATGCAACCGAGAAACATTGAGTAACAAACATTGTCTTTATTGATCTCATTTGAAAATGAGTTAAAATAAGAACTTATGTGTAAACTTAAGTGTGTAAAGTAAATCTTGTGAAATATTGCTAGATATTTACATATTCCAATTTTTCTCTGTGAAAATATTGTAAATGTTTCATATATTTACAAGTATTTCAGCAAAATAAAACATGCCTTTGTAAACTTAAATGAACAAAGATTTGTGTTGTTAGTGTGTTTTTCACAGTGAAATTTTTACTGTTATTCTGTTAAAAGTTCATATATATAAATCCATAACTTTATACCTTAATGCAATTCTGTTGATTTATTGTAAAAAAGTTAACATTTATATATATATATAAAACCAGTCTGGGTAGTAACCCCACCCATAATGCATTGCATTATACATCTTCTAGTGATATGTACTTTACATTATGGAAAAATACTAAGAATAGTGATCAGAGCTTTACCCACATTTACAATGAGTTGCCCTGGTGTTGTATCATAACCAAGTTTATAAAATAACTTGGTTATCCTAATATATATATATATATATATATATATATATATATATGTGTATATATATATATATATATATATACTGTGAAATTAATGCCTGGAATGGGAAAAAAGTGAGGAAACTGATATCACTAATTCACTATTTTAACACAAATATCTACCTACGGACATTGTTTGAGTTATAAATGTAAAAAACATTATTGGAAAATAGATGTCTGCTTAAATATGCATGCAAAAAATATATTAAAGATTTTTACTCAGTCATTCTGCTTAGAAGTTGATATATCAATTCATAATTTTATCCCTTATTACAATTCTGGCACTAAGAACCAAACAGGAATAAGGTTAAAGGAGAGTGGCTGGAATGTCACTGTCATCCCTGTCTGTTCTTATCAGATGTAGATGAGAAATACCACTCACACTAAAATCACCAAATCGTACTGTCATGTGTTATCACTACTGTGAAATTAATGCAGGGAATCAAAGGGGAAAAAAGTGGGAAAAGATTATTGGAAACATAACGATTTCTGTTTATTTACGCTTGGGAAAAATATTTACGAGTGCAAATAACGAAATCCTAGTGCCCATATGTTCGCTCAACAGTGTAAGCGAACATATGGGCAGAATTAACAGAATAAGATAAGGAGGGGGGGGTGGCGTTCTAATAAAAAAACGTTAACCCAACGCAAGGCGATGAAACTGTTGCTCGCAAAAATGCAACCACAGAAAATGCATGTAACAGTTGCTCGCATTTTCTGTGGTCGCTGTCGCGTATAAGTGCAATCAATAATTTTCGTGTGCTCAATGCACTACACGTCGAACATCCTCTCTCCCATAATGGGAATGCTTGAGTGAGGAACTTAAATTTTAACAGTTTTTACGGCCACATATTACCTTCGCGGCATTACTAGTAGCAACGTCCCGCACTTTAGTCCACATGAGCGTATTAGAAAAATAAATGTAAAAATATTTTTTTTGTTATACGATAAGAAATGGAGAAAACATTTAACTGTTTCAACATCTCCTATCTTCATCTCCCCCTTAGAGCATTAAGACTTTATCGATGCTAACACTTTTCTCCTTCTTTACTGCAGCTTATATAGTCGATATTAGTTTTATTGTAGAATATTTAGCATATCTACAATAATGCTGAATATTGTAGAATATTCAGCATTAATGTAGATATGCATCCTTTTTAACAAGTACCTTTTCCCGGAGCTTGAAAAGAATCATCTTGATCGTTCTGGATCACTTTTACGTTCAGCAGAAGAGTTAAACTTGTGTGCATGTGTGATTAACTGGAAAACTAACACCAAAGCTATAAAAATTGTCATCCATATCAGAAGACTCGTTACAATCTGATTTATAACACCAAGAAAATCTCCTGATGGTAGAGGGCATTTCATTATCAGGTGTAATAGCATGATACAAAAATGTAGGCACAAATTTGTAGTCCGTAGATTGTGTGTGTGTACTCTCAACGATTTGTTTCTCTCGTAATGATCTACAATGCAAGTGGCCCTGAAAAAGATGTGATCCCCTGCAGACCAAATAGGTTTTGTTGTTCTTCCTATTATTTGTCTCAAGGGGATTACATCTTTATCAGGGCCACATGCATTGTAGATCATTACGAGAGAAACAAATCGGTGACAACCAACCCACACCAAATCTACAGACAACGAATTCATGCCTACATTTCTGTATCATGCTCACACACACACACACACACACACACACACACACACACACACACACACACACATTATCATTCTCTGCTGGTGTTACAGGGTTTTTTTCTTGTTTTTAATTTTTCTCAAATCAACCAGGACTTTGAGGACCAGTGCATTATGTCTATAAGTTGAGTGTCCTCTTCTTACCCGTTTTTCTGTCTTGGGGGGGGAAGCACCCGAGTTTGAATGAAAAAAAATGACTTCAACTTTCAGATCAGACCGACTAACTCACTTTCAGTTGAAAATATCTCTTATACATGTTTTTGTCCTAGACTAGATTCTAACCAAGGTCCTTCCGAGGAAAACACGTCATTAACCGTCAAGACGTCTATAGACGTTCATATTATCATGGATACGAAGTGCTTATTAAAATTGTAATACCATTGTTATAACAATGAAATATATGATGGATACGAAGCGTATGCGGATGCGTATTTGATTCATAACGGCCGGTAAGGTGGTTAATACAGTTGGTCTTCGAGGGTTGATGTTCCAGGAGAGGCCTCCTACTGCGTTCAGCGGATAAAATATTAATTTTCGTATCACGTCGTTTTCAATTGCAGATCAATAAAGGATAAATATCGTTCTACACTGTTGTTTTCACTAATGATTCGAACGTGAGTATAAACTGCATGAAACTGAGATCACGAAAGGGTGATAAAAACTAGATAACGAAATGAATATATAGTAAGTTTCGTAACTTTTCTTGCTACGTATCAGCTACACTAATGTCCAAACCCAGAGTGGAGTCATTTGCAGAATATCATTAAACAACAGTGGAAGACTAAGAATGTTGAAAGAATATACTCCAGTCAGCGTACTGAACGACAAAGAATGGGATGTGTCAACGGAATAACCTTAATTCGGGATACCTGCGGTTCGTTCATCTCACTCTTACACAGAATGTTCCTCACTGTTTGCGAGTAGAAAGAGGAGGATGTCGATATCTCCTTTACCAGTATTATAGCACACAAAAGTGAAGTTTGCTTGGCTAGAAGAGGGAAAATGTTGCCAGACTTGGGAGAATTAGCTAAACTTTGCCGTAAGAAAAATTTAAGAGTTAAGAAAACAGAAATGCAATTTAATTGTGCAGGTCCATCGGTTAATAAACAGAACAGTAAAAGAAATATGTTTAAGTAGAAACAGGTTGAGAAAACTTCTTGAACAGCGACACCGTTTTTAGATTTTTTGAAACAGATATTTCTAAATGTCATCATTCTGGGACATCATTTTACATCATGAAAAAAAGATAACCACCCATCCGGAATAAGATTGAGTAATTGGAGCAGGCATAATCTGAGAAATGCAAGAACGAAATATCCTTTCATCTGAATCAGATGGAGTTACGAACACACACACACACACACACACACACAAACTGTGCTGTCTTAACAAATGAATTCCAACATCATCATCTCACGCACAGACTTAAAGGAAAGTCTGTTTATCTGATATAATTCCATATATGACTTTTGCACTTTTCTAAAATCGCATAAAATAAAAACTAAGCTGACCGCGCAACTGAAGATCATTTTTGGATTTGCAGATTTTCTTTAAAAAAGTTTTTATTTTGAGTGGTCTTCGATAACTGAATTTAAGCTGTCATTATGTAAGCATTCCAATTATCGTAAATTTCTGTGATAACTGAATTTCAAATTCTATTAACTGGAATTTGAAATTTCTTTGTACTGCATAAGGTTCCGCTGCAATAGCAACAGTTTACTTATTTTGCTATGAGAATATACAAGTTCAGTAGACAAAAAGCAACCGTTATTTCCGTAAAGATATTTATGTATTTGTATATTAGATGGTGAGTGCTGAATAAAACTATCCCAATACTGACCGATATTAAAACGCTAGAATATATTTTAATCAGAATCTTCCATCGACTATTTCATGAAAAGCAATGCATTCAGGTAAAGGCAGTTCTTCTTTTACTGGATATTCTAAGTATTAATCATTGGACATTAGTATGATGATTGAGTGCAAACTCAAATGAAAAACTGATCACATACTCTATTGCGTGCTTCAACAACATGCATGACTGAAGCATTAACAACAAGTCCGAACACAAACACTGTTTTGGGGTCGAACCAAAAACAAAAAATACCCTTTCTGTTGCTCTGAAGGGCACATGCCACCAAGAGGGTATGCTGGTAATCAATATTCAACGATTTGGGGATTATCATTATAGCAAGAGATTCACAAACCAATTTCCAGCTAGTAATGTGCTGTACATTCACCTTTTCTTTTCTGGAGCATTAAAAAAAAACTGGACTCATGCGCTTTCTAAAACTGAACTGAATTGCATTATAATCGAAGATGAACTGCGTCGTGCGGAAAACAATTATTATTTTGTAATTACAGAAACTTGTCTGTAGTTCATCGATCAAATAGCTCGTTGCTAGAGAACGTAACGTCAATATTTACGACCAGATGAAGATGTACATGTGGAAATATGTGGTCGACGACCGAGGATAGGAGGTGTTGTTCTGTTTTAATGATTGCTTTGGTTCTTAGAATTATCGACCGTGCAGAATATCATCCGAAATTTCAGATACGTCTTTACATTCTCAATAATTTCTCATCTAGATGGATATTTACTGCAGAAAGAGTGAATCTTCTTTATAAGTTCTTAGATGATATTAGATTGAGTTGCGTTCTAAGAGACTTATTTCTCACAATATAATGATTATTTCTGTAAAATGTACTTTTACTGTCTATTTTAATTTCTATAGACATTTATACCGCGAGGCTCAAATTCATATATTGTTTTAATACGGTAAACCTCATGATCTAATCCATAATTTAACATGGGCATTGTTATATTAGACTTACGATCCTGGATTACTCACAATCCTAATTATAATTAACTCTCTGACCCAGTTGCGGATTAGGGATAGTTGGGGCCCCTATGCAAATTATATTTGGGGTCCCCTCAAAAATAATGATAAATAAATAAAAGTTAGGTGGCAAATAAATGAAATTTTGTACTTTTAAATTTTTTGAATTCTGGATTTTTCTGCCTGTTAAAGAGTTAAAGGATGATAAATAATAAAACTCTTTATTTATTTTCATTTTTTATTTTTAATTTTTATTAGGTTTTTTTTTTACAATTTTACGAAGTTTTTTTTTACCTCAAATAATTAAAACTTTAACTAAACAGTTATTTTTGAAACAAACCTCACTCTTATACTTACACGATTCAATAACAAATGAAGTTAAGAAGCAACCAGGCGAAACTTCCTATCTCGGCAATGCAATCAGTTTTCGTGACCTCGAAGCTATCAACAGCTCAGTGCGCCGACATTGGTAATGCGGTTTAATTTAAAGCGTAGATAGCGCGTGCTATTCAAAATACAAAATACGAAGCTTGTCAACTAGCGCCATTGGTATTGCGACATTATTTAAAGCGTAGATAGTGCACGCTGTTCAAAATACGTATTAAAACGTAATAATTGTTTTCAAAAACGTTTTGATTAAAATAAACATGATTTTTATAATGTTTACTGAAAACATTAATCTATTTTAAATACCATAGGAAAATGTCTTGAACTGGGGGTCCCCAAAGCTTGAGGCCCCTAGGCACGTGGCTCATTGCCTTAATTGGTAAACCGCCACTGCTCTGACCATAAGGTTATGTGGTAGAATATGTGCCATCCATATTCTTTGGAGTTTTAGACCATTATTATTGTTAAGATTAGGTTAACTGATAAGAATTTCACAGGCCTCGTTAAATTTACACTCATACAACATTTTGGTGTGATGTAAACAACATGTGCCTTTGAAGTCAATTTTATGTAGAGTATTCAATGCATGATCAGAGAGGCTAGATTTACCATAGTTATTGAATTTCATGTGCCGTTTATGTTCCTTTTTTGGTAATTGTGCGAAATGATCTTGTTTCATCTATTCCATATATTAAGGGGATGTCAAACAAAATAAGCAGAATACAGGAGAATTTAAACCTCCTGCAAAATTAAAGAATTTACTCAACCCTTCCAAAGATCCACTCCTCCGCTGTTCACCCTGGAGTATACCATATTCATTGCAACAGTAATTTTACCTATACAGGGGAAACAGGAAGCACAATTTCCTATCAGAAAAAAGAATATAGTCCAGATAATGACTTTATATGAAGGTCGAAACGTCGGGAAATTAAAGTAAATATTTCTAACATGGTTGTATTCTCCATAATTGTACTGAAATGAGAGTAATAATATATTTCTTTTTTATATTAAAATTTACTTTCCTATGATATATAATTTTATTAGCAAACTATGTTGTTCATTGAACAACTGATAACCAATTTGACGATAATGGCGACTTATATATTGGAAACAGACTGATGCCAATACACCATTCCTTCTAATCGTCAAATGCTTATGATGATATAGTTTACTTCGTTCCTGATAGATCAAATCCTTCAGAAAAACTAAAAGATAAAACTTTTTTATATAAATTAAAAGTAATTTCTTATACAAATGTCATAAATTTTATAAATTACATTTATTTTTATTCTTTTATATAATAAATTTCTTTAGGACAATGTCTTGGGGTTATTATTTTCATTTAGTTTAAATAGAGCACTAAAAGCAAATTATGTGGCCAGCATCCCGAAGAATGTTACATTCCCGAGAATTTGACCCAGTTCTTCTCACTTTATCCACATTACTGTAGAAAAGATCTCATGCCTGAGAATTTTAACGTCAATATTTCTTGATGTCAATTATTTTCTCCGTCGTATCCTTTTTATTTTTGTATTTTAAAATGAAATTAACCCTATAGAGATATTAGCGTACTTTTGTTTAGTTTATTCAACTAAGACCCACGAGCTGTTTTAGTCAAACGCAATATGTTGCCTGTGCCGGTGGACGGGTATCCTTGTGATGCACCAGCTTCAAAGAATTATACAGTTAGTGAAATTCACAACACTGCAACCTAGCTTATTGGAGAAAATTACAAAAGGTAAAGTGTCACTTCCTCAAACTGAGAAATGATCTGTTTAATCTGATGAAACAACTTGGCAATGATGGCCTAAGAAAACTCGCGCCACATGTAGTACTCTCCAAAGTCGTGGGGGGGTTCTATCTTTCCTCTGTTTGCATACGTTTAGTGATCCAAACCTAACTGCAACTCGAGGATATAGACGTAAAATTGTTGTCGAAGTTAGTAGCTAGATCGCATATGAAAGAGAATCAAATTCCAATGAATCGGAGTTTAGCAAGTTTAGCTAAGCAACGTTTAGCAAGTAGAATAACCTTAATCTTGTTACCACTATTTTCCCGTGCCTGTAAGGAGAATATGTATCGTGATAGATAGAGAAACAGTCAAGGATTCGTACTGGAAAGGATATTTGGACCTCTTCGTAACGCTGACATTCCTTCCGGGTCATTTCATATCCCTGTTCTTTTCTGCTTCACGATCAATCATGAGAAGAATAACAATGAATTACATCAGAGATATGAATTCGATGCATTACTTCAATTAGACATTAAGACCAGACATCCTCTTTTGAACCTTTAACAGTCAATGAAGTATGTTTAACTAGAAAGAGATTAAAGGCTTGAACTTCTTGAATACAATTACAATTTATAGGAATTTCATATCATATAGGTGTTAACTAAGGCCCTTCTAGATATTATCAGTACGGGATAGCATTATTCGCGAAACAAAATCTCAAGGGAAATAAAACTGAACAGCAGGTATGTGACATCATGTGGAATGGTATCGGTCCATTGCGACTGCTACTAATAAAATCATTCCTACGAATGTTTCTTACCACAATTCCTAACACAGAAAGTCTTGCTAATCATTTTAAGGGAATCTCTATTACGAAAAAGATTCCATTAGATCGTGGATAGGAAGAATTCTAACCACCATTACAAGTTACCAGTTACCATTACAAAAATATTTGCCTATTTCCATTTCATCTCGCGTTTTTCCAGGTTTCAGAGAAACTGAAGATGTGTCATGAAGGTGAATATTTTTATTCTCTGCTATGTTAAGCATAAAACTTCGCGTAACCATGAGACTGTTGTGAAGGATTTATAAATTATTCCCTGAGCTTCGCGAAAAAATAATATACATCAATGAATTGTTGATAAATTTCTAAATATCCTATGTTGGCAGCCTATTAGACATGAATTCCTCAAGGGATCTAGAAAATCGTATTAAGCATTTGCTGAGAAAAGTATGAATCCATTGGCGATACCAAATTAATTAAATCCATGGATGTCATATTCCTTACTTTGTTAAATTGTAGAAGGGTTGGCTCTAAATTAGAAATAATCAAAATATTTTTTAAAGGTTCTAACCTATATCAAAGTGGGTAAACGCCACTGCGTTCATAATGGATAAAAAACTTACCTAAGTCCGGCTAAAGCAATTTAAGGCTATATGGTGATTATGATTTGGAGACAGTCGCATTTTCTTTCCGCAAATTCTCTATGTGTTAGAGCTAAAAACAGAAAATCGTGTCAGAACAAACGCCTTTAAAATACATGTAAACCAATATCGTGGTTGACTTAGATGCTTCGGTCATTTTCTGATGGAAAAATAATAGTGGCATGGTAAAGATAACAAATTAATTGCAGAATGCAATAACAAAGCTTCCTTTTGGTATAAACGAAATGTAACATCTGAGTTGAAAAATTATATAAATTAAATATATATAATTTTTAATAATTTGGAAAGTCTTTCATTTACTCCACATGCGCCAGGGATTGATCTTTAATAGCAAGGCCTTCTAGAAGAACAAATTTTATACTTAAATTGGGTATTATTTTAAAAGATCAACGAATGTTTCGAAATGAATGGAACACAAAAGTCAATTCGTGAACTCGATCTGACTAATATTTATTGCATATACCATACGGGTGGAATACATTGCGTTATACTAATGCATGCGATGACAATGATTACAAAATATTTCAAAGTTAATAAATGAACCATTGACAAAAAAAACTGCTCTCAAACATCGATATACTTGTGATTCATAAACTGATTTAAGTATTGTATTAGGAATACAGAATAGACGTCCTCTTTACATGAATAGTGGTTGTTCACAAGTATCATATAGAAGCATTTCACTTTCTTCGTGTCTAGTTTTCTTCCTTTGGTTGCTGCACTCTAGTAAAATACTTTACTCTGTTTCCCTTTACAACCCTTCTAAAAATGTATGATGGAATCAAAACTGCAATTTCGATGATGTCGTACACTGCAACCAACGACATTCCGATCCATAGTCCTAGAGAGCCTCCCAGATCGCTGAACACATCAAAGTTCTGAAAGAAACAATGGACTTGTTCAAATGAAACGTGTATGAAATTTACTTTCGTGTTTATGTCAGTATAACGTACTGTTTGTTTTCTTGATCCTTAGATACACTAAGACAACAAAACTCTTCCCTTTCTTAATTGGGAGAAATGTGAATTATCATTCGGTGGAAGAAAAGATCAAAATATTTTTTTCGTGTATAGACGACAGTGGATAAGGTATTTGGAAAAGGGAAGCTCTAAAACATACTTGCCTGATATTTTGGTTGCTGTTGAAAGATGGACACTTCCGAAGATGAAAACTTGAATTCAAGAAGCATACCTTCACACCTGAAAGAAACGTTGGCGAGCATTCATTTAGAAAAATGATATTCACTGATATCAGCTACAATCCTTAATAGGAATATACGACATTTATCAATTGAGAATTGTTAATTTGATAGAGATCATTTCCATCAGATATCTGCTCGCTTGACCTCAAGTTACAGAAATTGATTTTAACAAGCACTGGTGCGTTATTACAGTGGATATTACAAGGCGGTGAGCATACAAGGACATCATACAATACCGGCTCTTAAACAGAAGGAGCATAACAAAGACATCCAGGATAATTCCTGCGTTTCTCATACCATCTGTCCTACAATGATTGCGTCTTTTATCCTTGATTTGAAACGGGTGACAGTTAAAGGATTTCAAGATGCTGTTGATGCGAAACTGAATATCACACGTGTAGTACATTAATATTAAGCCGACGGCATTGTAATGATTTCATTTCTTTAAAAAGGTACTTCCTTTCTATTTTAGCGATACACTCACGCAAACTCAAAATAGAAAATAAAACATATACGTACCATACTTGGCGCGATCTGTTTGGTTTTGCACAGGATATCTATTGAAAAATATATAAGTTTTGTTAGCCCATGGAGTATATAATATAGATAATATTCTTACCATTGTGTAGAATATGATGTTAAGTTAAAATATTAAACACTTGTCATCTTCTGAAATTTTTCCAAGGAAAAATATGCAATTTAGGAAATCATGAGAGAGAGAGAGAGAGACATTAGCAATTAGACACGCATGCGGCACTAAGAGACAGTTCAAGGATATTTAAATAACACCATCTCTCTCTCTCTCTCTCTCTCTCTCTCTCTCTCTCTCTCTCTCTCTCTCTCTCTCTCTCTCTCTCTCTCTTTCTCTCTCTTTCTGTATTAGCAGTTTGATAAACAACTTAATAATACGCTAAATCATTCTCATTGGTTAATCTGGCAACCACATATGACTCTACCCAATAATGTATCGTTAGATTAAGATTACCATGAGCAGTTGGAGTATGGTAACTGGTCGCTAAATGATAAAGGGGTATTCGTATCTAATAAATTATTTTTATATTACTGCGGCCCTTAGCAATAAAACGTATCCTAGAATTAATACAAGCGCTTGACTAAAATTTCGCAAACTACCCCAAAGGGATTGCTTTTGAACTAGTGTTGTGGAAGTGAGAGAATAATCAATTCATCTGTAGAATATTACTCACACATTTCCATTTCAAAATCCACAGATAATTTTATTCTAAGATGACGTTTGTTAAAATTGTAGAACCTTTTATGAAAACAGTTCAAGAATTTACATTTCTGGTGAACAGAGCTAACTGTCTCGTGTCTGCTGGTCAAGGTAACTCGGAGGTTAATTTTAAAAGAGCAAAGCTAATTATTATTGGTTTTTACAATTCTTTGTCCATTAGAAGTTACATTATAATTAAGTGGATTGGAAATATTAAGTAGCAATGATGTCAATGATCAACATCATCGCAGCGGCATTTTCGTATTTATGCAAGGATTTGTACATGGAATTTAATAACAAATCAAAATTTGTAACACTATGCATAGAAAGATTGTATAAACGTCAATTGATTCCATTTTATAATTAGAAATTAACGGAATACTGATTTTTTATAAATCCATAAGGAATACTTACTACATCGATGGGAAAATATTCCTCCATCTCAAATGTATAACTTATGGATCTGAAAGAGAGAAAACACAAGCTTATAGTTTTTTTTTAATAACATTTTCAGAGGCAGTGTTATTCAGAGTACAACAGAGTTCGTTTTCTAATCAAATTAAACGCAGTTACAAATAAATTTCATAGAACTATTCAAGCGGTAAAATATTAGTAAACATAATATCGGCCTAGTTCGCCGAGCGGTTAGAATATCCGTTCTCCAGCCAAAACGATACGGGTTCGAATCCCACTGTGGGCATGAATGTTTGTGATTATCTCTGGAAATACTAGTGGTGGTGATGGTGGCTGGAGGTAGATGGCGTTGGTGTAGTTGGTGAAGTTGGTGGATTGAGTGATAGAGATAGAGAGATGTAGAGTGGGTGTCCTCCCCTCGATGGGTCTTTGGACTCCCTGGAGGTGTTACGTAATAATTATTAATATAACATAATAAAAATTATTATAACCATCTGCTTCCATACGAATACAAAACAGAATAATTAGAACCATCACCACTATCGACTTTGCGCATTCAACCAAAGATCTGTATGTCGTTCATAATATTCTACCACTACAGAAACTATATTGCTATGGTTGTCTGTTATATGTAAAAAGAAGCGCTGAAAGTTTCTTGATATATAACGTTGACTACTGTGATTACGCTGCTGTAGGAACATGCTGGTAATACCCAAGGCAAACAAGGATATTTTTCATAAATCCTTCGAATACCTAGAGACAAGAAGCAACAATAAACTCCCAAATGAAATCAAATCTATAACCTCAGAATATGCATTCAGAAAAAAGATTGAGAGACTACCTCGTGGGGCTAAACGATGTTGACAATTTCTTTAAACTTATAGTATAAGAGATCATTGGAACTCACACATCACATCCACTTAAGGTACCAATAGACTAACTAGTTCATTTACTTATGAGACTAAACATATACGTCTAATCAAATTTGTGCAAGGTGAGCCCTCATAAATGCGGTATCAGGACTCTCAATGACTGTTTCAACCAAATTATTTCCCTTCGTTACACATATATACATAAACTAACTTTCTTTATCACTAAAACCAGTAACTTCTTATAAATTAAGAAAAATATCCGAAATGTATTTTACTCTGCTTGCAAATATGAGAAATTATTTTTACTGTAACAAACTAAATAGCCATACGTAAGTTTAAGTACTAACAGAAAATGATAGTAATACTTGAATTGTATTGTTTAATACTGTACATTGAATTGTACAACGTGATGTACAGTTTGTATTCTATAACATTATAGCAATACATATAATTCTATAACAATACATACATACAAAAAATACATATAATTCTATAACATTATAGAATAAGAATATTGTATTCTATAACATTGTATATTGAATTGTACAATTTCAATTGTATTCTATAATATTATACATTGAATTGTATAATATTATAGTATAATATCTTGTATATGTGATGGGAATGATAATAATAATAACTTGAAAAAAATTTTTTTTCGAAGAATTCCTGCGTAAATTCATGGAAATATTAATTTCTTGATAACGATGGTTTTACGTGTTCGTTTTAAGGTTATTCTGCAAGCATACCTGCTACTTCATTGTGTAGATAGAGATCTATCTGCAGGCCAAAAAGTCAGTTTGCCTATTTTGTTTTCACAAGAGCGATGACCAGATTGAAATCAAACTTTAATATGGATCTTAACCGAAATAATTTTGCTTCTTAATTTTTCAAGTGACCAGGTTCTGAATGCATCTGCTCTCAACTAACAAACAGCGGGTTCGAATCTTGCAATGGGCATGGATGTTTTGTGATGCTTTTACGAAGGTGGGAGATGAATTTGATATTTAGTATGAGACCACCTTACCTCTTAGAAAGGTACCTGAAGTGGATTGAAAATACTGGATAGTTGGTTTCTAGAACAGTTTCCGATTTACGTAAAATAATAAAAAATTAAGCTGAAAATAATACTAAACATCATCTCTCTGTCGCCCACGGTAAAAACGTACTATATGCTCAGAATTTGTTTTTTAACGCATTAATACTTCTTTAGAGTGCTAATTGCCAAAAATGATTGCAACAAACACAAATGAATCAAAATGCAAACATCCGCAAAATATAATTAAATAGACAAATTTAACGAATTACGAATTTTTCTTATTAAAAAATAAATAAATAAATAAATAAATAAATAAATAAATAAATATATATATATTTTTGTTTTTTTTTATTTTATTTTTTTAAAGTATAAAAAAACAAAGAATCATTTATGCTGAGAACACAATAAAAGTTAATTCCTGTGCACAAAGAATTTAATTATCACTTGCAAATGTTTAATAATTTGTTTACAAAAGAAGTAAACATTAACTTACTCACATTCCACATTGCACTGACTGCTACAGTTGTGTACATATTGAGACAATGGCCGATCCCCTAATGATATCAAAAAACGAAAACAGATTTCATTCTTCCTTGAAAGATGTAATGCTCAACGATGACGCATTAATTAGAACAAAAGAAAAATAAAATATTGAAATTACAAGCAGAAACAAACTTTTTTACGGCACCACAAGACGATTACTATTACTACTACTACTACCACTACTGTTACTACTGGCATGCGTACATATCTGCTAATTGCGTGCTTTGTTTGGTTGGTTCATCTCGTTTGGTATATGAACAAATGTTATGTCGTAGTTTATCAGCTAACTCATTTCTGAGAGGAGAATTTTTAAGTGTAAAACCATGGCTATCAGCTTAGTACTTACCTCTGCGTGGAGTGTATATCACGTAGCTTTGTTATTGCTGAATTTAAATATTTACTAAATAAATAAGAAATCCTCTTGTTACCTGATTTTCATTAAAAAAACTCAGCGAAATGAAACTTAAAATTTTTCAATCTGATATATTCTATAAATTTAAACAGAAATTATATATAAAGTCTGAATAATTTCAATATAACAAAATAAAACATTCATTAAAAAGAAAACGTTATTTAAGGAAATTTTTGCCTTCACATTACTCATGGAAAAACACAAAGAATTCAATTGAAATTTACAAAAATGTTGAAATCATAATAACACCATGATTAAAAATTAAATTAACTTTTTTGAATCTTGACAAACGATTTTATTTCTCTAAATCATTTCGAAAAGTAACGTACTAATTAAACATATCTTGTGCACGTGTGGCAAGGTTTCGGCAGAAGACACGCAGCCATATATTACTAACAGTTGACGAGCGTTGCATTGATCAATGCATTCCTATAAATAGAAAAATATACAGTAAATTTCCATTTAAGAATCAATTTATTAGTTGGTTATTAATTCGATAACTACACAACGACTGACATTAATTCAATAATTACACAAATAATTTTTTTTTTAAATTAAAATTAACATTTCCACCCAGAGCAAAATTCGTGTATCCGATTAGCAACGCACGGGTTTACCACAATAAGATATTGTGTATATATATATATATATATATAATTTTTATATATAAAAAACGAAGAATTTTAAAAAACAATCACCATTCTCGTGCATGGTTTCTTGCTATTTGTTGAATCACACTCAGAAAGATAGTCGGAGCAGTTAGATGGATATGGAGCAGGAAGAAGTATCTTCGTAGTCTGCAAGATATTGCTGGTTTAGTGAAATAAATCACCAAACGGTGTCTAAAAATAATATATATATATATATATATATATATATATATATATATATTTTTTTTTTTTTTTTTTTTTAAGATACCAAGCAATTTAAACCTGGTTTTACTCCATTTCCCAAGTAAGCAAAAAGACAAAATGTCAAGTTTGCGCCTGCAAATGATGCAAGTCTAGCTAATCCTACAGGTAGTGCAAGACCAGGACAACTCGTAGTAAAGGTGGAATAAGCTCTGATCACTAATCTTAATATTTACCCTTAATACCAAAACACATCTCCTAGAGATGTATGATGTTTTGTATTAAAGGCAAGGGTTCTAGCCTGGCTCCCACTGATGAGACCTCAATAAAGGTCGAAACCGGTCTGGGTAGTAGCCCCCTTACCTTTAATACAAAACATCATACATCTCCTCTAGGAGATGTGTTTTGGCATTAAGGGTAAATATTAAGATTAGTGATCAGAGCTTATGCCACCTTTACCACGAGTTGCCCTGGTCTTGAACTACCTGTAGTATCCGCTAGACTTGCATCACTGGCAGGTGCAAACTTGATATTTTGTCTGTTTGCTTACTTGGGAAACGGAGTAAAACCAGCTTTAAATTGCTTGGTATATTTAACATTATTATATATATATATATAATAATTTTATATATAATATATATATAATAATATATATATTATATATTATATATGTTATATATATATATATATAATAATGTTATATATATATATATATATAATAATGTTATATATAATATATATATATATATATTAATATATATTTATATATATTATATTTATATATATATTTATATATATTTAATATATATTTATATATATATATATATATATATATATATATATATATTAAATATATATATATATATTTATATATATATATATATATATATATATATATATTTATATATATATATATATATATATATATATATAAACAAACTGGAAATTACAGGTACAAATTGCCTCACATATGTGAGGCAATTTGTACCTGTAATTTCCAGTTTGTTTAATTATTTCAATGTTTATTAGTATTCCTTTCCTTTGTAAATACCTGAAGAAGGCTGTTATATGCCGAAACTAGTAGCATTTATCATTAAAATCTTTATGTTATCTCGGTCTTGGAGTCATTAAATCTATTTTTTGAAATGTATAACAACCGAGTAAAAACTAATCGACACATATATATATATATATATATATATATATATATATATAGAGAGAGAGAGAGAGAGAGAGAGAGAGAGAGAAAATTGATCAGCAACTGCCGGCTCTCCAATTCGTCTATTCTCTCCTTATCTCAAAGAATCATGATGACCTGGTGTCCTGGAGATGTGGTTAATCCACTGATAAAGCTGAAAACGGAAATGAAGTCATGTGGTCGCAGTTCGTGCTTTTATACGCATGAGTAAGTCGTATTGTTTACCAATCGGTTGAATGGTAGATCAGCCTCTATGGGATTTTCGTAACTTGAATGCCAGAATGCGGGTTATATCGAATATTCTCGTTTGAAGACACTCTTAAAAAGAAAATATTCATAATAACATTTGTTTTCTTGATTTTGTTGAGCACTTTTTCACTGAATCTGATTTTTGATATAAAATTATTCTCATCACAAAAAATAAAAACAACTTGAAATCTGTTTTTATTTTTTGCAATTTTATTTCGTGTTCTGAAAGTTTTCTGTTGAACAGGTCCTGATACGTGAACGTCATTTTAAGTTATCACAAATTCCTAATTTTCACTGGAAATATTATGAAGCTCATGCTTCTGATTTGAAAAAAAAACCTTAAGAGTTTTGGAATGTGAAGTTTTTCCAAACAAGTTAAAACGTTAAATGCAGGTATAACTTGAAACATTTTAAAATGTATTAAATAATAAAGGTTTCAAAATATTCTAAAATTTTAAAAGCTCGATTTTAAATTTTAAACTTTTCAAACATGTTTTATAAACGTTACGTGTTTTAAATTATATATTTCACAAAAAGTTAAATGTTAAAAATATGTTTTTAAAAAATTTCAAAACATGTTTTTTAATTTCAAAATATATTTTTTTAATTACAAAAAAATTAAAATATTCAACCGTTTTCAAAAATAAATGTTCAAAATATTTTAAAATCATTAACGGATTGAAACTTGCTTTAAAATCTTATTCGTTAGTCCATATTTTGAAATTAAATGTTTTTAGTTATATCTTTTAACGTTTTTAAAGAAAATGTCTATATGATTTAAATAAAATGTTTTATACCTTTAAATTAAGTTTTAGAAAAGTTTTAATATAGTGCTATAAATATATTTAAAAAAATAGATATTTTATTTACATATTTTAAAATCAACTATTTAGAACCAGTTTTTAAACTTAAAATGTGTTATGAAACATTTTGCAAAAAACATTTGCTGAGTAATGTCTTACATACTAGGCAATTTCGTTCTTTGGAAATGTTTTCATATTGTCAAGTATTTCTGAGATACATCGAACAATCACTCACTTCAGATCAAGCTGAAGTTTTTCACAATGTTTTAACGAAGTGTGAAAAACAATCAGAGAAACTGTTTTTCTTGGATGCTTTCGTGGTACTGGGAAAATAGTTTCAGGAAATATATTATTAGCTAAGTTGAGAAGCCAAGGTAAAATCGTTCTGGCTGAGGCATCCTCAAGTATAGCAACTACTCTATTGCAAGTTGGTTGAGCTGCTCATTGTACTTTCAAAGTACCACTTACAAATGTGAATAATTATACGCCAATGTGCAATATATCAAAACAAAGTAATTTGTTGAAATTATTACAAAATGTTTCTTTGATTGTTTGGGATGTATGGACAATGTTCCGTTAAAAATCTATTGAAATTGTCGACAGAACACTGAAGGAAATTAGATCAGACGATTCAAAGAAAGGGGGAATAACTGTTTTATTTGCCGGTGATTTTCGACAAACACTGCTCATCTTATCCTACGGAAATTGTCTTCATTCCTCGGATACCTGTCATTCCTCCAGATTATCTGTTTGCATTTAAATGGCTACAGTTTCAAATAAGTGTTTGCTTTGCAATGACGAATAATAACTCCCAACGACAGACTCATAGATATGCAGGTTTATATTTAAGAGGCGAACGCTTCGGACAAGGACAGTTATATGTAGTGTTCCAGAATTAGCATTCCTAAGAATTTAATTATTTTTGTCGAGGATGATGAAACTTCTTTGGGTTTACAAAGAAATGTTAAACTGCACATAATTCTACACCATGACGAAAGCACCAGCACCAAATACTCGAGTAAATACCCTGAAGTGAACCGCTGGCAGTATAAGTTCACCTGGACGAAGCGGGTAAGTTCATTTAGTAATAACTAAAATAAATTTTATAAACGTATTTGGAGACAAATATTGAAATGAGATGTAAACGTAATCTGATGAAAAATGAACTTCAAAAATGTAATTTTGTTATGGGAAAGTACGTTTTATTTCAGTAGTATGATGGATGCGTAAATACTGTGTTTTCGATTATAGAAAAACGATACAGTTACCTGTTGAAAGCGAAATATGCAATGCGATCCCAATTTCAGGAATACTCCCGAGACAAATGGATTGACTATTGTTCTTGGATCATGAAACGCTATCTGCACACCAGGAGACAAGGATGGTCGCAAATATTCTTCTTTATTAAGATTTAAAAGAACTGTAATTAAAATACGAATAATATTCTTTTATTAATGTTGTATTAGAATCACATGTTGAAGGATACAAATGATTCAAAATGATATTCGCTGTTTGATGAATATTTTTAATTAAAATTGACTTTAATTATATTATGAATCCTGGTAGGCGACACTTGAGAATAAACAAGACAATATTGGCCAGAGAGAGAGAGAGAAAGAGAGCGAATTTGGAAACAATTACCGGTAAGATGTCTTTGAGATTCTATTCTTCTGCTTTTTTGGGATTAAGGTCAAAATAACTGAAGCCGTGATTTGTCTTTTACATGTTGACAAATCCAAGCTCACGAGAGGAAAAATCCTGCAAACTATCCTTATGATACGGCGCATTTTCTTGCTAAGAGAGACAATGTGCAGTTTTCTTTATACTCAGATGCTGTCGGAATTCAATATTTGTGTCACCATAGAAGCCGAAGGCTAAAATAATATAAACAGGACAATGCCATCACATTGTCAGTTCCGAATTTCATAGTTCTGGTTACGCCCTATGGTAAGAGATGTTCACCAGGCACCCGCCACACCCACACCCTTATATTTACTCGGTGGAGGATGTAGAGTGATTTGTTGATCCATAACACAGCTTCCTAAGCTTCCATCTTCCACTGTACACACCTTTTGCACTACTGAAGATAACGCTGCCTGTTTTTTAGAACAACATGGGGGGGGGTGTATGTTGCGATCCTACCATGGACGCCCATCTTTTGAGCTTTGAATGATTTCTTCTGAATGATTTAGTAAAGATTCGTATTCCAGTTTATGCAGGTAACTCCGAAATGAATGATTCGGCCTATGAATGGCGGTTTTACATATTATCATTCGTAACACCCCATTCCCACGTGGGAATGGGGATGTTACTAATGGGGTGTTGCAGTTGAGTGTTTGCACGTCCATCTCTGTGTGGTATCGCTGGTGGATGACCTGAGTTGTCCCAATTTGTCAACCATTTGCCGAATGGTAAGCCGATAGCATGGCATCCTAGCCTTTCATAATCCGTCAGTTCCCGTGTCTAAGAATTTAATCCGGGCACAGATGGCTCGTTAGATAGAGCGATGGACCTTGCCCATGACGTATCCGTTGAATTATTTCCAAGCAGTGTATTATTTGTATATTAACAAACGAACATTGAAAAACCTCAACACAGCACAGACCTGCATGATTAACCCTAATTTAAAAATATATTTTCACCTTTTTTCTTGGGCTACTGAAGAAATGACAACTCCCCGCATTCTATAAGTAATGCGCATATCCCATTCACAGATTACATTAAGGGATATGGAAGTATGATACTCTTAAATTCTGTTGAGATCTTCAAACAGTTTTCTACCATGAACATATAGACTTGTTAATTTCAGTATTAATTAAATAATTTTCTGTTTCTTATTTACGTCGGAAATAATGACAACGTTTCCCCGTACTCATGTTAGGTAAGAGATAGTCGTGCAGGCTTAACTGTGTAAGGATATTTTTCGCTCTAAATAACTGCTAATTTAACAAAGTGTAATTAGATAACCCTTATTAGTGCAATTGACTAATTAGTATTCTATCGATTGCACATCCTTTGCTTGCAAATTCATGGTGCCTGATCTTGCAATACATATTTTAATGAACAATGTTTATCACACTAAAAATCATTTAGCTGCAGTCCCTTTGATTTTCCGTAAACCTTGTTCATCGCTGTTTAGCTCCAAAATTATAGGACCTTTTTTCTCTTCGTCCATAAATTCCATAAATGACGTGGGCCATCCACATTAAAATCTAATAAGATTCTCACCTAAAACATTTCCCCACTCAGGAGTGCCCATGGGCTTCGTATAAAGTATAAGGCGAATCCTAATTTAGATATTATATCATAAGAAATTCATACATGGATGAGAACGTGGATTTCCAACAATCATAATTAACTCTCATACATTTTGTAACAACATTTAACTGTCAAATGTTGGGGTAAATTTTGATGAGTTAATTAGAACGAGATTTGGTTTTCTTTCATGATTTAATAATCTGGAAAATGTTATCTACTAGAGTAGAGCATTCATGATTGCTGGATAACCGGCAGAAAATAAATAAAATAATAGAGCATGCAAGAGTTTAACTTCTGACAGTAACGTTTGCATTACATAAAGGAATATTATGCTACTTAAACAGTCACCAAAAAGTGAATGAATGTACAACAGAAATGCTCCTTACTTCGAATTGGTTCGTCTTCTTTACTCCACGTTTTCTCCCAGAAGGAATTGACGGTCACACAAACATGAAAGCACAAGTCTTTATCTCTAAAGAGGATTGTTTTCGTGAAGGTTAAGTTCCTTTCACTCAATGGACTCTGAGGGGTGCAGTAATCTCTGCACTGCCACGGTACTATCGGTAGGTCACAAGTCAGTTCACATTCGGCGAATGACGACTGATTGTAATGAACGAAGGGGCTGTAAATAGACCATTTGGATTGAATAAGAGCGAACCATTTTTCTATTGAAAATTATTTGCGATTAAAAAAGTTGATAGTTCGGTATTATAATAAATTTTGCTTAAATAAGGTTTTATGATTATGGTCTACACAAATTATTAAACCATTAAGAATAGTAAATGTATTAATTTGAAATGAATATACATGAACTGGAACACACGGGAACACATTCGATTTTCCCGTGCTAGATATTGACTAACTCGAGAATCTGTCGAAGAAAGTATTCGAAAAAGTTCGTTTATTCGGAGAGTAGATTCGAAGTGAAACGGAAAACTGAAGAGCAGCGGCACACAAGTCGAACGACACAACAACGAACAAGGCGGCTCGTCTAGCCTGGTGTAAAGAGCGTGTGAACTGGACAATTCACCAGCGTAAATAAACGGTACTCTGAAGCGATGAATCAAAGGTAACCACTTTCCTGTCTGATGGTAGGGTGTGGAGGCAGCCTGGTGAACGCTTGTTACTACAATAAGTTGCATCCACAGTACCCACATCAGGTGCTGCCTACAATGTGGAATTTTTATGTAACGAATCCGTGTTACTCTGAAGACCACAAGATCTCATACCACAATGTTGTAGCTTTTCTGGAATATGCAGAGAGGGGTGTAAAACGACAACCCTGCCCTGTGCAGAGTGCTGACCTCAACCCCATTGTAAAACTGTGTGAAAACGAATTGTAGGGGAAATTGAGGTAAAGAGTAGGACATCCTGAAGGCAGTTACATTGATGGACGAACAGAACCAAATTCCACCTGTTGTCTGCCATATTGGGGGAAAGCCTCCCTGAAAGGGTGTATCAGGTGATCAAAGCCAAAGTCGAACATACAGGATATTAGGGTTCGTCTTGTATCAGTTATAAATTACTAAATTGTCCTGACAATTATTAGTAGATAGCGTACATCACCAGTTAAAATTCCAACTCCCAGCTCACGTTCAGAGGATTTTAATCTAATTTTGATATTACGGTTTACAACCTGAACTTTCTACATCCAGCCTAAAAGTAAATAACCCAAACCGCATGATCAAATGTCATTCTACTGAAATATCTCGGCACCACACTCTAGGAAAATGGAAAGAAATTATGATGATCAGAAACTCCAGCAAAGTGTACGCAAAAATACAACATAAACTAGCATACACCTTACTTAATTAAATTTATTTTTATTTAACTAAATAGCTAAATTCCTCTTAATCTAGATAGGTCAGTGGTCTTACATTTTTCTTCTATATTCTACTGTAACTTATTCTGCTAAGGGAAATAATCTAAATTAATTACAAAATCAAATTAAAAAAGTATATACGAAGGAAACTTTTGTCGAAGTAATTCCAATGTATGTCTTAAGAGAAAGAGTTTATTTGCACATGAAGAGGAAAGTTGAGAAAAATTAGAAATCCACAAATCCAACATTTTGATTTATTTTTTTCCTAAGATGGACTATGAAGGAGAAAATAACAGAGGAAAATAAACAACACATTTATATGTGATTTAGTTCATATTCATCATTTTATCATTCATCGTTCACGTTTTAAATTCATTAATCTAATAGTAGACTTCCTCGGACTTTATTCAGTCTATTCAGATGTCTAAATATGCGATCGTGAAAATGCAGTATAGTCACGAAATAACAAAGTAAGTTCTTTGTAGTATTCGTTTCCATCATATGATATTATTGTTTTTCGCTCATACACTCTTAAATCATAAAGTAATTATTCCTCTTTGATATTATAAGGCTTTAATACCTCTCCCAATACGGCAGGTTGGGAGCTGGAAGTGAACCTTCAGGCATTAATTTTAACTTGGTTAGTTGTTGTTAAATGGTAATAGTGAAAGAAGTTCATCGTGAAGCAAGCGAGTCCAGTCTGCTTTCTTTGCATCATTAAGCTGAAACAACTAAATACGTACGGGCTTTCAAGCGAATCAGAGAGCGGAGACAGCGTAGAGGGACCCTAAAATTTTCCTTAACTGTGCAATAAGTATTAATTACTTGAGCTATTGTACAACTGTAGAAATCTGATCCCGTTAGTAATTTAAAAAAAAACAAAATTCGACATTAATACAAGAGGAACGTCCTACTTTATGTAAACTCAAGACTGAACCTTAAGTTCGCATAGTTATATTTGCTATATTTTTTATATTCCGTAATACTGGCTCTAACAAATATAATGTCAAGAGTGTGAATATTTAGTAATATTGACACTCTGGATGTAACTGATATTATAATGATAATTATTCCCTTAACATTATTTTACTAGACCAATAAGAGGACCAATAATTATCTGGCCCACATTGTAAGATGTTCCTCATTTTTGTTATTTTTTCTCTATTTAATGAACGTTGCAATAACTAAAATCGGAATTTCATCTGAAATTTATAATCATGGATTATTTATTCATAGGCATATTAGTACTTACAGTTCTCTAGTAGTCGACAAAGAAACCAGAAGAGAAAATGTCATATGTGGTACGTATTGCGATGCTGATAAGTATCTTGCTTCATTCTTGACCTGAGTGAAGAAAAATTGTCATTAAAATTACAAATTTTCAGGAGCGAAAACTATTTACAAATAGACTAAAGTAATTCTATTTATTCTTTAATTTCATTTTATGTCAAATTTCATGTGTATTTTCTTAATATTTTATATACATAAACTCATTAAAAACTTGAAGGAAATTTTTTTCGGCATTGTAAACTAATTTAGTCTATAGTATATTAAAAGAGTACCTCACAAAATAGAAAACGTATGCGGAAACGTCTTAACATCGATCACGTAAATAATTAGTTGAAGTATACAACTGGCGTAAGCACGTACTGTTACTACTTCCTCTAATATATTTAATTACGACAGGATACTTAGGTTTTCTAGAACAATTTTTAAACTTAATTTACCAAAGTTAAGTTTATATGTAGTGTATGTTAATTTTTATTGAGCGTATATAATACTGGAATAGAGATATTTTTGTATATCACTTCCACACACGAAAGGGAAGGGTATAGAACTAATTTTATATCACTAATGAGCTGGACAAGTGGTCATTAAGAAAGACGAACGTATTCATGATTTGTTTCACTAACTGAAAGCTGAAGTTATAATCCTTGAAGAATACAATGTAAGAAAAACCATTCCAGATGACAGACTGAAATGGAACTTAACGACACCAGGGAAACAAACTGGTGATGAAGAAACAGTTATGTAGAAAGTAATCATGAAAATGCATGTCTACTTCGTATATGCATTTTCACATATTTTTACGATGATTCTATTCTGAAATCGGTTTCAATCACTCCTACATCCATAGGGGAAATAAGATATCACTGAGAAAGTGGTTGGAATGGATGTACAAGAAGTATATCATCAGTGACCAAATATAGTCTCTTCTGGACAACCTCAAGCATTTTATGATGACCTCTGACGCATTATCAGGTTAGATGGATTGCGATTTGCAAAGAGTAAATAGATCTATCTGATGAAGTGGTGTTCTGAAGCACTGAGAGGATGGGGAAGCTATGGGATGCAATGCTAACGTGCAAGAAAAAGTGAGAAGTTATCCAAAAAAGAGAAAGCTGATCTTCTCTAATGATCCACATACCATTACAGTTATGGGAGAAGACTTAATGATACCCAAGTATTTGCAATTCTCTTGATGTATTTCTTGTGAAACACCCACATAGAGAACTACTTCTAGTAGTTAAGATGGCAATTACTCTACTACTTCTAGTAGAGTAAGATGGTAATTTTCCTAGGTTATGCAAGGTGGAGTTAGAGGCGCTTAACATTGGAAGAAGTCAGCCTGATGTTCGGTGATGTTAAGATTCTCTATACAGAGCTGAGAAAAGAGAAATGCCGAGTTTGAATCTTGAATATTGGTCAAAAGAAATCTACACTCTTCAAAAACACAATTGTGATTTTCGTTTTGTTTATTTCGAAATCTACGAACAGTCAGTAGTGCATCACAGTAACCGATTTTCGACATTCATCTTTCGATGATGTTATTCGCACACATCACACGATCGAAACAATAGGTCACCCCTTCATAGATACATATGAAGAACAATAAAATTATTATATCTTATAAAGTGTGGGAATCTGACAATACCCTATATCGTTTCAATGTCTCTAATCTCGTAAAATTACAAATAAAAATATTTACCTTAAAATTCTCATCAATAGTTCCATTCGCACAGTAATGAGGATGAAGTAAGCAGAATTCGGTTGGATTCTCTGGATTGTAACATTCTTCTGGATGGGCTTCGCAAAACTTTGTTCGCAGTGCTCTGTTCAGAGGCGTGAATTTCATGAATAAAATAAGAATTACAAGTATTAGTTCAGTCCACAAAATTACAATTTCAAGCTTAATTTTTATGAAATCAGAATTACGAACATGTTCATATGCAGAATAAGAATTTCATGTTTACTTTCATGTACACAGAATAATAATTTTAAACATTAATTTCATGTTTAAAATATTAATCGGAACACTGAACATCATGGAGGTGAGAATATTTTCCACTTGCTGAGTTCCCGTTCCTAATTCATTAATTATAAATAAAATGCTCAACCTTCATTGGCATACATGTGTCATGAAGTACTAGAAAATCCAGCGAAATAATGAACTGAGAAGCAAAACCCTTGACATTAATCAATCTCCAACTACGGTTTGTCTTAAAGTGAGGTATATACTGAATTGTGTTATGTATTACTATTAGTCATATAAAATAATACTTTTACTTACGGATTGATATTGCAGATTGTAACAGCAGGACGGACCAGTTGTTCTTCAGATGCTGTGCGGACTTCCATAATCGTTGGATAGGTCCAATAGAAGTTAACGAACTGGTATGTCTGGTAGAAGAAACCGCTCATACACGAAACCAAAATGATACATTTCAACCATTTTCGTAAACTATTTTTTGTTTTGATTATTTGTGAAACTCCGCTGATCTGTGATTCTGAAAGCAGCCGTCGTATATATAAACCAGGCTGAAGTTTTTTGAGTTTCAGCAGACGTGAAGTAAAATAATTAAAACCTTCGCGAAGTCTTTTGAGTCGCATTTCGAAGTAAGCTAAGTCTTATTCTGAAAGAGTAACATCGAGCAATATCATTCTGAGGTTTGGGATTTATATAAAGCATAAGACTCGTTACTATTGCTGAAAATGATTTTCAATTTACCCACAGTGCACTGCGTGAAATAAATGAAGTGCTGTAAACGTCATTCATTTTGATTGGTAATTTTAAACCTATTGTGGTTTACAGCATAAATTATGTCTAAACTGACAACACGAAGACCAATCAGCATTCGACTTAGCTCCAAAGTTTCAGTGATTTTAAAATGTTGTCCTATTCTTCTGCGCTTTCTGGAGTTTAATTACAATCATTGATCCTTTGTATACAGTCGAAGGAAATGGAATAATATCGGCTGAGCTCTTTGATTCTAATTCTGTTTCATATTTTTCATTTAACAGAAAATGTACAATCGCAAAATTAACAGTTTCCCAAAATGGAACAGAAAAAAGTTCTCATACATTTTCTACATTTCAGTTTCAATTTTAACCCATGCTTGTGCTTCTCAAGGAATAAAAATATCTTTCAGTTCAATATGTGCTAAATGTTGACAGAATTTTGTAGGTATATATATCCTAAAACGTACTACGATTCATGTCTGCGGTTTAGAGTTTTCTTCATTTCGCACAACAGACTTTCAAAGTCATGCTTCTGGATTTGTGAAAACAAATCCAGGAGCATGTCTTTGAAAACAATATTCACGCAGATGCGTTTTCTTTGTTATCTCTCTGTCCTACAGTTTTTTCTCCACGTCTATATATTCTGGCTTTTCCTCTGTCTGCGATTTCGAGAACTGCAGAGTGTGTGTGTGGTGTGGAGGGGGGGGTAGGCAGTTTGGTAGAATAAGTTAGAAAAAACCCGGGTTTTTTTCGTAATATATAGAAACATATACTTTTATATAGGGTGGGGAAAAAGTGAAAGGGTTAATTTTTTTTTTTTTTTTTTTTTTTTTAATTTCCCCCTCCTTATTTTAAAAAATTAACCCTTTCACTTTTTCCCCACCCTATATAAAAGTATATGTTTCTATATATTACGAAAAAAACCCGGGTTTTTTCTAACTTATTCTACCAAACCCCTTCCCCCTCCTTATTTTAAAAAATTAACCCTTTCACTTTTTCCCCACCCTATATAAAAGTATATGTTTCTATATATTACGAAAAAAACCCGGGTTTTTTCTAACTTATTCTACCAAACCCCTTCCCCCTCTTTATTTTAAAAAATTAACCCTTTCACTTTTTCCCCACCCTATATAAAAGTATATGTTTCTATATATTACGAAAAAAACCCGGGTTTTTTCTAACTTATTCTACCAAACCCCTTCCCCCTCCTTATTTTAAAAAATTAACCCTTTCACTTTTTCCCCACCCTATATAAAAGTATATGTTTCTATATATTACGAAAAAAACCCGGGTTTTTTCTAACTTATTCTACCAAACCCCTTCCCCCTCTTTATTTTAAAAAATTAACCCTTTCACTTTTTCCCCACCCTATATAAAAGTATATGTTTCTATATATTACGAAAAAAACCCGGGTTTTTTCTAACTTATTCTACCAAACTGCCTACCCCCCCCCCTCCACACCACACACACACACTCTGCAGTTCTCGAAATCGCAGACAGAGGAAAAGCCACAACACCCAGAAAAAGGTATGTGCAATTTCTATTCCTTAAGCTACATATACTTTTTAGTACATCTACACTCATAATGCCCTAAGAACCCATGAGTAAATAGCCAATGACATTTAAACAGGGGCACTCCTAAACTGAAGCAGGCAATATAGCTGTATTATAATAATATAAAACCTAAATAACTCAATTTAGGGATTGTTCCGTAAATTCCAGCAGTGCAAGTTATTAGGAAGAAATAAAATACTGTATTTGTTAAAACTGGAATTCAAATGACTTTTTGAATTCCTGTTTTGGAAAATATTTAATTCCAAGAAAAGAGTCATGTAAGTTCTGCAGTCAGAGTTACTGTGACTTAGAAATAAGGCTAAAGCTGGAAAAATAGCATTTATAGAAGTTCTTCGCATCCCAGATGGGATTCGAAACCAAAACGTGCTAAGGACTCGGCAATATCCACGACACTGCAGAGAATTACCAGAGGTAAGCACTTTCTATTTCAAAAGAAATGTATATTCGTGGAACAATCACAACGATTTATAGCAATCAACCTGAAAAATACTGATATCTATGTGTGTTGTATCCGGACACTTTTGGAAAGGTAGTATAGAGTAATTATAATCTTTTATTTCCATTGCAAACTTCATCAATTTAGATGTGAATAATTCATATGTGTTTGATGAGTTTGAATATATACTCCTCGCACGAAATTCACAACAGCCTAATAATCATTGGTTATCTGATATAAAGCACCAGATGACTAATCTTGATAACGAAAGTCAATAGGTGGTACCTATAACCACCGTCTGCTCTGAGGAACTGAGTATCGATTTTCATTAACTAGCTAGAGGAAGTTTACTGAAAGACCTTATAATATTTAGAAGGGTCATTTAAACTGTAATGCGTTTTCAAAGAAGGTGTATCTAGAAGTTTAAAACGTTATCGTTAGTTAGATATTAATGAAGCTGTTTTACCATAGATGGATTATTTAATATATTTGATTGCTCTGTGTACAAAGAACTTATAATATTACAGAACGGGCACTATTAGTCAATAATCGTAAGCTAAATCTTCACTTTAAACTTGTCTCCTGCTCAACTGGCATTTAATCCTTTTCGTCTTTTGCTAAGGGATGGACCTAACTTCTGCCACTTTCCTGTTGCCACTTCTCTTGCATTCTGATGTCACCATAGCAACCTCATCCAAGGAAAGAGTGGACCTCTTACTTTCAGAATTGGCGAAGAAGTTTATCAACAACAAGCTTCTTCTTCATTACCTGGAGACTCATTTAATCACTTAATTTGCTAGCTCCAATAGGGGTTCTGTCATTCTCATTCCACAGCTGACCTCCTAGTTAATATGATCCTCCTTTGTACACAGGGAATGGAAAGATTTGTAGAAACTCATGTTACCGCTCTCGACATCTCAATGGCATTTGATCGTGTCTGCACCGAGGCCACCTCAACAAGCTGCCATCTTACGGCTTCCTTCCTACAATGTGCTATTGTGTTGCCAACTTCCTTACTGATCATCATTGTTTGTCATTGTGGGTGGCTTCCTCTAATGAGATTTCCTCATCAGTGATGGAGGGACCAGGGTTCTGTGCTCTCTTTCTTTCTCTCTCTCTCTCCTAGGTTCTTCCTCCTTTGCATCAAGGGCCTCCATTTCCTTGATTACAAATCCTCTTCACAGCTTTTTCGATGACATTACTCTGCATTCATCTTCCCCATTCAATAAACTCTGCAGTGCTCTAATGTCAAATACCTCAGCATTTCCTTAACCAGTGACTTAAACGCTGATCTTCTCAACATCTTCAAATGGGGTGAAGACAACTTAGCAAATATCAATGCTAAAAAAGAGCTCAAGCCTGCCTTACTACCCCAAGAAAACTCCCACCTCTTTCCCTCCCACTTTTGATATCGTTCCATTCCCTATAAAGATGAGATAAACATATTACTCACATTGCCTCCTTAATCTCTAAAAGCTTGGTATTCTTTTCAGTCCTAAACATTGTTTCTTTTCCTCTGAACTTCTAACCCTCCTTAAGTCTCAGATACGAACAAGTTTCCCACATCTGCGGTGAAGCACCCAAGACTTCCCTAAGAATTTTTCATGATATATTGAAGAGGATAATCTGTTTAATGTATGACCATTCCCTTACAGACTCTCTTTAGCCAATTGATCGCAGGCGCTCAGTTTCACCGCTGTATCTTTCTATGGATACTTTCATGGGCATCATTGTTCCGCTGAATTGGCTGCTACCTTCCACTTTCTTCTAACAGTGGAAGAACTAGAGCAGGCTACTGGCCAACATCATATGCTGTCCACCTCCAAACACATCGAACTATTCATTTGCTGCTGCATTTAGTATCGTTTTTATATTAAGCCATTCTATTTCTATTTCTTCATTTTATGTTATCTAGATATTGGTTAATTCTTTGTTCAAATAAACCTAGACTATTGAATGGCACATTTGTGTCATTCAATAGTCTAGGTTTATTATAAACATATGTTTTAAATTATTTCTCTGTTCTTGTTTCTTGTGACCATTTAGGTGGTAATCTTAATTTTATTTTAACAAGGAAGTGGTCACTGCTTATTTCATATCCTCTGTGAACTCTAACATCTAGTGAAAATTTTGATGTGTTTTCATTTAATATGAAGTAATCTAATATTGATTTCCATCCTCTTGCTGCCCAAGTATATTTATGTATGTCTTTATGTTTATAGAAGGAATTCATTATTTTTAGGTTATTATAAACTACAAATTCAATCAATTTTTTACAATTCCTGTTTAGAGTATGTTCTCCATGTATTCTTATTAATTTTCGTGTTTCCAATTCTTGCATTTAAGTCTCCTTAAAATTACGTAATCATTTTTATTTATTTTATTATATATGTTTAGTAGCTGATTATAAAAATCAATATTATCCTGTTCTCTTCCTTCTTCAGGGGCATATAAACCAATTATTGTTAAATAGCCTCTATCTATTTTTATTCTAACTTCTATTATTCTTTCATTCCATAACTTATAATGTTTTAACTGTTTTCAAAGGGAGTTATGAATACAAATCTTGTCTCCTGCTTGTGCTTTGTGGTCTCTGTCGACTCCGCTGTATCACATTAAAATTTTCGGTTCTCATAATTCCTTTTAATTTATTTTTTGTTTCAGTGATTACTGCTATTTTTAATTTTTTTTATTTAATACTTGTTCTAATTCTATTTCTTTATATGCTATTCCTCTTACATTCCAGTTTACTATGTATTTTATATTTCTTCGTTTCCATTTTCGTTTTCCCTTTTCCATTCCAGGGTCGTTTCCCATAGATTCAATCCGATTATCTTTTTCTGTCAGCTTACAATTAGAATTATGTTCTCCACATCAGGGGACTAGCCTTATGATGGAATAGTTCAGTGGTAGGGCTGCTACCTTAAGGCTTCTGAACTAGCCTTCTTCCGAATTTAAACCCATAGGAGGAATAGGGTATATTGAAGGGGGAAGGAGTAGATTATAGAAGAATTATGGTAAGGTTTTTAGAGAGGGCATAGTTGTAAGGCCAGAAATGAAAAGACTCCATGGCCCTCGAGTACTCTAATAGCATAAGGGTCATAAAATAAGAAGAGTTGGCTGATAAGGCCTTATAGGAAAGATTAAAGTAAGTGGATCTTCCTCAAAGTAGAAGAAGGAGAGGATCTATCAGGGGTACATGGGAGTGCCGCTTCCCTTACAATCAAGATGATTGCCTCTTATGGCCCTGTTGGTCCACGAGTCTTTATTCAGTATATTCGGACCACCCCACCACACACACACACGCACACACACACACACACATACGGTGGGCTCCTATATCCGCCACCCAGGGGATGCGCTCTCTAGGGGTTACAGGGTTCCCCCCCCGAGAGTAAAAGGAATATTTGAAATCATAAATTGTCGCAATGCCTTAAAATTATGAAAGTAGCTCCTTAATCTCAAAAGAGTCAAACATTCAAAGCAAGACAGTCATTTAAATACCACATGCTTGAATTTTCTTTATATTTTCCACATTTCGAAAGTGATCTGGCAAATGATTCACTTTCATTGGCTGGCTATTCTAATCAAGAAGAATAACAAGATATTGAAGGCAATTACATTATCAAGACAAGTCACTCAAAAGGTTTAAATTACGGCACTGCGCGAATAATTTGAAAAATGCAATTTATTAGCCCACTCGCCACGAAATAATGTTGTTATTATTGTTGTCGTTGTTGTTTTTGCCGTTGTTATCAGTCTATTGAATTCCCAATACAGGAATATCCTGGTCAAACGGCACGTTAGCTTACAGACCACCATCATCGTGTTTCGAAGCATTGCTTTCTTTTCATTTGAAGATATAATTTAACCATATAATGGTTAAATGACGATTTTGAGAGGCTATGATACCCGTGTTAATAGTGATTTTGAGAAGCCTATTCTATGTCGTTATTAAATGAAGCAAATGAAGCATTTGTACGTAATATAAGTAAACACTTGGATGAATTCGCAAAACAAAAGATATTCCAATGGAATAAAAGTTTCTTAACTTTAATTCAGCTTTTATTATGTTTAAGGGAACACCCAGTCATTTTGTTGATCATCTACACCACTAGAATATTTCCCTTTCGGCAATACGTTCCTCAGGTTGACAAATAAGTGTACTATCAATTCGTATAGCTTCACGTAGAACTTTCTTTGTTTTTAACAATTCCAAAAACAGTAGTTTGAGGTAAGTTTAACCTCTAGGACTTTTCTCAATTCAATACACCATCATCAAATTTAATAATTTAAATCGTAGCATGTGATGTTTACGCGTCTTCTACGTTTTATTGAAAGTAACATCATCTTTACTCTCAATTTTATCTTCCTCTATTAACAACAATAAAATAACATAAGAGTTATAAACAGTTTATAATTCGCAGCGAAACACTAAAATGAAGGTGATGCCGCTAGCAATGGTGTCTCGAATATAGACTTCAGTAAAACCGGAGATTGATTAATTCAACTGAGCCTCAAGTCGGTGAACCGTCATGCGAGCGAATAGCGTCTTCTTAATGGGCATTGGCCATTTATAAGAGCTCATCATCGCAAAGCAAAGTATCGAAACGCGAGGTAATATTGTGTTGGACATCTCGCAGTTTTCTCCATTCTTCGCTCTCATTGACAATCCTCATCCAGTTCTTTCCTGCTGTTCCAATGATCTCATCCCTCCACCATCATATCTCCAGTCTTTTCATGGATTTCATTCTCTCTCTCTCTCTCTCTCTCTCTCTCTTTCTCTCTCTCTCTCTCTTTCTCTCTCTCTCTCTCTCTCTCTCTCTCTCTCTTTCTCTGTGTGTGTGTGTGTGTGTATGTGTGTGAACTTTAGTAAAGAATAATCTGTTATTTGTCTTTCATTCAAAATGGTGGCGAATCCTTAATTGTTTAGTTTTGTGAAAAATATCATCCTTTCTTGAAAAAATTTTAAAATATCTAGATATTGTTGCATGCTCTTGTGTATTGATGAAGAAAGGTATTTCACACAGTTAGGTAGAACCAAGTACGTATTCAGCGTTCTTACAATATCGGAAAGAGGAATTTTGGCGGCCTTATTCAAGATTTTGTTTTTATAAAGTTGTACTAATTTATGAATGTTGCTGAGTACATTTACCATCCTACCAATTCAGTTACCAATTCTGAGAAGATGACAAAATGGAAAATTGCTTACCTTCTTTCTTAAGATACCCTTGTTTATCTGATCAAGTTTTCTGAACGTATCTTTACGTGTAACTGTTAATCTTAACATCAACACCACAGCCTATAAGTCCTAATAACGTTTACATGTAAGCTAAATACATTAATTATGACAAAACCGGCAAGTTGAATTTGTCACTCTCATTTTATTTGTTCTGGCAGATATAAATATCTAATCAATCGTGCATACGTAAATCCATGTGTGACGGCCCAGTTCACTCGTCGGGTCTGGAAATTCGTGTGCTCTAGACGGTGGTATCCATTTAAATGGATATGAAATATTTAATGACATTGGTAGGAAATTGTTTCAGAGGTTGATAAAATGTCACAGTTCTAGATAATAACAGGCTGACATAGAGTGGACATAAGTGCTGGGCTGATACAAAGGCGGACATCAGTGGGTTCGGTCTCTGGAACCTGTCTGTTTAGTATACGTATATATGATTAAGATTAAAATATCAAGAGTTGAAGTTCTTTCTTTGCTAATGATGTGAATTTCAGCATACCAGTAATCTGTTTTAGGAGACCATGACCTCCATCATTTTAGAGTGAACTGAACAATTAAATTTATTAATGTGAATAAATGAAAAATATTCCATTGGGAGATTAATTAATATTAGAGGAAATTTCAATAACCAAGCTTATATATATATATATATATAAAAATATACAAAAAAAAGCCAGATGACATTTCGGAGGAAGAAGATGGGTGAATAAGGCATAGCATACTGTAGATAAATATTGAGGTTATAAGTTTGGCCACGGTTGCCTATAATTGTTATACCTCGTATATTGTTAATTTTGTGTTGTATTTGAAATATTAAACCTGAGATATTAACTGTGTCTGTGAGACTGATAATTTTCCTCAACTTGTCCAATGTGTACCTTTCCCAATACAGTTGATATTGTAGTTATACTAAAAAAAAATCAATTAAGTAAAACGTGAAGAATTATGCACTGATTTTCAAAGAAACGTGTAATTATTTAATAAAATATAAAATATATATTATGATGATGATGATATTCATGTTTTCTACGCAATACAGATAAAGGCTTCTTCCATTGCGGGAGGGGGGGGGGGGCTTCACCCTATAGTGGATCAAAAAATATATATATAAATCAAATGTCGATATAAATGATCTAATAGCTATATTTTAGCATAATTCATTCAAATTATTATTAAGAGAGATATCGAAGAAGTCGAGGACCCATCGAAGGAGGCCGCTTTATCTGCATCGGCTCTCACTCCTATTCTTCAGTTCATTCACGTTAATTACACACACCAAGTCCAAAGGCAATCCATTCCATTCACGCACAATTCTATCAAAGAAATATTTAGCTCTCATCTCTTTTGAAAGTGTTCATTCTCAACTTCTAAAGATGCCCTGACATCCTTTCCTCATCATCCATAAAATGAAATGAAAAATTCCATCCACTGAAATTCAGTAGGACGTTTCAAAACTTTGTAAGTCTCAATCATATCACCCATCTTTCTTCTGTGCGTTGTGCTTGCAGTCTACACATTCTTAATCTACTTTCGTAATCAGTATTCCATAATTCTGATATCATTTTAGCACTCTCCTTTGTACTCTCTCCAATATACAACACAAATGAGTAGAGAACACAAACTCTACTCAATCATTTCTGTGATAATACTCACTCCCATCATTCGCATAATTTAATTACTTTGTCGCTCTCACAGACAGATTCTCACCATTCCTCCCATCATTATTTAGTTTCCCTCTCTGTGGGTTATATCTCATACTAGTTATTAGTATTTCAAGACTCGTTGTTTTTGCCGGAAATCTTATGCAAATCCGTTCTTCCCTCAAACTCACGTCACACGTCATTATTATTTTATCATTATCATGAATAATGATAATACAAGAGAAATAAATTACAAATAATAAATCAAAAATGGGCACTGAAAAGACTCATGCATTAATGAAGAAGTCTAAAACACGCGTACTAAAAGATAAAACTACAGGAATAATAAAACGAAAGCAAGATGATTGTCATAAATTCAAGTGATTGTATCTAGAATATGTTTGCATGATGGCACACATGACGCATAACACAGAGCATAGCATGTAACGCATAACATCAAAATGTATACTACACCATTAATTAGTCTGTAATTTTTGGTCCATGATTTCAGATGAACAGATTCTATTTCATCAGGTAGTATATCGCAGCCTTTTCCTACTAAGTATTCGAAAGAGGGGTAGGAAGTATTTGTTAATTAAATTTGGACGTTTTTTTTGGTGGGGGGAATAATATCAAGAAGGTACTGAGATCAATAAGCAAATATTCGAAGATATCAGAAATGGCTACAATATAAGTATACTATTTTAGCTTATTATTTAAAAAAATTTAACATAACATATTCTGATAGAAAGGAACACAAGACTGCTCTTTCTCAAATATTAGGTTTCTCTATTAGTTGGAAAATAATCATTAATAAACCACTAAATTAAGCAATTCCTGGCTGATGGTTATTTTATAAAGCCTTATGATTCACCTCACTCTTAATTTTTGTATTATTTTCATCATTGACTCATATCATTTTGTAAACAAAAGTTTTATTTATACAGATCATTAACTTATTCACTCCTATCTGTGAATCCTTTGTAAATACACTCCTCGTATCATATTTGTTGTTACACTGTTCCAGTTGGCACAAGTCCATTGTTTTTTCCTTCTTATTTCAATTGGATTTAATACTATAATATTTAATATTATCGTATTTCGATGTTTCCAGCAAGGCTACCTCATCAAGTGCACAGCGCATTGTTTACACATATCAAGAAAATAGCTGTCTGACATATTACTATTTTTATTCTGCTAAAACCATTTTTATGTAATTCCGATAGAACTTTTGGTATTCCACCACGATCTGCAATTCTGCTGATTAGGCGAATATAAGAATATCAATTTTAAGTAGTTATATAATCATTTACTGATCTTTATTAATATCTGAATTAATTTTGACCTGTTAATTATGACGATATTTGTCTGTTATTTCTAAATATCTACAGTGGGATTCGATCCTGTAGGGTTTTACATGTAGAATTCTCTGCCATCCTGACAAGTTAAAGTCCAACTAACTTGTCGATGGACTGCAACTAATGTTATAAGTCCGACAAACTGCCATTCAAAACAGAGCATATCTTGATACTTTGCTAAAATATATTACAGAAGATACCACAGCGCCCTTATTCTTATATTTAATGTTTTTAATATAATACTTCGCTGTACAATGAAGATATCAACTGCACTTCGTCGGCACGGCAAACAGCAAATACGAATGTATCTGATATTATTCCACAAGTTACCACATTTTTAGCACAATGCATTGTTGGGGTGCTTAAGGATGAAAGCTATATAAGTGAGAGGAGACTTTCATCGCCTTTAAGGGAATGCGCAGAACCGACCAGGGCTTCCGACCTAATATCCAATCCTCACCTTCTCGTGGTGAACCTTCTGGTATCTACCTGGATACTGAACGAAAGAGGATGGGCTAGCAATTTGTGATTCAACCGACAAAATCCTAATCTTATTGGCTTAAACCAACATATAATATGATGGTACATGACAGAATTTTATGCCAGCTGGGGCATTGCCCCAGATCAAGGACCCCCCCCCGTTGATTTCGCCAGGGAACCAGGGCGAATAGCGAAACGTTAGCTACTGGAACAAATCCTAACCCACGATCCAACTCGTCACCAAAGTTGAAGATCGGTACTATCAACATAAGAAGCCTGAATGGCAAAGAAATGGAGCTAGCTGGGGATTGAAATAAGTAACAGATCGACATAATAGGGGTGACTAAAATAAAAAAGACAAAATCTGGTGAGATATTTCTGAGTATTGAATGCAAAATGTTATATTCTAGCAATTACAATCACGGAAAATAAGGAGTAGCCATAGTAATCAACACTAAATACGAGGCTAATCTTCTTGAATGGCAATCAGTCTCAAGCAGAGTAATGTGAGCAAATATGAGAATGGGGAATTGGACAATGAGACTTATTTGTGCCTATGGTCCCACAGAAGGTTCTACTAAGGTAGAAGTGGAGGAATTTTTTGAGGCTTTAGAGAAAGCAACTTACACAAATGAAAAAGGAAAAGTTGGTCCTTGTTCGGGATCTAAATAGCAGAGTAGGAAATGATTTTGAGGCATACAAAAATATTTTGGGAAAATTTGGAGAAACGAGCAAAGCTAATAATAATGGCAAATACCTGCTGGATTTCTGCTTAGGACACGGAGTGATTATTAATAACACAATGTTCCAACATAAAAATGTGCAACTTCACATCTTCTCTCCGTGTTAAAACAAATTCACACGGAGAGAATCGGCAAGGAATAATAAAAGTCTCATTCACTATGTTATTGTTGATAGTGATGTTTTCTCCCTGGTGCAGGACACCAGAATGTACAGGGAATTTGAAATTGGAAGTGATCACCATTTAGTCTTGAGTAGGATAAAATGGAATTTCATACTGAAAAGAAGAACATTTAAGAAAATTTTATGGCAAATAAAAGTTGAGTAACGCTCAGATGTAAACTGTAAACTAAAATTCACAAGCATTATTCAAGAAAAAATGAAAGAATTTGAGAACACGAACCAAATCGTGGAGAGTCAGTGGCAAATCCTGAAGAAAACACTGGTTGATTCAGCCAGAGAGGCAAGTGGTGAGATTGTCTGCAAAGATTAAAAAATCCGAACCCCATGTTGGACACAGGAACTTAAAGAGGCAGTGAAGGAAACGAAAACATATCAAAGGTTCCTGGCAAATAAGTCAGCTTGTGCCCTTTGAAAATACTCAGACAAATGTAAGAAAGCTGATCACTGTGTAAAACTAGTTAAACAAACGTCATGGGAAGAAGTTGGTAAGGACAGTTAAATAAATATCAAGAAGGTGGATCAATATTCTGGAGAATGTTGAAAAAGCTCAGAAATAGAGGAAAAGTGCTGTGAAAGGAATTAGAGATGATAAAGGTGACGTGAAAACAGGAGAAAAGATATCCTTGATGTATGGAGTAATTAGTCGAAAAATTGCTAAATGAAACAAGCAGTGATAGTACAGTGGTAAAAAGCGCTCAACAGACATGCAATCAGCTATGCATAACCATACTTGGAGTAGAAAAAGCCATCAAAAGCCTAAAATGGGGAAAGGCAGCAGGAATAGATGATATTCGACCAGAAATGCTCAAGTACGGAGGTATGAAAGTCTTACAGTGGCTGCACTGCATAGTTCAGAAAGCCGGGACTGATGAATGAATTCCAAATGATTGGAGCAGAGCTCTCATAGTACCCATATATAAAATGGGAAATGAAACTAATTTCAGAATTACAGAGGTATTTCCCTACTGAGTGTTCCTGGCAAGTTTTGCGAAATTATACTTGATAAACATTTGATAAGGATTGTGGAAGAAAAGCCTGGCGAATAACAAGTTGGATTCAGGCCAAATAGAGGCCAGGATAAAATTTTCACATCACAAAAAATAGTTGAGAAATCATGGGAATATAACAAAGATCTGTATTTAAGTGTTGTCGATCTGGAAAAGGCATAGGACAGGGTGCCAAGTGGGAAGCTGTTCAAAGTGCCACATTGTATCGTGTCGATGCAGCATTATCCCATGCAGTATTTTGTTTTGTTTTTTAAGTTGGAGGTAGGACGTGAATTTCTTTGGTCTAGATAAGACCACAATGATTCATTTTGGATATGTGTATTCAAGTAGTGATATATAACCTTTATTCCACCCAAGGAGCATATATATATGCTATACATTATTGAGCGGTAGCTTCTTTTTTTCTTCATTTTTCCCCACTGTTCTCATAGGCACATGGAACGAAGTAGAAATTCGTTCAGAACAATCGTTTCTTTCTTACGTTGCATTTACTTAGAATGTATTATTCTAACAACTGTGTTAGAATAATACCTTCTATTGAATATAACCCACGATAATCAATTAACTTTCGACCTTCTTATCGCTGTCATCATCTGGAGTATACACACATGCTCTGCATACAAAGAGACAGACTACGTCGCATTTCACATTCTGTGCCAAGTCCACACTGATCTGGTTAATCATTGGCAAAAAACGGTGTTCTGTGGATCAGTTGAACATCTACATTGCTGTTAATTTTATACGTTGTTTAAATGTAGCAACAAGGTTGTAATGGTGGAGCATTGTATTCATTTTTCTCATATCTCTTTGATGTGTGGAATGGGCATGGTTTTACTGAAATCTATATTGAAATAACTATGTTTTTTGTCAATCTTCTTCATTTTGTATATCTTCAAAGATGAAGCATGTTATCGTAATTGGATGAGAAAATACGTTTGTATTCTTTAGGAAATTTAAAATGATTTCGTATGTACTTTTGGAGTTTTAGTGTGAAGCGCTCTTGATTAAATACTGTATGTGCTTAATACTCTTATTGTTATTTCTATATTCAGATTTTCAATATCCAGTTCACTGTACTTGGTGAAAGTTTCATGCACGTTTTATTCTACTCTACTATCCCTTAATATTGCAACATCAATAAACCACACGTTGTTAAATAAACGTACATACAAAGGTTAGGTTACAGGAAAATTCATCGAAAAGGCAATTAAATGAATGAACAATTCATCGAAAGACAATTCGTCGAAAATGCAATTCACCGAAAATTTAAATTTTCGATAATGTTATGGTAAAAGTAATCCATTTAGAACAAAAACTGAACCATGCAGACAGCTTCTTGTACCAACAACTTCTACTAAGTCATTTAAGTGAGAGAGGTTTTGTAATACAGTACATAATTTGGACAGATTATTTCTTTGTCGCCCCGAATATAACTGAACTGAAAACTGGAACGGTTCGACATTTTCTTGTAAAAGTTTCAAATAGCGAATCTGAGTAAAATTCATCCCACAATAATTGCTGTATTGAAGTCGCATATTACTATTATTAACAATAATAAAAATGAAGCCCGCATAGTTCAGTCGGTAAAAACGAAGCCGTTTAGTTAGAAAGACCTGAGTAGTTGGATCCCATTTAAGCATAATTTTTATCAGTCCTGTTCTGCTAAAGGTAAGTTAGCAGGCATAATATAGATACGGCTGGTCTTTTCTTCAGGAAACCCCCAAATCAGTCCCTGAACAGACATGAAACAGTTATCGGACAAGAAAGACTATAAGAATCATATTGTTCAATAATTTTTCCCTTTGAAAGTAGCATTGTAATCTCCTTATTCACGGTTCAGGTTTTGTTCTAAATGGATCAATTTTCTCATGACATTTTCGAAAATTTTAAATTTTCGGTGAACTGTTTTTTCGATGAATTGCATTTGCGACAAATTGTCGTTCGATGAATAATTCATTCGATGAATTGCCTTTTCGATGAATTGTCTTTCGATGAATTGCCTTTTCGATTAACTCTCCGGATACCAAAGGTTGAGCGTGAAATTTCTTCATGAATAGATTAATTGTGTATAGAAGCCCATGACTTTCCATAATTGCCTTAGCATGTTGTTTGACTGCAGTAATGTATGGCATGTTATGTTTCGAGATGTCTATCTCTCTGAATTTTAAAGTCCCACAGTTTTAAATTTTAAAGAACACACAGTTGAAAACGCTATTGAACATGAAGATGCCACGGGACTTTTTAAAGTCCCGTGGCATCTTCATGTTGTCATCTACAAGTCATCTTCATGACTTGTAGATGACCACGACTGCACATTTCGTAACAATATATAACCAATTCACATCCCTTCTCCATGTGTGTGTGTGTGTGTGTGTGTGTGTGTGTGTGTGTGTGTGTTTATAATCCAAATGACGATTTGATGTGAAGGTCGAAATCTCGGGTGATTATCTTGGTTTATATTAAAATGAAATTATTTTTCTAACACCGTACTTGTCTCCTTACTTTATTATAATGAGAAATAAATATCATGTAACTATAAAATAAAATTTTATTTTTTTTATCTATGCACGTTGTTCAGAACGAAGGTGAACTTTGTTTCGTATGATATCTGCAGATAATTGCGCACAAGTGCAGAGACTGCATTCACTTGGGGGGAAATAATAATCAGATAACACTATTCTCATTTAGTTGTCCAAATTGCAGAGTTGCAATCTCTCCAGGCGCAATTAATCACATCCTCCTAAAAGCATTCTCAAACATCCGCTGCTGCAGTGAAAATCTTAACCAGATTCCGTTGGTTAGGAAATGGGGAAGGTCGACAAATATTTTTATCTTTTGTTTATCACACTGATGATATTAATTTAAGACTGTTATTGTGAACATTTGGATGATCGTTGTTCAGAGATTAATTAAATTTCAGAGACTCGGGAGCACGATTCATATCAATGTTACGCTGATGTCATAGGGTTAGTAAGTCTGGAATTCGAAACCATTCTGCAAACGCAAGGAACCTTTATAAATGCAGGTTAACTAAAGGTTAGCTACATTACATAGTCTCATACGGTGCTGATGGGATTTACACTGAATAATAGCTTTATTTAATGCAGCAATCATTTCCAACAGCCTAGCCTATCAGTTAACAAACCAACTAGAATGTCTGGTAATGAAAAGAAATGTGGGGGGAATTTTTCACCCCTCTGAGCGAACGTGTCTAATTTTAGCGGCTTAATACAGATAGAATATAGACAATATATAATGTATGCACGCATATATTTTTGATTACTCTGTGATATTTTTACTGTTATCTAATGTCTGTTAGGCAACGGCATCGAAGTAGTGTGTTTCTATGGGGATAGAAGAGGGTGTAATAAATCTTGTATAAGCAATAAGTGCACATTTCAGCATTTGTTTAATTTTATCTTGTATTTGTTTTATTTTATTTGTTTAATTTTATAGCTGAATTTTTTCTCTGAACATTTTTTGCCACGTATGAATTTACACACACAATGAGTGTGTGTAACTGAGATTGCTGTTCATGTGGGAAGAATCGAGGTTTATTTCTTTTGATTCAAGGATACAACATTCTAGTTCATCGTAACATTTATGTATGTTTGATGTAAGATTCCAGTCTATTTGATGTCGGCGGCCTTCATCATTTGAGTTAACTGAGAACAAGACTGGCTGGAGAGGGCGCTGGCTCGGATTTCTGCTATATGAAATGTCTCTTTTATGTTCTTGTAGATGCAGAATGATAGACTTTTCAGTTCGGCATTAATGTGGCTCCCCACAATCGCATATAATTCTGTAGACACCTGGGAACTGAAGAGATGGTGATGATTTTCTTCGAGGTACTTAGGATTGACCAGAGTTTTGGCAAAGTGTAGAAACACGTTTTTATATTGAACGTCTTCAAAATTCTAGCCAGTTTAGGGGAGAGGGAACTGATGTAAAGTAAGGAGACATAAGCTCTGGGGTTAGTAGAAACCTCACTAATATGTTGATGACAGTGGTATAGTAGTTTTTTAATACTTTTCGAAGATTAACCATTATTTATGAAGGCCTTTTTAAGATGTTTCAGTTCACTTTTGCGCTGTTCTTCGTGTATATGATGCGTAATTTTTCTTGTTAATGACACAAATTCTGAACGAGCTTTAAATTCCAACGTGAGCTGAAGAACTGTATGTCTGGATATCGCGAGCTGTGTAAAATAATTAGTGAAATCATTATCGTAAAGTTTAATCACTGATTACAGTGTCAGAAGAAAAAATCAGCACAGAATGAGGGTGAAGCTAATTCTGTTTGTGAAGAACCATTGCCTTTACCTTACAGTTCTGATGCGATGACTATCACTTCTGGTGATGGAAGTGATTTCGCACCAGTTTGCAAACGTTGCCGAATATTGTCTAATAGCGATGATAATTCTGATGACAAAATGTTAAAAAAATGTTTCTGTACTTTTCAACAAAATTAAATTAATAAAGCTTTAAAACAAACTTAGGCATTCTTATTTTCCTGAAATTTCATAAACTTTTTTATGGATTTTAGTTTTATTTTAAGTCATTGCTTCAGTTTTGTGCGGTTTTAGAAAGTACGGAAAGTATCCCTGATTTTTCTACGTAAGTTAGGCCTTTTTTGTGTGAATTTGTGTGTGAACAGTATATATATATATACATACTGTTCTTCGCATAATAATATGCGAATATTATATATATATATATATATATATATATATATATTTTTATTTTTTTTTTTTTTATTACTATTATTATTATTATTATTTTGAATGTTTGGATGGGGAACATGCCGTGATTTTGGCTTTGTATTTGTGTTTGAGTGAACTTATTTATTTAGTTATTTTTAGTAATTTCTTATCTCCTGTAATATCTGTATAAAGTTCATTTCAACTCTCGATAGGTCCGTAGGTTTCTCTCTTCAAATGGCAGTTTGTTGAGAATGTCAGGTACGTAGAAGCTTAGACTGGCTTTTCCTCAGTGATGATTATACTTATATGTTATGTAGTTTGTTGACTGTAGTCGTGTTACCTGATATGTTGTTATGGTTACTCTGTAGACTGAAGTAATGTTTTCGCATGACTGAGTAGGGACATATGTGTTTCACAATAAATATTTTATGTTCTGTCCTTGCGGCTCGAACATTATCCTTTCACAGTTCACAGTTTACACAAATATGCAACTCATTAATCTGATTGATGATTATGGTTCCTTTTCAGTGGTTTGAAAAATGTCCATGATTGTACTGAAAAATATCCAATGGATATTTTTCAGTACAATCATGGACATTTTTCAAAGACGAAAGGTCTCAGTATCTTGAATTGAACAGTAAATTTATATAATAAATTTTAACCGTGTGTGTGTGTGTGTGTGATATGTATCTAAATAATTGTTAATATTAACAGATTTAGAAGAGAGTGAAGAGAATTATCAAAATTACTTTGGGAAATCGTATGTGCATATATCCATCCGTCAGTGACTTTAACAGGCACTTAGTACCCATAGCCTTGTAAGTACTGTATTGTTGCCCTCTTGCTCAGTTCAAAGACATTAGTGGAATACATTAACAGATTCTTTATCAAGACTTGCACCTAGAGAATTTTATCCAAATCCTCTGCTGGTCTTGGGCTCCGGAGTGCTCCCCCCCCTCGCATTCCATTATTGGACTCCCCTAGAGAAAATATTGCAAAATAGTGGTAGCAAGAACACTCCTAAGCTTCCTTTGGGGGACAGAAAGAGCGTTTGAGCACAACTGATTCTAATGTGTGTTCTTGAAAAATAATTGTTTTGATAAAACGGATAGAACGAACGATTCATAATTTATGTGGAAATATTTCTGTTTGCAGATTTTTCCACAGACAACGCAGTAATTACCGAACGTGGAGCAGCTCTTACGAAAATATATATTACAGTTATTATCTTAAGTCTAATATCTAAAATAGATATTAGAATTAAGGGGATATTAAATCCCACATTGTTTTAAAATAGAATAAGAAACTCAAAGATTGTAATAAGAGAGTTTCATGCCGAATATAGTAAACTATAAAGTATCGGCGACCACTGGAGTGAGCAAATGCAAGTGACCCTAGCACGTACTGCAATACCGGAGAACTCGCAGCAAAGTCGGTAAATTCTGATCGCTATTCTTAGGTATTTTCCATAATGTAAAAACACATTTTCTAGTATGCTGTTATTACATTATGGTAGGGAGATCATTACCCAGACCAGTTTCAGCCTTTTTTGAGGCTTCATCAGTGAGTAGCTAGACCAAATTAATACCAACGGGTATAGCGAAAAGAACTTATATACTCTGCGATAGGAGTTTCCAAACAGGTGCAACCATTAAGTTACTTACCATTACAAACCATTAAGTTTGGAAACTCCTTTGAATAAGTAGGTTAGGTGTCATATATAGAACTGGGTTGACCAAGAAGCTATATCAAGTATATGGAAAGTGAGTCTGGATAATTTAAGGTAACCAGTCGTATACCATAAGGTTCAAGTGCTTGATAATTGTTTTTCACTCTGTACAATAATGACACTAGGAGTGATTTCACAAGCGATGTACCAACTATTTTATGATGTTAGAAAGATAGGTAAGGTAATCAGGAATGCTGATATACAATACTTCCAGGATAATTTGAGCATGCTGGAATTTTTGTTGGGATATGAAAATGGCTATTAGTTCAATGTTACTAAATGTAAAGTATGCACATCTGAGTAATTAAATATTCAATATCATATTATATTTTTGTGATTATGCAAGAAGGAATTGATCTAATTAGAAATCTTGGAGTTTTAATAAATAAGAAGTTGAAGTTAAAAGATCATGTTTCAAAGACTGCAAATGTAACTAGAAATCAACACAATCGTAGTATATTTTGTGGAAATATAGTAATAAAAACTAATTCGATCCCTTAATATATATTAGATTACATAATAATGTTACCACCATCTCTACCTACAAACCATTAAGATCTTTTTATACTGATTGGTCACTATGTTCCGTTTAAGAAGTCTCTCGTCCATTTTGCTGATGTCCAATGGTCGTATCTTCGAGATTCATCCTACAACACAGATGAAAAGGCAAGAGCAAACCATCATCCTACCTATGCCTTACCTCAAATGATATGACTGCATCCATGATATGACGACGTCTTGTGTCCTCCTGAAGACGATCAGTTGATACACCATCATACGACGACTTCATCTACTTCCAAAAATGGTCATGATACGATTACAAAAATGCGAAGTTTTTTAATTATATGTTTGTGACGTAACAATGCAGAAGTAAGTTTGCAAATTCTCTTTTCTCTTAAGCACCATGGATGGCTAAATACTTAAATATTACATGGAAATTAAATTAATATTAAGGGAGTAAATGGAACTTCATAGAATAAATGCTACAGAGGTACTGGATATGGAATTGTGCTTAACAGTTCAAAACTAAGGGATTCTTTTTGGTAACACATTTATGAATTGTAGATTAATTAGGTGAACTCTCTTTTTCTGTGTACAAACAAGTGCTTGTATTTTGCTCTAAATAGCTTCGAATACATTGATTTATTTAATGTTTACACTTTGTTCGTACAGAGCGTTCGTACAGAGGCATAAAACCGTGCCTGTGGACTCAAATGGTGTGTTGTAGAAGAAATCGATGCGTACAGATTTGTAATCGATGCGTAATCCACTCTATTATTCAATAATATGATTTATTTTATACAATGGGCTAAATCTTGCTTGATAATGGGTAGTTTACTTCGAGCTTAATAAAAATTTTGGTTTGATAAATTTATTTTCACGAAATAAGAGTAACATGAAAAATAAGTTGAAAGATCTATGGTGGCCCTTGAGTGAAAACGCCTCGGATCGAACGCTATCTAGAACATTAGGAATGTTTATAACAAGTGCTGAACTTCACGTTAATAGGGCCTCAGAATTCAAAACGTTCCTCCTTCAAAACATTCAGTCTTAATGTCGAAAAAGTATCACTCTATGATAACGTGTAGTAATACACAAAAATATGCTCATGAAACAATAATATTTGCTTTGTTATATCCCTAACAAAAGGACCAATACTTTTGGAAAGGTAGTGTATAGTGACTTTGAGAGTTTTCATAGCCGGTTTCCTCGATTCGGTTGTAAATAATTTACATGCGTTTAATGGGTTCAGAACAATTAATCGTCCCACAAATTCAAAACAGCCAAATAGTCGTTGTTCACCAAATATCTAAACTTAATAACCCATATCGACAGTTAGTGCTTAGTACCACTCTTGTGGTAGAAACTGCGTATAGATTTTTATTAGCAATGTAGAGAACCCTTTACTGAAAGACTCATTATATTTGGAAGGTTCAATTAAAGTGTAATAGGTTTTCAAAGACGTTGTATCTAGAAGGTTATTTCCTTATCGGTAGTTAAAATTTTATGCTAATAGTTTATTAGAAGTGGATGCCAATATTCATGATTGCAGTATTTCTGAGCGCGTGTGGATAATCAATGAACTTATACAGAGGCCTGTTACTGAAGGTTTCAGGTATCCTTCGATATAACTAAAATGTATTTTCATTTACTGAATCCTAATTATAAACTTTCAAGAGGTCGAATATTCAAAATCAAAAATAGACAATTCTTTGTGTTATAAACTTAGGGATATTTCCTGCAAAAATACCAGTAATTCAAAGGTTTTAATTTCTTCAATTTCCTTAAAAAGAATAAGGTGAACGCTTTTATTTCGACGATTACATATTCGGGATAAGAATACCAATATAAAGAACATATTTAAATACCATGACAAAGTATATGAAAGATTTATAATTTCGACAGTTCGAAGCTTTCAATTATTCCATGAGCACACATTCGCTAAGAAATAACGAGGTTATTATTCTCGCTGACGCGCAATCTGCTGTTGAGAACACGACGCTTCCAGTATCTTCCGCTCTTCCTTTTCTTGGACAATCCTCATTTATTGTTTCACTGATCTAATCAAGTCTTCTGTAGATCTTTTGTTCTCTGTAGGAATCCGAATTGCAGTAAGTGTTCATCTGCTATCTTTCATTTTAGTTAACTTGCTAATGAGTGTAATATATCTGAATATTTCAAACTTTCTGTACCCGTTTTATTCTCAAAATAGTTCTTTGATTTGTTCTTTAGTATGTTTCGAGATTTTGGTCTTATTCTCTGAACACGGCAACGAAAGATGAGCCGAGATCCCCTTTTCTGAGATTAATAATAGGGCTGCCAAAAGTTAGTCTTTTCCGTGACATCTTGTACTGAAAGTCTTCGTTTTTTTTTCGAAATGGGATGTCATCGTGATGTTAATGGATGATTACATTGCTTATTATCAGTTGTTTGTTGGAGAGAAAAAAAAAACCCGAACGTTTGGACACATGCCAACACAATATGATTGAGCGTATTGCATAGCAATGTCTTAAGATTCCCATGGAGAGAATGAGTTCTGTGTTTTAACGGTTCTGTTGTAGAACCTTTGTCTAGTTCACGTACGTTTGTTATGTGAACTTTTTTTTCTATTTAATCTGTGATTACTGAATATTCTGTATATATGTGGCAGAAATATATTTGTTAAAGAATGGGAAATAGCATAAGTTCGTGACTCATTCCAGGCATTGATACTGTTCGCACAAGTAACAATAGCTCAGAAATAATTCGATGCAATAAGTACTAAGCACAATAATTGATTACACTTAAAAATCAGAAACTATTATCGATTAGAAAAATGAATATTTTATATTTCGATTAAGTTCGCAATGAGAATTCGGTCAGGTAATTTGTTTGCACATTTTATACATTTACATTACAAATGCATTTGTAATGCAAATGCAGATAACAAATGCATTTGTTATCGACATCATTCACATGCCTAGTACGACCTAGTGATATTAGGTATCGCCAGCAGCTATAGGCTACAGAATAACAGCTACAGCTAAAGACTATGAACTTATACATGCAAAATCCTAGTACTCCTTTATGCTGAGTATGACGATCTGATAAACGTCATCACCAAAATAAGCTACATACCATACATTTTGCTTATTGAATTGGCCAAATACCATGTTTGGATAAAGTCCAACCAGAGCAAATGTTCAGGTTACCTTCTTTCCAATTTCTTCAAATATGGAATATTACTCTATCCCTTGGTGGCACATATGTGAAGAAAATAAATAATGATTTAATGATATGAAAAAATAAAATTTAACTCTGCACAATCGTTCTTACCTTAATGCAACGTACTGAAGGATTTATCCTATATTCGAATGGCTTATAGGAAACAGGATATTTAATCCTCAAGGATAATTTTTGAAAAAATCAGTGAAGGTTTTTTTGACATAAATGAAAGACTATTATAAATGACAATATATTCTGAATAATATTTATTGTATATGAAGTGCATGTGGAAAAACGTTCAATGCATTAGAGGATGCAATAACAATGAATACAGAGAGCGTGAAAAATACATCAAATTTGATAACAAAAATCATCACTTTTTATAGTTATTTATAAACCAAAGGTAAAAAACTTTCTTATATATATATATATATATATATATATATATATATCATACGAAGGCATTTCTCTTTTAACATGTCTGTTCAGGTTTCTTTCTTTGGTTCCTACCGTCTAATACAAGAACTGTACCCACTCTCTTCAGAACAATTCTACAAATGTAGGCCAAGAGTAAGACCGCACTTTCAACGAAGTCATACAGAACAAGCAAAGACATATGTCTTTGTCATATGTCCAAGGGAGCCTCCCAAATCGATTAATATATCAAAATACTGGTAGTAAAATGAATATATCTTTCACGCTAAAAATTAGATTATCATTATTGCTTATTTTTAATCTACTTTTTAATAGGAAATTTTATTGATTTATATCATATATTTTAAGCGAAGGTGATTTAGAGGTCTCGTATGTGGGGGGAAAATTTTCCTCTCAAAATATCCGACTGTTCATCACAAAAACATCCCAACTATTCAGCAGGAAATACACATTTAGACAACTCAAGAGAAAATGATCCAGTCTGGCATAAATAATAATCAGATTTCTAAAATTAAATTATGTGGCAAAAACAGATATGTGAGTCTTACACAAAAAAAAGTTATTGATAAGATAAATATAATATGTTTTCTTCAATGTGGTTTGCTGATCCCTACAGCAGATCGACTGCCGCAATGCAATAATATTTTTGTGCTATGATCTGTATCGAACATTTTATAAGAATTTTTTATTCATAATTAGTGGATAACCCATCAGAATTAGAGATTCATATTTAGTGGTCTATAGAATGAACCTTCTTGCACAAAGCAAACAATATTGAATTAATACAATACTTACACAAGTATACAATACGATAATTTTTCCCATGTTCGAAAATATCGAACATCCCGGAGATTAAATAAATAGACAATTTAAATAATTTTGTGTGCAGTAACATATGACAATTCTGGTTCAATCGAAATAAAACTAAATAAATCCAATAGTTTAAGTTTTCTGACTTTTATAAAACATATATCAGAGATGTATGAATGTCAATATCGATGCTAATATTAATAGTAAATGTTATATTATTGGAGCATTTTATAAAAGTCCAATTGAAATTTATATGATGCTCACACTCCTCTGCAATACCAATAGAAGCATTAAAAAAAATCGTTTCGGTGAATGCTTCTTTCTATCATAAATTCTATCTGATTTCTTGTTTTCTGATGATTTAATATTTTCAGTCTTCAGTTTTTGCTCTGTGCTGTAGAAAGAAACTTCAAAGAATGAACTCATTTGTTTCTGTCAAGCATTTTGTAGAACTTTCTTTTTAGGCTAGTGATTATGACACTTTTCCATTGTTTTAATTATTTAAAGTTATTTTATCTGTAATTTTCATTCCCTCCTCTTATGGAGCATCACACAGACTTGCCATCATCTGAGTCACTCTCGTCTAAATCCGTTTCACCTCTTCCAGATCTCCAATCAAGCGACCAGATCTGTGCACAATAATCCAGACGTGGCCTTATAAAGTGGAACAATAATCCTTATCTATATTGGTTATGATGTCTTTAAATAACCAGGAAAAACCTATGTGCTGTTTTTGCCACTTTCACTTTGTCTAGGTGGATTGAGCTATAGATGATCGTGTATCTATAGCTGAATTATGGGTAATTATGGATAAGTAATTTTGTTGAAACAAACTTACATCTATACTTGAAAATATGAACATTATATGCTAGAACATTTATGAAAAGTCCTAGCTAGTTTCTCTACGATCTAAAGTTACTAGTTGGTATTTTGCCAGGAAGACATCCTTTTGCAGCGAAATATTTATTCTCTGGGTACAACAAAGTTTCCCTTGAGGAAACAAGCAACACTATGAGATGGTGATGTTGACAATTGAAAAGTGGAGGCTGTATATAGGGAATCGCTTATTCATTAGAAGTTACGTTTACCAAAATGTAGTGTTCTTCATCTGTGGTGACGGTGTTGATTTTATAATTCTTCTGGCCAGAAGGAGACTCCTCGTTGTTTTCTAATAAACATGAATCGCAGTTCCTTATAGTCACATTGTGAATAATGTAGACGTTATCTGTCATCCAGAATATCACTATAATGCGGTTTTGTGTTACATTACTGTTATTCTATGGAAACCAGTTGAACATAAAAACGCACCATGTCACGTAAAAAAAAGAATTCTTTTGAGGAAATGGAATTATCCGGCACTCAGTCTCGACATTGGTGTGGTAAAGAATCTTTTGTAGAGCTATAAAGAGCTCGAAGCTAATAGTAGTCCATAGTGAAGATACGTCATATATACGTCAAGCTAAGTCTATGCAGAAATAGCCCAAGCAAGAAATGTCTTTAAGCAGGGAATAGAGAAGAATATTTTATCAGCGTGTAGCAGAAACTTCAGAGAGTGGTATCTAAAATAATATCAGCTACAGGCATGCTGACATTCTTGGCGATTTCTGAACATAAAGAACTTGTGGTACAATCAGATGTCAGTAACGTTTTGTAGATGCGGAATCGATAAGGAATATTTCGATATTTTCTTGGTAGCATTCCCACAGTAGTTGGAAGGGGATCAATCGTTCGATGCTGTTGGCGCCATCTCGCTCCCTCGATGAGTCTTTGGACTCCCTGGAGGTGTCACATATAATAATAATAATAATAATAATAATAATAATAATAATAATAATAATAATAATAATAATAATAATAATAATCACTGTCAATGGGTGTCTTATGCAACTTAATTTTCTGCCATCTATTTCTGTCAATTGCAAACAGCTCAACTCTTTCAAATTCGTGACCACTCCTCTATATGATCTGTCCACTCTCTTTTGGGTCAATTAGTTCTGTTCATGGGAACAGTTGTACAGAACAACAAATATTTATCATTCGGCTCTCAAAATCCTTTTAGCATGTCCAAACGAGCTGACTTTTCTTCTGATTATTTTATGCCTTAGGTTCTTTTTTTCATATTACTTTCATGTATAGTTCTTCATTATCTTCTGCATTCGACCAGTTCGTAGAACTTTCTAAAGTCCGTCTTTCGAATCACAGTATCCACATTTTCGATAGAATAATTGCCATTACTCACCTACACAGAGAACATAACCCCTGAATATCCACATTTCAATACTCTTAGTATTATTCTCAACTAAATCTTTACTTTACCACAACTTATCCACTTCGTGTAAACTTGTTTTCACTTTTTTGTCAGAGTTCGTATAGCTTTTCCCAGAATGAACTGTAAGTCATGCTGCTCCGTAGGCACACGACACTACTACTATTTTCCAGCTTATGTCAGCTGACCATTATTCATTTCTTCCTTTTATCCCTGAATTCTACTGTTTAATTTTTGAACGCTCACTGTCAGATCCTATCTCCTTCCTTCATTGTTTAACTTCCGCAATGTATTTTTCTCTACTTCCTAATCTTAATGACTATGTCATCTTCAAATTTAAGGTTAACGATTCTCGTATTGTGAAATGAAAAATCCACTAATCCTTTCCTATATGACATCAACTGTTCTTTCTAAATGCATTTTAATGGTACTATGAAATATTCGACCCACTTGTCTTGTGATCCTCGCAGTGTGGAGCCATGTTTCTATCTTTCCCATCACTATTTATCATATATCAGAATAAAATGTTTACTATTTGCTTAAAGTTCGTTATAAGCATTGCTTTTAATGTATTCGATGAACTTTGTAAGATATATTTACCTGATATTTTGGTTGTTGGTGAAAGATGGAAACTTCCGAAGACAAACGTCATATCCACTACAATACCTTTACACCTGAAAAAAAAAAAACGACGATCTTTTATAACTAACTCATATAATTAGAAACTGATGTTAGTATTTTTCCTTTGCTAGTAGAGCCGAATGTAGGATCAGGAATTCTCAGTTGTCTACACCTGAGTATTCCTGATCGTGCTGTTTCGTGAGTCGTCGATTTGTTTACCGGTAGTGTAAATTATGTGATTTTGTATCTATTTTTACTATTTGTAAAGAAACATTCGTGTTTTCTACTGCATTACTGTTGATGTTTGTGTTTGTAATGTGTTTGGAATATTTCATAACAGTTGTTTTGTGAAATCGCAATATTAAGTATTGAGTGCAGTAAAATAGTACCACAATGGTGAATAGAGCTGGCACAAATGGGATACTAACGTAAATAGTGAAAGATGAAGAGGGATTCCTCCTCGGAATCCCTCTTGATCGTTTGGTATGGTAAGTCCCTCATAAAACATATCAATCGTTACTTTGTTATCACTTTTCATAGAGTAACGACATTGAGGAGGATTTAACAAGTGATGTATAAAGCTGTTTACTGATGACGCAGTTAGGCCGGGTAATCAGAAATGTGGCCGACATGCAATATTTTTCTAGAATAATTTAAACTGAAAGTGTGCGAACGTGAAAACGACAGTCAGTTCAAGTTAGAAAATGGTGTAATGACATATCCAATGAGCAATTATATATGGCGGGATTATACTAAAAGAAATTGATCAGGCTTACGAATCTTGGAGTTTTAGAAGACAGGAAGTAGAGGTTCCAGGGCCATATTAGCAACGATTAGAATCCCAGAGGTTTAATGTATGGATAAAACGAACACTATAATTCAAGTATATGAAATTCATTTACCTTCTTTGTCATGTTTTGATACGATATCATATATCTTTATATATCATTATTAAAATTAAAAGAAACACACGTATTAACCCAGTGAAAATTATTTAATTGTAAATATTTCATCCTAAGTATATTATGACATCATCAGTACAGTAGTTTAAAACAATAATAGGAATAACATACAGTTAGGGCGCATGATTACAATAGAATCTCATTAAACGTGCGTAACGTGTTACAAAAAAAATAATTATTATAATGAATCACAGAGGGGATAATGTACATCCTTTTCTCACCCCAGATTTAACATTAAACGATCTTCCTGTACTTCAATTCCTTCAATTCTAACTGCTGACTTACGTCAAATAAAGACTAAGTATTGTTTAATATAATGCCCCTTTAACACCATATAACTGTAGCATATTGAATAGCTTCTCTTTTGGCACCTTGTCATATGTCTTTTCCAGATCTACAAAACTTAAATACAGATCTTTGTTATATTCCCATGATTTTTCGACTATTTGTTGTAAAGTGAAGATCTGATTCTGACAGCCTCTATTTGGCCTGAATCCAGCTTGTTCTTCACCAAGCTTTTCTTCCACAATTCTTATCAACCGTTTCTCAAGTATACTTGCATAGAACTTGCCAGGAACACTCAGTAGGGAAATACCTCTATAATTCTCACATTCAGTTTTATTTCCCTTTTTATATATGAGTACTATGAGAGCTCTACTCCAATCATCAGGAATTCGTTTCTCTGTCCAGGCTTTCTTAAACTATGCAGTGCAGCGACTGTAAGACTCTTATACCACCATACTTCAGCATTTCTGGTCGAATATCATCTACCCTGCTGCCTTTTCACATTTCAAGCCTTTGATGGCTTTTTCTACTTCAAGAATGGATATGTATTCCTAACTGCATGCCTGATCAGCGTTTTTTACCACTGTACTGTCATCACTGCTTGTTTCATTTAGCAGTTTTTCAAAGCAATTACCCCATACTTCAAGGATATCTTTTTCTCCCGTTTTCATGTCAGCTTTATCACTCTAACTCCTTTTACAGCACTCTTTCCTCCATTTCTAAGCTTCTTCAACACTCTCCAGAATATTTGTCACCTTGTTGATATTTATTTTCTGTATTCTTGCCAATGTCTTCCCATGACTTTTGTTTAGCTAGTTTTACACAGTGTTTAGCATTCTTGCATTTGTCTCTGTATTCTCTAAGAGCACAAGCTGACTTATTTGCCAGGAACTTTTGATATGCTTTCATCTTTTCCTTCACTGCCTCTTTAACTTCCTGTGTCCATCATGGAGTTCTGATTTTTCTATCTTTGCAGACAACTTCATCACATGCCTCTCTAGCTGAATCAATCAGGGCTTTCTTCAAGGCTTGCCACTGAATCTCCAAGGTTTGATTCCTGTTCTCAAATTCTTTCATTTTTTTTTCAATAATCTTTGTGTATTTTAGTCTACAGTTCACATCTGAGAGCTGCTCAACTTTTATTCGCTTTAAAACTTTCTTACATGTTATTCTTTTCAATATGAAATTCAATTTTATCCTGCTCAAGACTAAATAGTGATCGCTTCCAATTTCAAATCCTCTGTACACTGTGATGTTTTCTCCCTGGTACAGGACACCAGAGTGTACAGAGGATTCCTTGCCTCTTCTCTCGATGTGAATTTGTGCACATTTTTATGTTGGAACATGGTGTTAGTAATACCCAGTTCATGTCCCGAGTAGAAATCCAACAGATATTTGCCATTATTATTAGCTTTGCTCTTTTCTCCAAATTTTTCCAAAACTTTTTTGTATGTCTGACAATTACTTCCTACTCTGCTATTTATATCACCAACAAATACCAACTTTTCGTTTTTCATTGTGTCAGTTGCTTTTTCTAAAGCCTCAAAAAATTCCTCCACTTCTACCTTAGAAATAGAGGAATTCCTCCACTTCTACCTTCTGTGGGACCATAGGCACAAATAAGTCTCATTGTCCAATATCCCATTCTCATATTTGCCCACATTACTCTACTTGAGACTGACTGCCATTCAAGAAAATTAGCCTCGTATTTTGTGTTGAATACTATGGCTACTCCTTTTCCTTGATTGTCATTGCCTGAATATAACATTTTGTATTTATTGCTCAGAAAGATCTCACCAGTTTTGGTCTTTTTTGTTTCAGTCACCCCTATTATGTCGAGCTGGTACTTATCTAATTCCTCAGCTAGCTCCATTTCTTTGCCATTCAGGCTTCTTCTGTTGATAGTACCGATCTTTAACTCTGGTGATATTGAGTTGGGGTGTGTTTTCAGATTTGTTCCAGTAGCTGACTTTTCGCTGTTCGCCCTGGTTCCCTGGCGAAAACAACGTGGGCCTTGTTTAACCGAGCGACACCTCAGCCGGCATGAAATTTTGTCATGTTGTACCATCATTTCTTATTTTGGTTTAACCAATAAGAATACAATTTGGTCGGCTAAATCCCAAATTGCCAGCCCATCCTCGTTCGCTCAGTATCCAAGTAGATACCCAACAGGGTGCACCACGTGAAGGTGAGGAATTGACATTAGGTCAGAAGCCCTCTTAGGTTCTCCACATTCCTTTAAAGGCTATGTCGAGTTTATATTCGAATCCCATTTTCTCTAGTTAATGCAACAGCTTTAAGTGTGGTATCCTATTAAATGCCTAAAACTATCTAACATTATCATAGTGTATCCATTTTATCCAACTGGGCCGTAACATTGTTATAAAATATGAGCAAATTGCTGAACCATGACCTTCCTTCAGTTAACCCATGCTGCTCCTTGCAGAGTAGAGCTTGTTGGCCTATCCATTCCTGTATGTGAGCCCTTACCAACTTCTCTAAAATCTTCAATACCACACCAGAGATATTTATGAGTCGGCAGTTAGACAAATCAGTTTTTGCCTCCCCAACCTTGTACAATGGAACTATTATACATTCCTTCCATTCCTGAAGTATCATTTCTGAGCTGAGACTCAAGTTTTACAAACATGTGAAAGACCTATCCACTTTAGCTGAATATTCCTTTAGCAAACGGGCTGATAATCCATCTGTTCCTATAAACAAATTCTTATCCAGGTTATGCAACAGCTCTTCAATTTCATTTTCATGAACTTCGAACACTAGGTATATATTCAGATACTGCTTCAAGTGAGCACTTTTTCAAAGATACCCATTCATTGCTGACATTTATCCCATTTAGTAACTGATACCATGGGACCAAAGATCTCCTAAGTTGATCATAGTTTCCAACATTGTAGTTCAGCATGTAATAATCGAAGCATCAATGAAATTACATACTTTCAAAGAAAGCATATTGTGATCGCTGTCATCAACCAAAATAGCCATATTCATAACAGAGAACTCTTCTAAAGCTTTGAGAAAATCCAACAGTCTTTGACCTCTAGTTCCTTCTTTCACATGCTGCTTGAGAAAGTTATCTCGCAACAATTCAATAAATTCCTCTTCTTACTTATCACGAGATTTCTCTTCTATCCAATCGATGTTTAGAAAATTAAAGTCAACCATAATTATCATTCCTTTGGTACCCATAAGGCTAAATTAGCGATGCATTTCTTCTTCCTCTGCAATGAACCACAACGTCTTCAGCAAAACCCAGCGTATATTTCATTTTGTTAGCCTCCATTTCACACCAGATAGACTCAATCACACTGCTTCGTTGGGCGTTGTTAACATCATTGGTTTCTTGCGTTTCTATCTCTAACTGGACTTAAGTCATCTGATATAATTAGTGGTACTCCTCCTCTCCTATAATTCCTAAAAATAGTGTATCTGTTACACTCGATTCCACTTACCATATATGATTCTGATAGCCAGATTTCACTAATACCAACAATCTAGGCCACATCATATTCAATAAAACAACAAACTTAACCCCTTTGTTTCTAATGTTCCTAGCATTTGTGTATAGGCATAATAAATTACGACCTAGCCTATTCTTATAATTAGACATGCAATATATTTGGTCTTGCGGTAGAATTTTCTCTTTTCCTCCCTAGATATACTTAAAGGTGCGAACCCAAAGCATATTTTTCCACCCCTTCGCAACATACATAACCATGTTCGTAAACATTCATATCTTTATCACGTTTGCATACCATAGCTGAACTTTCACACATATTTTTCTCATTCCTTCCTTGATGATTTAGTTTCCCTTACTCTCTGCATTAGGTCTCATTCCAAGAAGTAATTTTTCCATGCTCTAGATGTCTAGATTTTCAAATTTGCTATCTGTAAAGTATTCTAGGCTTTCATGTAGAACTTTTAGCTTCTGTTTCATTCTGCTTTCATGCAAAAATATTGACATTATTATTCTTATTGCTGTTGACGTCGATGTTGTCCATGATGATAGCGTCTTTGTTTACTTAAATTTAAATCTATGAGATGTACTTTTTCAACGTCTAGAAGGTTTCGAATGTTAGGAGTCACGAAAATTGCCATATTACAATTTTAACAATTGTGTTTCTTTCACATTAATTTCGAACAATGTTCAAAGAGCGAGTGGTTTGTCTGTTAATTGCTCTCCTGAAGAACAGCACACTTTTCATTGATTCAAAAACAAGACATTCGCTACAACAACAGGTTGCCATTTGTAGAGTTTATCTATTCATGTGTTCTGCGATTACTGAATAACCAAAATCGGTACGTTGGAGAAACGTTTTTGTTAACGTCTTCTCTATGGCGTAAGTCCTTAACTCATTCAAGTTTTCGATTGTAATGGGTCGCACCGTGAAATATATTGCTTAGAAATCAATACGCTATTCTGATTCTCAGATACTGATTTAAAACTTAAATCAGCAATTTAGAACCGCTTAGAAAAATAAATATTTCATGTTTCGATTCAGTTCGCAAAGAAAATTTGTTACACTAATTTGCTTGCATATATAATAAGTAATACAAATGTAAAGTTGCAAACAAAAGTTTAGTACCACGTAGTGATATTAGGAACAGTGAGTTGATTGTACCTATTATAAAGGTATATATGCAAATGCCAAGTTCCACTTATTGATAAGAAGTATGATTATCTGATAGAAGACGTCATTGCAAGTAGTGCCACCATTTTGGTTATTTAGAAGTTTAAACGAGCCAAATAATATCATGGATGGATTTCGGCAAAGGTTCATGTTATTTTTTTTTTGCCAGCTTCTAGATATATTATACTCAAATAAATCTTTTTTTTTTTTCCTTTTTTAATGTTGGACCTATGTACAGGTGGTTGGCTGGTCAACCTATAGTAGGTTAGTACCGTATATGGATAGTGGGTTGGGAAAGGTTGTTTTCATTTGATTTAAAAGCCTGTAGTTGTATTCCTTGGGAAGTACGTCAGGGGACTATTCCACAGTACCACAGTAGCAGAGATGAAGGAGGCAGAAAAGAAACTTGTTCTGTGTGTTTCAAGCTGTACTGTGAAAGGATGGTGGGCGGCAGCTGTACGTGTTTCAATGGGCTTAGTACAGAGGGGGGGTGAATTATTGATGCTGTTTCAGATGAACATTTCCAATGGAAATATTTGCAGAATATACAAGTCGCAGAGACCAAGCGTCTATGTGAAAGTGTGGGGAGCGAGTTGGTGAGAGATGGGTCATTTATCAGTCTAATTGCTCTGCTCTTATTGAGGGTGATTTTAGGAGCCCCACTCCAAATGTGAGAGCAGTGTTCGATAGCTAGGTGGATTTGAGATTTGTATAATGTTAGCAGTTGTTTAGAGGTGAAGTCTTGAGAGAAAGAGAAAACGTGGATTTTTGGAAGCTGTGGATGCAATTGTTGTGATGTGTTTATGCCAGGATAGGCTTGGTGCCAGAGTAATTCCGAGAAGAGAAATCTCTTGTCGGAATTACACATGACATCCTACTATTTATCGTTCAGAAGCTGACTAGAGGATAATCTTTCAACATTTTTAGTCATCCACTACCCTTTGATGATATTCTAGCCAGTGACTCCATACTGTGTTTGGAAATTATTGTAACTGATACGTATCAAGAAACGTTGCGAAACTTACTGTACATTGATTTCCAATAGAAAATGTCATGATACGAAAATGATTATTTTTTTTCCTGCTGAATACTCTAGGATTCCTCTGCCTGGAACACTAAAACTCGCAGTCCAAACGGTATGAACGAACTATTTTCCTAGGAAACGCCTTGGTTCAAATCCCCTATCGGAACATGTATAGGAGTTATTTTCAACTGAAAGTGAGTTCGCCGGTCTCATCTCAAAGTAGAAGGTATTTTCTTCCTTGAAACTCGGGTGATTTCTTTCCCCAAAACAGACAAACAGGTCAGAAGAGGAATTCAATTTATAGACATCATGCACTGGTCCTCATAGCCTGGGTCTATTTGAACAGAATTTAAAACAACAAACCAACCTGTAACACCAGCAGAAAGAGTTGCTAGTGTGAGAAAGCACAATATAAAAAAGCACAAATTAATTTGTTGTCTGTAGATTGTGTGAGAGAGAGAGAGAGCTCTAAGCGATTTGTCGCCTCTCGTAATAAACTGCAATCGAATTTTCTGTGAACGAAGTCGTAATTCCTTGGTGACTAAACAAGTTTTGTTGCTCTTCCTATTACTTCCTCTAATTAGCAGCTGTTAGAATTGGTAATGAAGATCGCCTAACATAAGACGACTTGCTTGGTGAAATAGAGGACATTGTAATGACTCTTCCAATAAGAAAGGGAATTTGTTTTTTAGTTTTAGTGTTGTGTATTTCCTTGTTAAACACACACATGTATGTACACCAGTTAAATGCTTCCTCTGAATGTATAAATTATTCAAAAGTATCAAGACAATTCTTTTCAAGTTGACCTGAAAAAAATGACTTGTTGAAGGTGAGACGTATCTACACAAATGCATGATATTCCACAATAAAACTAATGCCAACTCTGCAAGGTCCAGTAAAGAACGAAAAGAGATCGCTTCCATAAATTTCTTAACTCTTTACGGGGGCGGGGGAAGAGCCCGGTTGTTGAAACAGTTAAATTTCTTCTCTTTCTTTCCAATAATTCAAACATTATTTCAAATTCATTTCTCTAATACACTCAAATGGACTAAAGTATTGAAATTTGCTACCAGTAACGCAGCGAAGGAAACATGCGACCGTAAACACAGTAAAAATTTGCGTCCCTCAGTCAAAAATTCCCATTACGGGATAGAGGATGTTGGATACTCGACCTGTGGTGCATTAAGCACAGTAAAATTACTGATTGCAATTATATCAACAGCGGCCACAGAAAATGCAAGTAACAGAATGTGAATATCTGTGTCCTTAGTGAAAGAAAAAAGTCTTCCTAGGATGCCGAGGTTATTTGTAATACTTCTCAAATGCTACTAAAATTATTTTTTCTAGGTACGTCGATAATCTTCGACGTATCTGGAAAATCTTCTATCGTGCAGGTACAATTTTATTCGGGTAGATGAGCTGGAAGACTTCTGAAGGGTTTCCCTGGGTTCATTTTCAGTATAATATCCAGCAGCTGATAAAAGAAGCTATATTATTTGTCTCTATCAAGCTTCTAAGTAACCAAAATGGTGGTACTACTAGCGATGACCTCAGCTATCAGATATTCATACCGCTTATCAACAGGTGGTACTCGGCATTTGCAAGTTTAATTTGTAATATTTCTTATTATATATGCAAGGAAATTAGTGGACAAAACTTTGCATGGCGTACTGACTCGAAAGATAAAATATTTATTTTTCTCAGCGGTTCTAAATTACTTATTTATTTTAATGAATGTCTGAGAACAGTGTCTAACGTATTGATTTCTAAGTAATATATTTCACCGCGCAAAATCATTATAATCGAAAACGTAAATGAGTTATGGATTTTTGCTGTGGAAGACATGAACGAATACGTTTCTCCAACGAAACCATTTTCATTATTCACTAATCACAGAAACTATAGGAAAATGTAGTTTCTGTGATTTAAGTATACGTTTAACAAACGTATACTTAAAACATGCAAATATCATCCTGTTGTTGTCGAGAAATGTACGTTTTTTAAAGCCATGAAAAGTGGGATTTTCTTCATGAGAGGAATTAGTAGGCAAAACTCTCGTTCCTGAGAATTGTTCGATATGGATATAAAAGAAGCACAAGCGTGAAAACTGCAATATTGTGATTTTGGTGCGTCCTAACTTTCGAAGTCTTCTACACGTTGAAAAATTACGCCTCCTAGATTAATTTGTTTTAAAAAAGCATATGATAACGACGTCATCATTATAAACAACATCGACAACAACAATAATATTGTTAATATCTGCATGAAAGGAGAATGAAACAGAATCTACAGATGTTTTTTAATGAATTCCTAAGATGTTTCTCAGATAACAACAGAAGTCTTTTCTAATGTTTGTGCGTTTGTATTTTGGAATGACTCACTTTCCCGGGGTAATGTTTCTCCAATTTACTGAAATCGCACTTTTCTTCCATTAACGGAAGAGCAACAGAGAACAAAGTAGATGTTAGATGTCAGCATTGCTGGAACCAAGATCTGATCCTAAGGATTACCCAAACCGAGGTAAATTTGAAGTCATTCGAAGTGATTTAGAAGATCGAAATGGGAGATATGAGAAATATATTAATTCAACAAATGACAAATTAATTTGGAAGAAAAGTGAAGAAAGCAAGTTAGTAATAACACAACTTGGTCCTGTATAAGAATCTGATTTTTGTCACAGAGTCGTAGAGGCATTATTATTATTATGTAGACCATGGATCACCGCTGTCAGGCCACGAGATACAATGATTCAATTTCCGTGAGAAGCCTTTACAGGAGGTAGGATACTATCTCCTGAAACCAATACTAATCTATCTCTCGTAAAAAAAAAAAAAATGAGCTAACGCCTTTCTATTTCCGTATATAGGGAGTAGGCGAGGCCGTTCAGCTCTATCTAACTTTTAGAGACTGAGTGGGCAGTTCAATCTCCACGAGATAGCTGGCCAAGGCTATCATTATCACTAATTAAGCGGCACGCAGTGAAGAGAGATGGCTCAACAAGTGCCGCCATCTCGTGGTCCCTGACACTAACACTTGTATTTCATGTCTGAAATAATGTGGGTTCTACGGTCGATTTTCTTGAGTTTACGGGACGAAAAACCCGGGTTTCCGGGAGGAAAAAACCTGCTTGCCCGTACCAGACATAGACTAACTACGGAACCGGTCGAAAAAAGGCTTAGAAAAATTTCTTCTAGTCGCCGAATAGATTCGAAACCAAGAAGTCTTCCTTCGTGCGGGCAAGCGCAGTGGTGGGCAAACGCCACATCCACTGAGCTCCACAGGCTCTATCGCGTGTAGTCTCCTGACTAGTTGTCCTGTATCGTGGGATGAAAAACTCGAGTGTCTGTGAGAAAAAATCTGCAAGTCCGTATGAGACCGATTAACTCACCGTATGAGTGAAAACAACAGGTGGCGCCTTTCCTCGTGTCATAGACCGGATTCGAATCAGAATTTTTCCAACCTTATTGTCTGTCTAAACCAAATAACCTACAGGAGCTCCGTCAGAGGGGATGATAACTCCTTACTGATGCTATGTTACCATATTTTCAAACATACTGTGCAGACTTCTGTAATATTATCTTTTTGGCAAATCTTATACACCTCTATATCATGTCTCTAATACTACTTTTCTCCGTATTATTATTATTATTATTATTATTATTATTATTATTATTTTATTATTCTCCGTAAATGAGAGAGAGAGAGAGAGAGAGAGAGAGAGAGAGAGAGAGAGTTCATTTCTCATCAACGGATGGCGAATAAAAAGTGATTCCTTCGCTGGTTAACGAGAATTAAACGTGGTGACACGACTGGATTAAGTTTATATTTCAGATTTGTTCTCTCTTGTAAGATATGAATTGTTAATATGCAAAGATCGACTGAATTCGAAGTGAGACCGATTTTTAGATTGGTTTTATGTGAAAGTCAATTAGCCGATTCCTCATGGAACTAGCAATATTCCTGCTCTTTAAAATTGCAGTTTAATCGATCCAAAAAAAAAAAAAGAGATGAACATCAATTCACAGACCTAATGATTCCCTTTATAGAAGTGGCTCCTTTAGTAATTACAAAAACTCAGTAGCCAGTACATCCTTTTCAAACCAGAAGTTCTGAAAGTGTTCTACTGCATTTTCTGTATTGCAAAACATGGTGACAATCTATGTTTAGAGTTAATCTCGAAATTTCCATGACAAAGGTTAAAATTGACCGTAAAAATAAAGTAGATATTATTGATATTTCTTCACTTTTCTAGACGTTCAGTCATTACAAATGAATGTCATATAGTGTTGAGAAATACGATCTCGACATAAATCTCACAGAAATCTATGATTCATATCGAATTCCAATTACCATTCGTGTAAGTGAAGGCGTTGATATGTTGTATAAGCTGGCGAACAATCCATATAAAACAACAGGGTTTTTAAAAAATTCGTTGGCCAAACATACTTGAAATAAATGCGTCACACAGCGCAGTCTGGATAAACTACAAATCCATACAGTTATTTATGCAATGTGCCATAGCAACGACTGCTGACAGCAATTTAATCCAAAGGAAATCTGAGACTAATTTCTCTCTGTGTAAGTCTTCGGTTAAGAGCTCATTCGCTTCGATATGACAAGGATCAAGAAATTCGATAACTCTTGTAATAATCCACATTTACGGGAAAACAAAAACATTCGGTCTACTGTAGACTACCTACGACAGCTATGTTCCGAATCCCATCTCAGCGGAACATTACAAATAGTTGACATCAAAAACCGCTTGCGAAGGTCTTTGAAATGTTTCGTTTGGGTTGTTTGCGTGAGCGGTTTCTTCTACCAGACAATCCAATTTGTGAAGTTCTATTGGACCTACCCTACCATTATGGAATTTCAGATAGCAGGAGAAGAAAAATTTGAACGACCTGCTTTTACAATCTGCAATATCAATCCGTAAGTAAAACGTTATTTTCAATAAACAATTAAAATATATGAGCAATGTTGAATGTAATTTCCCGTAAATGTGTGTAATAAAGGACAAGATTTTTATATAATTAATTATTAATATGAATGAAAGATTTTTAACCATTTTCCCTAAAGTATGCCCGTGATAGCCGTTAGTTACTAACATTTCGTCAAAGTGGAAATTGTCGAAATTGCAGAATTAATCGATTTACCAGTTAGCCGAAAAAGGGATTGGGGAAATGGTTCAATCAGAAAAAATCAGAAAAGGGATTGAATAAGAAATATGTTCGGCATTTTCATAAGCTATCTGATAATTTTCGATAGCTTAAGATAATAATTAGATAACCTGTTTTTTTTTTTTTAATTTTTTAAGTTTCTTTTTATATTTGGCGATAAAATAAATAATGTATCCGTAATATTATCTATTTTAGTATGTTGAAAATCAAATAATTTAATGAAGGAAAATGGGATATTTATATGGTCAATAAGAATCAACGAATGCTTACAATGATGAAACGAAAAAGCTAGGTTTACCAGAGATTATTTGATGCTTCTTCACGATAAAATATATAAATTTGTCGTTGACAAATAGAGAATATTAATCAATAAGAGAAGCTCGCAAGTGTAGTTGCGGTATAAATGACAGAAAACACATGGAGCCAGTTAGGATGGTATAGAACGTTCTCTTCCTAGCATTGCTTAGAGATAATTAGCAAAAAACTCGAAAACTCGATTATTAGCAAAAAGATCTTCGATATTCTTCAATGGAAGAGATCCATTGAAGATTGAAGAATATCGAAGTATCACTTAGAACCAGCGCTTGACTCATTTTGATCGAGCCATCACAAAAATTAACGGTTACACTGGAAATCCTTTATTAGTTCTCTTCATATATAAACCAGATTTCATCTTTTCCGCTAATCTTCTTGAAACAGTGGTAGAAAGCTAATCACACGTGTCACAATTCTCACTCTGCTTATTTTTTAATGCATATTACTAATTGTTAGCTTCTGCACTTGTTAGCTTGTATTACCTGTAACTGTTTTACCTGGAAGAAGCCTCAATGTAATGTGTGGTCTAATTGACATCTTTCAATCTTTGTGTGTATTTTTCAATTGAAATAAATATTTAGTATCCCGTCATTAACCTTTCTTTGGTCGATAGTTCTCCTTCATATTCCTAGGGTCTGAAGAGAATTATCTCATAGTGTAAAGATCCTTTAGACCAGGGGTGGGCAACCTTTTTAACTATCATGCCAAAATCACCAAATCTTTCATCCAAAATATCCTCACATGCCAACCGAAATTTTGGAGAATGTCATTATTTGTTGTCTTTTTAGTATTGGGAGAACCTTTTCGAATAATTAAAAATCACACTACAGCGGAAAAATCAAAGAATATTGTAAGAGTGATTATTGCAAGTCATGTAGGATTGAATGAATGTAAAAATTAGTGAAGGAATTTTTACATAAAACTCCTTATATCCTGCTGATGGCGTAGATCTTTTTTATTTGGCTTTAAGTGTAATTCTAGCTGCTACACACAGCTGCACAATTTAGAGACGCAATTCTTAACATCAGCAAAAGAATAAACAAAAATTTGTTTTTGTTTTGTTTTTGTTTTTACAAAGATCAACGAGACACGTTTTTTAAGTTTTTCATAGAATGTTATTTTACCTAAATAATATATTAAACAGAAGTTAATCTTTACCATTTTTTAAACAAAAAGCAAGAAATTAAACTAGAGAAGGAAAAATATCTCTAAATGAGACGTCTGATGCTGCCCCACTCATGACAGGTAATTCATATCGGGTTTATATTTTGTAACCTTTAGAAATATGCATGACCTGTCATGAGTGGGGCAGCATGAGGTACTAAGGACTTTGAATGCTATTCCGGAAGTTTTGTGTGTTTAAAAACCCTTGCAACTAGTTTCATTTGTAAGGCTACTCCTATTACGAGACTTAGCAAAGTTCATCACTTACAACAATGACTCACATAAATATGTCGATGTAAACATGGATAGTAATGCTGTTGCAAGGGTTTTTAAACATACAAAACTTCCGGAATAGCATTCAAAGTCCTTAGTACCTCATTTTTCGCACTTTTCTCTGTTACTCCTGTCTTTAATCGCTTCTTTTCAATATTTTGAAGACATTACATTGGAGGTCTGTTTCGTCATCCTTTTGGAGATCATTGGTGTATTTCTTATGTTTGGAAAATATCTGAATCACTTACTGTCTAAATACATCGTAAAACCTCCTAGTGTCTTTTCAAAGGCCTTTATCTCATCAAACATAATATAAAGTCTTACCAGAGCCCTGTAGTTTAAGGTTGAAGACATTTAAATGATCGCAAAAATTTGCAAAACCATACGTTTACAAACCCACACGATGTCATACATTTCTTTATAAGACATTTGTTGATTAGTCAAAAAGAGATTTATCTCATCCAGGAATTCAACAAATTGTTTCAGAACAAGACCTGAACAAAGCCAACGAACATTGTTATATATTATTAGTCCTTTGTATACCGAATCCACCTCATTTAATAGATTCTGATATTTAAATCACGTGCAAAAATCTAATTTTAAAATGTGGTTACTGTTTGCATCACTTCTTGGAATTCCTTTAGGCCAGGTTTTGTACATAAAGTCTCCTCAGGTATGATAACATGAAAACTTGTCAGATGATGTCGGATATGTATTTATTTACTTAATTATTTTTAAGGTGAGAACTGGGTTGCGTGCGGAAAAAAGTCGTAGGGTGCCACGTTTGGCACGCGTGCCGAGGGTTTCCCCACCCCTGCTTCCGACAATGCTATAATGATATTCATAACGTATTTCTTACTACAGGGATAGTAAAATTATCAATGGGTCATTATGGTACGAACGTTTTGTACAAGGGTTTTAGCATGGGAGTGTTTTTTTTTTTTTTTTTTTTTTGAGGAAAAAAAAATAGCAGTCCACTACTCCATCTAGCTACTCGAATGAGAAAAATATCCTATATATTTAACAAGTCCGTATAATCAATAAAAACCTATCGACCTTTTGAGCTAATGCTGAAGTGCTCGAAGTAATTGGAATATTTTGAAAAGTAGTATGAAAAAAATAATAAGATTCTCTCTCTCTCTCTCTCTGACACCGCCAGAAATTATTGTGACGTTTCATGAAAACGACTGGAATTAGCAGGCTTTATTATAAACAATTTTCACGACATTGGGATTTCTACAAGATGATATAAAGGAATCCATATCAGATCAGATGAAAGTATTTCACCAAAATCAGAATTTGTGAAACTCATTTCACAAATTCTGATTTTTACATTTCAGTATTCACTCCACTGAAACACTGATTATAAATCTAATTTAAATATTGCGGTACTGAAGCATCAATCACCAAGGTCGGTATGAAATATATTATAAAATTGAAAATAAAATAATATACCTTTTAAAATATTAAGATATTCTTTCTCAATAAGATAATTTTAGATCAATTACGAAAAGGAATTCATCAAAAATTATCATGAGTGTTTTTGAAAAATTATTTTTACGATGAATTACCATATGCCGATACGAACCAGCTTTCGATGATTTCCGTTTGTTGACACTTCCAATGGATTTCAGTTTGTCGAAGTTTTCGATGAACTGTTGTTCGTAAACCTGTATCAGTTGAAGTGATTGCGATGAATTTTCATTTAACCCAATGCCCTCATGCTTGGATTCATTCCTGGAGCGGGGTATACAAATGCATTACACACCATTCATTAAAAGTCCTGTGTTATACACCTCAGCTAGACATTCTATAAGTTTGATAGTAAAATGATGTAATGAGTTCTACACGTAGCGCTGATACTTCATTTCTATGTGGTGCAGAAGAGTTGTTTGTCATGGATTCCCAGATGGGTTTCTTCGCTTCTAAACCTTATTGAAAGTATACTTCAGTAAATTTAGAGAAATAGTTGTGGTTTTATTTTATCTACCAAAATGAATACAATTCAGCCGGATTATTAAATTACTAATTTCCAAAACTGGCGTTTTGGAAATTAGCAATCTTACAACAGATAAGACACTAGAAATAATTTGTATCAAGATTATGCAGTTCAACAAAACTTTATTTTTGGAGAAAGTTTTTATAATGCAACTCATTCACTTGAAAGCAGTTTATTCAGAGAGATTAGACGTATTTATTTTGCACATACTCCAAGTTCTTTACTTCTATTGTGATAAATTATTTTTTTCCAAGTTTTATTGTGTGTTTATAATTCAAATTGATGCTTTTTGTACAGAGCACTGAGATCGAATTTCTGTAAAGATCACCCAGAAGAGTGTTACACTCCAGAGAATCGTACTGAATTTTGCTTTCTTCATCCCCGTTACTGCGTGAATGGTACCATTGATGACAATTTTATGGTAAATATTTGTATTAGCAATTTCCTTTATCAATAGACACATTATAATTCTTTCTTTAACATAACAATTTCCCATATTTTATTAAAAATTATTTACAAACTCATGAGCTAAAACATTATTGCCACTAACCTGTGGCGTGTTAAGTGATTTTAAGCACATATATAACCACTTGCATTCGTCTTGGCATTGACTCCACTAGTTCACCGAAGGTGACCTGAGGTTTGCTGAACTAAATAGACTATAACGCCCTTAATATGGTGAGCAAGCGATGAACTGGCGTCAACCGATAGAGGTCACCTGTGTATTCTGGTTGAGGGGGAATAGGTTTGGTTAGTAATAGTGTTTTACTCATGAGTACAATTCAGAATATTTCAGAGCTCTGAAGAAATAGTGTTATGTTTTCTTCGTTGTTCTGATGGACAACAGCAACTAACTCTGAACATCGCTCGAATTAGCACCAATAATTCCCCTATCCTCTCTCAAATCCATCCAAACGTGTGCGACAACTGACCTTCAAGAACCTTCAGAAACTTTCAACAACTAGCTATTTTAATGTTTAATTTTCTTTTTAATGATTTCAAAGCACGATGTTACTTCAAACGTTGTGTTTTGTCGGTCTGGCTCCCACTGATGAGATCTCAATGAAGGTAGAAGCCGGTCTGGATAGAGGCCCTTCTCATAATCGTTCGGGTGTGCTTCACTTGAACGATTATGATACTTCATGTGCAAAACTCTGTTTGCTTACACTTCGATAAAGGATGAAAGAATATGATATCTTGACAACTTTAATTTAATATATAACGTAGTGAAAAAGCTTTCAACATTATAGAACTTTAGTACACGAGTCTCCGTAACTCAGTAAGTATAGTTCAAAGAGCTATTTGTTCGAAGAGACCTGGGTCCGATTCCTGTCAGTGACGTGAGGAACCTTTATCTGGTGTCTTTTGACTATGAGTGAGTTAGCTGGTCTGATAGAAGTTTTTTTACCCTGAAACTGGGGCTTTTCGTCCCACGTAGAACAGGCAAACCGACCTGTGAACACATTCATCTACAGACATAGAACACAAAGGTAGGCATCAGACTAACCACCTTATCCTCGATACGTTAGCGGTGAAGTGAATAGAAAATCCTCGACACCGCAAGGAAAAAGAAGAGGAAGAAATAATAAGAAGAACTTTAGTGCAAATATTGTAGCTTCTAATTTTATTTATTTAAAGTGTTTGTGTCAAAATCGTGTAATACTAAATAACGTTTTTTTTTTTTTTTTTTTAATTATAGGTACAAAATGACTCAACATACTTATCAGTATCTCATTACCTACCCCACATGACATTTCAAACTTTAGTTTATTCACCGGCTTTCAGAGAAATGTAAGTATGATTATGTAACGAAGAAATAACGCTTCATAGATAATTATAGGTAATGAAAGATGTTTTAATTTTAGCATTGTTTTCATAATCATTGAAACGATTTATTCTTTACATTGCTGACAGGATAGTCAATGAATAGAGTATTTACTTTAAATATTTTGTGTTAAAAGTAAATGACCAGCGTTTTGCTGCCAGTCGAATTATTGGAATGTTTGGAAATAGTTACATATTGTTAAAGGATATGCTGCATTTTATTCTTCTATAAAACTAGAGGCGAGATCAGGAATGTCACGGTTTGGAACATGAAGGCGTCTTAGGCATGCGATGTCAAAGAGGCCAAACACAAAGTTCTCTCCCGCGTTCTTTCATTCATTCATCCCATCCACTGCTGCCTTCTGGAACAGTCTCACACCACATATGCTTAACAAGGAGTAGTCCACAGTTTTCAAGTCAAATGTGAACAAGTTCCTTACTGCACAGCTGTGATACAAGAGTACTATATGTTGACCAACATCACATTGATGGCTTCTCCATAAAAAATAAAATTTAAAACATAACATTGGTTGATAATTTCTCTACATCTTGGTAATGGACACAGGCATTGTAGCTCATTCTGCCACCGAAATTGTAGTTACTTTGTTCATCTTTCTGAAGATCCTTAACATTTCTCGATATTGGAAGTGTACATTGATTCGTGCTGGGATCCTGAACTGGTCAGTATAAATTTTCCTCTCCTATTTATGCAAATCATGTAACCGTGGAGCCTCAGCATTGCATGGTAGGTATATACATGCTTGACGATTGCCAGAAACAACTACAATATATGTGTGTTTGCACACCCAAACACACACATATAGTTACGTATGTTGTTCTATGTTTGTTGAATATCAAAATAAACACTGTGTGCAATTTCTAAAATCAGATCTGCTTTAGTCCACCCACAACACAGCGGGTTCTAGTATATGACGTCCTAATGAACCATGCACCCTTAAAGATGGAACCGATACAGTCTTTTAAATAACGTTCTCCTTATAGCCATCCCATCCATAGAGGTCAATTTCAAAAGGTCAATGCGATCATGACTCTTACCAAACACTTCCCAGGCAAATCGCATGATTGTCTGAAATACTGGGACTTCAACAGGTAAAGATGGATTCATATTAGAACTTCAGTTTATGATCAGTAATATAATAAACATGTTTTTAACATAGATTAGATGAAAATGATTTTGTTCTTTTTTTTACAGGTCCTTGGAATTTTACAACCAGTCGTCGTTAGCCGGATGCCAACGTACTTGTGGTTGGCGTAATGTACCTTGGCAGTGTCAAGATTATTGCACACCTCAAAGTCCATTAAGCGAAGTGCAACTAATGTTTTCGAAAACAATTGTGTTGCCAGATAAGGAAATGTGTTTTCATGTTTGTGCAACAGTGAATTCCGTGTGGGGAAAAGGGTGGAAAAAAAAGGACGAACCAATACTTGGTAAGAATCATTTTCGTTGTGCACTCATTAAGTTTTGTTAACTGTTTGGTAAGTGTTATAATATTCATTTTCAACTTTAAAAAATAATAAAAATAAAACTACCCATCTGAGTCTAATTTTTCTGTACGTTTTTCCGACAGTGGAAAAATTATCCGTCAGTATCGCATAGATCATTGTGTGAGTGTTATTAGTATAATGTAGGTGCAGGAAGAGGGTAATTGTTTACTAGCAAAGAGCAAATCATGAAACTAGTGCAGACGTTTAGAGATAAGGTCTGGGTGTTGGTCTGTTCTTCAGTCAATGTTAATAATAATCGGAGCGAAAGGCATTGAACTGTTTCTTGAAGTGACGCAATGATCATGTACTGGTGGGTATATTAACTTAAAAATATACCATAATCATATCAGTCCCTACAGTATGATCCTTGGATTAGTCCATAGTCTGTATATACCTTTATAGCTGGGCTCCGATCCAGCTGTACTTAAATCTAACGAAAGTAGTAGTAGTAGTAGTAGTAGTAGTAATAATAATAATAATAATAATAATAATAATAATAATAATAATAATAATAATAATAATAATATCTTTGTCTTGATTTTGAAAATAAAAAACTTGAATATGAAATTCTTAAATATAATATTAAGATTTCCCATCTGCTGAATATGGATGACATGAAGTTATAGGGAAAATCGGCACAGGAAATAGACTCTTTAATGAACATAGTTCGTATTTTCAGTTGAACATCAAAACGATTTTGGATTAGATTATTAATGGTTAAAATAAACAATTTTAACCACTAATACAGGAAAAAGACATAACGCTAGTAATTTTAGTTTTGATCACGAGAAATATATAAACGAAATTCCAGCTAACGAACACTATAAATACCTTGGAATAATACATGGTGTCCCAAAATTCACGCAAGATTTAAATTTTGCGCCATTTGTGCGGTAAAATGTTGCCAACAAGAAAAAAACAAAGACAGTGTGACAGCTGACAGTTCAGGGTTATTAAAAATGGAGCGCTACACGAAAGAACAATGCATTTTTGTTATTGAGTAATATTTTAAAAATAATGAAGGTTTGGCAGCTACAGTTCGCAATTTTCGTACAAAATATGGTCGGAATAGTGATTTAACTTCATCAACGGTGAAAAGATTAATCACAAAATTCAAGGAAACTGGATCAATTAGTGACCTTATACACTCTGGCTGTCCTTCAACAAGTCGTTCAACAGAAAACATCGACGCATTTCGTGATCAATTCGGCACCGTGGTCTTGAATTGGGCATTTCGAGAAGCTCTCTACAGCGTATTCTCACGAAAGATTTGCATTTTTATGCTTACAAAGTTCAATTGACTCAAGAACTGAAGCCTACTGACCACACACAGCGAAGAGAGTTCGTTGAATGGATTATGGAACAACAACAAGTGGATGCTTATTTTTCGAACAAAATCATCTTCAGCGATGAGGCTCATTTTCATCTTGATGGCTTCGTTAATCGACAAAATTGTCGAATTTGGGGGTTCCGAAAATCCACAAGCAAGTGTTGAGAAACAAATGCATCGACAACGTGTCACTGTTTGGTGCGGATTTTGGGCTGGAGGCATCATCGGTCCATTCTTCTTCGAAAATGCGGCTGGTAAGGCAATAACAGTTAATGGTGCTCGCTATTGCGACATGATAATCCAGTTTTTTGTGCCTAAATTGCAGGATATGGATGTGGACGACATGTGGTTTCAACAAGACGGTGCCACATGCCATACAACCCGAGAAACAATTCAATTACTGCATGAGTCATTTCCTGGTAGTGTAATTTCCGGTTTTGGTGATCAAAATTGGCCGCCGAGATCACGTGACTTAACGCCCTTGGACTTTTTTCTTTGGGTTTTTTTTGAAGTCTAAGGTTTATGCCAACAAGCCTACGACCACCCACGCCTTGAGGGAGGAAATTGAGCGCTGTATCAACGAAATTCAGCCACATTTATGCAAAACGGTCATGAAAAATTTCGACAAAAAGAGTGCGTATGTGCCAGCAAAGCCGTGGAGGCCATTTACCCGATATGCTATTCCATGCATAACTCTATGCTGTATACTTTATGAATCAATAAGAAATTACAATTTTAATGAAAAACCTGTGTTTTCTATCAAAATTACTTCTTGCGTTAATTTTGGGACACCTTATAGAAGCCAGTGATATATTCAACTCGAAAGTTAAGCCATAGCGATATACATTAAAAGAGTCAGAAATATCATGAAAACAAACTTCATGGAACAAAAACAATTTGAGCAATGAACTCTTTGACTATACCAGTGATCTCAAAAGCTAGCATAATAGATCGCATAAAAGAAGACTGGAGAAATAAATTCTTGCATAGTCAATGTCTACGAAATACTAGAAACTCTCTTTTCTAGTATCTCCAAACGCTCAAGAACAGGCGTTACAAAGTAATGAAATTAAAACAAAAATTTTTGAACATCAATCACAATCGCAAATTTAAATTATGAGACCTGAAGAATGAGACTTTAGAACATCTAATCAGCTCCTGTTGTAAGATATTCCAATCCGATTATAAATACAGTCATGATCAAGTGACCAAAATAATTCATTGGCATATATGAAAAAATATGGTTTTTCTACTTCTGGTAACTGGTGGAAGCATAAAATAGAGACTGTATTGAAAAACGAAATAGCAAAATTATTCTGAGAATGGAGAATATAAACTGGTCGGCATTCGGAAAAAAATAGACCTCACATTACAATTACCAAACAATTACCAGACAAGTTTGGATTACTGATATTGCACTACCCACAGATAACAACATCAACAAAAAAGAATTGGAAAAAATCACTAAATATCGAGATCTGGCAAACGAAGTTTGTCGGCTGTGTCTTAACACATCAAAGTGATCCCAATAGTTATCGACACACTTGGTGCAATTTGGAAAAAGCTGTCCAATTCTTTATTAGAATTAAAATAAACGAAATGTTCTCATCTGTTCTACATAAAGATGAAATTATGTGGAACAGTCCATATTTTTCGATGGTACTTGACAGATTTTTCATGGATATGAATAGATAGTATGGGTGGCACTTCTGACAAGATCAAGATCAAGATAAGATAAGGAATCGTGACGTGGTTGGTTGATGACGTCATTGTATGTGACCTCATGGGGTTTGGAATGTTTTGAATTTCCCTGTGGGCATATGTGTCACTGGCTTCAGTTCTTGTGTTTTGGTTCGCGTATGTTATGAGATGTAGATATGTGACGTCATTTGTTAGTTGTAAATAAGTGACGTTATTGTTTTGAATGGGAAAGATGATTTTAGTGGTTAAGGAATCGTGTCGTGATTGGTGGACACTTCTGACAAGATGGAGATCAAGATAAGATAAGGAATCGTGACGCGAATTTTTTATTGTTATTGAGTTTGGAATGTTTTTAATTTTGCTGGGGCCATTGTCTGTCAGAAACATCACGTGATGTTTTTGGTTCGTTTAATGCCTTGTGGGTGTTATTTAGAGATAAGAATCGTGACGTTATGTGTTTGGAAATTCACAGTTTCGGGGTTTTCTGAATAATTTAATTATATGCTATGTAACTCAAACATGCAGTTTTTTTTTCTTCTATAGATGGTTGTATTAATTTTCCAATACATTTTGGGGTATTTCTTTACTGCTAAAGGGTGGGATTTCTTAGAGTATGTAGTGATGGCGGGTGTAATTAGGTTTTCTGAATAATTTAATTATAATGGCGTCCTTAATCACACACACAAACAAACAAACACACATATATGCATTAGACATGAAAAGTTGCTAATATTTCCATGTTGATACTCTAATATGTATCCTATGATTATTCTTACGAAAAAAAAAAACTATTCAGTATTAGAATTACGCTTACCAAAAAACATACGAGCAGTGATTATTGTATTACAATTATCAATTGTTATGTTCAAGTTAAAAAAAAACTTACATTTCTTTGAGAATGGGAACATCTTGGTAATATTTAGGTTTTCTGAATATTCCAAATTGTTGATTAACATATATTCACAGAACACAAACACAAGTCTGAAAAGACAGTTCACTTTTTCGTTATAGGTTACTGTGGCTAACTCCCTTAAACACACACACACACACGCACATTAGACATGAAAACTCGCTAGTGTATCCATGTTGATACTCTAATATATACCCTATGATTATTCTTATGAAAAAAACTATTCAGTATTAGAATTACGCTTACTGAAACATACGAGCATAGATTATTGAAATTACAATTAGCAATTGTTATGTTTAAGTTTAAAAAAAATTCACTTACATTTCTTTCCAGAATGAGAATATTTTAGTACTATCTAGGTTTTCTGAATATTCCAAATTGTTGATTGTTAACGTATATTCACAGCACAGAACACAAACACAAGTCTGAAAATCCAGTTGACTTTTTTCATTATAGGTTTTACTTTAAAATTCAGTTAACTACATATTATAACCAGAATAAGTGAGTAAATAAATAAATAAATTGTGTGTGAATTATTTTCCCACACTGCTAATTTTCATTAGCCTTGTTTGTAGATAACTGAGTGACTCATTTCCGGATAGCCACGTTCTTTTCATAGCTGTAGCGGTTTCTTCAAAGGTAAAAGTTTTCTCAGGGATGTGTATTAGTCAAAATTTCTGATGTGACTAATGTTTACACTACTGTTAGGTAGCAAAGGTTCGTAATTTGACCTTGTGTAATTGTTGAGAACTAATTTGTTCGCATCACTTCCTATACGTATCGTGCTTTCTTCAAAGGTAAATTCATGAGGATCATGTATTACTCAACCTTTCTATTGTGACTAAGCATTTTCGAGGTGATACTCTACTGATGGGTAGCAAAGGTTCGTAATTTGACCTTGTGTGATCGTTGAGAACTAAGTTATTCATTGTCACATGATGTGATTATTGGTTTTCCATTGGTTCTAATTTTTTTATAAATAGACTAAACGGTCGCTCGTTGATTCCAATTTGAGTTTATAGTAGTAACTTTCTAGTAGTATTTGTAATTCTTGTATGCATTCAGAAGACTGTAGTTTCAAAATGAGTTTTTCTGGAGAAAATGTAAGTTAATTTATGTCATTTTTATAGTAATGTCATTGAAATTAACATTACTTGAATTTTAGTGACTACATTAGCGAATTTATCTATAAAGTTATAAGGTGGTTTTTGCAATGGAAATTAAAAATCATGTTTATGATTTTCAATCTGTTAAGTGAAATCCCATAAGTCATTTATATATATATATATATATATATATTTTTTTTTTTGATTGGGAAAAGATATTGAGTGTGGTTATTTATTAATATTGTGTTAGTGAAACCATCGTGTAGTATCGAAATTGCTAAAAACATTATGATGAGTAACATTTAGTTTTATTTTTTGGTTATTAGGATTTTGGGGGGAAAATTTTTGAGGGGTGATATTTAGTAGAAATGTGTTAGTGAAACTCTCATGTAGTGTCGAAATTGCTAAAATCACCTTGAGTTTTTATTTCTGAATGATATTTCTGAAATCTAGAAAGTATTTTTTTTTTAATAGCGATCATCTGTTATTCGTTTTGTTGATGGTAATGGAATATATTCATTCATCAACCCACCATTATAGAGGTTGATTTGACTGGAGAAAATGGTTGTGAAAATGGACTAATCACAGGACGTGGTACTAATTCTAATGTAACAATCGCTGGTGTGGCTGGAGGAAGTTGCGACCCTCCCCAAAATTTATATAATTCACATTCAGTTACTGGATGTGAAACTAAACTCTCTACTTCTACTACTATTGAACCCTCACTCTACAGAGACTTTTACACTGTTTCGGTGGCCCGATCACGTAAATCTATTAAGTATCAACTCGACAATTAGAGTATCAAGTTCGATTTTATGATCTGGAACTCTTTTCACCAGAGTGTTTTTTTGAAATATTCCGAGATATGCTTAATGAGATCATTCAGCGTTTATCGGGTTCTGGAGCTTTCTCTCACGTTCAGTTGGGCGTTAGTGCATCCAGTTTAGAAAGCAACATTAACTTTCCGTTTATGTTGCTTTCTGAACTAACTATCCAAAGGATAGTTGATGCTTTTTATGCTATCGCCCAATCGAAACGTGAGTTTCTTTTGGCAAATGATCTGATTATCGATGTCGTACTTATCAATATCATTAACAATGGTGGTGGCAGAACCAATGTTAAAAGAAAAACGTTGCTTAGCCTGGATGAATTTGTGAAAATAAAAAAGCTATTGTGGAAATTAACCCTCCTACCGGCCAAGGTGGATGAAATAGCAAGACTATCCCAGACTTTTTCATCGATCAAAACTTCATCAGCATTCTATCTTTTATCAAGTATTTATCCTCCTCTGCTGTTAATCCCTTAACGGCGATTTGAGAGCCATTATCGGATTAGCTGTGGTCGAACGACTTTTGTGTCACCTGTCTTTGCATGTACTCTGTTACTTCGAATTTTCTTCACTGTACTAGGATATTTGATCTTTTTTTTTGTGCTGAACAATTTATTTCTTGTGTCTCTTTCCAAAAATAGATGTTTCACATCTGCCAAAATAAATAATCAATCCTGAAATGACCATAGGTCAGCCTTTGCAATGAATATACATTACTAACATTTAATTTCCTCCACTTTACTGAGAGTATAGATTCTTTTTCGCGAATTTTCAAATGTTTGTTTATGTTTAAAATATTTTGTCAAATATTTATATTTTTAAATAACATTTAGTGAAATAAATATGGCATTTTGCTTTCTTTTTTTGCAAAATACCTTTATATGGATTTTAACATTTCAATTTCAGGAACGATTTTTTATATATTTTTTTTATGAACAACAAATGAATTACTCGGTTTCCGATATTGTATCTTTTTTAGTATCAAAAATTTATACCTAATGGTATTTTATCAGGGACCTTCACCTTCTTCTTTTGCTGAAAATTGCAACAGAGGTTTTTTTTTTGTAGGATGCACATTACTATAATATCCAGTGCTTAACCACTGTAGGTATGTTGAAAATATAATAGGAAGGATATCCTGTGTGGAATGATTAAAAATTTATGCTCATTTGTAGGATTTTTTACTGCAAACCCCCCCCTCTACTGTTCCAGGAACTGAGTTGCATAACAATTTTAAATTTCTACAGCTTTGAAAGCTTTCAGACGGTATTCAAAATCTCTTATTTCAGTTTACCGTTTTGACAAAAGAAATAAAGCAATAATGTTGTATATCGAAGCTTCTAATTCTGTATTCTTTCTTTGAATCTGAAATCAGCGGTTTTCTGAAATTATTCTAAGATTTAGAAATACTATGCTGTATTTCCAACATGTAAAATTGTATACCACACAAAGAAATTTTAATTGTGTTATTTCTGTTTCTTTTTTTAAAAAAAAATCTAAATATTACTACTTCTATTTCTGCTGATTGCTATTTCTGAAATACGTCTTAGAAATTCTGGACAATAATTCTCTTACCTAGACGAAAAGTTAAAAGTCTTACATTACTCTTTTGAGAAACACAAGACAGAAAGTTTCCTAGAAGTCGCACTAAATTGCCTCAAGCAAGAACGTCTTGTTTCGTTTTCTGTTGTTCAGATATCCTAACACAGTAAAACTGACATTTCTTTTACAGGCTGATGAAGTATTTATGCCAAAAATGATTTCTTTATTTATAGTGATCAGTTTCAGTTTTATTATCGAAAAATTCTAAATTACTTGATAATTATCTTGAAAAAAATTACTGCTATTGCTGTTCTTCCTTGCCATCTCACAAATGAATTGTATATTGTACTTTCTAATATTCCTTTCCACCTAGCAACAAGTTGTAGACTAACGGAGATTACAACCCCCCCCCCACCACTGGGCACCAGTTCAAAAGAACATGCCTAGAAGGCAGAACACTAAAGTACCTCATGCAATAACTGAATATTTTACAGACAGAAATTCCTTGTTCTGTTTTTCTATCTTTCTAATTGATTAGCAGACATTCGAAGCATATTCTGATATTGCATTTGTAGGATCACAGTGTTTTTAAATATTAATTTACCCTATTAGCCAACGTCACATAATTTCCTGATTTATAATAATAGGGTAATAATATGTATATTTTCTTATTTATAATTTGCAAATTTATAATAATCAAAACTTAGTTTCTGTGTCGAAAAAAATTAAACGTTATATTTTTCCATAACAATTATTATGGAAAAATCACGAATAAAATAAAAACTGTACCTATGTTTCATAACAGCTTTCGGGTGTCTGGTAATGTTGCAACGGGAGGGGGGGGGGTGATGCTATCAAAGTCATAATAAAGTTCATTTGTATTGTGAAAGGAAATGAAATTTCACATTTGATATATATATTTTGAATGATAAAATTAAGCAAATGTATCGCTTCTATAAAAATTGTAGAATAAAATATCTGAATTATGCAGAAAATATCTATAACTGTTAATTTCATTTTGTAATGACCAATTATACAGGGAAACCAAGTAAGTGAAAGTACAAAGAAAAGTAGATTACTATATAATATAAAGAAAAAATTTAGTGATTAAAGAATTTCATGTTATTCTCTATAAAGCAAAGTTGCTTCAGCGTGTCTTAAAGGAAATCTGTGAAGTATTATTCGATTTCGATGGATTCGTACAAAAATAAAAATAATATAATCTGAAACGTCGCCAGCCGGTTTTCTTTTCTTTTTTTAAAAGAATATTTCAAATAATTATCGTGAATTAATTTCTTTGAGAACAAAGAATAATGTTTTATCTAGAAAGCGATTAGAAAAAAAATTAGTGCAAAAAAATTAAAAATGAACGTGGTTCTCCAAGGTAAGGGAATATTTAAGTGAAGAAATTATGCAAGACCTTTATTTTGTCCAGAAATTAAAATTGTATTGTACAATAAAAAGAGAAAACAAAAATATAAAATAATTTCTCTATTTTTAGTCTATCCTATATAACTAAAATCCAAGTTGACCAGCATAGAACAAGTATGTGCCTTTCTTGTTATAGGCAACTGAGAGGTAGCTACGAACGCGAGATAATCCGATTAACCGTTCTCTTCAGTGTGAGGGTTTATCACACCTTCTAATGGTCAAATTGCACTTCTTATCCTGGTTCTTTAAACAGGTGGGCTGAATCATATCCAGATTTAGTTAGACGTCTATAGACGTCCTAGCCAATTGGGAAGTTAACAACAAAGACAATCTTTGCATGGCCTGAGCACTTGTTCTGGGTGTTTCTTCACACACTGATGATGCCAAAACATACAGACAAGTGCAGTTAGATTGTAAAAACTTACAAACAAAGAGGGCTTTAACTTTGCTCAAAATTGTAGGGGTTCAGCTTGGTTCTTGCAGTATTCCAGAAGCAGATCTCTTTCAAAAGCATTTGACTCTGGAATACCAAATCGTAATTTTTTCGGCAGATGCTAATTTTTCTGTGGTGTTTCAGGGACCAAATGCAAATAAACAGATCTGTCTTTTATACTGCAACTCTCATTATGATTTTCTGAGTAGTGTGCCAGCTCTGTTTGGGAATAGCTATTATTTCCCCAGTTGCTTTCGGACATACAGCACTTCTATCAAATTGCAAATGCATAGATGTCAAAATATGTATACCCGTTGTCGCACATGCCAATCATAGTGTGCATAACCTTCTTTTGTGTGAGTTATGCAATAGATTTTTCTATGGCAACGAATGTCTGAATTTGCACATACAAAATAATATTTGTTCAAAATTCCATTATTGCGGACAGTGTTTGGCTACTTTCTCTACAGATAAAAGCCACGTCTGTCCACCTGAAAACTTCTGCACCCACTGCAAATCAGTTCACCCCAAACAGAAATGCTATGTGCAAAAATCGGAGGTCTCAAATAAACAAGTTTCTATGATTTTTTGACACAGAAACTATAGCAAAAAATCATCATCATATACCAGTCTTATGTATAGCTGATTTAGGTAGTCACGAACGCGAGTTCTGGGGTGAAAACTGTGTGGGTCAATTCCTAGATGAGTTTTTTTCTGTCAAGAATATCATGAAAAGAGATCGAGATAGTAAGATCCTTCAGACTGTCAAACCAAAATACGAAAATGTTCGTGTAATTCCACACAATTTTCGTGGATTTGACGTGTACTTTATTTTGGAATATCTTTTTTTCAAAAAATTTCCAACCCTGTGTAGTGTTTGACGGATCGATGATACTTGCTATCGATTATGACCCATTAAACATCATATTTCTTGATAATTTTTCCTACATTAGTGTCGCTCTTAGGAAATTGCCAGCCATGTTCGATCTCCCAGAAGTTCATAAGGGTTTATTTCCTCATAAATTTCACACATCTGATTCTCTGGGTTATCGTGGAGTCGTCCCCGAAAAATCATATTTCCAGCCGGAATTTATGAATAAAGAAACTCGTACAGAGTTCGAGACTTGGTACGAAAATCAGCTAGACACTGAATACTGTCTGAAAGCGGAACTTTTAGCTTATATGAAAGATGACGTGTTTTGCGAGACAGTTGCAACACTTTTCGCACTCTCTTTCGCACAGCTCACCCAGATTGATCCCTTTCTCCATGACATTACAATTGCAGGAGTATGTTCGAGAGTATTTCTCCAAAACTTTTTCAAACCTAACACTTTGGCCATAATTCTTGCTTGGGGGTTACATAGGGGAAAACGTACAAAGTCGAAAGGCTTTGGCTTGGCTCAAATGGCAAGAACAACAGAACAACATAACCATACAACATGCACGTTCTGTGGGGAGAGAAGTCCACATCGGACCTTATTTTGTCGATGGGAAATGTGGAAGCATTTTATATGATTTCTACGGCTGCTTCTTCCATGGTTGTCAAAAGTGCTACAGACCAAGTATATTCCAACGATACAGAAATACAAACATGATAACCCTTTTTGAGCAAACAAAGGATCGCAAAAACTATTTTTGTAGCCAAGGATTCGATGTGATCTCAATTTGGGAATGTCAGTTTAACGCAGAAATTTCTGAAAACACAGCCTTGAAAAAGTTTATTGCTGCTCTTAATATTCCAGATCCCATATTACCTCGTAGTGCTCTGCATGGCGGCAGAACCGATTGCTACAAAATGTATCACAAAATTCAGTCAGAAGGGGAAGTTATTTGCTATTTGGACTTCAATAACCTTTATCCATCAGTAATGAAATACCAGGTATTTCCTATGGGGCATCCCGAAGTTATTATCGATAATTTCGACTATTCTCCTGGGATATACTTTGGTATTTGCCATGCAAAAGTGGAAGCACCTACTGATCTCTTGTTACCGGTTTTGCCCATCACAGTTAACGAAAAATTAATCTTCCCCCTCTGTGGAAAGTGTGCTTCCGAAATGATCCCATTATGCTCTCATAACAGTAAACGAATCGTTTACTGTTACAGTGAAAATCAAGATATATTTAAAAAATTTACCAATCTAGAATTCGTGAATGGTTTGAAGTTACCTGAATTTGATTCTAATGTGAGAAATTTACTCATAAGCGATGATTTGCTTCACCAGGCTAAGGACAGCATGGAAATAGCTGATGAATTCATAAAAGGTTCACATCACCATAACCTTAGTGTCATTCTACTGACACAAAATTTATTCTGTAAAGGTGCACATTTTCGTACAATTTCTCTCAATAGCCATTATGTTGTCGCATTTAAAAATCTCCAAGACTCCTTGCAGTTTTCTCATTTAGCTTCCCAAGTATTTCCAGGACAAACGAACGTGTTAGTTCAGATTTATAAAGATGCAAAATGGGAACCCCACTCGTATTTAGTTTTAGACTTTAGACAGGAAACACCCCTGATATTTTACGCTTGAGGTCACGGATTTTGCCAGGAGAAGAACCCAATATAGTATTTATCCCTGAATGGCTGATAGACTCAAACGCTATGAATATCTCATCAAGTACTTATCTCATTCTTCTCCCAAACAAGCAAATGATGCTTTAAAACATTGCACCTCTCGTCAAATCACCACACTCTGTGAAATCTGCAATTATGTTTTAAGTGGAAATATTCCACTAAAACACAACCAGAAGTCAAGCCTATGAAGGATAAAAAATTATAAGAGCACTAAGTAACAAATCGCTTCCCTTCATTACTAGAAGAAAACTGGTTTTACAGCACGGAGGAGCACTGTTCCCATTATTAGTCAGTATCATTGTTCCTTTATTGACTTCACTTATTAGAAAATGAATATGTTTAAAAAGTTTACACTTCTCCAATCACCAGAGGAGCATGAACTCTACACACTTGACGACGAAATGAGTGCCATTTTAAAAATAAGAAATAAACATGCAGATGAAAAAGTTAAAGCATATTTAAATGTTCTGAAAAAGTATTTAGGGTTGAAAAACCAATTGGCTCACACAGAAGGAGAGCAACGGGAACATAGACTGTCACATCCAGAACCTACACTGAACAAACCGAATACCCAGAACCATTCCCATCAACCATCAACCAGTCCCTGTGAAGAAAATGCTTCCACTCCAATCCCTCCCCCGCAAGAGAGCTCGAAGAAGGAGTACCAATTTCATCTCTTTATCTCCCCGAAAGCTGAGTGGGAATAAGAAACTGGTTTGGAAAAAATGGTAAGTGAAAAAAAACAATTTTTTTTTTAATTATGTTTTATTTTCAGTAAATGATCTGTAACAGCATTAGTTTCTACAGTATCATTTAACCCACAAATCCTTAGAATAACATTTGCTAATAATATTTTGCATACAAAGAACACGACATCTCAATATTAAAAAATTCACACAATGCAAACCACACGCGACAGATTCCTTAGCTTGTACAGTTACAGAATTTAATGCGATTTCTTAGTGTTAATATTTAGAAAGTTAACAATATCGTTTTCGGGTGGACGACCGAAGCTATCGAAAAAATCACCGTGTTTGTCTTTAATACAGATAGCTTGCCAATGTTGTCCTGGCAACCAGGTCGGATCTGTGTTCACGACGAACATCCACTGTTGTTTTCTGATCGGATATTGTGGCAATTCATCACGTGCACAAACTTCTAAACCCACTTTTCTCATGGTGGATTCTATCTCTAGTATGCTTACTAATTGTTCAGTGTTCATAGTCCAGTAACACAAAACGATCCTTTGTTACGGATAACGTACACTCAAATTCTGCATAAAGAACCACTGTGATGTTTTCAGGAAGACGTTGGGCAAATTTAACTTCGAGTCGCACACTTCCACTTCCTAATAGGCTGACATGGGGGGCAACGGCATTTTGATCTGACGATAAGTCAAATCCATAGAGAACGTTTCCCTTTACGTATTCTTCATAAGAAATGCCATTACCACAGTCTCTGTTCCATTTACCTAGTGATGTGAACAGTGACATGTAACATCTGCTGTAATGTCTTTCTTTGAAGTTCGGAGTCAAAGGTTGTGAGGGATACTGAATACGGTCAGCTGTCACTACAAGAAAATTCAGATTGAAATGATGAAAATTAAATGGATTTCTGTTGAAACTGCCATTAAATCCATCACTAGCAACCAGTTCAATAATTAATCTAGATAGTATTTCACCTAGATACAGATTGTTTCGTGTGGCATCTGACATACCTTTGGGAATCGAAAAATAAGACAAAAAGTGTCGCCTCTTCAATTTGCACTTTAGCCTTAGAATCAGCATTTGCAGTCAGTAAACAAAATTCGGGAGAACTGCGAACCATACGAATACGAACCGTAACGTTATTGATCAAGTACCGGTCTTGATGCATGATGTCAGCGTGTATTCGCACAAGCATCTCGACACTTTTCGATTGGTTAATTCGAGCTTGTCGTCTACCCATCCCACATTCACTTTTGGTAAACATATCATTAACGTTAGCCACATCATCTTTAACAAATAGTTTATTTGTCAGTTGACTGTTTTTAGCATCTCTGTCATAATTTAGTAGGTTTTCAATATAAGCTCTATAAGGATACATGTCTGATGCCACATTCACTAGTTTATCTTGGAGAAAAAAGTCAATTTGATTGAACAGGGAATGGAAAAAATTATCCACAACACCAATTGAAGAATCTTCGATAGGTTTATTATCATTGTCAGTGATGCGCACACGAACACGTAGGTATGAGTTTCCCCAATCCAAGTATTCTTCAGATGTACCTGGTATGCAAAATTCCACAGAACCTCCACTGTCAGTACTGGATATTGGTTGGTAAGTGACATAAGAACTTCTTTCCACATACATGTTGACACGAGGGTGGGAAAAAAGATCTAACTCTGACATCATATCCTCAGCAAAAGATGTCATCTCGCTTGCGTTTTTTAGTATTCGTTTTTTTCTTCTTGCTTCCTTGACCTCTCTGAAGTAATCGACTCTGAGCCTTTTCATCAATGGTTTTCCCAGCTTCTGATGCTCTGTTTATAAAGGCTCGACGTACAGGTACCCCTTCTAATACATCTCCTATCATATGCTGACCGGCTTTTAAGGCTTGACGACCGACAAATTGAGCTGCAGGTTTTAAAAGTGGACATAGAAAGGAGATGGCACTTCTGAAAATGCTACCTAATCCGTACCCACGCTGTATTGGGGGTCCCATAAACATTTGAACCCTACCTGCTTGCAATGTGTAATATCTGAGATAATCAGTCATCCTTCACTTGTCGGAACTGTAATTTAACTATTGTCTTGCCACCACGAAAGTGGAACAACTCGCCGCTGTCAGAACGAATTTCAATGCTAATTGACTGAAATGTTTGTTTTCGTAACGGATAATAATCAGGTTGAGCAAAAACGAAAGAACACTTAGTGCTGCACTAAACAACTCGTAACAATGGTGCACATGTATCACCAACTAACTCTTCTTGGATTAAATCAGAATAAACAAAATATGCGGCTACACCCCACTTTATATCAACTGGATATTTCCCTGTGATTGTACCTTTCAGTTTAACACCAATCTGATTAAAACCGAGTAGAAGACCCAAACCCGAGGCCTCCTTGGGAAACAAAAGGTTGTAGTCTTTTGGGACTGTCAGAGAAATAGTGTTATTTAGTTCTTTTTTCCCGTAATCACAGAACTGACATCAAACATTGCTTGAAGAAGTTCAGAGGGTGAATTGTAACTGCCATGGGGAATCTTGTACACTTTGTAAAATCCTTCTTTAGACTTTTCGAAAACTTTGTTTCCTGGATATTTCCTGGATATGGTTGTTGTCGATATTGTTGACTCCTCCTCCAATTGCATGTATCATATGAAACTCATCGTAACTGGAATCTATGTTATTAAATTCTCCCAGAAGATGAATTTCGGCAAGAGCAACTTCCCATTTACCTTTAAGTCTGATCTCGTGTGGTAATTCCACTTAAAATTTCGTTTGCATGTTTGTAGGAAACATTTTCATACTGGCATTACTGGGAAGGGTTAAGTAAAACATCTTCGCTACGAACCCAAGAATTATACGATGAGGGATAACCGAGCCACTTAACAAAATACTGAAGTTTTCCTTTCTGTTTGCACTGCTTAAGTATTTGTTCGATTAGATACACGTCTTCCGGAAGTTCATTGGGTATATTAGCCTTTTGCAGCTGAGGTTCATAGAAAGTTCCCTCCACTATCTCTTCGTCTCGACTGCGAACTCTATATACTACAGGTTTCTATTAATAACCTGAGCAATAGTGAACAATTCTCGTGTCCAGTTACCAGAATACCCTTTTCTAAATTTGTGGGTGTCATCACTTAAAACCACACTATCACCTACTTGAAATTTTGGTTTGGTAGCCTCCTCTTGGGTTCCGTACAAATATTTCCAAACGATCCTCATTGTGAAGATTAACTTGCGGAGGAGCCATACCGATAGTGCGGTGTGGTGTGAGGTTATAAGTATGTACAAGGGTCGGCAATACATTTGTATAACTTTTACTTTTAGTGTACGTCATCCACTAGTAGATCTTTGTTTTCAATGTTCTGATAAATCTTTCTGCAACGGGCGTTTTCATTTCGCTCCTGGTCGTGTAGAAATGAATATTATGGTTCTTAAACAATGCACGAACTTTCTTGTTGCAAAACTCTTTTCCTTGATCAGTGTTTATGTAACATGGCACTTCCTCTTTAAAAATAGACTCGAAAGCTTTAACAACAGCGTCTGCTAATTTCTTCTTCAGTGTTCGAACCCATTCAAACTGGGAAAAACAATCAAGAATAGAGCATACAAGAAGGAAACACACTCCCTCATTCTCTTTTGCAAGGGATGACATATCTGCCAAATCACATTGAAAAGTGTGTAAAAGTGTTGGGACTTTGATTTGATTGCGTTTAAACTTTCTTCTAATGGGTTTATGTCTCACATAAGTAGGTTGTGTTGCTAACCAACTTTTCACGGTTTCACGTGATAAATTTGTATATTTCTGTAAAGCTTTGATACTTCCAAAACTAACTAATATTAGGATTATAGTAATCTGCTAACTTTTCCATTACTATCAATGATTTTTTTAGGTGAAAATCAAGAACCATCGCAAAAGTGGCAGTTACTTGCTTTTATAGCAGTACTGCTAATATTAGTGACCTCAGAAATTGCCATAATCATTTGGGAAGTGGTATCAAAATCAGGCAATCAAACATCCCTCATCAAAGAAATGCTACGCCAAGAAAAACACTATGTGCATTGGTGATATATGTAAATTCAATTCCTATTTCTGCATATTGCATTGTAAATAATATCTGTGAAATTAATATGTAAACTTAAAAGAACAAACAGTGTCTTTGATGTGTTATGTATGTTTAAGTAAGATCACTTTTGAAATCACCGTGAATTCACACACGATTTGTTTATTTATTTATTTATTGAACTTTAAGATCTTACTTTTAGACAAATCAAAATATCCAGATGAATTATGAATAAAATATGAGCTTGATTAGAATATGAATATAGAAGAAAATACGGATGAGCTATGTGGAAAAAAATGTATGTTTGAGTGATATAGCATATAATTAAATTATTCAGAAAACCTTTAAACTGTGAATTTCCAAACACATAACGTCACGATTCTTATCTCTAAATATCACACATAAGGCAATAAACGAACCAAAAACATTACGTGATGCTTCTGATAGACAAGGGCCCCAGCGAAATTCCAAACATTCCAAACTCAATAACAACAACAAACATTCGCGTCACGATTCCTTATCTTATCTTGATCTCCATCTTGTCAGAAGTGTCCACCAATCACGACACGATTCCTTAACCACTAAAATCATCCTTCCCATTCAAAACAATAACGTCACTTATTTACAACTAACAAATTACGTCACTTTTCTACATTTCATAACAACAAACATTCAAGTCACGATTCCTTATCTTATCTTGATCTTCATCTTGTCAGAAGTGCCCACCAATCACGACACGATTCCTTAACCACTAAAATCATCCTTCCCATTCAAAACAATAACGTCACTTATTTACAACTAACAAAGGACGTCACTTATCTACATTTCATAACAACAAACATTCACTTCACGATTCCTTATGTTATCTTATCTTGATCTTCATCTTGTCAGAAGTGACTACCAATCACGACACGATTCCTTATCTCTAATATATCTTCCTTTCCATTCAAAACAATAACGTCACTTATTTACAACTAACAAATGACGTCACATATCTACATCTCATAACAACACACAACCACGTCACCATTCCTTATCTTATCTTGATCTTGATCTTGTCAGAACTGCACCACTGATCACAACACGAATCCTTATCTCTACCATCACCCATAATTCCATACGCGAACCAAAACACAAGAACTGAAATCAGTGACACATATGCCCACAGGGAAATTCCAAACATTCCAAACCCCATGAGGTCACATACAATGACGTCATCAACCAACCACGTCACGATTCCTTATCTTATCTTGATCTTGATCTTGTCAGAAGTGCCACCCGTACTACTGATATGGATTCTTTGGTAGAATATGAACTGCTGTGTATTACCAGTCAAACTCTTCTTTCTTGTTTTGCTGTGATTTAATTTTGTAAATAACAATAATAAAAGAAGTTGACCTTCGGTTATTATGAGAAATTTGTGCTGTATTAATTAGTAGGAATTAAATTTGAGAATATTATTTTATTTTAATTTTGATCGGGTTCCAATATTCAAGAACATTGAGCTCTATTTCGATATTTTAAAAATAAATAAATAAAATATGACAGATGTACCCAATATCTCAATTTTATACTGAAAGTCTAAATACTGTCTTCCTCTTTACCAGATTATTCTGGTTTTCTTATTTTCTCACTCAATTATACAGTTTCTTCTCCGCTGATCTGTTCACAATTAAGTCACTTTGTGTTGCTGATGACATTTAATCCTGTGAAGTGAAAATATCTGTTAAACTCTTGATAATTCGCCAGTTTGTTAAGATGGACAAATAATCAGCATTTATGAAACACAGATGCTCTAGATCGTGTTCTCCTGTAGATGAGGCATACAAAACGATATTAAAATCGAAGTTAATGTATTAATTATATTCGGTTATCCAATTAAAAATATAATTGTTTATAATGTGTATATTATTTCAAAATTATCAAACAATTCTCTTACTGTTTTTAAATTACAGTTCATTTAAGAGTTGCCAGCGAAGAGTATCTTCGCCCATCGTTGACTCCTGGTGTGCAGATAGCATTTCACGATCGAAGAAAAATAATCAATCCATTTATCTCTGGAAAGTTCTTAAAATTGGGAAGCCATTGCAAGTTCGATTTCAAACAGGTAACTGCATGTGTTTCTATGCCTGCTTTTGATAATGTTGACATTTCCTGAGAATGCTGAAATGCTTTCTTAATTGCATTGCTTTTAACCAAAATTGTCCACATGAGGAAGTCACTATAAATGAAAGCAATTACGAAACACGTTTAATGGTCTTTGCGGATTGCGTTATGTATCTTTTCGTAGGCAAATTTTATTTTATTTTATTGAAATTTAATGGATATAAAGAGAAAAATTTGTGAAGATGGAAGGCATGTCTAATTCGAGATTGACTCGCACTCTTTCAGACAATAATTGTTAGGATTAGGGTCCATAATTTTGTAATATGAAATTGACATACTCTCTTCCCAGGATTTTGTTCAGAATCATTGAGAGCCTTGGGCCAGCCATCTGATAATTGGTTATGGTTGGACATTGGCTATTTCTCCTTCTACAATATTAAAGATTTCGGATCGTCTTGTTTATTCCATTTAGTGAATAAAATTAATTCGTTTGTGAATTTAGCAGGCTTAATTCAAAGCTTTCTCAGATATTTGATTTTATTAGTTCTGGCTTAATCTTGATTCAAAACGTTTTTCAAAGATTTATTTACAGATATCCCGTTTCAGATATTTTGCAGTTTTTTTCTTTCTGGATTTTTTATGATTCTGTTTTGTGAATTTCATCTTCTTAACATCCACTTTATATGATCTTTTTCCAATTTCCTACTAATTAAAAGTATTTACCAGAATCTACTAGTTATATGTATGACATTGTTAGTACAGCAGTAAATATTATTCAGTTTTTATGTTTACATTTAAAAGAAAAATTGCCATTTAAACATCTGTTTTAGATGAAAAGGTTTAGTTAAATTTTACATTCAAACCTGAATAAACGATGTCCAAATTTACTCAGGAATGCATGATTTCTGATCCAGTTTTCAGGGTGTTTAGGTATCTGAAAGTCGTCTAAAAAGACCATAAAATGTCAAAGATCGTTCTAAATCTCGCTAAGAGTCCACTACCTGTTTATTAAAGAAAGGATGGTTAATTTATATGTCTGGAAATTGTATACCGACAAAAATACCGATGTATATTTTTCGACATGCTTGAAAAAAAACACAGATATATATTTCCGCGTGGTTAGCCTAGTGGCTATGCGCTTAGCAACCATATGCCTGGGGAAGGAGTGTCCTAGGTTCGATTCCCGTCGGTGACGTGAGGAGCTGAAGGATCTTCCTCAGCCATAGCCAAGTTAGCCAGTCTTGGGCGTGGACAGCAGGGTTTTTCCCCAGTTTATTCTGGGGTTTTTCATCCCGCAAAGAAGGCAAACTGGCCTTGAGAACTTAAAACTACAGCCCATAGGATATACCGGGGCATAGGGCTGACCACCTTATCCTGTAAACGGATTGAGGTCCGATGATTAATGGACCTTCGACACTGCAAGGTAAAAGAGGGTATAAAGAAAATGAGATGAGATATATTTTCACACATATAACCCGCTAGCATAAAAACATTACAAAAACATGAAGGTGAAATAAAATTTCCCATCACACAAAATAATATTAAGCAGATATTTTAAAATATAAAAATAAACTGAAATTAAAATACAATGAAATAAAACTTTTCCCATCAATCAATATTTAGAATACAGCTCTATTTCACTCTTATCTCTTCTTGACCGATAGTTCAGTTCAGATGCTGTTGACAATATTTAAGAAGATACATAGAGAGGAAAGTAAAACTGTTATGATGTCATTTTGCTAAAGAAAATGTTATTGTCTGAAATTATGCGTGTCCTACGATTGATTTTCTGATTTCGCACTTAACATTTAATCTAAAATCGGTAAAAAAAAATAATAATAAATTCTGAAATAAATTAAATATTAAACATTAACATTGTCCCAAATGTATGAAAAATTAATTATTACAGCAGTTTCATATCTCCATTTTTATATGAGATTATTTTCTTTTGGATTAAATCGCCATCGTTTTGAAATAGTAATGTTTCATTGTGTATATCGCAAAGCAAATATGTTAATATAAATGATGAATAATCTTTATAAATAATAATAATAATAATAAATAAAATTGAAAACACTCTACCCTTTTACATTCCTTTTTATAATAACACTCACGAGTATGACACTTTTTGTGATATTGAAAATAATCATGTACCTTTCTAGTATAAATAAAAATCACTTTCTACTTATAATTTGTTATTTAGTATTTGGTGATATTTTGCCCTGAGTTAGCAATATCTTGCAGACCACGAAGATGCTTCTTCCTGCTCCATATCCTTCTAACTGTACGGACTATGTTGACGGTTGTGACGGAACAGATGGCGAGAAACCATGCAATAGAATGGTGATTATTTTAAAATTCTTATGTTAAGAATTCATTACACAATATTTTATTTTGTCCAAAACAGGTGGGAAATTATCTCTTTTTATGTGTAATTTTAAATTTTTTAATTTAAAAAAATTAACATCAAGTAGAGTGCACCAACATTCCAGCTGAGGTCATATGGATGTTTGGTAAAGAGGCAAAATAGCATTCTTAGTTTTGCTTGTTCAGGTTGGCTTCATCACGTCAATGTTCCTCTGAGTTATAGTTTAAAGTTTGCTATATAAGCGTTGATCTTCATCCACCTATCGACCAAACTACAAGAACTTTAGCCTTATCAATTTCGTCTGGCATAATTCCACTAATGCTCCTGACATCAAAATTCATAACTTTGCATTTGCTAACACTGAACTAATAAGCAGTGTCACATGCCCACAATTCCAGCATACTCATATCATTCTGAAAGAATTACATACAGCCATATTCCTAATAATCCTACCTATCTTTACATTATTAGTAAACCTCTGTACGTCGCCTGTCAAATCTCCTCTATGTGATTAATGTTAAGATTTAATAACAGCGAACCAAGGGCGGTTACCTCGGGTCACATATGATGTATGATCACACTCACATACCTCACACACCACGTTTTTATATTTGTCAATTAGCCGTGGTCGTTATCCACACTAATATTCTGTAATCCAAACCCATATTCTCCAATTCATGCAACACTCTTCCAAAGCGTATCCTGTCAAGAGGCTTACAAAATCTAAACGCTTCATTGCGTATCCATATCCCTAATCTAACTCAAGAGTATATTACTATAAGATGAGAAGATGCTGACCTTGATCTTCCTTTAGTAAATCCATGCAGTTGAATTAAATATACGCATTCTCTCAATCCATTTCTGTATACGAGCTCTTACTCACTTTTGCAAACACTTCACCATCATTAGACGCATTCTTTGCAACACACTAGTGCAATGGGATTACCATCCATTCTTTCTACTCCTGTGGAATCTTCCCTGTTCTACGACTCAAATTATATAGCCAGGTTAAGGGAATAGCAAGTTTAGCTGAAAACTCTTTTAGAACATGTGCTGATATCCCATCAGCCTCTATTGCTGAATTCTAATTCAGTTTGTGCACAGCTCTAGTTCTCCTTCCTCCGTTCTGCTGCATTTAGCACAAACCTACTATCTATATTCAGTAGAGTTATTCATTCTTCCTAATTCTTTCTTTACTTGCAATATGAAGATGGAATTCGTTTCCTTGGCACTAATTACTACAACATATAAACAACAAATACCTGAGTGACTGTTGCAGCTGCTCATGTCAATAGAAATAAGCATCCATTTCGTAAGGTTATCGAGCTGATATCACTACTTTGTTTGACACTATTTTTCATTGGAAATACGTACTCCATTTTATGTACTTCATTGTATTTTTTATTTTAAAAACCGATTGAGATAAATTTTATTATTCAATTGATTTTAGTTATTTCTTTTTATAGGAATGCATTGATCGATGCTACATTCAAGAGTATTTAAATCATCAAGGCTGCGTACCTTCTACTGTCATCACGCCTCACTTACACAAGATATGTTCATTTAGTAAGTTTTTTCCTTTTTCTTCTTATACTGGATGTTTTAAGAGACAGAGAGAGAGAGAGAGAGACTTTTGTAAAAATATTGAGTTTGAATGATAAATAAGAATTCGATGAAATTCAAATGATGCATTTTCAATGTAGTTTGTGAACATTTTATTGAATATATTTGCTCTTTAATGATTAATGTGATGTCAAAACTTTCTCCAATAATAGATTTCATTTGAGCTTACATTTCTGAGTTTTAATTAGAGAAATTTCTAAACATTCATTTCGTCCAATCTGAATGTTTTGCTACTGAGATCGAATTGAAGCTAGGAGATGTCATTTTCACCCATTTTATTTAATTTAACTTTAGAAAAATGTATTCGTAAAAGATAACATAATGAGAACTGCAATATTAGGATATTCAGTTCATACATGCCTAGATGGAAAAAACACTAAAGATATTAAAATAACATTCGTAAAATTTAGAACGTCTGATAAAAATGTAGAATTACATTGTACGATTACAATGGAGCAAAATGTTCGTAATTGTAGGAAGAGAAATCTGAAGTAAAACAGACCAAGATGGATGCAAAAGCTTTGCAGAGCTTTGAAAGCGAAATGCTCAGAATAGTTTAAGGAATTGTTAAAGTAACGAAACAAATCAATCGAGAACTACGTGAATTCTATAGATTCGCCAGTGCTGACTGATTAAATTAGAACTTGCAAACTGAGATGAGTTGGACACGTTGTAAAAAGGGATGGGGAAAGAATGGCTAAAGATGAGACACGAAGCAAAACGACGGCAAGGAAAAATCCAGCAGCACTGGGAGGATAAAATCCAAAAATGCAGAACAGATGGGAATTTGACCAGAAGTGGAAGAGCTCAAGAGAGAAAATAGCAGAAGAAAAGTGTGATATTCTTGCTTTAAAGAGTTCTATGATCGGTAAGCCAGAAGAAGAAAATTATTATTATCATCATTAATAAAATCCTAACAAGAATATTAATCCTAATTTCCTAATTTCAGAATATTAATCTTAGTTTCTTAATCCATCTGGGAACATGAATTTAGAATCATGAAACCAGAGTATGTGCGACTGATGTTAGTATGGCATAATGATTTTACAAAAATTAATTGTGCTTTCGTGAATTATGAGTTACATGGAATCCGCTACATTTCCCTTCAACTCATTTAATTGAACATTACAGAGATTGCAATATTCCAATGCGAAATAATTTTCGTACCACCACAAAGAAAGAAAAACGTAATACACGCCATTATATTCGAGATAGTTGTATTTATCTTGGCATTGTAAAATCTGATTACTAAAATATCATTACATTCAATACAATTCAGAAAACATCTCTGATATCGAGAGGGATCAATTATTGATTTCCATTAAAATGAAACCAAGTTGCCTTTAATGTCTATCAATAATATACATGCAATATGCAATTAATACGAAACGAACCAGCTTAACCTCTCTCTCATGATGACGAAACAGTTGAATTACTCTCCATACACTAGAACCAACAACTCCATTTAATATTTCATCTTTTCATAGACATTGTGCGAACTCTCAACTCGTTTTCCTAAGTCTAAAATCTGACGATGACTGTAATAAAACAACAAACCACCATCATTTAGAATACGGGCTTGTGCATATGACAACTTTTAGGTTCGTTGATTTTAAATCTCAAGCTTTAAAAATCTATAGGTTTAAAATGCATTATTGGTTGTTTGATGCTTTATTTGTTTGCGCTATTTAAGGTTCGGTTTTCAACTTCTGTACAAAACAGAAATATCCAAGTATATGTAATTAGTGCTGATTTTAATATAATGCATTTAATTAGTAAAGTTGTTAATTTTAGCCAAAAGGCTCCAATTCAAATTCTAATTCCTGACATAGGCTTTGAACTTACATGTTGATAAAAGACTCAAGTATTTTGATTCGTTTCTTCACTGAGATGGTAGTCGGGGATTGTGTGGTGAATTCTGAAATGTTGGTCTCAATCCTAAACAGTATTCGTACCCTAGCGAAATTATACCATTAAGTATCGTATGAAATCGGAAACTAGTGGAATCATTTTACCCAGCTTTTCACTATCATCATTTCATTTCATGGATTGGCTGTTATTAGAATTATTGTTGTTAAGAAAGATCTCCAGGCAGTCAGGAACTCATCGATCGAGCCATGTGGTTCAAACTCCCGTTGATAATTTAAAATTGTCAAAAAGTAACTCTTCTTGTCACGCTGAAGACAGTGACATATAATTCATCGAAATCGGCCAAGTGAAACCCAAATTTTGAGTGTGCTGAAAATTGAGCAGAGTCACTAACGAGCATAGAACAAAGGACGTCGCCAACTTTGCAGTTGTCCAAGGGAAGAAAGGTGAGCCATGAAGTGCAACAAGTGCCTGAAGGAATTATCGCCCGACGGAAGTCATATAACCTGCAGGAAATGCCTTAAGAATATTCACTTTACCTGTTCGGGACTCTCAGAAACAACGTGGCAATGCAAATGCCTATACTGCAGAGAGAACAAAGAAACGCCGCCGCCCATGACGCAACTGATTATGCCGGAGGCAGAATCGGACGATGAACGGAACAGACAAAAAAATACCAGTGAGTCTTATAATTTGTGTTCCTTGAATTTATTACTAGAAAAAGGTTTAGAAAATATAAAAGCCAGCTTAGTAGATCTCGTCCAAGAACTATTTGATAAACACAATAAACAAATAAGGAAAAAAATTACCGAATATGAATTTGTTAAATTTAATAATTCAAAAGTCGAAGAAGTCTTACAAACGGTAAAAGACATTAAAACCAGCATTAACGCACTAACCGACAGGCAACACAAATTGATAAATGACACACTTGAACTTTGTCAAGAATTTAATTCCCTGAAACTATAATACGTAGTTTTAAACCAACAACCACATAAAGAAGACCTTGTCATAAACAGTCTTCCAGAAACTGAATCCCCAGAAAATCTCAGAGATGTAGTTTTAATGTTAGGCCATGCAATTGACATCCCACCTACAGTATAATGATATCCAGACCATAAATCTGATTCCCAGGAAAAACAAAAAACAAGGCTTGCCACGACCAGTCATAATCCGTCTGACTTTACATTTACTGACATTAAACTGATATCCATTTCCTCATGCCCACAATTCCAGTATATTCAAATCGTTCTGTAATTACGGCATATCAACAGCACTCCTGATTAGCCAAAGTATCTTTGCTCATCATTAGCAAATAGCTGTATAAAACACTTCAATCCATTCGGAATGTCATTAAGGCAGAGATTGAATAACAAAGGACTGATCCTAGAGACATATCACTAGTTACCTTGAATTTTCCAAATTTACAGCCCTAGATACTGCTTTTTATATCTATCATTCGCACATTCTCTTATCTAAGATAATAGTTTATCTTCCAATTCCATATTCTCCAATTTATGCAAGAGTCTACCATGCTGTATTCTGTCAAAAGTTTTAACAAAATCCAAAAGTATCACGGTGTATCCATTCTCCTTGTTTAGTCCAACCGTAACATTATTATTCAACGTGAGCAATTTGCTTAATCATGATCTTCTCTTAGTAACCTCAGCTGTTCAGTGCAAAGCAGATTCTCTGTCAATCCATTTCTGAATGCGAGACCTAACCAACTTTTCTAAAATCTTCACCACAGCTCCTAAGATACTGATGGGTGGATAGTTGGATACATCGGTCTTTACACAACCCTTCTGCAATATAATTTCCATACATTCTTACCACTGCTGTGGAATCGTTTTGTTCTGAGCTTCAAATTATACAGCTTGGTCAAGGGACGGCCAGATCATCTGAACACTCGTTTAGCATTCGTGCTAATATTCCATTAGTTCCTGTTGCAGAATTCTTATTCAGTTTGTGCTACAGCTCTAGTACTTAATCCTCATCTACCTGAGTTTCCTCATACCTCGAAGAGGTAGCAATGAGTTCAATGTTTCATATACCAGGTTGATGGTTTTGGCAAACTGAGCAGCCATCTTGCTAAACTATCATTTCTGCATCAGTCATCTGCATAACATCTGCATTCAGTAGGGTTATTCTTTAAAATTCATTCTTTCGTTTACTTGCAACATAGTGGTAGAATTCGTTTCGTTTGTCTTCAACTTACAGAGCCAGTTTCGTTTCATACACGGACTTAACTTTCAGTACAACACCTGTGAATCTTCTGTCCTGATGCTTATAAATATCATAACCTACATCAACCGTATGCATGCGATATTCCTTCCACATCATCTGTTTTACGAATCTCTTGCTTAATTAGATTTCACATCCATTTCACTCTTACTCTATTTATTCTTCGAACTCTAGGGATACATTCTGATATTGCATCATTTAAATATTTATTAACTTCTTCTCACACACTATCGATATCCTTCCCATCCAATAACTAATACCATGGAAGAACCCAGCATACCTCTCAGCTGGTCCTAATTTTCTACTCTGTAGTTCAGCATGTAACCTTTGCTGAATGCAGCATACATGAACTTAGCCACTTCTCATGATGACTGTCACCAATTGGAGTCGAAATAGTTACGTGTTTAAGTGAAACCCCTTCTGACACTGTGATCAGATCTAATACAATCTGACCTCGAATTCTTTGTATCACATGATGCTTGGGGAGGATGTTCAGCAACATTCAATAAATTCAGTTTCGTTCTTCTCATGCGATTTCGTAGCTACCTAATCAATATTTGGATGATGAAAGTATCCAATTATATTTAATCTTTTCTCACCCATTATCTCTATTTGATTATGAATTTCTTTGTCGCTAGAAGCCTATCAACCAGGTCTGTAACAACACTGTAGTGTATGTTCAATCTTGTTAGATTCCAACTCACACCGGATGACTTCAAACTCACTGCCACATTAAAAAATGGTTACTAGTATTTCAGTCAGAGATCTCAACTCTAACTGAACTCAAGACATTTGATATCATTAGCAGCATGTCCCCCCCTCCTCTCCTCTCCTATTCTGTCTATTGTTCTTGCCATGCTATACTCTTTGCACTCGATATGAGTTAATACGTCTGCTTCTGGTAGCCAAGTCTTCCTAATGACTACAACATGAGATCCTAATATAATAAACCGAGGCAACAACCTTTACACATTTGTTTCTTTTACTCCTAGCATTCGTGTGCAGACGTAATAATCTACCTGAACGCTCTTTTGCATACACTTGTCCCTGGTCTGTATGACACAGTTTGACGAATTGCAGATCAATGTTCCTATCCAGGTCCTTACTTATGCGCCCATCGTTACACACGTTTGGTAGGCTCGAACCAGACGAAGACAGAATCGTGCTCTCTTCATAATCATTTCCATAATAATGCCCATCCCCATCATTGAAACATTTACCTAACATTGTCACTCTAACACTCAGATTCTCACGATTCCTTCCAACAGAATTCAGTCTCCGTGACTCTCTGTGTTAAGTCTTCTATCAATTAATAATTTTTCAAGAAGATTCCTGATGCTAAACGCATTCAAGTGTAGACCGTCGTTCGTATACAAATCTAATCTTCCCTAAAATTCGTATCACTTATTCAAAATCTTGCATACATTCCTTCTACGCCTACGCATCGAATCATTTACCATCATAGCCCTTCGTAATTCATGTTTGTCATATTCAGATAATATACCAATTATTTTCACTTTCTCACTTTTCACGCTTGCCGTTTCCATCAAATGTCCTCTGTCATACTGAACTTATTGCTAGTTAAGTCGTTAGTACTTACGACAATTATGATTTCGGTTACTTTTTCTCTTCTCTTTTTGAATTGTTTGCGTTATTTTTAATTTTTGCACCAGCAAAAATTGACGTTATAGCCATATAACCATATTCATTTATTTCGTTTTTTTTTTTTTTTGAAATATCGCTTTATGCAAAACATTCATCCTTCTAACCAATGCTCAAGTTGGTCTTACATCATGGCAAAAAATAAAAACCGGTCAATAAATGAATGAAATGATGAGGTACGAAATAAAGACCACACACACACACTCTCTAAATCTGAGAAATCTGGTTGTCTGTGAACTGATAAGACTCAGCAGTTTTAGTATAATTGCCTCTACGCTTTTGTTACAGGTTCAGCAAAAATACAAACCAGTTTTTAATTATTCAAATTTAAGGTGTCTTGACCTGAAAATAACATGTGCTGCAAGGGACGCAACATGTGATTCGAAGCATCTCGATTCGAGTTAAAATGAAAAATATTTATTAGAAGGTACCGAATTGCATTTTCTATAATAAAATTAATTCTTTTTTTCTCTTTTAAAATTCGTAGAACAAAACCACTCAACGTCTGTAGTAAGCCGGAAGTGTCTTGATCGGTGTCCTGTGGGATGTCAGTAAGTAACAACTCAATTCTTTTAAAAACATGCAATAATATAGATGAAAATTAAAATTAAATTTTCTGTTTTTGAATTTAGGTTAGAAAGAAATATTTGCGTTTTTTATATTTTTTCACTAATCAACTTTTTATAAAATTACGATTTTGAATTGTTGTTTGTTATGAAAAGATGGAATATTTAAACTGGTATTTGTAGTAAATCATCGATATTCTTGACAGTCGGAAGAAATGTAGACGTAAATGTTTTAGGGCAACATTCTTGTTAGGAATTGGTAATGAAAACAGCATTGTTCCATCTATAAAAATAATATACGAGTTTTATGATAAAACACTGAGGAGATGTGGATGAGGTAACCCTGACAACCTCTTGCAGACAAGGAATGCGATTATTTTCAGAGATTTAGATAAGTGTGGTTACTGTTACGATTAACATTAACAACCATCCACCACCGAATGTTAACCTTTCAGGATAACTACATTTCCGAAGGTTGATTAGACAAAAGGGGATTCCTTGAGGGACAAACACAATAACTATTAGGAGACTTTACCTTCAAGAAGAGCGGAGAACCGGCTGGGGCCTATAACCTAACAACAAATCCTCGCTTTCACTTGCTAGCCCCTTTTTAGATATCCATCGGGAGCTAAATGAACGAGGATGGCTTGACAATTTTGGAATTAACCAAGTAAATCACACACACATATGATATAACCTGATGAGATTTTATGCCAGCTGGAACATCACGTGGTTAAATGAGGCCCATGCAGTTTTCGCCAACGAACCAGAGCGAAAAATGAAAAACATCAGCTAGTTCAACAAACTCTAGTTCATCTGGAAGAAGAGAAAAAACCCCAAATCAGAAGAACTGAAGATGGGTACCATGGATATGAGGAATATTAATGAACAGGAAATAGAATTTGCATAAGAACTAGAAACGTATCACGTGAGTGTGTTTGGCATCACTGAAACAAAGAAGAAAACTCTTGAGGAATCTTACTAAATGATAAGTATAGAATCAAGCAAAGGAAGGGGCACCGATAGCATTCACCACCGAACATGAAGATAAACTTCTTGATTGGAAGACAATTTCAAGTCATTATGTGGGAAAACTTCAAAACGGGGAAATGGACAATGAAATTTCACCGATTCATCTAAGGAACACTCTGAGGAGTGTTTAGAGTCATCACAGCTGGTAGCTAACAGGAAGAAAATGGAAACCGTGTTGCAGGTCTAAAGAGTAGCATACAATAAGTCCACTAGGCATACAGAAACATTTTGAGGTAAATTGAAGAGAAAGGAAAGGCTGATAATAATGGAACGTATCGCTTAGATTTCTGCCCAGAATATGAACTAATCATTACTAATACCATGTTTTAAGACAAAGATGGCACAAATTCACGTGAAAAGGAGATACAAGAAATAAGAAAAATCTCAGTGATTATTTCATTGTTGTCAGCGATATCTTCGTGCAGGTTAAGGATACAAGAGTGTACAGAAGGCCTGAAATTAGAATTGATCACCATTCAGTTGTTGTTTATGATGAAATTGAATTTCATGAAAGGGATGCTTAAATGTATTCGAGTTTAAAATATAAACTCGAATACAAAAACATTATTCAAGAAAAAATGAAAGAGTTTGCAAACAAAAGCAAACCTGGGAGTTTCAGTGTCAAACTGTGAAAAAGCATTTATTGATTTAGACACGGAGGCATGTAGCGAAATTATGTGCGAGAAAAGAAAAATAAGAACACCATGGTGGACACAAGAAGTTAAAGAAGCAGTCCTGGAAAAACAGAAAGCGTACAAAAACTCAAAAACTCCTAGCAAATAAGTAGAATGCAGATTTACTTAAACGTACCTTTCGCGGCGTATATGTAAAATACTTGCTTTCGCGTGTATTTTTGTATATACACTCAGTCCCAACCTGTTCCATGCATCTATTTACGAATGCTGTTGATCAGTAATCATCAATAGTGTGGATTACAATAAGAAAAACAAAGGATGTTTTGCAGTTCGATAAAGAGCTTATTTTGGGTTTCCGTCTGGCTGGGGCCAGGCTTTTATAAACAACAGAGCTGAGTGGTTTCTCAAAATGTGAGATAACCCGGGTGTATAATCAGTGGAAAAATAACCCACTTTGCTTGTTTGAGAGACATAACTATGGCCCTAAGTGAGTCTGTCACGAATAAGATAACAGTCTTCTGAGAAGCATTGTATCAACAAACAGTATTTTTATGTGCACTAATTGGCCGAAGTATTTCATGAAGGCTGTTCTCGATCCATATCTTACCAAACTATGCACAGGGAATTGAAAAGGTTTGGTATTGGCAGTCGCATTTCAATAAGGAAACCACTGATTTCTGAGAAGAACCGGAACGTTCGTTGAGAGTGATGTCAGGAACAGGACACTAGTCACTGGAAGACTGGAAAAAGTCATGTGATCCGAAACGTTACCGTCCACCTTATTCTGTACCAAGAATAGACGTATACTTTGGGAGCCGCATGAAGCTGAGAACTCAGCTTGCCTTGAGAAAACAACTGAAGATTCTGGAAGTTATATCATTATGTTGGGCATGGTCTGTTGGTACGTAATATTCCCTGATTTTGCTGGACGGTCGGGTCTCCTCTACTGAATACTGTTGAGATCACGTCTATCATCATACAATGTTGTATTTTTACCCAGCAGGTGATGGTTGTTTCATGGAGGACAATGGTAACGTCATTTCCTCGATCTCGTATTGTTCAGCAGTGGTTTAGCTAGCATAACAGCCAATTCCATCTTGCCTTTAATTTCTTTAATATCTATCAAAATTCCCAGATCTGACAACAATTGAAAATGTGTGGGAAATGTTAGAAAAACAGATCCGGGAGCAAAATCGTCTTCCGACAAATCTGATCGAGGTAAAGGACTGTCTCATGAACCCCTGGTATGCTGCAGACATAGATGCAATCCAACGCCATGTAGAATCTATGCCAAACCGCATATGTGGTTTTGGCTCAAAGAGTTCAACACCGCATTAAATAAAACCTTCTAATTCAGTGTCCAGTTTGTGTATATAACCGATACGTTCTAAATAAAAGGCATACCTTCGATCTCCCAATTATACAAAACTGAATCGAGATCCATTTTCTTATTACCAGTGTAAATGTTGAACCTCGACTAGGGAGACAATATCTTAAATAACATGGAGGCAGCATACAAGAAATTTATACTGTGTACAATAGTGTAACTATTGTACTTAGAACAGCATGAAGAATAACTTCATGCTATCAATTATATATTTGGCTTAATCCTTTATCCAAGTGTAAGCAAACAACGTTTGGGCCTGAAGTATTTTCAGGACTGGGGCAACTCGTGGCAAAGGGGCATAACATTATGGGATATTAAGGCAATTGATGGGAAGTTATACCACCTTTGCAACGAGTTTCTCCGGTCCTGAAAATACTTCAGTTGCAAACTATGTTTGCTTACACTTGTATAAAGGATTAAACCAAATATATAATGGGTAGTATAGCCAAGTGAAAAAAAACTTCCAATAACATAATGCTGGTAAATAAGTCGACAAGAAGCTACAACACAGACAAAACTCTCTTAAACTATTCGTGGAAATCACAGAAGTGTTATGCAGCGGTAATAAATTAGTCAGAAGTTTGCGATTTCAAAGCACGAATTATACTTTACGATTTATTCAACGTCAATAACGCTGATAACGCAATAGAGTTGATTTAACAGTTTGCTTGAAAGGTGGTAAGTTATGCCATCAATTGGAATTATCTGCTCTGTGTTGATCCTCGTAGGATACTGTTATAAAGCTCCGATATGCTGTAAAAGTTCTCAACAGGTTAATTTATTTTAGATAAATATAAACGTTGTTTTCTCTTTCAGATCCAACAGTTATACTTTTGATGTGGTAGAATACACTCCTTATGATGAAGTAAGTATTCTGGTTGTACTACTCACTGTCAGTATTAACTTCTATAACGATGTATATTAGTGTATTCATATTCGTATGTAAATAGAAAAGGTTCTTCAATTATGACCTTTTTCTTGACTAACATACAGAATTAAGCCTTTAATTTATTAAGGTTCTTCAATGTTTGTTCAGGAATCTCGTGACAAATACCGCAGTATGTGGATTCCAGTTTCGACATGTTAAATGGATAGTTGCTAGTCTTTGCTTTTCCTAAGTCTGTCTAATGTAAACCATCACTGATCTCATCAATGCTTTACACACAGTCTCATTTGTGACAATATACGCTACCAACATCACTACCACTGTTTCTTCTCAGCCTGTTTAACATCTTTGCAGATAATATTTATAAGATGATTTTCAAACTTCTAGAAGAATTGAATAAAGTCCTCAGTGATTTATGTCTTCTGTTTTACATTATCCTATGCAGATAAAATGCACAGTCACAAAATAGCCAAAGCACTCTGTTTTAGCAAATTACAGAAACTATATTCTAAATGTATCTTTAGCAAATATACTAATTGTAAATATACCAAAATTAATTATTTTTCATTAGATTGCCTGCAAAAAAACACATGAACTCAGCGTTCCATGGTAAGTATACGATTTTATATTTGAAATGTGAATGCCTTAATTTTGTTTCAATAGCTAAAAGAAAATACTTTTTATTTATTATAACATTCAATTTTAACAGTGGTTTAGGGCCAAGATTACCTCTGGATATGTAAGAAGATGGCTAATTGTAAACCTTTCTGATTTTGAGAATGTTGTGTTCGAAATGGTCGAGTGCAGCTGATCAAAAATATCGTAAAGTTTTGCATGTAAGTTCTATTATGAACTGAAAATTTTCTATTTTGAGTTTCAAAATAGAAAATTGAGTTTCAAAATAGAAACCAACTCAGTGTACACCAATTTCGTTGATTTTGCATTGTTCAGTGCGCATATTTGGCATTCGCATTTCATAATAGATTGTAGGAGTCTGGTATATTCGGTTAACTATCTTTGGCATCTGATCATTTACTCTTCACTTGCATCAGTCAAAGATGAGAATTCTTTTTCATCGGCTGAATCCCCAAAGAAATTTATTTGGAAACGCAGGAAATGGTGTGCTTGGCTGACAATTATCAAACACTTTGGACCATAAAAAATTGGACATCTTTGTATTGATGAACCCATGCTCCAGAGTATTATTTATGATTATATTTTCTCTATTTTTATCGAGAAGATACCCTGAGATCCTTTAGCGGTGAGCCGAGACAGCACACTTACATTCCAGCCAACAGGTCGTCGGTTTGCGTCTCACTGTGGGTATGGATGTATGTAAAAGTCCACTGTGGACGAGCTTATATAGGTCCTTGAGTTTATAAAGGCTTGACCTCTTTCTTTAAACAAAAAATATCCTGCATAGCTACATTTCGATACTGATATCAACGATATCGATATTTTGATATATAAAGACATGTGATATCGTATCAAACCTTGTAAAGAAGCCAAATTATTTCAAAATACTTGAATGACCCTCTTAGTTTTGTCTTTGCAATAAACCTCTGGAACATCTACTTCCTTTCTACTAAAACCATCCTGTCTGCTATACATCACTTCTCAAATCCTCCACAGTGTTGTTACTCTAGGAAAAGTGGAATTAATAACACGGTCATCACTGGTATGCTTTAGGAGCGAATTTCCATACTGAACGAGATTCTTCTTTTTATATTTATTTGTCGCATTGTCATTACTTGATATGTTACATGCTTCGTTGTACTGTTTGTCTCCTTTTGCTGTTTTCTTATTTTCTGGACAGTTTGTAATTTCCCCCACGTTTGTGTGTGTATATGTGTTTAATAACGTGTTTTTATATTGAGAATTCGGAAGATAATTATGTTGAGGAACCGGAGATTTGTCTACAGCGGGGGAATCTTTCTATTTCTCAGTTTCACTACATGCATTCGTATCTCTTTATTGTAGCTCTATTACTGTGCATTTTTGACACTGTTTTGCTTCCCTCACTACTTTATATTGTAATTTATCAAACAGCGTGTGTTATTAAATATACAAATACAAAAAAATCACAAACCTCAGCAGTACTATACCTTAAAGCACGAAATATTCTTTACAAAATAGGAAAAATAGATAACAAATCACGAAAATTTACACGAGTGTTGTGATTGACTTCTCAAGAAACAGCCTCTAATTCATCAGAATATATTTACATGAAAATTGCATTTTTGAAATACGTTAGAGACAAAATAGTTTTGCCAACAGAAACCAAAAGGGACATATCTCGATAACCTGTTGTCCACCCTGTGTAGTTGTGATCGAACATTCTGCTGTACTACAAAAGAAAAATGCTTAAATTAGTTTGCAAATATACACTATGAGTTAGTAATAAAATTTCACCGATTTTTTTTTCAGGTGTGAAGGTATTTTATTGAATATGAGGTTTGTTACTTCGGAAGTTTCCATCTTTCACCAACAACCAAAATATCAGGTAAATATATCTTACAATGTTCATCAAATACATTAAATGCATTCTGATATATGATAAATGGTGGGAAAGATATAAAAATGATTCAAGACAACGACAGGCACAAGACCAGTAGACCAGATATTTTATAGTGTCTTTGTTATGCCTTTAAAAAGAAGCGTGGATGTCATACAGGTAAAGATTAGGGAATTTCAGTTGAATATACGAGAATCTATTACCTAAGATTTGCTGATGACAGCCATTTATGAAGACGAGAAAGGAGTGGAGAAAAACACACTGCTGAGGTTAACTGATGACGTAAGGCGATTGCAGCTAACAGTAGACGTTCAAGAAACTAAAAAAATAGAATTCGGGGATAAGAAGATAGGAAAAGAACAATGGTCAGTGGACATGAGTTGAAAGGTATTAGGTACTTTGTGTAACTAGGGACCAGCATGATGCAAGGTTTATACTGTAAAAAGAAATAATAACTCCAACAACATAAGTGTCACGAAATGATAAGTTATGGAAAAGTAAAGAATTAGTTGAGCATAAAACCGGATAATGGAAATGTGCACATTCAGAGCTCTGCTCTGTGTATTTAAGATACGAGTGATGTCAATGATTCTATCAAAAATGTGGATATTGGCATTCAAAAGAAAGTGCGATAGAAATGTTCTATGAACTAGATGAATGCAGGAGATAACGAATAATTGTACATGAAACTGATATGGAAAAGAGGATCTAAGGCATAAAATAATCAGAAGGAAGCTGCCAAAAAGCTTCCCTGAACGTATGTACTCTTCTTATCTTGAAGCATTCCTTAACTCTATAAAAGATGCTTTTCCATATCCATGTCGATATTGAATGCCGGATAATTCAACTTCCTCGAAGGCTCCTTTTTTTGCGTGATATGGTGCATGTTTATATTCAACTGGTTTCCACAGAACAACAATAATGTAACACGAAACTGCATCACGCTGACATTTGTATGATGCAAACAACGGTCTACCTTATCCATAATGCCAATATAATGAAGGGGATCAATATATTTTATATTAAAATCTGCTTATTACAATACTTACAGTCAGTATGGTACTTTGGCCTTTTTAATAAAGAAATCATTAAGTTGACTGTCTTCTACCTCGCATTTATTGCGAAACTGTCGATTGAGGTATAAAGGCTCGTGTATGTTTTGATAAATAAATGTGTTGCAAAACTGAATTTTCAAAGAAATTTCTTATCTGTTACTTCACGAGCCTCTGTAGCTCAATCGATACAGACAAACCAGCGCATAGATTTACTTGACTATTGAAGGACATCATGACCAACAGAGATAAGTAGGTTATTGTTCCTCTTTATAAGACCTCATCTGGTGTATTGTGCACAGATCTGGTCGCCTGCTTAAAGACGTGGAAGCGGTGGAACGGATTCAGAGGAGAGGGATCAAGATGGTGTCAGTTCTGTGTTTCTTCCTATGAGGAAAAATTTTAAATGATTGCTATGCTAGTTATATTCATTATTTCTGATTATAGAAATCCAATGAAATGCGACATTTCAGAGCAGCACGACACTATTCAATTGGAGTTGCGTGACCTTCAAAGTGTCTCATTTTTCTAGTCAAGGGTGGAGATAGGCATTGACTTTTAGAAATTGGTACCAAGGGAAAAATATCCTGCATTGAGTGATTTCAATGCAGAATATTTTTGCAGGATATTTTGGAATGTTTTTGCTATGAGGGTGGTTAAATCTCCACAAAGAAGCCGATTGACTGATGACCATCTTCAGGATTTGTTACGAATATCGTCTTCATCGTTTGAAAATCACAGTGTTCTCATGTAAAACATGAGATATCAATCAAGTATCAATCATAAATATCAATCAAGTATTTTACATTGTTCTCCCAGTAGTAAAATGATTTAACAAATATAGTAATTCAATACATATAACTATTGCCTTGAAAAAATACAGTTTTTTTTAAGTTCTGTCTAAAAGTGTGAGGCCCGTGACGCTACCACACATCATATATTGGCCCTCGTATAAGATGAAGTTGGCCACGCCTGCTGTAGATCACTGAATCATTGATGCATCGTCCTCTAACCATGAATGAAATATTCTTATCAAATATTCGATGCAGAGAATTCCATTGCAGTAGGCTATCTTCGGAAGGAACCGGCAAACTACATTGAAGAAAATATATTTTATTTAAATTAACAATAATATAATTATATCATCATCATCATCAACGATTTTGTGTAAACCCACAAACCTGTTTTTTCCAAGTAATTTAGTTTAAAAATCTTATTATTTTTATCACATATTGAGTCATCTTATATTGAATTTTTTATTGTGTTTTCTGGATAGTTGGAATGTTTTTGCGATGAAAAATGGAGATTCTGAGAAGAAATTCCTTCTGCCCCACGTACAAGACCGGCTAACTCACCTTCAGTTAAAAAGCCTCAGCGAAGGGTATTCTATTTATAGACCGATATAGTACCCAGATCTTTCCAAAGAAAGGATAATTTTAGTACCGAGTGCAGGTAATCAGCTATTTCCAAAGAGCATTACATGGAAGCAGTTTTGCAATTTTTTCTCCTAATATACAATGTTACAATGATAATAATAATAATAATAATAATAATTAAACTAAAACAGCAACTTGCGAGAGACACAGAAATTAATGTAGTGATTGAACTCACAAGAAATAATGTTTTATTCATCAGAATCAGGGCCCCTGGACCAAATAGACGATTTTCAATGTGCTGACTTTTCTTGTGTACAACAAATTGAATCCGGTGTGCGACATGCTCTACAGCTGAACATAAGAAACGTCAGCACATTGAAAATCGTGTATGTTTTATTTTATACATTTATTTTATGGCCACACTCTATTTTTGGAATATTTCTATGATTAACTTTCAAAATATGATTATGTTAAAAAAATGAAATTCAAATATCGGGGTATTTTTAACAAGTTAAAAGTAAATCAGGTTATAGACTAAAACAAGCATTACTGATATAAATAATCGGAAAATCACATAAGTAAATAAAAAAGGCCTAAATTTAGGAACTTTTCCTTTGAACTGTATGCTTTTAATGTCAACTAATATTTGCTTTTTATTTCTTCGTTCGATTTTTTTTTTTTTTTTTTTGTTTGCTGTTTTTGAAATTATCTCAAATTCCCTGTAAGATTCAAGTTGAGTTAAGCAATGAAATAATCTTGTCCTGAATTAAAAAATAAAATTTTTAAATCTGCTTGAAAGAGATATTAATTTTACTTCCAGTATTTTGATGTATTCATCGATTTGGGAGGCTCTCTTGGACTTTGGACTGGATTGTCTTTTCTTGCTCTGTATGACATTGTCGAAATTGCGGTCTTACTTTTGGCCTACATTTGTAGAATTGTTCTGAAGAGAAAAATGAGTAACGTTTCTTTATTAGACAGTAGGAACCAAAGAAAGAAACCTGAAGAAATATGTTAAAAGAGAAAACGACTGTGTACAATATACTGCATGTAAGCAGTGATGCTTTATGTTATAATATTAGATGCACTTTTCACGTTCTTGTATTCATTGTAATTGAATTTACTAATGCACTGAACGTTTTTCCACATGTACTTCACATGCAATAAATATTATTCAGAAAAACTCCATATATTTTCATTTATAATAGGCGATCCTTTATATTGAAACCATTCCTTGATATTTTAAATTACCCAATTTGGGGATTAAATATCCTGTTCCCAATAAGCCAGTCGAATGTAGGACAAAACGTTGAATGATTAAGTTAACAAAGGTTGTGCAGAGGCACATTTTAATTTGTGCCTCTGCTTTTTCATATGAAATTGCTGAGACTATAAGCATTTCAAAAGAACGTGTAGGATATATTTTACATGAAGAATTTCATATGAAAAAGCTTTGCGCAAGATGAGTGCTGCGCATGCTCACAGCAGATCAAAATCGCACTCGCATGAAAATCTCTGAACAGAGTTTGGAGCATTTTAACAAGAATAAAACTGATTTTGTGCGTCGATTTATTACTATGGATGAGACTTTGATTCCCCATTACACACCAGAATCCAAACAGCAGTCAAAAAAGTGGACAAAAACCAGTTGTTCAGTGCCAAAGAAGACAAAGTCGGTTCCATCATCAGAACAGGTCATGGCATCGGTGTTTTGGGATGATAAAGGCATTTGTTAATAATTATCTTGAAAAGGGTAAAATAATAACAGGGGAATGTTATTCTGATCATTTAACCAGACTAGACGAAAAACTTCGTGGTGAGAAAGGACGTGGTTTGCAGAAAAAAAAATCATCTTTCATCAGGACAATGCACCTGCCCACAAAAAATTTTTCGCAATGCATAAATTAAGGGATCTGTACTATGAATTGTTGGAACATCCACCAGATTTCGCTCCCTCTGATTTCTATATCTTCCCAAACTAAAAGTCTTCCTCGTTGATCAGAGGTTTTCTTCGAATCAAGAGGTGATTGCAGCTGTAGAGGGGTATTTTTCAGATCTCACCGAGAACCACTACAGGGACGGGATAATGGGGCTTGAGCATCGCTGGAATAAATGTGTTAGCCTAAAGGAGATTATGTTGAAAAAATAATAATAAAAATAATTTTGAAATTATAAATTTGTTTTCATTGATAGATCAAGAACTTTTCAGACCACCCTTGTATTTGTACAAATGCATAAAGTGCGCAAAGAAATTAGCTGATCAATACACATTGCGAACTTAATTCAAATATGAAATATTCACCTTCTTAGCGGTAAAACTAGATATTTGTTTTATTTTAATCAATACCTGTGTTTAGTACTTATCGCGGTGAACTACATCTGACCTAAATACGTTGGTACGTGTGCCAACAGTAACAATGCCAGGAATCAGTCACGGACTGTTTCTATATAACTTACCATTAACAAATATGTTTCTGCCACGTATATTTGGAATATTCAGTAATCATGAATACAGTAGATACAAATTGAGTATAATAAAAACGTAGATAAACTAGACAAATATCAGACTGTCTCAGACTAAAGATATCAGTCTTTTAGGAGTTTTGCAACAGAACTGTTAAAAGACAAAATTCATTCTTTCCATGGGAATCCTAAGACATTAATATGAAATAAGTGCAAAAATACTGTTTTGTAATGTTCGGTTTTTTTCTCTCCCAGAAAATGATAATAAGCAATCTAATCATCCATTGGAACATGCTAAAGAACAATGTAAAGAACTTAAATATAAAGAGCTAATAAGCTTCATTTCGGCGATATAAACATTATTTAAATTAAGGGGATATTAAATCCCACATTTATAGTTTACTATATTCGGCAAGAAACTCTCTGATTCCAATCTTTTAGTTTCTTATTCGGTTTTAAAACAATGTGGGATTTAATAACCCATTAATTTAAATAATGTAAAGAACTATTTTGCGAATTAAAAGGGCATAGACAGGTTGAAATAATCAGATATATGAGACGATTTAGCAATTTAACTAAAACGAGAGATGGAAGATGAATAACACTTACTGCAGTTCAAAACCCTGCAGAGAGCAAAAGATCTAGAGAGGACTACGGATGATTAGATCAGTTCCAAACAACTGAATGAGGAATGTACATGAGAGGGAAGATCGGAGAATACTGGGAGCGTCGTGTTCCCAAAGTAGATTTCAACACCCCGAGAAGAACAGCAATATCAATAATAACCTCGTTATTTCCTAGCGGATGTGTTCGCATTCAATTATTGAAGGTTTGGAACTGTCGAAATCATAAACCTTTGATATACTTTGTTTGGTATTTAAATATGCTCTTTATGTTGGTATTCTTATCCAAAATAGGTAATCACCGAAAGGAAAGCATTCACTTGGTTTGTTTTAAATGTGCTGGATTAAAGAAATCAAAACGCTTGAATTACTGGTATTTTTTCAGGAAATATCCCTAAATTGATAACACAAAGTGTCAATTTTTGATTTTGAATATTCTACCTCTTGACATTTTATAATTGGGATTCAGTAAATGGAAATATAATTTTAGTTATATCGAAGGAATCCCGAAACCTGCAGTAACAGTCCTCAGTGTAAGTTCATTGATTATCCACACCCTCAGAAATGCTGCAATCATGCATATTGTCATCCACCTGTGATAAACTAATAGCATTAAATTTTAACTATCGATAAGGAATTAAGATGCAAACTTCTTTGAAAACCTATTACAGTTTAATTGTCTCTTCTAAATAAAACGAGTTCTTTCAGTAAAAGGTTCTCTCTATTGCTAAAAAAAATCTATACACAGTTCCCACTACCAGACAGTGATATTAAGAACATTCTATCGATTTGAATATTAAGCTTGGATATCTGGTGTACAATGACTATTTGGCTGTTTGGAATTTGTGGAACGATTATTTGATGTAAACGCATCAAACACAGGTTAATTATTTACAACCAAATCGAGGAAACTTGCGATAAAAATATCAAATTCACTCTACACTACTTTTCCAAAAGTATTGGTCCTTTCGTTAGGGATATACTAAGCAAATATTATTGTGTCATGAGCTTAATTTTTTGTATTAAATTTGCTATCATAGCCTGCCACTTTTACGGCGTGAAAGACTCGAAATATTTGAAGCGGTGCCATTTCAAGTCCGCGGCCTTATTAATTTTAAGTTGAGCACTTGTTATAAACATTCCTATTGTTCTAGATGGCATTCGAGCCAGCGAAATATTTTTCACCCAAAGGACACCGTTACATTTTTCAAGATATTTTTTATGTTACGCTTACTTCCTCAAAATTAATTTATCAAACCAAAATTTCAATTCAGCTCGAAGTAAACTATATCCATCATCAAGCAAGATTTAAGCCCCCTTAATAGCCCATTTGTATAACATAAATCATATTATTGAACAACAGAGTGGATTACAACAAATCTGTATGCATCGTTTTCTTCGACTACAATAAAACATTTGAGTTTACATGTTTCTTACGTTCTGAACGAACAAAATGTAAACATTCAATATATCAATCTAATTGAAGCCTTTTTACAGCAAAATGCAAGCACTTATTTGTACAGAGAAAAAAAGAAAGATTACATAATTATTCTAAAATTCATGTGTTACCAAATGGGATCCCTTAATCCTGAACAGTTACACTTAAACATGCGTACATAAACCTCGGTCAGATCAACAAGGGTATCTTAAGAAAGAAGTTAAGCAATTTTCCATGTTCTTATCTTCTCAGAAGATGCCACTGAATTGATGGGATGGTAAATGAACTCAGTAACGTTGGTAAATTAGCACGACTTCATAAAAACCTTACAGAAGAATTTTATATTTGAATCACGATTAATACCTCAAAAATTCCTATCTTTTCTGTTGTTTCAATAATCTTCAGAGATCGTTGAAACAGCAGGAAAAAACAGGATGAGGATGATCGATGAGAGTGAAGAATGGAGAAAACTGGGAGATGTCTTTCCCCACTACAGTATTACCTCGCGTTACAATAATTTGCTTTGCGATGATCAGCTCGTATAAATGACCAATGCCATTGACGCGATCCTGCATTCGCTTATACCATGGTTTACTGACATGAGGCTCAGTTGCATTAATCAATCTGCAGTTTTCCTCTATTTGCGAGCCCATTGCTCCCTATATCGCTTTATATTTCAGTGTTTCGTTGTGAATAATAAACTGTTTATAACTATTAATTTATTTTATTGTTGTTAATAGGGGAAGATAAAATTGAAAGTAAAGATTCTTGCTTTCAATAAAAAGAAGAAAATGCGAAAACATCACACTTTCCTCGCACTACTGTTGTTACATTTGTTAAAAACAAAGATCTGCGTAAAGTGAAAACTGCTATAGTGATTGATAGCTCATTTATTTGAAAAATTGGAAACACTCTAATGGTATAGATTGATGAAAACGGGTTTGGATTTCCTCTACGCAACGTCCTTCGGAGTATCCTTTAATTTTGCGAAGTTATTCAAATGTTTTTCTTATATTACGTAAAAATTCTTTATTTTGCGTCATTTACATGCATATCTGATTCTCAAAATCGTTATTTAATCATTATATATGCATCCACAAATGAAGAAAAAGCAATGCTTCACTACAAAATGGTAGTCTGGAAGTTAACGTGTCGTTTGACCAGGATATGCCTGTATGTATCCGGATTAAACAAGCTGATAGCAGCAGCAGCAACAACAACAATAACAACATTATGTGGTTGGGAGTGGAGTAATAAAATGCACTTTGCAATAACTGAACGTGATGGCGAATTTCCCAAATTTAAACCACCTTTTGCGTGACTTGTCTTGGTATATTAAATGCCTTCAATATCTTGTTATTGTTCTTAATTGAAATAGAAATGACAGCGAAACATTTTCCGGATCTCTTTCGAAATGTGCGAAATATAAAGAAAATTCAAGAATGGGGCAATTAAATGATTCTCTTGTTTTGAATTGTTGACTCATTTACTCTTAAGGTCCTATCTTTATAATTATAAGGCATAGCCATAATTTACAATTCCAAATTTTCCTTTCGCAGTCCATAGTTACAGATTCAAACAAACGAAATCTCATTGTGTTTACGACATCGGAAACAGGAAGCTGTATTTTTTATCAATACCCCACATATGAAAGGTTACAAGACAAAAGACGCAACAATGCTATGTGTGGGCAATTGATGTAGGATAAAATGTAGCCTGTCGATATGTTGTTAAAGAGTGTGAGGTTTGAAATTATACTCGATTGGTAAAACAGCCTGGGAAGATTGTTCGAAAGAATAGAGGTGGATGGAATGAAGGAAGATGATGAGAAGTTAGTTCGGTGTGTTCGAAGCTGGACAGCATATGGATGTTGGCCAGTAGCCTTCTTTAGTTCTTCCACGGTTAAAAGAAAGTGTAGGAATGGTAGCACCCCATGAGGATCAGTGCCCATGGATGCATCCACAGAAAAAACACAGCGCTGAAATGGAGCGCCTATGATAAATTGACTGAAGAGAGTCTGTAATGGAATGGTCATATATTAGCTGAATTGTCCTCTTCAGTATATCATCAAAAATTCTTAGAGAGTTCTTGGGTGCTTCACCGCAGATGTGAAAACAGCACTCCAAAGTTGCTCGGATCTCAGACTTACAAAGAGTTAGGAGTTGACAGGAAAAGAAGTAATGTTTAGGATGGGAAAGATCACCAAGTTTTTAGAGGCTAAGGAGGCAATGTGAGTAATATGTTTGTAGCAGGATAAATTGGTTGTGACAGTCAAGCCAAAAAGAAAAAGCTCATCTTTATAGGAACTGGAACGATATCAAAAGTAGGAAGATATGACGTGGGATTATTATTGGGGTAATAAGTCAGGCTTGAATTCTTTCTTTTGGCATTCAAATTTACTAAGTTATCTTCATCCCATTTGAGGATGTTTAGTTGTTCAGTGTTTAAGTCACTGTTTATGGTGACCTCGAGGTATTTAGCATTAGAGTACTGCAGAGTTTATCAAATGAGGAAGATGAATGAAGAGTACACCGTCATCAGCAAAGTCGTCCGTCAATAGGGTTTGAATTCAGCAAATAGGGGCCATTGATGTAAAGGAGGAAGAACGTGGGGAGAGAGAGAGAGAGAGAGAGAGAGAGAGAGAGAGAGCGGAATCCTTGGCCCTCCAGCACTGAAGGGAAATCTGATTAGAGGAAGCCTTCCACCATGACACATAATGAATGATCAGTAAGGAAGTTGGCAATCCAATAGCAGAGCATAAGAGGGAAGCCGTAAGATGGCAGCTTGATGGGGTGGCCTCGTGCCAAACACGATCAAATGCCATTGAGATGTCAAGAGCGGTAACTTGAGTTTCTGCAAATATTTTCATGGACTCTGTAGAAAGGAGGATCTCCTAGGAGGTCAGCTGCATAATGAGAATGGCAGAACCCCTTATTGATGATTGCTAATTTACTGATCATCTGATTAACAAGTTCATGATTAAAATTAGCATAATATCATTGACGAACCGTACTCGTTCAGTAATATTATAAGTTCTTTAGTACATAGAGAAACTGAATATATCAAATAATCCACCTATAGTAAAATAGTTTCTTTAATATTTAAATAAATATTTAAATATTTATTTAACTAACGATAAAGTTTTAAACTTCTAGATCCACCTTCTTTGAAAACTCATTACAGCTTAATTGTCCCTACTAAATAGTGTAAGGTCTTTCAGTAAGTTTTCTCCAGCTAGTTGCTAAAAACCGATACCCGGTTTTCCATACCAGTTACACGCACAAACTATTAACTGTGATTATCAAGATTAGACATTTGGTGCTTCAGATCTGATAACCAATGATTATTAGGATATTGTGAATTTTGTGCGACGAGTGTATGTTCAAAACTCATCAAACATGCATAAATTATTCACATCTAAATTGACGAAGTTTACAAAAAAAAAAAAAAAGATTATAATCAGTCTACACTTCTTTCTTCTTCATGTAGCTTCCTCATTGAGAGGGTGCAGCACCATGTCCTTCCAGTTCTCTCTGTTGGTGGCTGTGCTTTTTTGCTTCTGCATAGCCATGTGATTCTGTTCATGAAAGTGACGAAGTTCACAATGAAAAAAAAAGAAGATTACAATTACTCTACACTATCTCTCCAAAAGAGTCGGAATACAACGTACATTCATATCAGTATTTTTCACGTTGATTGCTATAAATCCTTGGAATTGTTCTACGAATATACATGTATTACTTTTGAATGAGAAAATGCTTATCTCTGATGATTCTCTGCATTTTTGTGGATATTGCCGATTCTTATGTTAGCAAGTTTTGGTTTCGGATCCCATCTGGAATGCGACGAAATTCTGTAAATGTTATTTTTTCCAGCATCGGCATTACTTCTAAGGTAGACTATCTCTGAATGTAGAACCAATACGGCTCTCTCCTGGAATAAAATATTTAAAAAACAGGAATTCAAAACGTTTTCAATTCCTGTTTTCAATTCCGGTTTTCGCAAATATTTTATTTCTTCACAATAACTTCTACTGCTGGAAATCAAGAACAAATCGCTAAATTGAGTGATTTGGGATTTATATTTATGACGCGATACTTCTGTGCGAAACGTTTTGAAGGAATTTAATCAAATGCGCTATTTCATTAGTGTTATTTCCCTTTCAGCGAGTAATTTTGTATTTTTTTCTAAATTTACAAGGAATCGTGAAACGTGTCAAATGGATATACACTTAAAGAATATTAGATTTTGAGGGTTCAAAATATCTCCGCTTTAAATGAAATAACAATTCCATGTTTACAAAAACGAATCTCCATTCCAAGAAGAGAATAATTACAATTTCAAAAGAATGATCAATTCATTCTTTTTCAAGCCACTGTGACTGTTTCTACTAATGTTGACAAATTGGACAATTCTGTATACATTCTGTATGAACCTTCTATAGGATTTATCAAATTCACATAAAGAATTCTAGGATATAACTGATTAGGTCAGAAAAAGCTGCAGGAAATACCACAATGCGACAATACATTGGAAATATACTACACTTGGAGAAAGGACTGTAGGCTTTACGAGACTCAGAAAATGAACCACGGGATTTAATGAATTCTGATAAAGGAAGAACAAATAGAGACAACAAAGAAAAGGCGTCTCCGTAAGTATTGTTTTCAGAGTCAATCCAGTGATATGACTGTTGAGCGAAATGAACAAAACCCTAAATCACAGACATGCATGGTTGTAAGTTTTAGTATAAACATACCTACAAAATGCTCTCAAAATTTAGCACACTGAACAGAACGATATTTTAAGTGCGTGAGAAGCAGAGGCATGAGAGGCTACGCATGGGTCAAAATTCAAACTGATTCCCGTGATTGTGATTAATTGAATACCTGAAAAAGTTAAAAATTATAATAAATGTAGAAATTGTGTGAGAGAACGTTTTTTTTTTTTTTTTTTTACTTTTATTACACTTTTCCATTTTGAGAAACTGTTGATTGTTAAGAGTGTACATTTTCTGTTAAATGCGCCAAATATATAACAGCACAGAGGGTATTATTCCATTTGCTTCGACTGCGAAGGATCAATCATTATAATTAAAAGCCAGAAAGCGCTGAACAATAGGAGAGCATCTGAAAAGTCACTGAAATCTTGGAGCTAAGTCGAACTTTGATTGGCCTTCGTAGCAGTCGAAGTAAAGTTTAGACATAATTTATGACATAAATATTGGTTTAAAATTACCAATCAAAATGAATGACGTTGGTAGCGCTTCAATTGTCTCACGCAGTGCACTGTGGGTAAACACTAAAATCCTTTTCAGCAATAGTAACCAGTCTTATGCTTTACACAGTGTGTCCCAAAATTCACGCAAGATTTAAATTTAGCGCCATTTGTGCGGTAAAGTGTTACCAACGAGGAAAAAAAAGACAGCGTGACAGCTGACAGTTCAGGGTTATTAAAAATGGAGCGATACACGAAAGAACAACGCATTTTCATTGTTGAGCAATATTTTAAAAATAATGACGGTTTGGCAGCTACAGTTCGCAATTTTCATACAAAATATGGTCGGAATAGTGATTTAACTTCATCAACTGTGAAAAGATTAATTAAAAAATTCAAGGAAACTGGAACAATTAGTGATCTTATACACTCTGGCCGTCCTTCAACAAGTGGTTCAACAGAAAACATCGAAGTAGTTCGTGAGTGTTCCTGAGAGTCCAGGAACATCAATTCGGCACCGTGGTATTGAATTGGGCATTTCCAGAAGCTCTCTACAGCGTATTCTCACGAACGATTTGCATCTTTATGCTTACAAAGTTCAATTGACTCAAGAACTGAAGCCTACTGACCACACACACAGCGAAGAGAGTTCGTTGAATGGATTATGGAACAACAACAAGTGGATGCTTATTTTTCGAACAAAATCATCTTCAGCAATGAGGCTCATTTAGATCTTGATGGCTTCGTTAATCGACAAAATTGTCGCATTTGGGGTTCAGAAAATCCACGAGTGATTGTTGAGAAACAAATGCGTCCACAAGGTGTTACTGTTTGGTGCGGATTTTGGGCTGGAGGCATCATCAGTCCATTCTTCTTCGAACATGCGGCTGGTAAGGCAATAACAGTTAATGGTGCTCACTATCGCGACATGATAATCCAGTTTTTTGTGCCTAAATTGCAAGATATGGATGTGGACGACATGTGGTTTCAACAAGACGGTGCCACATGCCATACAGCCCGAGAAACAATTCAATTACTGCATGAGTCATTTCTTGGTCGTGTAATTTCCCGATTTGGTGATCAGAATTGGCCGCCCAGATCATGTGACTTAACGCCGTTGGACGTTTTCCTTTGGGTTTTTTTTATGTCTAAGATTTATGCCAACAAGCCCACGACCACCCACGCCTTGAAGGAGGAAATTGAGCGCTGTATCAACGAAATTCAGCCACATTTATGCAAAACGCTCATGGAAAATTTCGACAAAAGAGTGCGTATGTGCCAGCAAAGCCGTGGAGGCCATTTACCCGATATGCTATTCCATGCATAACCCTATACTGTATACTTTATGAATCAATAAGAAATTACAATTTTTAATTAAAACCTGTGTTTTCTATCAAAATTACTTAATGTGTGAATTTTTGACATCCTGTATAAATCCAAAACCTCAGAATGATATTGCTCGATGTTACTCATTTAAAATAAGACTTAAGTTTACTTCGAAATGTGACTCCAAAGACTTCGCGAAGCATTGAATTATTTTACTTCAAAACTGCTGAAAATCAAAAACTTCAGCTGGTTTTTATATACGACGGCTGCTTTCAGAATCACAGATCAACAGAGTTTCACAAATAATCGAAACAAAAAATAGTTTACGAAAATGGTTGAAATGTATCATTTTGGTTTCATGTATGAGCGGTTTCTTCTACCAGACATACCAGTTCATTAACTTCTATTGGACCTATCCAACGATTAGGGAAGTCCGCACAACATCTGAAGAACTACTGCATATCAATATCAACCCGTAACTTAAACATTCTTTTAACTGACCAATAGCAATACAGAACACGAGTCAGAATACACCTCACTTTAAGAACAGCCGCACTTGGAGATTAACTAATCTCAAGGGTGTTGTTTTTTAGTTCCTTATTTCGCAGTATTTTCTGGTACTTCATGACACATGTATGCCAATGAAGTTTCAGAATTTTCTTTATTCAGAATTAATTAGGAGTGGGGAACTCCGCAACAGGAAAACATTCTCACACCCATGATGTTCGATGATTTCTATTAATATTTTGATAATGAAATTAACGTCGTTGATTCTTATTCTGTTTACATGAAATTAAACTTGAAATTCGTATTCTTCATACGAAAATGTTCGTAATTCTCATTTCATATAAATTAAGCTTGTAACTGTAATTTTGTAGACTGAACTAATGCTTGTAATTCTTATTTTAATCATGAAATTAACTCCTCTAACAGAGCACTTAACATTCGCGGACAAAGTTCCGCGAATCTCACACAGAAGAATGCTACAATCCAGAGAATCCAACCGAATTCTGTTTACTTCATCCTTATTATTGTGCGAATGGAACCATTGCCCAAAATGTTAAAGCAAATATTTATATTTGTAAATTTACGAGATTAGAGACATGAAAACGATGTAGCGTATGGTCAGATTCCTACACTTTATAAGATATAGTAATTTTATTGTTCTCCATGTTTATCTACGAAGGGGTGACCTATTGTTTAGATAGCGTGATGTGTGCGAATAACATTATCGAAAGATGACCGTCGAAATTGTTACTGCGATGTACTGCTGATTGTTCGTGGATTCCCAAATAAACAAAAAGGAAATGTGTTCTGAAGAGGGTAGTTTTCTTTTTTCCAATATTCATTATTATCCAATATTATCCAATATTCAATATTCGAAATCGGCAAAATGCAGCATTTTTACTTACACAGCGCTGTCTGTAATGATGAAAACTGGCTGAATGAATCAATCAATCAATAAATAAATAAATAAATGAGCATGTCTCAAGTATTTCGAGACAGTCACCTAGAACATCCACTCTGCTTACAACTGCCAGCAAAAAATTCCCATCCCACGTTTAATTGTTTTAGTGTAAAAACGTCTCTGCGCAAAAAAATACATTCGTCTCTTGCGATGCTTCTCATTGGACAAACCCAGCCTTCTATGGGTTCTCATCTCTCAGATTTAAATAGAGAAGCTTAACCTCAAGCTGACTTCTTCCATTGTTCAGTGTCTCTAACTTGACTATGAATAACCTAGGAAAATGACCATCTTACTCTACTAGAAGTAGTTCTCCACGTGGGTGTTTCACAAGAAATACATCAAGAGAATTGCAAATACTTGGGATATCATCAAGTCTTCTCCCATAAATTTAATGGTATGTGGATCATTAGAGAAGATCAGCTTTCTATTTTGTAGATACATTCTAACTTTTTGTAGCACATAAGCATAACATCTCATAGCTTCTCTATCCTCCCAGTGCTTCAGAACATCTTTTCTAACAGAGAGAGCTATTTACTCTTTGCAAATCTCAATCCATCTAACCTGAGAATACTCTTCTCACATTTCGGATATTGCGCCATAGGTCATCATAAAAATGTTTGAGGTTGTACAGAAGAGAATATATTCGTTAACTAATGATGCAATTCTCACAAGTTCATTCTACCCACTTTCTCAGTGAGGCCCTATCACTCGGATGTAGGACTGATAGAAACCAATTTCCAAGGAGAACCGTCGTACACCTACGTGAAAATACATATAAGAAGGAGACATCCATTTTCATGATTTATTTCTACATAACTGTTTCATAATTACTTCTTTTTCCTAGTGTTGTTAAGTTCCATTGCAGTTTGTCGTTTGGAATCGTTTTCCTCGCTTTGTATTCTTCAAGGATTACAACTTCAGTTTTCAGTTAGTGAACCAAATCACGAATACCTCCTTCTTTCTTGGTGACCACTTGTCCAGCTCATTAGTGATGTGAAATTAGCGTATAATAGTATGATATACACTCAATCATAAATAACATACACTACATATAAACTTAGCTTTGCTAAATTAAGTTTAAATGTTGCTCTAGAAATGCAAGTATCCTGTCGTAATCCAATCACATAATACAGAAATGAGTAACATTGCGTCATATAGCCAGTTGTGTTGCTTCATAAAGTTGTATGACTTCGATTAATTATTTACGTGATCAATTTTTAAGATGTTTCTGTATACCTTTTTCTATATTTTGAGATACTCTTTTAATATACTATAAACGAAATTAATTTACAGCCTAAGAAAATGTTATTCAATTTTTTATTGATTTTGTTTATACAAAACATATAAAGACAATACACCATAAATTTGACATAAAATGAAATTGAAGTATAGATGGAATTACGTTAATCTATTTGTAAATAGTTTACTTCTCAAACTTTGCAATTTTAATGACATTTTGTTTCTTCATTCAGGTCAAGTATGAAGCAAGATACTTATCAGCATCGCAATACGTACCATATATGACATTTTCTCTTCGGGTTTCTTTATCAACTACTAGAGAACTGTAAACCCTAATGACCAATGAATAAATAATCCATGATTAAAATGGGAGATGAACATCCCTTTTTTAGTTATTGCAGACTTCATTAAATAAAGGATAAATAATAAAAATGAGGAACAGCTTACGTGGTGGGGAAGATAATTTGGGTCCTCTTCTTTTCCGAGAGTGTAGTTCCGAGATAGTTCAGTAGAATGACATTTGTTCATGTGATTTGTGTTCTTTTCTTTTTTTTCTCTTTTTTTCAAAGATTATCAAGAGTAGACGGATGGAATGATTTATTATGGAATGGCGATATAAAGTCGCACTTCACGTCAAATAAAAGGGATTGTATTTGACCGTGAAGGCTGAGTTCTGATCTCAATAATGTTCACATGAATCATCCTAAACCACACTTTATTCTTTATAACAACATCTCAGCTGTAATGTCTTCAATCACCTTGTGCCCTAGAAGAGTTTGTTTCTACTTGTAATATTCACTTTTTTTTGTTTCAATTAATGCGTCATCATTGAGTATTACATATTTCAAGAAAGAATGAAATGTGTTTTCGTTTTTTCATATTAGGAGATCGGCCATTGGCTTTATATGTACACAACTGTTAGCAGGGAGTGCAATGTGGAGTGTCGGTAAGTTAATCATAACTTCTATTGTAAACAAATTATTTAACATTTTCACGTGATAATTAAATTCTTTGTGAACAAGAACCAGCTTTTATTGTGTTCAGAGTAAAAATGATTCTTTGCCTTTTTATTATATTTAAAATATATGTATATATACATACGTTTATTAAAGAACGTATTGTTTACAATGACAACACATTTTAATTAAATAAATTCGTTAAATTCTTCAATTGAATTAAATTTTGCGTTTTGATTCATTTTTGTTTGTTGCAATCATTTTTGGAAATTAGCACTGTACGGAAGTAACCTATTCTCGAGTCAAAAAACAGATTGTGAACATACAGTACGTTATTACAGGGCGGTAGGAGCATGATTTTTAGTATTATTTTCAGCTTAATTTTTTATTATTTTACGTAAATCGGAAACTGTGTTCTAGAATCTAACTGCCAAATATTTTCAATCCACTTCACGAACTCTTTTAAGAGGTGCGGTGGTCTCACATTAAATATGAAATTCATCTCCCACCTTAGTAAAGTAATCACAAAACATCTGCCTATTGCGGGATTCGAACCCGGTGTTTGTTAGTTGAGAGCGGATGCATTAATTACTGTCACTTGAAAAATTAAGAAGCAAAATAATTTGGGTTCAGATCTATATTAAAGTTTGTCAGTTTTGATTTCAATGTGGTCATTGCTCTTGTGAAAAAAAAAATACGCAAAAGGAACTTTTTGGTCTTCGTTATGTAGATAGAGATTTATCTACATAATGAAGTAGTAGGTACGCTTACAGAATAATCTAAAACCTGACAGTATAATTCTAATATCTCAATAACCGCCTTCATAGGTTGTCTATATCTTGGGTAACGTTAAGTATTCTTATCGAACTTAAAACCATCGTTTTCAAGAAAATTAATCTTTCCATGAATTACGAAAGAATTCGTCGAAAAATAACAGTCAATTGTTTTTCCGATCGATTGTGACGAATTGTCATTCGTCGAATTCTTTGTGTGTGTGTGTGTGTGTGAAGGAGAGAGAGAGAGAGAGAGAGAGAAAGAGAGAGACTATATTTTTCTTATATTCTTTGCTCCAGATGTGAAAATGGTATAAATGTTGGCTAAGCTGTTCGGCATATGTATTAGATATTATTATGTTTGTGGAACATTAAATGAGAACAAAACGTCATATTTGATTCTGTAATATTGAAAATATAATGTTTGCGAATATTTTATCGCTTGAATAGTTATATGAAATTTATATGTATCTGCGTTTAATTTGATTAGAAAATGAACTTTGGTGTATTCTGAATAACACTGCCTCTATAAATGTTATTAAAAAAACAACAACAACTATAAGCTGGTGTTTTATCTCTTTCAAATCCTTAAGATTTGATATGAAGGAATATTTCCCCACTGATGTTGTAAGTATTCCTTATGGCTTTATAAAAAATCAGTATTCCGTTAATTTCTAATTATAAAATGGAATCAATTCTCTTTCATACAATCTTTCTATGCGTAGTGTTACAATTTTCGAATTGTTAATAAATTCCATGTACAAATCCCTGCATAAATACGAAAATGCCGCTGCGATGATGTTGATCATTGACATCATTGCTACTTAATATTTCCAATCAACTTACTTATAATGTAACTTCTAATGGACAAAGAATTGCAAAAACCAATAATAGTTAGCTTTGCTATTTAAAAATTGACCTCTGAGTTACCGTGGGCAGAAAAGACGAGAAAGTTGGCTCTGTTCACCCGAAATGTAAATTCTTGAACTGTTTTCATAAAATGAAATTTTATGAAAACAGTTCATACATAACTTACTTAGTTTCAACGTACATTATACAACGAATTTTCTAAATCCTCACGAGTGTATATTGATACCATGTCATCAGAGAATGATATAATTTTTCCAAAAAGTTTGCACTCACACAGATCATTTACTAAAAATAAGATACATTCTAGTACAGAATAAAGAAATAATTTTCTAATCTATAATAATAGTTTTATTTAATGTAATATTTCTCAACTCATATTTACAGAATTTTTATAATTTTGGTTTACAAGCGGCCGCTGCTGGTAAACCAAATTTTCTGCACCGGAAAATTTCAAAGAGATCCTCACTTAATCACACCTGATAACAACCAATCATAACAATTGTAGAGACTGTTCCACTTCTCGTTCATGTTGCATAGGTATTGTTATTTCGGTTTAGATATATGATGTTCAACAGCATATCAATGGAATAGTTTTTAAAGGTCGAGTGTGTAAATGCTTTAAATAATTGCTAATTGATAATAGTTAACTGTTTACTTTTAACAAGGTGATAAATTCATATTTATCACCTTGTTAATTGAGCATTTTTTGTGGAATATCATCTACTCCTACTTCCTTTCCGCATTTCAGGCCTTTGATGATTTTTCTTCTTCAACTCTGGATATGTATTCCTGATTGTATCTGTGGAATATTTCTTACCACTGTGCTGTCAGTTATGTTTCGTTTATCAATTTTTCGAAGTAATTACGCCCACACATCAAGGATATCTTTTTCGCCAGATTTCCTGTCGCCTTTTTCATGTCTAATTCTTTTACAGCGCTCTTTCCTCTTTCCTCTATTTCTCAGCATCTTTAACAACTTCCAGAATATCCTGCCACCTTCATGATATTCATTTTCTATGTTTTCATTCGGAGCCCAAAAGTCTTTCCATGACTTTTGTTTAGCTAGTTGCACACAGTGTGTAGTTCTCTTCCATTTGTCTCTGTATTCTCTAAGAGTACAAGCTGTCTCATTTGCCAGGAACTTTTGAAATGCTTTCCTCTTTTCCTTCACTTATATTTATTCTAAGTCATTACAAGACATAAAATAATAGTACAATGATTATGACAACTCAAAAAAGAAAGAATATTTTTATTACATTAATATTTACACTATGTGGCATTTAAACCAAATTAAATCGAAATTAAATTTTATTTGAACAAATCAAATATTTATAGTCTAAGTCTAAGTACAAAGTCTAATAACCATCCCAATAATTTACAGAGCCTTTTGTTAGTTTGAAACTTTTGTATTAAAATAAAGTACTTCTAGGGGATGGGTTATATTTTGGAGTAAAAAATATATATACTTACAAATTATAATTATAGTAATTTTCTTCTTCTTCTTTTAGTGCCATTTCCTATCGGAGGTCGGCGACCACCTTGGCAAATTTTGAGCGATTCTCAGCTATTCTGAGCAGTCTGTCAGAGTTCATACCAGTCCACTGTCTGATGTCTGCCAGCCAAGATTTTCTTCGTCTTCCTTGTCCACTTCTTCCATTTATCTTCTCTTTTATAATCAGTTGAAGTATCTTATATTTTTCATTACGATGTAGGTGACCAAGATATGCAGTTTTCCTTCTTTTTATGGTATCTAAAAGTTCACGTGATTTCCCCATTTGTTCCAGTACTTCCTGATTGGACGTTTTGCTGTCCATGGGATTTTTAACATTCGTCTGTATAACCACATCTCAAAGGCTTCAAGTCTTTTTATTGATGTTGTCTTCAAGGTCCAAGTTTCTGCACCGTACAGCAGTACAGACCATACATAGCATTTAACCATGCGTACTCTAAGCTCTAAATTTAAACTGCGGTTACACAGTGTTGATTTCATCAAGAGAAAATTTTTTCTTGCCATTTCAATTCTAACTTTTATTTCCATTTCTGGATTGTAATCTTCATTTAACCAGCATCCGAGATATTTAAACTTTTCCACTCTTTCTATTTGTTTCCTATTTAAAGAAAGTGCTAAATTAAGAATTGGTTTCTTACTTATGACCATGAATTTAGTTTTGGTGATATTTATTTTTAATCCCATTTTTTCACTCTCTTCATTTATTATAGTAATTTTAAATAATGTAATTGTAGTATTTTATTTTTTCTCGGAACTTGACAACGTTTATTGTTAACCGCTTATTGAGAGTATACGACTCTCATTATGGCAGAAAGATGGAAGTCGGTTAGTCTTGATCTGTGGGCTGTTTTGTTACCTTTCATACATGAGAATAATTGTTCACATAAATAGGTGCTTCTAAAATAACATAGAATATTTGCTGCAAACTTTTTTATTTCTGAATATTTTTGACCTAAATAAGTGTATATTTCTGGAACACTGACTCTTGATATTTGTCTTTTAGAATGAAATAATTTTGCAAATCAGTAAGTTCCATTTGAATACAAATAGGAAGTTTTTCAAAATTAAAGAAAAAGGACCTGTCAAAAGCGGAAAAACTACTTCTTGCTTTTTAAAATCTATAAATCGCCTATCAAATTCTTCTTTAATCTATTCTAGTTTGGGACAATATTTCGGACAATAGTTTGGGACAAGAATGTGTATATAATTACTTACATTATTAAAACTGAAGTTATTGAATAAAACCACACAAAATTGTAGACCAGTGCAATATACTATTGCATATAAAAATAATGAAAAAAGCGATTCTCTCACAGCTAGATCGGCGCACTGACAATAGCAGGCAATTATAAATTCGCGTAAGCTGGATTGACGTGAGACCGTCTTTCAGAGTTCGATAAAGGCCTTATTGTAGATGTCCATCTGATTGGTGTAACAATGTTGAAACCAGTAGAGTTAACTGGTTTATCAAAAGGTGAGATATCCCGGGTGTTTAATCAGTGTAAAAATATCCTCATTGTTTCTTTTTGACACGAACTGTAGCCCTAAGACAATCTGTTAGGAATGAAATCGCTGTCCTCTGAGAATGCTTCTACGGGAAATAGGATTTATTATGTGCAGCTATTGAGTGAAGCAATTAATGATAGTCGTTCAATTATGGAAGGGGTTAGGAATAAGAATTCATATAATGAGAGGGGAGAATGTTATAAATAAGGTATAGTACACAAGAGAGTGAACATGACTTTTTTTACATAGAGAGTGGTTGGTGAAAGGAATGCATGAGGAGGTTAAATGCACACACATTGAATCCAAATTAAATTAGTTCTGTTATGAGGATTATATCTGATAGACTGAACTTAACTGTTACCTCCTCCCTCGATGAGGCTTAAATCTTAGAGTTCTCTGTACAACAACAACAACAACAACAACAACAACAATAATAATAATAATAATAATAATAATAATAATAATAATGAATTGGACAGACTAATATTCTTACCTCCAACAAAGTCAACTGCTTCATTCCATCTTTCTCCCCAGTAAGAATTAATTGTGAAACAAACATGAAAAAAGAGACTTTTATCACTCAAGACAACTGTTTTTGTATAGCGAAATCTCTGGTCACTGGTGGAGCTATAAGGTGTACAATAATCAATGCATTGCCAGGGAATTTTCACATTTCGCAAGTTTGTTCACATCCTTCAGTAACCAGAGGTTACTATCTGTACTGATAGTAATACTCATAAGCTTATTTGTACTGTTCCTTACAACAACTCAGGATTAAAAGAATCTACAGAAGGACAGAAGATGAAAAGCATCAGTAATCTAATGGCTTCTCAGATTTAAGTTTAGGTTTTCTTCTTTGCATTTTAAGTTTACAACTTCTTTCAAAATGTGGTTCAAAAAGTTTTAATCATATTGCAGATGTCAACCTCACATCTATTGAGAATCAAACCATACACTCTCGCATTATTATATATAACAATAACACGCTACGTAGGATAAGGAACAAGAGATGACACCAGGTGACTGTCATATTTTAATGTTCAAAATAAATAAATAAATGATAATTAATTAAATTAAGGGGATATTAGATCCCACATTGTTTTAAAACCGAATAAGAAACTCAAGGAATGGAATCAGAGAGTTTCATGCCGAATATAGTATAAAAAATTATAAAAGTATCGGCGAATACTAGCGTGAGCTGAATGCAAGTAGTCCTTGAACGTAGTACAAACATGGGAAACTCGTTATAAAGGTGGGGAAAGTTCTGATCGCTATTCTTGGTATTTTCTATAATGTAAAAACACATTTCCTAGGAAATGTATGCTGTTATTATTATGGTGGGAGGTCACTACCCAGACCGGTTTCAGGCTGGCTACTCACTGATGAAACCTCAATAAAGGCTGAAACCGGTCTGGTAGTGACCTCCCAGTATACACACACACATGTATGGTGGGAGGTCACACACACACACACACACGCGCGCGAGCGCGCACACACACACACACACACACACACACACACACGTGTGTGTGTGTGTGTGTGTGTGTGTGTGTGTGTGTGTGTGTGTGTGTGTGTGTGTGTGTGTGTGTGTGTGTGTGTGTGTGAATTTCTCAACCTACGGCTGTGGTGAATATCAAATCTATCAACCATCATCTTACTTCCAACACACCAATCTCAAACCAATGAACAATTACTAATCGGAGTCATCCTCATATAAGTTTGCTAAAAAGCTTTGAGGATGCAAAGCTGTGACATTACATCTCAACTGAGATCAACACAAAGAAGAAAAAAATCATTTTATTACATTTAAGTACTATAGTTACAGCTCTTAAATACATCAAAGCAAAAATTGTAAATATATATATAATTTAGTCCTATTTTATAAATACTGTAAAAATGTAATCTTATTCAACCGTAACTATAAATTTCCAACTATAGTAACAATTATTAATATATTATACAAAAAATGTACATTTGTATGAATTTCATTGTTATTAATTTCAAAATATACCAAAATAATATATTTTGTAAACGAATAATATATAACCATAATTTTAATAAAGAAAATTAATGAATTTTTTTAATAGAAATCATATGTGGAAAATGAACCATAAACTGCAGCATTTATTTGCAGTATTTTGTAAAATAACATGTTGGAATGTTACTTAAGACGATTATTGAATATATGCAAATATTTTGAGATCAATAAAAATTATTATTATTATTATTATTATTATTATTATTGTTATTATTATTACATCAAATAACACTCCACTAACCTATGTGTAGTTATACTAAATCTATTAAATAAAATCGTCGAAAACCTGAAACACTAAACGCTGCATTAATTTCTCCCGTACATGGAAAAAGAAACATTATAAGTAATTACAGACCCATGGCACTCATTTTTTGTATTCAACCAAATTATGGAGCGCATTGTGTATTGCAAAATTCTCCACATACATAGAAAAATTCCAAATCATCCCCAAACCAAAATATCCCTTTCAAAAAAATAAACGAACAGACACTCCTGAAAGATTTCATAGACTTAATAAACGCTGCTTTAGATAAAAACAGAATAGTATTTGTCGTTTTTATTGACTAACAAAAGCGTTTGACACACTAGCACACAAAACATTGTTGAACAAACTAACACATATCGGAATCGGAGGTCGTCTACTGCAGTGGTTCAAAGCATAAATGGAAATCAGAAAGCACATCATACGTGCCGGTAACCTGTGGAGTACCACAAGGAGCTGCTGCATCTCCCATTCTGTTAAACATATACACACACGAAATTAGCCATCTTCCCCTAAAAAGTAAAATCTTCCAATCCGCAGACAACAAAAGGAAGTTTCTACAGTCAGTTTCTACATCTAACGCTGAACGCTAGATGAAATCAAGACCTATTGGCACGAGAGTGGTACCAGATATCCTCGAAAATCAAGCCATCAAACTGAAACAATTTATCCCTGGTGAGGAACGAATTCCCGATTGCCATTTGAATTATAAGTCAGTGGTAACTAACATTGTCCAAGACTGAGATACATTTGCGAATATGGTAATTTAAAAAATCTAACTAAGGCTATTACGACAGTGTGTTAAGTCTATTCACTGTGTATTCTATTCTAGCAATTCTATACGAGAGTGGCGAAATCACACTCAGTTAAAAATTATATGAGGCATTTCCAATTGGACTCGTCAGAGAGTGAAATCATCAATCCCAAGTGGAACTGGAATTCCATCCCCCCCCCCCAAAAAAAACAACAACAAAAAGACTGGTCCGTTGACTGAGCAGGTGCTTCAGTACAGTGAATTCTCTGACCAAAGTGGAAAAGCAATAAAAGAAACAAACACTTACGGGTTGGTGTTGCAGATCGTTACAGCTGGAGATTCAAATTCCTCACCTGCTGCTGCTGCTGTTTGAATATCCATTACGGTTGGATAAGTCCAGTAAAAGCTGACAAATTGGACTGTTTGGTAAAAGAAACCAGCAATACATACAATTAAAATCACACATTTTAAGCATTTTCGTACGGGATTTTTAACCTCAACTATTTGTGGGACTCCCACAATCTGAGATCGAGAAAGCAACTTCCTGCTATAAAGTGCCGTAGACTCAACTTTTATTTTCTCGGGCATTTCAACGTAAACTGCTCTGGGTTACTATATTCTGAACACATTAAGAGAAATGCATTGGGTTGGTTTTTTAAGGATTATCGATCGAATGATGATTACAATAACAAGCATGGTTGCTAGAGCAACCTTGACAAATATTTGCTCAGTTACACTAATCGACTGAAACTTACTATGACATACTTCATGCATACAAATATGTATTCATTTTGATGTGTTATATTAGAAGTAAAGCTAGTGATGATATCAGAAGCGAATGTAAGGAACTTACTCAATGTGACCAGACAAAAAAGAAAAGATGACAAATATTGCAAAGAAGAATTGTTTATTTTAAAGATCATTGTTTCGAAGTTAGGAATTAATTTTATGATTACTTTTCATCTTAAGATTAATTAAGATTAAACTGATAATCAAAGTAGGCCGACATTATTCAGTTCAGCTTTGATCATCTTAAAAAAAAAAAAAACTGCGAACGGGTCCTTCTGATTGAAAGTGTGAAAGGGTTACCTCAATTCATAAGAATGGATCCATCACATAAAGTTGGCAACCAGTGAATAAAAATTTCAGTCACGACTTCTTAATGTTATAGAACACGCAACTATTCAAAGTAGTAATACATGTTTAGTTACGAATCGCTTCCAAGATGTTCTTCAATTTAAATCGTTAATTAAGCACGGCCTAGAACAGTTTCGTTTCGGAGAGATGAGATCAGAAAAATTGCTCAATTTTGGAAGCCACTATGGAAATCGATCAAGGTAATGGTTTGATCGATTTCCATAGTGGCTTCCAAAATTGGGATGAGACTCATTTATTTGGATTATATATCTTTTTTTTTTTACTTACCTTTTTTTTTCTTTTTTTTTTTTTTTTTTGGAGATGGTACTATGAGTGATCTACTTCAACCATCCTGATTTCGACCTTCTGACAAGGCGTTTAGAATTATTCAGTGCAGTGACCGTAAAACTTGTATTTTTCTTCAAACTTAAGCATTTGTGGTTAAATATGATTCATTCCAGCTGCTTTGCACATTGCAGGTTTTTGATGACTTTTTGTACCGCAAGTACTCACATGTACTTAGGATTAGATTCCTCTGGAATACTTCTGTTCTGTCACTCTTTACTACGTATAGATGAATTTTAAAGAATCTGCCTTAACAAGTGAAATGTCTTCATCTTCTGTTTTTGTGTCATTTTTTTCATCTCGCATTCCCTTTACAGTATTTTTCTTCATTTCTAAGCTTTTTCAATTACCTCAAGAATATTTTCCCATCTTGTGCTATTTGTCAATTGCCTTCTTCCCAAAGGCTTTCCATGACTTCTGTTTAGTAACTTTTGCACGCAGGCTCTCTCATAGTTTTCTCGGCGATCTCTCATAATACATGATAATTTATTTTGGGGGGAACTTCGAATGGACTCCTTTCTCTTCCATGAGTGTCGCATTCATTTCCCGAGTCCATCATTTGCTATTCTTCCAGACAACCTACCCTCGTGTCTGTCTGTCTGACTGCATCAATCAATGTTCTTTTCAGCAACTACCAATGATCGGCAAAGTTTCGATTTTGTTATCGAAATGTGATTTCTTTTAGAATAATATTTGTATATTTGATCCACAGTTTACCTCTTAATCCCTTGATTCTTTGTAAAATATTCTTAGGTTTCGTTTCAATAAGATATACAATTCCTTCCTAACCAAGATTAATGATGATCACTACCTACTTCAAATCCCCTTCATACTCTTCTATTAGACTGAACCAGCTCGAAGGATGTGTTATCCACAATAATGTAGTGAATGAGATTTATTATTTCTTACTTACAAAAGGTGCCTCAGAAATGAAAGTCCAGAAGTGTAGCTTTTCAACCCGCTTCTGGATGATACAATTCAGAAGAATCGTATGAAATGTTCTCAGGACATCCTTGTGGAATTGATAAGACTCAAATATTGTAATATATTTTGATGTCTACAGTCTTCTACTTTGATGTTTGCTGGTTACAGTGATGATCTAAAAGACGTTCAAATTAGCAGAACGAGTGCAGGTTGAGTAATTATTATGGGAGGCTTCAGCTATGGAGATATAGATTGGAAAGAAGAAAGATCACATGGTAGGAAAGAAATGGAATTTTTACACATATTAAGAGATAATTACTTGAGGCAGCATGTTATGAAGAAGACTTGGCCTGTGAGAGTAAGAATTTGGGACTGAGACCTTGAGGTTTTTACTTTGGAGATTGCAAAACATGAGGAATATTCTGTCAAGAAGGGTTATTTGTGGAACTACAACTTGGATAATAGAAGTGGGTACACTATGATTCTTCTGGATATTGCAAATGCAATTGACAGAATTCCATATGGAACTCTGTTACTCAAATTAGAACAAATGGGAAAGGATGGTATATTGGTTATTGGATAAGAAAGTGGCTCCTTGAAAAATGTCCAAAAGCGGTATATGGAGAAGAAAACTATGGGAGAAAGCAGGAAACTAATGTTCTGCCATTTGGTTCAGTTCGGGGACCATTGCAGTTTAATTTGAGCATAAATGATATGGGAAATACCCTGAAAGGAAATATTCACTTGTTTGCTGATCCGAAATCAGGTAGAGTAATAGTTAATTTAGGCAATGTGGAGAGCTTGCAAGGCGTTTTAAATCCACTATCAGTACGGGCAAAATTGTGTGGAGAATGTGGAGAAATGTAAACTTATGCATTTTGGATAAAAGAAATATACTACAGCTGTGTAGCATATTGAAGGAATTGTTCACCTGGAAATAGATGAAGCTAGAGATTTGGTGGATAGGATATTATAGGATAGATGCAAGGGAAATGTATCAGCACTTGGTAGACTAGATGAATAAGAACATGGAGTCATCCCTGGGAGTTGAGTAAAGGTGTGGATTCCATTATCTGTTTAAGTGGTTACTAGGGGGGGGGATACGATTTTTTTCTTGGAGAGTTGTGAGTGAGTGGATTGGGTTGAGAGAGTCAGTGTAAGTACTTTGTCTGCTAATTGATTCTGGGGAGGTATGATAGACTGTGTGGATATACTGGGTGTCCCGCAATGAGTTTTTGACTCGACGGATGGAGGCGTTCTTACAACAACGACGACGAACACAACAACTATAATTCCAGTGATACCGAGTCTACCAATTGATCGCCCATATTGATTAGGTTTAGTGCCAGGCGCGCGTGTGTTTGTTTTATTGCCACTCGAAATGTAGTTATGGTCGCCATCACGAAAATTATATCTTTTGTGCTTCTCACCAAACTAGATTCCATTATCTGTTTAAGTTTTAATGAAGCACGTAATGATATCTACTTGTGTGTCTGTGAAATACAGTATTATAAAATGTTATGAGGAAACAGTTTTCGATGCACCTAATAAACGCCACGATAATATCAGCAATTTCAAGAAAATATTACGTTATTAAAACGCAAAGGTTTCATTTCTTTATTACGGCGTATGTAAATATCCAGATTGACGAATCATATTTTATTTTATTTTCAGATACCGAACGACATTTATACCCGAATTTATCGGACAGATTCACTGTTTCTATGGGAAAATGACCTTCGAACAGCCAAGAAGGTCTGAATATATTTTCGCACCCTTTTTTCATTGTATTTTTAAAAACGTTTTTTTTTGATGGAATGATCTTTTACGCCTGAGCTTTAAACACAGAGTTGTGAATGAGTGGAATGGGTTGCCAGGGTCAGTTGTGAGTGATTTGTCTGTTAATTGGTTTAGGGCAGCGCTTCCCGAATTGTGGGCCGCGGCCCCCTTGGGAGCCGTAGGTTTTGTTGAGGGGGGGGCCATGAAATAATAAAAACAAATTTAAAATGTTTTAAGACTAAGTAGATTTTTTTTATTTGAAAAGAAACGTATTTAACTTTTATTATTTATTATTTCTTTTTTGTTATTTTTTATATTTTAATGGAAAAATTCACACATTGGTGTTGGTTCACAAACTTTGCTTCCTGCGTATTTCGGCGCTTAATGAATATTAGTAAATATTGCTTATTCATATGTTTCATTTCAAAACAGTAGTTAATTGTATTTACTTCGAATGCTCTCCAGGGAAGCTCCAAATCTTCTTGCCCCATTCATCACGCGTTCGTAATCAGGGACTGTTGATATTGACTTTATATACATATCAAAACTCGTTTTATATTATCACTGTCATCCGAGCTAGTTTTCTGTTTCCAATAAAAGTTTCGCATATACTTCATATATGAAAAAAAGCTTAAACAAGTTCATATGGGGAGATAGTAACTCGCTTGCAGTGGTAAACAACCCCCCCCTCCCTAACAGCCACTATACTGCAGAGGCAATAAAAACAAGTTATTTTATTATGCCAGTGAATAAGGTATGAGGAGTCTGTGTAATATATTTCTCAACAAATAGTGCAATTGGAGACAACTGGGATAAAAACACACTAATTAATAAATCACATGGAAGGAAGTGTGTGTGTGGGGGGGGGGTTAAGGCATCAGCTGGCATCCACTTCCTCCATGTGTTCAGACGACGACCAAGCATAGTCGAAACAGACCGTACCCCGTCATCCTCTTTTCTCACAACCCCCCCCATCTAAAATTCAGTTGCTGTTTTTAACCCTTTTCACCCTTTCTCACCATATATAAAAAGCGCTCCGCCCACCCCTAATAATATATATATATATATATATATATATATATGAAAAAAATTGAATGACTAGAACCGAGATTTAATTAAAAAGGTTTTAATATAAACACACTACTAGTTTCGGCCTGTAACAGCCTTCTTCAGGTGACATTATAAAAGAAAAAACACTAAACATTGAGGGTTAAAAGACTATGAACATCATAGACAGTCTTTATACATAATTAGCATTAAAACGTTGTAGTTGTATTTGAAGCTGTTCTTTCATTTGTTGCATTGTTGGGAGAGCGCGTGCTTGCTGCATCACGTGAACGCCAGTACATGATTACAGCTGAATGACTATCATGGAGGTTGTAGCTTAAGTTGTTATTTAGATGAACAGGATTGAAGATGATTTCTCTCGATTCCACAATTTTTCTCTCTATTTCGTCACTGCAACGGAAGATGTTTGTAGATTTTTCCCAGCAGACTTTGTGACTTTGGTTATCATCATTAGGATTAGCCGAGAAGAGGATATGACTTGATAATGCACTTGCTCGCTGTCTCTTGTAAGTAATGTCTCTCATGTGTTCTTCCATACGCATTTCGACAGATTTGTCTGTCTGCCCGAAATAAGGAATATCGCAGTCACATAATATTTTATATACGCCAGGGTATTTGAGTTGATGATGACAAGGTTTTGGGTGGCTAATTAAGGAACGGATCTTTGGAAGTGGAGTGAACAAGGTTCTGATATTGTATTTTTTTAGAACTTTTGCTAATTTATGTGAAACAGTACTTATGTAAGGAATAGATATATTGCCTTTGAATCTATTTGTTTCTTCTGAGTGATGTCTGGGAGGATTAAGAAGGAATTTGTTAATGATTTTCTTGGAATATCCATTAACTTCGAAAGAAGTTTTCAGATGGTTTATTTCTGTAAGGAATTCATTTGGATCATCAAGAAGAGAACGGGCACTATATCCCAAGGTGGAAATTATTCCAAGCTTATGAGGAGGGAAATGATGGGATTGACTGTGCAGATATCTGTTGGTATGTGTGGGTTTTCTATATATCGATATTTTTAGTTTATCAGCAGAAGAGCGAGTCAGTTTGACATCAAGAAAAGGCAAGGAATTATCCGTTTCAAGCTCAGCAGTAAACTTAATACTTTGATGTCGGCTATTGAGATGTTCGAGGAAAACCATAAGGGATTCATGTCCATGGCTCCAAACAATGAAGACATCATCCACATAACGTTTCCAAACTTTAGGTGTTAAAATAAAGGAAGAGATAGCTTTGGTTTCAAAATCTTCTAAGTAAATATTTGCAAGAACAGGAGATAAAGGATTACCCATAGCCAGTCCATGATTTTGTTTGTAAATATTATCTTGAAATTTGAAGTAACCGGACCTGATGCAATGTGTAAGCAAAGCTAACATTTTTTTGGATAACTTGTCCTTGAGTAATGTTAGGACTTCATCTGTTGGGACATTAGTGAATAAAGAAGTTATGTCCAAGTTAGCCATGATGTCATTTTCATCAACTGTAATATCCTTGATGTATGTAACAAATTCTGTAGTGTTCTTGACTGGCTATGGGTAATCCTTTATCTCCTGTTCTTGCAAATATTTACTTAGAAGATTTTGAAACCAAAGCTATCTCTTCCTTTATTTTAACACCTAAAGTTTGGAAACGTTATGTGGATGATGTCTTCATTGTTTGGAGCCATGGACATGAATCCCTTATGGTTTTCCTCGAACATCTCAATAGCCGACATCAAAGTATTAAGTTTACTGCTGAGCTTGAAACGGATAATTCCTTGCCTTTTCTTGATGTCAAACTGACTCGCTCTTCTGCTGATAAACTAAAAATATCGATATATAGAAAACCCACACATACCAACAGATATCTGCACAGTCAATCCCATCATTTCCCTCCTCATAAGCTTGGAATAATTTCCACCTTGGGATATAGAGCCCGTTCTCTTCTTGATGATCCAAATGAATTGCTTACAGAAATAAACCATCTGAAAACTTCTTTCGAAGTTAATGGATATTCCAAGAAAATCATTAACAAATTCCTTCTTAATCCTCCCAGACATCACTCAGAAGAAACAAATAGATTCAAAGGCAATATATCTATTCCTTACATAAGTACTGTTTCACATAAATTAGCAAAAGTTCTAAAAAAATACAATATCAGAACCTTGTTCACTCCACTTCCAAAGATCCGTTCCTTAATTAGCCACCCAAAACCTTGTCATCATCAACTCAAATACCCTGGCGTATATAAAATATTATGTGACTGCGATATTCCTTATTTCGGGCAGACAGACAAATCTGTCGAAATGCGTATGGAAGAACACATGAGAGACATTACTTACAAGAGACAGCGAGCAAGTGCATTATCAAGTCATATCCTCTTCTCGGCTAATCCTAATGATGATAACCAAAGTCACAAAGTCTGCTGGGAAAAATCTACAAACATCTTCCGTTGCAGTGACGAAATAGAGAGAAAAATTGTGGAATCGAGAGAAATCATCTTCAATCCTGTTCATCTAAATAACAACTTAAGCTACAACCTCCATGATAGTCATTCAGCTGTAATCATGTACTGGCGTTCACGTGATGCAGCAAGCACGCGCTCTCCCAACAATGCAACAAATGAAAGAACAGCTTCAAATACAACTACAACGTTTTAATGCTAATTATGTATAAAGACTGTCTATGATGTTCATAGTCTTTTAACCCTCAATGTTTAGTGTTTTTTCTTTTATAATGTCACCTGAAGAAGGCTGTTACAGGCCGAAACTAGTAGTGTGTTTATATTAAAACCTTTTTAATTAAATCTCGGTTCTAGTCATTCAATTTTTTTCATAAAACTATGTATGTTAACCGAGTCAATGATCATTCTGTCATATATATATATATATATATATATATATATATATATATATATATATATATATATATATATATATATATTATACAAAAAAACAGAGTTTTTTCCATTTTGTATTTTAATTCTCCCACGTTGCCTGAAATGCCCCCCACCCACCCACCCACACACACTTCCTTCCAAAACACCCTAACTGCAGTAGTCTGCGCATCGCAGAAAGAAGAAAAGCCATAACATCCAGAAAAAGGTATGTGTAAGTTTCTCTTCCTTTATGCTACATATATTTATTGGTAAATATACATCTGCAATGCCCTAAGAATCCGTGAGTAAAAAGCCAATGACATTTAAATAGGGACACACCTAAACAGAAGCAGGCAAAATAGCCGTAAATATAATAATTTGTTAAGAGGAGTAACATGGGAATTTTCCCAGAAATAATATCCTCTTTTTTCATTGTATTTTTAAAAACGGATTTTTTTTTTGATAGAATATTTTTATTAAGATTTCTATTCATTTATTTTCATTTATTTGCCGGTTAGGTGTTTATATATTGCACAACAATTTTCATTAAGTTGTTAATATTCGTGTGCGACGTATGGAAGACCATTATGAGCATCCACTCCAGATTTGATTACGGGAAGTTCATTCTATTGCTTAACTTGTGTTTCTGAGCTGACTATAGGAAGAGCCAGCCTTGTTCTTCTGCGTTCAACATACCATTTTGCTCTGCTGTTCATTGGTGATTTATCCAACCTGGAACTTAGACCGTATTCAACTTACTCCTTAGAGGGTAGAGAAATATTTTTCATCTCACTTCAGTTTTTTTTTAAGTTCTGTTTTACGTAATATTTGATGATTTTCGAAGTAAATATCAACTTGTTGATCGCAAGATTATAAAGTCAAAAATCCTTTTATCTTTTATTGTTTTCTTTGCGAAAAAGCAGTGTTTCTCAACTTTTTTTGGATCATACCCCACCTCAACGCCTCAAAGATTTTGATGACCCCCTCTAGCATAATAGTCAGTCAAGTTCTGAAAAAAGTCTAATATAAATTTGTACTTTAAATAAAAAAAAGGAACATAGGTAAAAATATTTTTAATTTGACTTTCTTCAATGAACATAAATTTTACATTACACTTTGTATATTATAAAACGTAAATCGAACTGAACTCGGGAAAATAAAATCCAAGTTAATGCGATCCTTGAGCTTCATGTCTTCTGCAAAGAGTTTTCATTTGAGGTTCTAATTTAGCCATTTTTTGTGATATCCAAGTGATTTCTTTTTTTCAGTAGCAAGTCATTTACAGCAATAAAGCCACATTCAACTAAATATGACGACGGGAAGGGCAACAGTATTTATTTATTTTTTATTTATTTTTTTTTTTTTTGCAAAACTAGTTGAATTTCAATATTTCGTTTCTGTCTCGTCAGAAAGCTATGCCATTGTTCCTTTTATGTTGAATAAAGACTCATCATTTTGCTTTTCTGAGAGTTCTTCTTGATACTGTGTTTATATTGAATAAAGACTCATCATTTTCCTTTTCTGAGAATTCTTCTTGATACTGTGTTTATGTTGACTGCTGTACTAGTGATGTCAGCTTTTTTTATCGGAAGTCAGGGTTGCAACATCGACAATTTATCGCCGACAATGGTGAGTTTTTGACTATATCGGTGATGAAGTGACGAATGCAGCGTCATTTTCTAATTGCCCCTCTGTGGGGCGTACGCCACACGTTGGTGAACACTGGCGTAAAGTAAAACGGTTTGTAACATTTCAATGTAGGAACTACTGCTTGAATGTTTGGTTGATGGTAGATAGCAATCTGTTCCTTTGATTAGGGTTTGAATATCAAGGATTAAAAGCTAATAGCAGGGGAATAAATTAATAAATGAATATGGAAAGAAACCCTGCTTGTCCGCCTCAAAGATTTATTAATTCGACAATCCAATAAGAATCTTGATTTGCTGCATTCATAATCTTGATTGTTGTTGTTAACTTGAAAATTGAAATCTCTGTCTTTCTTCAGGCTGTCTAGCGCTATGGCTGCAGACACCATTTTAACCCACTACACAACACAAAATTGGTAATAATTAAGAAATACATTGTACTCTTGTCAGAACAAGTCATGTTGGGGTAAAAAACGAAATATTTTATTTTAAAGTATTCCGAATAAATAATTGTCTTTCTTTAAACGCTAAGTCTAAAGTAAATAAATAAATTTTTAAAAAAATTAAGTAAACATTAAATCTATTGGATAGCTTTCTTCCTTTTAGTGAGACGTGGATCATAGATTAATCGATTTAACACACTGATACAGAAGTGCAGTTTTAATATTAATATTCTCTATCAAAATATGAAAATAACAGACTATTGTTGGTGTATTATGACTAGCACAAAGCAAGCAGCAATCGACTTCTTCAGTCAGTCACGAACTTCGCGTGCTAGAAATGATATTGGCAATGATAGACTGTACTCTAAATAAATAAATAAACAATTGTAATAAGTAATAAATATCTGATAATAATAATCGCCGACACGTAAGGCAATCGTTTCGGATCTTTTAGATTTTGGAGGTGTAAAAGGGTCTCAGTACACGCTAAATAATTGTTGAAATTCGAACAGTACTTGTGGATAAACTTTGTCTGTGATCAAAATATGTGGTCTGCATAGACTCTTTACGCAAAACCGGACTTATGGATTGTTACACCTCATATCTTGAGAATATAATATTCTAAGTTATCATGGTGTAACATGAAAAATAAATAACATAAATAAAAACCCCTGCATAAAAAGAATAATTTATTTAATAAAATATTCTTGCATCCAATATAAAATGAGTAAAATGAGATATGGCTTATATCTTCATGCCACAACAAGGAATCGAAGGTGAGCGGGAAAGCTATTCCCGTATTCCTATGTAGAAAGCGAAATATGCCATAGAGTCATAGGAAGCTGTGAAGATATCGATGTCCTCGTTTCGGATAGTGCAGCCGACCGTGCAGATGTATATATAGCCCTAAATTGCAAGAAGTTATAGCAAGCAAGTTCGTTCAGTAGAAGGTAAAGGCCCGTAAGTGAAGATAAAGAAAGGTATTGTGAATTTTATCTTATGTTAACTAGAAGTTGTTTGTGATAGGTACCTTTGTCATAATATGGAACTGTTAAAGTGATTAGGGAGAAATTATAATAGGACTTTAGAATTTGATAGAGAGTGTTAAAGGCAAGCTAGCTACTGTTGATAATTTGTGAGTAATTAATTGTCCTATGAATCTTGAGTGCCTACTATATTGTAAAAGGAAAGTTAATGACATAGTTGTGTGTTAATGACGTGAATGGTTTTGTTAATCTTGAGTTTGATTAGTGTGAATTGAGTAATTAAGTAGGCTGAGGAATTTGAATGCCTAATGTAATGTGTAGAAAATCGGAATTGTCATGAGTATGTGCTAGAGTAGTAAATGAATTTATTAGTGTACTTGAAGTTGATTAATCTAATAGTGTGCAGTAATCTAATTTGTCCATGTTATGTGATTCTATGTTTTGAATTGTTGTGGCGGCATGATCGTAGTAATCTTTGTCGGATCATAGCCCAACTACTTGTGTTAAGCTAATTTTAGTGTGTAAGTAATTTAGTTCAGTGATTGATATGTATCATGTTTATAGAAATAATAAACCTTTTGTTTAATGATAAAAGAGTTGTCTGATATTGCTAATCCAATGCACCGCTTAGAAACATTCGAGCCTAATCACGTGGGGAATTATTGTTAAGAAACGGGAAGTCTAATAAAGTAATGTTGAGTAACAAGAAATAGTGTCACGACTGCAATAGTTACACTTTCAGATATTTGAGTTCTTTTTCTCTGTTTATGTATATAATATCCTAAACTAAATATCCCAAAAGGCGCAGTTAAAATATAAATATTAGGGATACTACGGGGAGCAATAACTCAGATATTAGTAGAAATTTTGGTGATATCTTGAAAGTAGAAGTTAGAAGAATATAGACGAAGGCAATTTGTAAGATAGGAACTAAAAATTAATAAGTTGGGACATAACAAATGGCGCAGCCGGTAGGATAAATTTAGAACAGAAATCGTAAAATGGGATATAACAGGATTTTCATATAAAAATATTGCATTATATAAAAAATTATATAAAAATGATGATCTTGAAAACTCATTTGCATATGCAGTCCTGTTTATCCAAAATATGCGAGATGGAATTCACAAAGAACTTGATAAACAGCGCGGATAAATAGCAGATATATTATCTTAATGGGTAGTAATAATTAAGGCGTTTGTTGGTGAGAATGGAGGTAGTCTTATGTTTGTGATTTTTTGGGGATTATTGAGATTGGTTCTAAGATGTCATTAATGTCAGAGATTCTTATCTCAAGTTCAATATTATAACGGTAAAGAGCAAGATAGTGGCTTCAATTATCGGTATAGGTCATCACAGTTGGAACAGTTGAACACGGTCTTGCGCAAAAAGAGATTGACACATAATCTGTTGATGACATCTTTTCCACAGGTGCCGTTCAAATGAGAACGGTTGTTTGAAGAATTATGAGAGCCTTTTGTATCGCCTTAAAGTGAATGGGAAAGACTGCATTTTGTTAACAATAATTTGAGATATTCTTCTTTTCAACAAAAATAATGATACAATGATTTTTATTTACTTTTAAACACTGTCTTCCATTCGTAATGATGTTTCAAGCATGCCCTGATTACACTCTGAGTGTGAAACCCATGACATTCAGAGTGGCATTTGTCCTACGTTTACAACTAGCTATAATTCAACTGATGATGGTTTCTTATTCTCGGACCGAAATATTTGAAACTTATTTGATAATATGTATTATCATTAAGCATATTTTTATATGTGCATTATCATTTCTTATCTGGAAACGAATCGAATAATACACGATTGTCATTCGAATTCCACCACAGGTCACTGGCAGACATCTGTCTTGCTCACGTCACCTGTCGTCGGTGAAATTCAAAGGAAATGTTTGAGGAATGTTAGTTACTTGCTAATTGAAATATTTTTGATTTATTTGTGCGTGCGTGCGTGCGCGTGCGTGCGTGCGTGCGTGCGTGCGTGCGTGTGTGTGTGTGTGTGTGTGTGTGTGTCGTGTTGATTAATAACACTTGCCTCTAATATTCTCACGTTCGTCTGTTAATAAGCCGATTCAAGTCTTAATGCTAAAGGCCTTCCACCGACTACGTACTGTTTTAAGTAAGGATATTTCACTCTAAGACTCAATTGGCAGTCATGCACGAACCCATTGCTTTCAGGAATTACATGTTTCACGAGTTCTCTAACTTCGCCGTACTTTAATTCAAAAGTCGTAGGGAATTTGTAGTGTCAACAGAAACCCATTAATTATCTGAAGAACTAATTGTTCATTAATTCTAAGACAACGTCAAAGACACCTGCCACAAGACAAGTAACACGTTTGCCATCATAAACAACTGTACCACGAATAATCACGTGACATTTCTGAGCAGACTGGAGAAAAAACAGGAATCTAATTGCAGACAATCGTGAAAAAGGACGTATTCTTGCACACTTGGCATCTATCCCAACACCAGGAGCCTTGTTTGGCATTGGTCTACCAGACATAATATTTCGTTTGCCTAACTTTCCATACATTTTAATGGACATTAATCATAACATTTCATCAAGGGAATGAGGAATCATTAATATGACTTACAATAATTTATTCAAATTTCTACGTTAGAAACTATCATATATATACAGAAGGCTATTTTGTGCATCCCAAATCTTAGTTCCTTAAATCCCATCTTAGCAGATTGGAGTTATTTCATTATACAGGGTAGTCCATAGGGATTGAATAATTTACAAACTTTTTTATTTATTAATTCTTGTAATTCTGCAGTTTATTGTATTAGTTATGAGATCCCACATCGCATAAATACCTTCCATTTTAGGTTTCACAAAAACGGGCAATTTCTACGCCATGTTTATTGATCTGTAGAAAACATACGATAGAGTGCCAAGGCAAGAAGTCTGGAGGTGTCTGAGGGAGAAGAAGGTACCGGAAAAATATGTCAGGTTGGTGCAGGAGATGTACAGAAATGTGAAGACAAGAGTTCGGACCTGTCTGGGACAGACAGAAAGTTTTTAAGTACAGTTGGCTTGCATTAAGTCCGTTTCTGTTTAATATTGTGATGGAGGTGGTGATGGAGGGGGTGAGAGAAGACGCGCCTTGGAAACTGTTGTATGCAGATGACATCTTGCAGTGTGCAGATTCAAGAGACGAAGCGGGAACTAAACTGGAAAGATGGAGGAAATTACTGGGAGAGAGAAAGGTATGAGACTGAGCAGAAGTAAGACAGAGTATATGTGTTGCAGAGTGGGCGGCGGCCAGGAGACAGATCTGGAGCTTGAAGGAAATGTCATCAGGAAGGTGAGGGACTTTATATACTTAGGTTCAACAGTGGAAGAAGATGGAGGAGCTGAGAAGGAAGTGGGATGCAGGATACAAGCGGGTTGGAGGAACTGGAGAGAGATGGCTGGAGTGTTATGCAATAAGAGGGTGCCGATCAATCTGAAAGGCAAAATTTATAGGACAGTAGTGAGGCCAGCTATGACGTATGCTATGGAAACTGTAGACCTGAGGAAAAATAACATCAGCAGGATGGAGATAGCGGAGACTAGAATGCTTAGGTGGATGTGCGGTCTGATCTGAAAGGATCGTCTGAGAAATGACTATGTCAGGGGAACAGTGAAAGTTACGAACTTGGGAGCGACGATACAGGAGGCAAGGTTGAGATGTGATGAGGAGTGAGGAAGAGTATGTGGGAAGAAAGGTCATGCAAATGGATGTGCAGGGAAGGAGGAAGGGCGAGCGGCCAAATAACACATGGAAGGAGATGGTGGAGGAGGACTTGAGGATGAAGAACTTGGATGTGGCTACAGCCCAAGACAGGGGGGTGTGGAGGAGACTCGCTACAAACAGCGACCCTACGTAAGTGGGAAAAGCCACAGAAGAAGATCTCTAGTACTGTTGTTTGGTAATTCATTTTTGTTTAATAATTAGAAAACATCCGAGTATCTTATCTCCGTCAATAAGGATTTTTCTAAATTCTTACGTAATTATCCGTCATTAAGAAACTACAGTAGAAATATTGCTTAAATAACGAAGCACTGATTAAAGATCACCCCCCCCCCCCCCCACCCCCCCCCCCCCCCACCCCCCCCCCCCCCCACCCCCCCCCCCCCCCACCCCCCCCCCCCCCCACCCCCCCCCCCCCCCACCCCCCCCCCCCCCCACCCCCCCCCCCCCCCACCCCCCCCCCCCCCCACCCCCCCCCCCCCCCACCCCCCCCCCCCCCCACCCCCCCCCCCCCCCACCCCCCCCCCCCCCCACCCCCCCCCCCCCCCACCCCCCCCCCCCCCCACCCCCCCCCCCCCCCACCCCCCCCCCCCCCCACCCCCCCCCCCCCCCACCCCCCCCCCCCCCCACCCCCCCCCCCCCCCACCCCCCCCCCCCCCCACCCCCCCCCCCCCCCACCCCCCCCCCCCCCCACCCCCCCCCCCCCCCACCCCCCCCCCCCCCCACCCCCCCCCCCCCCCACCCCCCCCCCCCCCCACCCCCCCCCCCCCCCACCCCCCCCCCCCCCCACCCCCCCCCCCCCCCACCCCCCCCCCCCCCCACACACTGACAAGTTTTAGATGTAAACTAATTTTATTTCAAAATCACTTAATTGAGAACTTTACTGTGTTTGAAAAGTTGAACAGTAAGAATCAAAGTTTCATCTTTTATCAATATTGTCCCAAACTAGAAAAGTTTAAAGAAGAATTTGATAAGCGTTTTAAAGATTTTAAGTAGCAACAAGAAGTTTATTCGCTTTTTATACATCCTTTTCCCTTTAATTTCGAAAATGCTCTCATATTTTTATTCAAATGGTACTTATTGATTTTTAAAACGATGACAATCTAATAGAGAAATAACAAGAAACTGGTGTTCCAAAAATATACACTAATTTCAGTAAAAAAACATCCGGAATTAAAACGTTTGCAGCAAATACTCTGTATTATTTTGGAAGAAACTATTCATGTGAAAATTATTCTCATGTATGAAATGTAACAAAACAGCCCACAGATCAAATCTAACCGACGTTAATCTTTTTGCCATAATGAAGGTGATCTACTATCAATATTTGAGTCCAAATTTTGGCAAGTAGGTTACCAATAAACGTTCTCAAGTCTATTTATCTATTCCCTTCTGCCATACGACCAGAGGCGGAAGTTATATGCTACCATACTATGGAGATGATTATGAGCAAGGTGGTTTCCCGTTGCTTTTCTTGCCGTAATATATCCTATGGCACAATGCTGAGTGATCACGGGGGCGATTTTCCTGTTTGTGTGATGAAAATCTTCAAATAAAGTGAAGGAAAAAATTCTGCTGGCCGCGCCCAAGACCAGCTATCTCGACTAACGTCGTATCACCGTCGTCAAGGTTTTGATTTGAGTAAAACAAGTTTTCATTTTCAGTTTTGATTCTTGAGAAAAGAAATTCCTGCAAGTATTTTAGTGTTCCTAAAATTCTCCAAAAATTCATATTTCAAAAGAAGGAGAACTGTACAAATGTACACATTTCCCGCGTGTACAACACAGTTTATTATGTTCAAAATAATTCGTCTTCATTTCCAGAAGTTGGTATCAGCATCCTGTCACGATAACTCGACATAAATATCTCCCATTGTTTCAAGTGCGGTTCCACAGTAACCCGCGGAAGAAGTTTTGAAGCTATTACTCTGCTCTGCATTAGTTAAGGTGGAACATTGTTAACTGTATATGATAAAAATTGCATAACTACAGCCAAATGCGGACGTAAATATATTGCGGGCATAATTAATAAATTATGTTACGCAAAAATGTATTAAAATTGTGTAAAAATTATATTGTAATATGAATTCGGCAAAAGTTACAAATTTCCTAACGACGTAGTTTTTTACAGTGTTATAGAAAAGTATGGCGAACAGACATTATAGTATGGAGTCTGTTCATCTCGAACTGCCATGCAGCTCTCACAATGCCGTATCATTCTTAGCTGGAAATGATGAGGGAGTACTTGGGATAAGGCCATCTTTAATTTCAGAAGGTGAATTACGAAAGCAAATACGTCTCCTTTTTGCGTTCCAAGCTTGTATGAGGTTCAGATCTGTGGAATCCTCATGGCTACTCTATTTGTTTAAAACCACGTTACCGGTCAGGACATATATATACGTCCAAGTAAACATGGATGCGAATTGCATATTAAAATTGTAATACCATCGATATTATATTGAAATATATGATGGATACGAAGCGTATGATGATGCGTATTTGATCCATAGTGGCCGATAAGGTGGTTAACATTCTCCTCCTCCGAAAGTATCTCCACTGTTCGGGTATGAGGTGGTGTGGCACCGTCGTCTATAAAAATGAATTTTACACCTACAGCAATCGATCCTGACAGTGAAGAACATCGATGCAATATCTTTCAACTACCGCAGTCCTTTTTTCTCGTATTTGTGCGTCGGTGCGTCCATTCGGAAGAATGCTCACTCCCCCACACACTATGACCTATGCATAACGGCGAATATATATTCCTTTGAAGAACGGGTTCGTAATGGTAATCACCTCCGCTTTCACTCCAGATGAAGTGTCGTCTGGAAACAGAGTAAAGACTAAAACTAATCTTACCTATAAAGATTGCATTCGCCCATTGGTGTCTTGTCCAATTTTTATAGGTACAACACCAATGAAAAGATGGTTTCCGATGAGGTGGGATAAGGGACGCAGACTACAGTACTTCGGGCGTAGAGGCGTACCCTTCTAAGACATGTTGCAAAAGTTCATGAAGATATGCGCGTACCAGCGGTTGAGTGAAGCCGACTTGCAATCGGACGTGCTTTGCAGAATCGATTATGTTTGGTTGTTATAATCAAACATCTTCGTTCATGCTCCGTGTAGATCAAGGATGACGTCTCAGTACACGTCTACAACGCAGACACTGAATACAAAACGAATGACTCCTAAATATCTGAAAATATCAATAATCGTGTGACTTGTTTACACTTACCAGTAATTCCTTCACGCGTGAAATCATCTGGTGATGTCTTTGAAATAACAAAAGACATTCAGTATTCTCTAACGTTTATCCTATTGAATGACACCAATGTCCTCTGCGGGCGATTGCGTACCCGCTTTTTGCTGTAAATCTTCAGTTATTCAAATTTTCAGAAGTAAAAATTCGTCTGAATTTGCTGTTGCAATCTACAGAAATGATTTTTGTCTTCAGTTTTGGATATTAGTGCATAATAGCATTCTATTGTAATTCTGTATTACAAGCTTTCCTTTGAACGTTGCTCATTCCTTTCGATGTGATAAGAGGCTATAAATATATGGAAGCTTTAATGCAAGCGAAGTTAGCATGTTGCAATGACGTATTTTCTTTTTATTAAGATGATATTTTTCACTCAAGATAAATCACTTTCAAAAATAAAGAAGGTTATACGCAGAGATGGAGGTGTGCTTAATATATAAATATCTAATTTTGAAAATCCTAGAATCATCTGAATTAATCTTGTAAATTAATTTTATTAAAATTATTTAACTTATTTCAGGATTTCGACAGAAAATTGTGTGCAAAGCTTTTACGAACGCTGCTTAGGAAAACATCATAATGCACTATGTTGTGAGGATCAAAGAGAGCGTACACCTTAATAATATGTGCGTCTTGCTTTCCCTTCGATGATTGCAGCAAACCTCTTAGCATAATTTATAAAAGCCTACGATATCGACGAATGGGAATTCTTGAGCATTCGTCCTGCAACGCTGTAATGAGGTGTTATGGCTGCTGTGTGACTGACGTCTCTTGAATATAACTAGTGCTCCAATTTATCCCACAGAGTTCATTGTGTAGAAATCAGGGTCCAGTGAATATACTGACGTCCTTTTCCTAAAAACACGAAGTTATAGCAGCAGCAATATGACGCTGTGCATTTTCTTGCAGAAAGAGACGGTCTATTCCTCAGAAACACCACAAAGTAGGAGGCTTTGCATTGTCCAGAAAGTTCTAATGCCTCTCATAGTTCAATTGTCGTGGCAGCACGAAACAGAGGTCCGATGGGAAACCTTTAAAAAACAGAACCATATCATCACACCACCTACGAATTTTATAGTTCAGGTTTCGCACAGCTAGTAAGAGACATTCACTGAACATGCGTCTCATAAACGCCACCCGTATAACTGTTTGATATTGAATGCATTGCGTCTCCTTGCTCTCTAATACTGGATTCCAATCTCCCACATTCAGTTTTCTCCGCTCATTACAGTTCGAATGGAGATGACACTGCATGTTCGTTCGATAATGTGGGGTTTACATGCCGCGATGCAGACATAGAAACCATATTGTGAGACACAGTTCCAAATGGTTTTGTGTATCTTTGGTCCTATCGATGCCCGGTAAACGTATTCAACGTGATAGCTGAAAAATTGAGGATTTCCCTTCTTTTAAAATAGTTTGTGTATATTTTGCTTGCAAGGTCTCACCAGTAGTCATATGTATGAATATCTTGAGACTCACGGACAGTGCGCACTCATGGAGAGAGAAAGGGGCCCTGTCCCCCCTCCAAACAAAAAGGAAAACTTAAAAACACTAGAAATTTTTCCAAACTTTTCCTAATTAAAATTCATTTTTTTTATTTGTGTTGTGTCATGTCTTCTATTTCAAACATGCTTATGAATTAGAGGTCAGATAAGGTGAGAGAACCCTATAACATGTTTCTCAACCTATTGTCCGCGGACCACAGGTGGTCCGCGACGATGGGACAGGTGGTCCATAGGCTTAAATTAACCAAATAAATCTATATATTTAAATTATTATTATTATTATTATTTTGGTCAACTCCAAGGAGTCGACAGACACATCGAGGGAGGCCCTAACATCATGTCAAGAAAAACTATTCGACATTCACACAGTATCTATCATACCTCGCCTTGAACTCATTCACAGTCGTACCACCCACAACAGGTTCTGGCAGCTTATTCCACTCATTCACCACTCTTCAAGTAAAAAACCTAGCTCTAACACCCTTGCTAACCACATTTTTGCCCAGATTCCATCTATGACCCATAGTCCTACCACCACAGGTCCTATTCTCAAAAATATCTTCTAATTAATCTTATACAAACCCTTCAGTAATTTGAATGTCTCAAGTTATATCACCCCTTTTCTGCCTATCAACCAAACAAAATTATCCAAACAAAACAAATTAAATCCTTTCTTTTAGGCTTACACGGTGATCCGAATGCATTATTGAAAATTATGGAGACAACTACCGTGTTTGAATAAAAACTTTAGTTTAATATAAGTAAAATCTACATTCGACGTTTCGCACTTTATGTCAAGGTCATCTTCTGGAGCATACAACTACACACAGGAAACAAGCTATACTACAATCAAACCGGTTTGTTAAAGACACTGATCAACCGCTACAACAATTGTTGGCCTGACCTCGGGTGAAAAAAAAAAAAATAAATAAAATAATAAAATAATAAAAATAAAAAAATCATAAAAAAAGTATACATCAACGCTTGAGTCCTATTATTAGTGTTGTCTTCTATATACACATATTAACATCATTCCAGCGAGTTGGTATGGAATGGTTTCTAATATTTGCTGAGGATTGGCTAGAGTCCTGACTTATGCTGGATCTTATATATTAGGTCGGCTGAATGTATGCCATCCAGATCCTTGGAATTTTCATGCCATCTTTGTTGTTGATATTTGGGTGGTTTTTCAGGATTTCGCAGGATTCCTTAAATTTGCTTTCGTTCCAGGTTTTTGTGCGGTGTAAAGAGCAGGTGCTTTTCCACTTGATTTGGTGTAAGATGTTGAGTGCGTGGTCTGAGAGGCCTGCTTCACCATAATGGTTATATTTAATGTGTCTAATGTGTTCTTTCTTGCGTATAGGGATTGTACGTCCTGTTTCACCAATGTACGATAAGTTACAGAGGCAGCGGATGCAATAGATCCTCTCCTCCCAATGTGCTAATGGGAGGAGAGGATCCTTAGAGGAGTTGAATATGGTTTTAAGTTTAGTTGGTGGTTTAAAGGTGGCATTGTGGTTATAGTGTTGTAGGATTCTGTTGATTTTTTCTAATAGCCTTTTAATGTATGGGATGGCTATGGTTTTACTGTAGTCTAGATTCGTTTTTGTTGTAGTTTTATGGAGTATTTTAATATAAGAGTTAATAAAATCAATACCACATCAGCAGGTTACTGTTTAATCACGCTTCCAAAAAAGGGTGATATTTAGATAGAATTATCGTGACAGGATACTGATACCAATTTCTGGAAATAAAGAAGAAATATTTTGAGCATAATAAACAGTGTTTTACACCCGTGCAACAAATGCGTACATTTGTGCAGTTCTGCTTCTTGAAACATTCATTTTTGGAGAATTTTAGGAACATTCAAATACTTAAGGAATTACTTTGCTCAAGTATCAAAACTCATAGCGAAAACTTGTTTTATTCAAATAAACTTCTTGACAGTGAATCGGAGTTACTACACAAGGGAATATTTTGTACACTTCATGCCATGTTTTCACTTGCACAAACACACAAACAGAAGAATGATTAGAACTAAAAATTTAGAAAACAAACTTTAACAAATTTACCAATAAATATCATGATATTCGGATACTTAACCTTATAATGAGTTTATAATAAATTATTAGCTTTTTGTTTTCTTTAAAAACACTCTCATTTTACGGCGTTTCATTTGATTTAGCACTAACGGTTTCAACATATTCTGTTAGGTTTTGAGCCAATTTTTAAGAACGTGTGTATTTTGCTTGAAAACTAATCAGTCAAAATAACTTTCCGGGTTTTACTTTATGTTTATGAGGCATCATGTGACACATGAATTGAAACAATTTTGATGCAATTAGTTTTAGGACGTACTGTATATGTTGCTGTGTCATATGTTTGATGTGTACTGATCCGAATTTCCTATCGATTTAATAGCTAAACCTTGAAAATTAAACAAAAAAGTAAAATAATGACGACAGTGTAGTAATTGGATGAATTTGTTTTCAATATTTTAAGCATTAAAAATGTTTGAAATAATGTAATCTACCAATTTAAAACAAACATGGCCGTTTAGACAAAACGTTAAGCAGTTTGAAAGCCAATACTTTTCATTTACCATTCCACTTGCAACATTCATAAAATCCCTTTAATTTTTGGACTGTGTTGAAATCCAAATATATGTAATTCCTACATCACAAACTAGATGAAATTACTTTTTTTTATAAAATAGATTATCCCATTTATTCGCACATGCCATCAAGCATGTCGGGTAACAAATGTAGAAACGATTTTTTCGTATAATTCTTCTATTATCTATAAATATTGTACATCAAATAATAATAGAAAAAACAAACTTCTTTGTTATAAATCCATTTATAAATATCCTATGCCTTAAAACCTTTCGATGAAATGCTATATATCTCATAATACCTTTCATGATTTCTATGTGCGAATGCTACATCAGTGTTGCTGAACAAAATTCTCCTGCTGTTTTAAGCAGTTTGAGTGACAAGAAACACTGGAAATAATACACTTGCGATGGCGATGGGATTGTTTGAAGAAAAGTGGAACTTTTTTTACATGGATATCATATTTCTTGAAACAATATCCAAAACAACTAAGCTATGAGACCAGAGAATTCTCTGGTGTTCTTCTGGCTTGAGCTTAAAGTGGATAAAAGTCTTTCACCCATCGATGACATTGGCTAACTCACCGTCATATGAAAATACGTTTATAAAGTTTCTTTGTAACTTGACGGGACCCAAAGAAAATAGTCTTGCAATTTTGTTTTCTCATTTGCTAATAGAATTGCAGCATTTCTGTAGAAAGCCTAATTTAATAGCTACCGCGATATTATAAACTTAGCGAACATGGATTTATTTTAAACCAGTCGAATGGCATAAAGGATGAGCCTTACAGTTTTGCTTTTCAATGATACTTCATGTATTTATTTTATATAATTGAATTAAGATTTGTATCATTAGATGTACATCAAAAGTCGATTATTTTAATATATCTTTTTATAAATAAAACAGCTCTTACGGTAAGTGACAGCAACACATGTGTTTCATTTCTGTTATTCCATATTCTACCACTTTTGGTGTCATCTACATCATTATCAAAATTACGAGTATGTAGTATTCGATAATAAACGCACTATGCGGGACTATTTTCACATATTTATCTTCTGTAATTAATCCTGCAGTGAGTGGAATCTCTTCATCATCATCATCACTTTTTTTCTTTTTCATCGAGTTTGTCAGAACAGTTTTCGTCATCACTGACAGCTTTTTACCCAACAGTACTTCATTATCTGCAGACGAAAAATCCTAAAATCATCTGCCAACTTCATGTGTTATTCTGATGATAATTGAATATTCAGTTGTATGCAAATGTACAGGATTTTTCTTTTTCATACATTCTGGCCAAGTTGCTTTCCAGCGTGCATTTAAAGTTGATGGATTCTATTCGGACAAATCCAACTTAGCAGGTTTGATGCAATCCAGAAAATTTCTTCCACTCATCAAAATCCGTCAGTAAATGATCCTTATCTAATGTATCCAAAATGTATTGGAATTTTCTTCTTATATAGTAAGTTTATGGCAGCGATCACAGCCTGGTCTAGTGGCTGTACTAAGGATGTTGTAGTAGGTGGCAGAAAAGAAAATTCCACATTCGGGAGTTCTAAAACAGGATGGCCAGCGCGTTGTCTATAATCAATAAAATTTTAAAGATGTTTTTCATCAAATGGCGTTTAATGTCTGGAACAAAACATTGAACCATTCATTAAAAATTTCTTTTTTGACCCAGCCATTTTTGTTTGCCATCCAGTGCACTGGTAGCGTGCTAAAATTCACACCTTTGACACAGCCCTCTGCCTTAGAGATCGATTAAGGTGTAATGTTTTTAACATGTGATCTCCTGAAGCATTGAAGCAAAATAATAGTTACAGGATCCTTATCTCCTTTAAAGGCACAACGCTTTTTTTGGCAATTTTTTCCAACAAAGGCCGGTCTCATCTGCGTTCCAAACTTTATCATGAGTGTAGGTACCGTTTTCAATAATTTCGGGGAGTTGTGAAAGACATTCCCTGGCTGCCGGCTTATCGTAATTACATCACTCCTAATTACAAAAATTGTGTTTTGTTGTCGCCACAATTGTCTACATCCTGTAGCGTAGAGTAACCCCTGATATTTAAAACATCGTTGGGATTCCCGAAACTTCAAGTTTCAGTGCATACGTACTGTTCTAGGAAAGGGTAATTATAATACCCTTTTTAACAGATCTGAATTCAAAATGAAATGGTAAAAATAACCTCCATTTGAACCATTTTAAATCAAAATATATCGTGCAGTAATGGAATGAATTGCTTTTGTTTTCTAAACCGTGTTATTTCAAAATGTTGTAAAAAAGCAGTGTTAAAAGAGAATTAGCTGTATTTTATTCTTATTGAATACTTCTTCTAAGTGAGTAATTTTGCAATTTCTGGGATAAAAATCCTCCGGACATTCCACATCGATGACTTGATTTTAATTTAGTTGCATTCATTAAGAAATGTCTATTATTGACTATAATACTCGATTCTTAAACTCGGCGAGCGAGTTCAGTAAGCCCCAAGGCCCGAACTTCTGCATTCGACTGGAGATACTGCTGGAGACCGAGGATATTAATCGAATCGATTGGCCAGCAAGCTCTCTCCAGATTCCGTTTGGAACGCAACAGAAAGATTCATTCCCTTCAGAAAAGAAAGGCCTTGGTCTGAAGGAGGATCGGGTCAGTTTCCCTCAAGAACATCTGAATCACTTGGTGGTAAGCATGGTATGACGTTGATTGAGCAGCATTCATTTCGAGGTGGACATGGAATATGTCCGCCTCGAAATAAATGCAGTGTTTCCTGCATTTATTTCGATTTGTGTTTCCCCTCATAAAGCAAACCTGCCTTCCGAGGGAAAACACAAATGTCGCTCCTCATAAATTTTTGTAGCACTGTTCATTAACCTTTTAACTATGTCCTTAAGAAATTTGTAACGTATTTCAGTTTAATTGTTTCGAAATATTTAGCATAATTTTGTGTGATTGAATGTATTTGTATGCTGAAAATAAACGTATGCCCACATTTTGTTGTAGATATCAAAACCTTTTCATAAAAAAGGTAGAAATGCAGTGTGAATCATTCTTGTTAAAGTTTGAATCAGTTTGACAACATTCGTTATTCTTTTGGTTGGTTTAAGAGGTTATCAACTGGTGGAAAAGCGGATGATAAGCTGTGTGAGATGAATTAACGTTCATTTATTTGCAAATTGTTGTGGAGGAATTATTCTGTTCTGAATTTCTTCATTTATATGGCCATTGCTCATTCTCGGAGCTTACATCCATCAATAAGAAATACTGTGTCGATTGTAATACATATGAGTTCAAGATTCTTGACCCAATTCTTTATTTTATGAGTGTCTGCATTGTACTAGAGAATCACAACACATCAAGGTGGTTTCCGCTTTGCCTCCCAATACTTAGAACTCTAGTTCTGTAAATATGGGCATAGAGTTGGCAGCCTGTTTTCAGGGACGAATAACCGAGTCTGCTGGATTGAAACCCTAATGATTATTGAAAAAATAAACAATAAAGTATATAATCCAAATTATTTTGTTAGTGTGTCGAAAATTGTAAACCATTAGACCCGAGTGTAATCGCTACGTTCAAAACGTACTGTATTAGAACAACATTGCAATACCGTTTGGATGTACTAGATAAGGGTAATTTATCGAGAGATTTTGATGTGTGCAAGAAATTTTCCATTTTGGATTGCATCAAACTTGCTAATTTGGCTTTATCAGAATTGAAACCATCAACTTTAAATGCATGCTGGAAAGCTACTTGACTAGAATACGTGAAAAAGAAAAACCCTGTACCTATGCATACAACTGAATATCCCAATACGATCGGAATAGCATATGAAGTTGGCAGAGAAGGATTTGATGAATTTTTTCTGCAGATATTGAAGATTTGGTGGTCGACAAGGCAATTAGTGATGACGAAATAATAGAAGCGGTCCTCGGGAATCTCGATGGAAAAGAAGATTAATCAGTGATGATAATGATGATGATGATGAAGAGATTCCACTCACTGCATAATTAGTTAAAGGACTTCAAAGGCTAGTAAATTGCAGTCATTTTCTTATTCGTGATCCAAATTCTGAACAAGCGGAACTGTTTAAACATGAACGGAAGTCATGTATAGTGGGATATGAAGACTTCCACACTTAGTGCGGAATCGTTGAGATTCCGTACCTTAGTACGGAATCTCAACGATTCTGTATCTTTGTTTAAATTGTCACACAGTCTCACACAAAAGAATGCGGCTCCTGTCAGAAAGTGACGGCGAATAAACTTTAACTAATAACCATATGCGGGGGTGTATTTGAGCGTTTTCGAATTTCTGTTCTCTTAGTGACGCACAATTTTCTTTAAGAAAGATATATCTGTATATACTTTAAAAACAGTAAGTATTTAAAATAAGAAATATTCCAGTAAAATCAAATAATCATTTATTCAAGGATTTCATGTTTTGTTTAAAAATAAATTATTGTTCGTATCGGGTTTTCCCATCTGGAACAAATCTTCTAATTTTCAATAAGCACTGTATTCTTTTTGTACGGTTTTCATTCACATGTTTTTCCTGGAACCAATCTACAGTGTAAATGGAGAACTGGGAGTATCATGAATATATAATAAAAACGTTCCTGCAAACTTCCTGGAGCTTTGCCATTTTGTTATTCTTCTGAAAATAATAATCTCTTTTATGGATGGTGTGGATTTTTCTGTGAACATCGAACGACAAAATCATTATGACGACCTACCTAATAAGATATTTTTCTTTCTCGTGGAGCCAAAAGGGATTTTTTCCGGCGAGGCATCGAGGCTACACCATTTCAATGGTTTCTTGTGGTATCTAGTAGGTAACGATCTAATCCTTTATTTCTAGTACGTCACGTGGATGAACTGAAGCAGATCGAATATGCTGTTCCAAAAAATTCCAGATCAATTGGATTGATGTCTGTGGAATTTGGAGGTCAGGGAAACCTTTCTTTCTACTGCTCGCCATTCTCGCACATTCAGGGCAGTGTGGAAAGGGCATTAACCAGCTGAAAGAAGGACAAGCAGAGGAGAATACCGTTGCTATGAACGGATGTAATGGATTTGCAATGACGTTTCGGTAAGTAGTAGATGCCATAGTTTCCTGCACATGAATGAGTGGTCCGAGCAGAACATTGCCCAAAGCATTACACTGTGTCCACTCGCTTGTGTTCGTCCCTTGGTGTATATCCTGGTGTCAACACTTCCCCATGCAAACGAAGCATACGTTTCATGCCGTCCGTCCATACGGTGTAATAGGAAACGTGATTTATCGGATCAGACAACTTTCTTCCACTCATGCAATGTCTAATTTTGACTCCCGCATTTCTATTTCAGGAGCTTTCGGCGGAAAACCGAAGTTAGCATGGGTATTCGGAGCGGTGTTCGACAATGCAACCGACTTTTCAGCAGGGTTCGATTTTTTGTGTGACACATTACACTCGTCACCAGCATTCAAATTACCGGCGATATGCACCACAGCAATCATTCTGTTGGCTCCTAACATCTGGCATAGCCGCCACTCACTTCGAACCTGAGCCGTGGTCGTCCTATACCTTGCCATCTGTTGGCGAATTTTCCATCTCAGACCACTTTTTGAAGGTACTTAACACGCCTGACCATGAGAACCCACAACTCTACTTACTTTCTTTGTTTGTGTTTATTGGTAGAAATAATTAATTCAGTCAGCCCATCAGACATATATCCAAATTAGAAATGTTATTTACCAGTTTTAGTATAAAATGGGATGAATACTTTTTTATGTTATTTTAATCTGAGTCAAGCCTTTTATTTGAAGAACTGCAAAGAGAGAGTTCCTTCATTATAATTTGTTCATCTTACATGCCCATACTCATTTCTCGGTACGGAGATGGAGACTCCCCGACATACATGTACAATATTACGAGATGATCACATTAGGAACCCAACTACATACTCTTAACTGTTCAACAGACATATGTAATCATATATATAAACTGAAATATTCCGTATTTATGCTGTATGATAGCACATGATTTAACTCCTATAATTCATAGAATGTTTAGTATGTAATATCTGCATTTATGTTTAAAATTTACAGGACATCTGCGAAGAAATTTCTTCAAACATTGTATTTCACTATGCTGTAAACATAAAATATAGATGTATCGAATAAAGTTATTTTTGATTTATTAAGTCTCCTTAGGATACTTGGAAACCATTGCCCACCATATACCCACCGCTTATCATTGAAGGTCTCGGACCACTTATTCTATCTTTCTGCCTCGGAAAGGGTACCATCAGTTCGAGACTTTGAATAAGCATCTAAACACGATCGCCCTTCCCCAACCACGATGAATTAGATTTGTCCATCGAGACAACTTATTCATGAGTCCTCTGTAAAGACTCGCCAAAATATGTTGAATTTCTTCAAATTCCTGAATGAACACAGATGATTTCGCGTTAGCAATATATATATGTACTATTTCATCAATTAACGGCTACGTGACGTAACAATTCATTTAAATATCCTTCATTGTTTATATTTTTCTCTCCTGAGTAATCCATTGTCGAGGAAACCTTTCGATTGTTGAACTGATAAAACACAAGTCCTCTTTGTAAACCAAACCAAAAATAGTCGCAATCATCAATAAATGCAGATAATCAGTTTAAGTTATAAATTAATTTTTTTATAAATTAATATATTTAAAATTAATATAATTTTATAATTAGTTACCACAAACGTTTATACATTTTCGATAATTATTAATGCATTGGCGTCTCCAAAAGCAAAGAAGATCTACATTTTTACCTGTATATGTAAAAATTTCATGACTGCAACCAAATATGTTGTGGCTTTGTAATTCCCAAAAATGAATTCTTTGCCTGCAACACCAGCGAACAATTGAAATTCACGTTAACTTACTTTCTTTGAATATCTGTATTTACCATGTAATAGTCCCTTTTTGCAGTATTTAGCTCGGTGCGTCCAATAATCAAAATCCGTCCGCACACCAAGTCCCCATCACCGCCGTATCCAGCCCTTTCAACAATATTCTCACGGTCAGTTCCTTCGTCTGGCGTTAGTGTACTTTTTGAATGTTAACTCCACTCACTACATCCTCAACGCATAATAAAAATGAACGGAAATTTCCACCGACGTTTTTCATGATTATTCTTATGAAAATCATCGATGCAAATATTTGTAGGAAATAAAAATTGAATTTTCGATCTACACTGATCCTTAATATGCATCTACATAGAAAGTTGGCTTTCAATTATAGAAAAACAGAAGACAGATGATGCGTTGGAATATATTACTAGGTTCATTCACTGTAGAGAAGGATGACTGGTTTGTCATAAAAGTATTTTAACTCTTTTGTAACAATATTTATAACGCTTTTATCAGCTGATCCTATGTTAGGTGAAAGCTATTCGGAATCATAGTAATAAGAAGTGAAAACAGTTATGCCAATAGTACACGTGAATTTATTATTCGTGTTTTTCCCTTCTCACAGACGTTCTCACAGTTATTGGAATATTTCGTGTGCAGAATTTTCATTTAAATTTACCATTATACAGGAATTCGACATTTTATGGATTTTACCATTCGTGTGCTGGCTAATTTTTCACTGCGCTTCACACAAATGCGAAGAATGCATTGCTAAAATGAGATTAGATTATGACTCCTACGTAAAAAAGGAGACCTATTTCATAAAATATATTATAGATTTTTTAAGTGTCATTAAGAAACACTAACATCACTACCCTCCTCTACCTTTTAACGATTTATGGTCTCTTCCCAATAACTCTCTTTCGTTGATACAAACCGCTGATGACTCTCGATCTTCGGTATTTCAGCAACCAAAATCCGACTCATTGAATGAGCATCAAAACACAACCACCCATCCCAACCCACGCATGAATTACATTCATCCATTGAGACAACATATCCGTGGGATGCTCAAATTACTCATATACCTAAGGAGGTATCAGGGTTTTTTCTCCCGGAAAATCGGGTTTTTCATCTCGCATTCAGACAAATCGGCCCTTCAGAACACACGCAATTTACAGACAAAAAATACGAGCTGTGGTGGTGGTAGTGTCCAGTACATGGCGCTGATGTTGATTATTGGTGGTAGAAGGTTCGGTGTAATGGTGGAGATACAGAGTTGTACAATAGTTGTCCTCCCGCGATGAGTCTTCGGACTCCTTGGAGGTATCACGAATAATAATAATAATAATAATAATAATAATAATAATAATAATAAATGACTACTAGTGAGATCTTGCAAGCAAAAGTGTTATAGAAAACTAGGTGTCTTTTATTATTTCAAAGACGTCACCAGATGATTTCACGGGAGAAGGAATTACTGGAATGTGTGAACAAGTCACAGAATTATTGATATTTCCAGATAGTTTGGAATATTACATCTTGTATTTAGTATATGTTTACCAGACGCCTGTTAAAACGTCACCTTGGGTAAATACGTAGCATGAACGAAGATGTTTGATTATAACGACCAAACATAATTAGAGTCGCTTATCCCACCTCATCTAAAAGCATCTTTTCATTGGTGTTGTACCTATAAAAATTGGACAAGACACCAATGGGCAAATGCTCTCTTCATAGATAAGATCCGTTTTAGGCTTTACTCAGATTCCAGACGACATTTGATCTGGCGTGAAAGTGGAACTTATTACCATAACGAACATGTTCTTCCACGGCATACATTCGCCGTTACGCATAGGTCATGATGTGTGCGGCGGGGTGAGCATTATACTTAGTGGACGCACCGAGGTACAAGTTATTAAAAAAGTGTATGATAATTGAAAAATATTGCATCGTAGTAATTCAGAGTCATTGTCGATTGCTGTAGGTAAAGAATTCATTTTTATGGACGACAGTGCCACATCACCTCATACCCGAACAGTGGAGATACTTTCGGAAGAAGAGAATGACAAACAAATCGAGTAGCCAGAAAGCTTCCACAAATCTGAACCTCATACAAGCTTGGAACGCAAAAAGGAAACGTATTTTCTCTGGTCTGCAGTTTTGCGCGTTTTTATTCAATAAAGTTCGTTATAATAATGTAATTATATAAATATAGTTTTATAAAAATTGTTATTAATAAAATATTTATTCACCCAGACAATGTCGCTTTCTAAGACAACAAGAAAAAGAAAAATTACTGAAGAGGGGAGAAAATTTCAAGAAAAATGGGAATCGAATTTCTTCTGCACTGAAACAAAGGACAAGATTGCGTGCATTATTTGTAACGAAACAATTAGTGTCGCTAAAGAATATAATATAAAAAGGCACTACGATAAATTTTACAAAGAACAATATTCACGCTTTAATTGTAAACTGAGAGAAGAAAAATTAAAAAGTACGAAGAATTCACTTCAAAGTCAACAAGGAGTATTTTCAAAAATTATGAAAGACAATGAATCATCAGAGAGTCATTTATGAAATCAGCTATTTACTGGCGTAATATTCCAAACCTTTTAGTGACGGTTCCTTGGTGAAGGAATGTATGATAAAACCAGCCGAAAACGTCTGACCCGAAATATATGGATTACAATAGCATTTCGCAAAAGTGTTTCGAGATATTTCTTTCTCCAGAAATACTGTGATCGAAAGAATAACCGAAATAGCAGATAATCTGCGTAACCAGTTGCAACAAATAGCCCAAACATATAGTGCTTTTCAATTGCACTTGACGAAAGTTTCTATAGTCACGACGTGGCTCAAGTTGCTCTGTTTCTTCGGGCTTGCGACGAGAATATAAATATTTTTAAAGAGTTCTGGGAAATCATTCCAATCCACGTAACCCGTACAGCGGAAGACATTTATGACGCCGTGCGGAGCATTTTGGAAAAATGTTAACTTCCTCAGAACAGGCTCGTGTCAGTGACAACCGGTGGTACTCCAGCAATGTCAGGCAAAAATAAAAGTTTTGTACCAAGACTTGCATCAAAGTTAAAGGAAATTTATCCAGACATTCCAAAACAGCAATCTTTCTACTGCATTATTCATCAGCAGGGCCCCGCCAACCCGAGGGTAAAAGGGGTGCAAACACCCGGTCGGCAACATTCATAGGGCGGCGTGTTATGTAGCTAATATCTAATTTGGATTATACAATGCATTATTAGGGGCGGACGATAAAAGTTTGCACCCGGGAGGTAAATACCCTTGGCGTGCCCCTGTTCATCAGCAGATCGTGTGCGCCGAAGTATTTGAAATGAGCAGCGTACTCAAGCCTCTGACAAATACTGTGAGCTTCATCCGATCCAGAGGCCTCAATCCCCGCCAGTTTGCACAATTACTTAGACTTTTAGAGTGAACTTGAAAGGCTACCTTATTACACAGAGATTCGTTGGTTATCTTGTCATAAGTTCGTAAAAAGCTTTTTTAAACTTTTAGAGGAGATAAATTATTCCTAAAAATGAAAATGCATGATGTTGCATTTCTGAGTGATCAGACATGATTACAAATTCTAGCATTCTTAATTTATATTACAGGACATGTAAATGATTTAAATATCAATCTTCATATGATGCACTGACAAGTTTCCGATGTAAACTGGTTTTGCTTCAAAATCATTTAAAAGAGAATATTCTAAATTACTTTCCTATGTGTGATTGAACAATAAGAATCAAAGGTTTAACTTTTCTCAATATGTTCCAAACTAGAAAAGATTAAAGAAGAATTTGATAAGCGATTTAAAGAATTTAAGGATCAACAAGAAGTTTATTCGCTTTTTATACATCCTTTTTCCCTTCAATTTCAAAAAAGCTCATATTTTTATTCAAATGGTACTTATTGATTTTTAAAAAGATTCCATTCTTAAAGAGAAACACCAAGAAGTTGTGTTCCAAAAATATGCACTAATTTAAGTCAAAAATATCCGGAAATAAAAAAAGGTTTGCATCAAATACTGCAAGTTTTTTGAACAATACTTGCAAATTTTGCAAGCTTGTTCCTAATAAACGTTCTCAAGTGTCGGCAAAAAAATAAAAAACTACAATTAAATTTATTAAAATTACTATAATTATATTATGCAAGTACAGTATATATATATATATATATATATATATATATATATATTTTTTTTTTTACTTCAAAATATTATCATTGACACTTAAAAAATTCCCCAAAATACAAACATTTCATCAGAATAGTAGAACTATTTTATTTCAACACAACCACAAAAAAAATTTCAACCTTATAGGAGGCTCTGATGATAAATTTTTTGATGTTATCAATGAGACTTTATGGACTGTATAAATATTTGATTTGTTAAAATAAATAATTTCGGTTTAATTTAGTTTAAATGCTGAATATTGTAAATATTAATATAATAATAATAATAAGTATTCTTTATTTTTTTCAAGTTGCCAGAATCATTTTACTATTCATTTATAAGCCTCGTAATGACTTAGAACAAATAAAATTTTCATTTTTAATTTTTAACTTTATTTGTATCATTCTTTCACTTCCCTTCGATTCTAATTAGTGCTGCTTTTTTAATCGAAAGTTTTATGCGGTCCACTTGATATGCAGTTTTACGTCAAATGGCTCCCAGTCTGATTGAGTTTGACATTCCTGCGTTTAGATGATGTAATGGAACATATTTCTTATCCATTTCACTCTAGAGGACGAGGAAGGAAGAGTTTATTTATAACAGTATCATACTTTTATTATAACAGTGTTCATAAATTTTATCAGCTGATCCCATGTTACGTGAAAGCCTTACGAAATCATACAAGCAGTAAGAAGTTACGTTAAATGATTAAGAAATAAAGTTAATTAAAAGAAAATATGAGGATATGAGGCAAAATCCAATTTTAGGAATCATATACAAAAGAACTTGAATATGATTTCTATGGTATACAGAAACAATTTCTTAATGCACAAAAGAAACAAGAAGAAGGATATATCCCGATATTAAAAGTAGAAATAGAGGAATTAGGTAATTATTTTTAAAACATTTATAACCAAATAGTTGAAATAAAAGTCGAATTAGATAAACAAACAAAACAATTTGAGCAAATAAATACAACAAAAACAAAAATTGAAATAACAGAAATTGGAAATGCATTTAAAAAACTGAATAATAGGAAATCAGTAGGTCTAGAAATACCAATAATGAATTATTAAAAATGGTAAAAAAACTAATAATTTCAGAGTTTAAATATACTATACAACCAAATAATAAATGCAAAAGAGATTCTGGTAGAATGGGAAAAAAAGTATAATAATACAAATATATAAAAAAGGAAATAAAAGAAAACAGAAAATTATAGAGGGATAAATCTATTAAATACTTTAATAAATGTACTAACAAGTCTAAATAATAAAACTACAGAAAAGCACCAGAAAACGTTATCAGAATACTTTAATAAAAGTACTAACAATGATAATAAAATGACAGGAAAGTATCAGACAACGTAATACAAATAATTAAAAAACGTATTATAATAATATCTGTATAATAAAAGCCCAAAGGGAATATAAGTAAAGAGATTCAAAGCAGTAATGGGGTTAGACTAGGAGACAGTTTAAGTCCAACAATATCAATATAATAATGGATGAAATAATACAAAAAGATAATAAAATACAAAATACAGGAGTGGAAATAAATAACAGAACAATAAGAATCATGTGTTATGCAGATGGTGTAATATTAATTGCAGAAAATGAAACTCAGCTACAGATATTACTACATACATTTAATAAAGCAGCAAAATTGTACAATATCAAGATATCAAAAACTAAAACAAAATGTATGACAATATCACAAGAACCATAAATATGAAAATTAGAATTGGAAGGTACTTATTGAACAAATAGCAAATTACAACTATCTAAGTATACAACTGAACTCTGAAGGAAGGTCACGTTTGGAAGTCAGAGAACAAGTTACAAAAGCTTCAAGAATATCAGGATGGTTGAACGAAACAATATGGTAAAATAAACAACTTAGAGTAGAGACAAACACCAGAATTTATAAAGCAGTAATTAGGCCTATTATAACATATAATTCAGAAACAGGACAATACACCAGGAAAAGAAGTTAAACGGTAAATACGGGTGAAATTAACACAATAAGAAAATTATTTTAAAAAACTAGACTAGATAAAATAGAAAATACGGATGTAATAAAATAATGTGAAATACAATCAATAAACATTTGGATAGCAACCCGAAGAATAAAACGGATTGAACACTGGGAAAGAAGAAGTAAAGAGAGAATAATAAAACAAGTCTCTTGTTGAAAACCAAAAAACAAGAGAAGAACAGGAAGACCTAGAAAAAGACTGAAAGATACTATTAAAGAAGAAAAAAGTCTTGTTCACAACAGATAATACATCTAATGAATAAAGAAGAAGAAGAAGAAGAGGAAGAAGAAGAGGAAGAAGAAGAAGAAATACTGACGTATAATGTGCATTATGATAAAAGCTGGCTATTCATTTATATGATCAGAAGACAAATTGTGGAATATATTTCTTACGTTCTTATTTCTTATGTGATGGAATATATTTCTTACGTTCTTATTTCTTATGTGATGGAATATATTTCTTACGTTCTTATTTCTTATGTGATGGAATATATTTCTTACGTTCATTTCACTCTACAGGAGGAGGAACAGTTTATTTATAACAGTATTATAACAGTTGTTTATAACTAGAGAAACTCCTCACCTCTACTACCTTCTTACCATTTCTGGTCTCGTGACATTATTAATTCTGTTTCTCGTTGGTACATAACGCTGGTTGGCCCTCGATCCTCGATCAACTGTTTCTCTGCTACCTGAAATCCATAACGAATCATTCAAGCAATAGAAATTAAAACTCATACCCATATGTTAATAGTAACCGTGAATTTACTAACAAATTTTTCTTTTCTTACAATCGTTTTCACGGTTGTAGTCACTCGATTACATCGTGTGCAGAACTTCCATTTAGGTTTGTGATTATCCAAGATTTCGACGAGTTTAGAACTATAATCTTATACTTCTTACTTTGACTACTTTTTCACTGCTCTTTCTACTACATAAACGAGAAGAATTTATTGCTAAAATCAGATTAGATAATACCTCTAACTTAAAGAAGCAGACGTATTTCATCAAATATATTTTCATTTCTTATGTCTTGTTACGAAACACTAACGAAACTCCCCACACCTCTACTATCTTCTTACTATTTTTGGTCTCTTAACGCTATTAATTCTCTTTCCCGTTGATACAAGATGTTGACTGGCCTCTCGATCCTCGGTATTTCAGCAACCAACAAACGACTTCTGCAATGAGCATCGACATATATCCCCCCATCCCGACCCACTGATGAATTAGATTTATACACTCAGACAATATATCCGTGAGACCACTCTAAAGACTCAAATATATAAACTAATAACTGCTGGCGAGATATTGCAGTCAAAATATGCATAAACCTTTTTAAAATAAGTAACAAATCTGCCAGTTTTCAACTTATACGTTGAATGCGTTTTCGTGGCATCGACTTGAACACAGTTCTGCGTAGACTGGCAATATGGTTCTATGTCTGTATACCACACTATCCAACCCATGCAGTGTCGTCTCCAGTCGATCAGTAATGAGCTTGTGCAATTGCATGTGGCCGTTTCGAAAACAGTATTAGAATGAAAGGAGACACAATACACTCAATACGGAGGCATATAGACGGGTGGTGTTGGTGTGGCGGATGTTCCGAAAACGTCTCTTAGCAGAGATCCTAAACCGAGGTATGAAATTCAGAGGTAGCGTTGTAAGGTTTCGTTTTCGGCCTAGAACCTATTTTGTAACTTGACGAACATTGAACTCCGAGAGGTATTTGAACATTCTAGACAATGTAAAGCTTCCCTATGTGGTATTCTGCTGAACAGACCATTGTCTCTTTCAACAAGAAAACTCACCTATCATATGGTCTTAATGCTGCTGCTGTAACTTCGTGTTTTGTGGATAAAGACGTCAGCACATTCAGTGGACTCTACAGTACAGACGCCTGATCTGAACTCCACTCAACATCTGTAGGATAAACTGGAGCTCAGGTTCAGATCAAGGGACGTCCGGAAACATCAGTCCAATGTCTCCTTACACGCTTTCTGAAAAAATCCTCAAGAATTCCCATTCATCGCTATCGTGAGCTTGTGTACGTTATGTTCGGTAAGTTTGCTGCAGTCATCGTAGGGAAAGCAAGACCTTCATCTTATTAAGATGGGAGGCATTTCTCTTTGTTCTTCACAACATAGCGCCCGTTCATTTCTTTCTAAGCAGTTTTCCTATAAGATTTAAGCGCATCATTCTCTTGTGAAATCCTGAAATAAGTTAAATAATTTTAATAGGTCATTAGAAGATATCTTTGTGAGCATTATGTTTTTAAACTAGTGTACGTTTCACAAGTTTAATTCGAATAATTCCACTTTACTCGAAGTTAGAAAATTTATATATTATGTATATCTTCACATCTGTGGATACTCTTTTATATTTAGATAGCTATTTATCTTTGGGTGAAAAAATGTTGTTTTTAATAAAAAGAAAATACTTCATTGCAACACGAGAAATCAGCTTGCATTAAAGCTTGCGTATATTTTCAGGTGGATATCACATTGGAATGGATGAGCCATGATCAAACGAAAGCCTGTAATGTAGACATAAAACAGAATGCTGTAATACACTAATGTCAAAAATCGAAGACAAACATCATTGCTGAAGATTCAAACCGCTGATATTTCCAGCAGTTATACGATAGTTTAGAATCTTACATCTTTTATCCACTCTCTGTGTTCCAGACGTTTGCTGAGAGGTCACCCTGGGTCAACAAGGAGCCTGAAGGCAGATATTTGTAATCGACTCTTCACAGCACGTAAGATTGCAAATCAGCTTCATTCAACCTCAGGTACGCGGATATCTTCACAAACTTCCGCAACACGTCTGCAAAAATAGGCTTCTAAGCCAGAAGGACTGTAGTCTGAGTCCCTTATCACACCTCATCGAGGAGCATCTTTTCATTAGTGTTGTACCTATAAAAAGTGGACAAGACACCACTGGACTCTTTTATTCATATTCCAGACGACACTTGATCTGGCGTGAAAGTGGTAATGATTACCATTCTGAAAATGTTCTTGAAAGGAATGTATGCGGAGTTACATGGGTTTAGGTGTTCGCTGGCATTATGATTAATGGACTCACAGAGCTACAAGTGCTAGAAAAAAGACTATGATAGTTGAACGACATTGCAACGAATTTCTTCAGAATCAGGCTCGATTGCTTTAGACTAAAAATGCATTTTTATCCACGACAATGCCACACCACCTCGTACACGAGCAGTGGAAATACTTTCAGAGAAAGAGAATGTTAATAGAATCGAGTAGCCATAACGCTTCCATAGATCTGAAACTCATAGTGGACGTGTGAAACGTAATAAAGAACCATATTTTTCTTCGTAATTGCCCTCCCGAAATTAAACATGACTTTATCTTTGCTCAACTACCCCAAATCACTTGGTGCTAAGAATGATACGAAGTTATGAGTTATGAGATTTACTGCTGGGTTATTTATTAATAACCCAGCAGTAAATTTATGTCCTCATTTGACTATAGTCATGAAATTGTTGTCATATAGAGTTAACAATGTAGTTCAACCTTAACTAATGCACACCAGTGTCATACCATCAATATCCCATCAGTAAGTTACTGTGTGACCACACTTCCAAAAGAGGGAGATATTTATCAGATTTATCGTAACCAATTTTTTGATACCAACTTCTGGAAATGAAGTAGAAATGTTGTCAACATAATAAACTGTGTTCTGCACGCAGGCAATGTGTACATTTGTGCAGTTCTGCTTCTTGTAACATTCATTTTTGTTGAATTTTTAGGAACATTCAAATACTTGCATAAATTACTTTTCTCAAGTATCAAGATAACGAAAACTTCATTTTACTCAAATGAAGGCCTTGACAGTGAATCGGACTTATCACACAAGAGAAAACGTTTTACAATTTATGCCATGTTTTCAGTCTCTTAATTGCTGATTATGCAATTGGTATACACAGCATGCCAGAAACCAAATCTTTTCAGTAATTTGTAAAAAACATATTATATTTTCACAGTCCTTTAATAGGGATCAGGAATATTTTGTCTCTATGGATAAATGTAAACTCTTCTTGGCGTGGCCGAGGATGCGACTATGGCTGATTGGTTGTGAATCGAAATCTCAGTTATTTGTAGATTTTATCTGGAGAATAGGGGGTAGGGTTCATTATTCTACATTACCGAAGAGGTTAATTGGTATTCAGAAACCTGGATGTCACGTGGTGATAATAAGGTGATTTAGGATCTCCAAGTATATTAATGATTCGTATTAAATAAATTTATGCACTAATATTGGCAATTGTCATTTATTCAATCACTGGGAAATTTTACAGAAACAACAGTGAAATTAGTTTGAATGTGTCGTACAATATCTTTTTTTCCAGCACAGCACACATCTCCCTGCACACATCTGATTATCCTGATAATCGGGAAAATGAATGCCAGTACCCCTTCTGCGATGATCAACAACAAGAGACGTTTTTGTGTTTTTTGTACCACACAATTCTGGTAAATTGTGTGGTACATAAAAGTGGTTTAAATCAGAAATTAAATTTCTTCAAACAATAATGTTTCCGAACAGTTCTTTGAGATTGATTTCTCTTTTGCTCTGTGATTTCTTACAGGCCTCTTATAACATGGGATCTCTATTTAAAAAGATTGTTCGATGGAGTTTATTGTAAGATAGTATATTGATTGTTTCGAAGTTTATTGTAAGAACATAACGAATTTTTCAATCTTTTACATAATCGAAAGAAATTATGTTTTCCTTGTGAATTATCTTAAAGAGTGTCTTACTTGTATATAGAGGAAGACTTCTTATCGCAGACTCTGCCTAGCGAAATGCAAGAAGATTGTGCAAAAAGGACTGTTAGTATGTGCATGCTTTGTGTGTTTTGTATGCTCCTTGAAAATACTGTATTCCTCAGGATCTCGTCTCTAAGTACACCATTAAATCTCAAAGTACAAATCTCAGTAAATCGTGCAGAGTTTGATAAGTCGGAAAACCTATTAGGATGAGCTCAGCTAAGAATGTAGGTGTATGAATGTGGTTATTGGTGATATTTTGAGAGAACTACTAAGATTTCCTTATTATGCTCAATCTAGTGACAAAACACAGAACGTACCTTTCAGAATGTGAGGTACACAGAAAATTAATCAGGTGTTCTCAACCAGGCATTACAATTTCATAGGTCTGAAAGATTTATTATGCTCTTCTAAGAAATCTAAGTTTAAAATGCATGTCTGTTTTGAGAGAGAAAAAACCCTTCTGTCACCGTATGAGACCCAATATGTTACATTCATATGAAAGGAAGAAAATAGCGTTATATGTCCTCGTTGTTTATGAATATTCAGCAGAGGGTCCCCCCACCCCCCCCCCCCCCCACCCCCCCCCCCCCCCACCCCCCCCCCCCCCCACCCCCCCCCCCCCCCACCCCCCCCCCCCCCCACCCCCCCCCCCCCCCACCCCCCCCCCCCCCCACCCCCCCCCCCCCCCACCCCCCCCCCCCCCCACCCCCCCCCCCCCCCACCCCCCCCCCCCCCCACCCCCCCCCCCCCCCACCCCCCCCCCCCCCCACCCCCCCCCCCCCCCACCCCCCCCCCCCCCCACCCCCCCCCCCCCCCACCCCCCCCCCCCCCCACCCCCCCCCCCCCCCACCCCCCCCCCCCCCCACCCCCCCCCCCCCCCACCCCCCCCCCCCCCCACCCCCCCCCCCCCCCACCCCCCCCCCCCCCCACCCCCCCCCCCCCCCACCCCCCCCCCCCCCCACCCCCCCCCCCCCCCACCCCCCCCCCCCCCCACCCCCCCCCCCCCCCACCCCCCCCCCCCCCCACCCCCCCCCCCCCCCACCCCCCCCCCCCCAAGCAGACTGAAAAAACCGGTTGTCAAGGACTTAAACGCAAGGCAAGACAATACACCACTCTTTCTCTCTCAGTATTTAACACTTTTCAATCAGAATCTGATGTACCAAGCAAGAACAGCAAAAATAGAAAACAATTAACAATTTTTGTGGATCAGACGGCAAGATACGCTTGCGAAAGTCACAAACTTCAAAGTCTATACAAATAAAAAGCTCGGAAGACATAGATAGGCTGTTAGAGTGAAATAAATGACTCCAATTTAGTTCAAAAAGAAGACTTCAACACAACAAAAATGAATGTGAACCATCAGATAGATGTAATTACACCAGAATACACAGCAATTGTACTTTCGACTCGCTTGTTGCATGGAAACAACAAACAGTACAAGCGAGAGGTCTCTCAATCTTGCATATTAACATCAGAAGCATCCGAAAACATTGGTTATTGTTACAGGCTTATCTGAGGAATTACACCGGTATTATTGATATATTGGTCCTAACAGAAATATCCATAACTAATGACGAAGCGACTGCTTTCCAAATTCCAGGCTTCCAACAACATAGATCATGCCGCCAAACAAAAAGAGGGGGTGGAATATTAATATTTATCGAACATAGATTAATAGTAAAAGAAACTGCCTATCAATTTGAGCATGCTGAAACCCTTTGCCTCGAAATCATTAATACCGCGAACACACAGCATCCCATAATACTAAATGCTATTTACAGGCCACCAAACTTAAACATGATAAAATTCTTGCACGAACTCAATTACTGGCTTTCACGCCAAGAAATATGCTCAACTGAATACCTAATGATAATCGACGACATAAACATAAATATTGCAAATGAAAACCAGAACAACACTGTACAATACCTAGACACGCTATCCATGTCTAATATAATACTATATATATATAATCTAATATAATACTAGTACAACAATAACATCATGTACTAGAGAAGAAATAATCGGATATACTATCACTGCTTTCTGCCTTGATCATATAAACGTTCGAGCACCACCAAACAGTTACACTGCATCAGTCATAAAGTGCAAAGTAGCAGATCATTACTTCACGGTTCTAAACCTGCACACTAAGACAATATCCATGCAACATCCCACAGAAGAAAAGCAACACAAAACAATAATAGACGAAGAAGTAGTCAACCACGAAATAAGAAAAACCAACTGGGAACACATGGCATCAGATTCAGCAGATATCTTATACACAACATTACTCACACTGGAGGCAATATATAAGAAAGCTGCAAAGAAAGTGAATTCGCTCAAAAACAACCCAAAATCCTTCGATAACACAAAACTTAATCCTAGAAATACAGAGAGGATGCTCTATGGAAAGAATTAAACCGATATCCAAATAACACAGCTTTAAAAACTGAATATAGGATGACAAGGAATCGCTTTAAAACACTACAGAGACAAAATAACCTCCGCACAAAACAACATGAAACAAACCTGGCATCTGATCAATGAGATGCTAGATTTTGTTCCCAACACCACCGCCTCCGAAACCATAAAGCACAGCTTCATGAAGCTGTGCTTTATGGTTTTGCGTCTTGAAGCACAGCTTCAAGACGCAAAACCTATCCAACAACTAGCAAATGACTTTAACCAATACTTTGCAGACTCCATTCAAGAACTGCACAGAAATATTCCCCCAATCACAAAACGAGATCCTCCACTTGGACCACAATCAAAACAGACATTATGGTTCCCAACCATAAAAGAAGCAGAACTTCTCTCAGATACATCAAATCAAACCAAACAAAGGCCCAAAAATAGATGGTATCAGACCTAAAGATATAAAGCAACATGCAACTAGTCTAAGTCCTATCATATTAAAACTAATAAATAAAACATTTAAAACAGGACAGATACCAAGTATGCTAAAGACCGCCATAATCACACCCATACACAAACATGGAAAAAGAAATTTAATCAGCAATTACATACCCATCGCAACATTACCAATTATCAATCAAATTATGGAGCGGATCGTACTGAAGAAATTCACAGCATATGCAGAGACCTTTCATATCCCCAAAACACAATATGGTTTTCAGAAAAATAAGGGAACAACATCTCTCTTGGAAGACTTTACAAACGTAATTAATACCGCCTTAGACAAAAACAAAATTACCGCGGTAGTCTTTATTCATCTAACTAAAGCATTTGATACACTCACACATCAAACATTGTTAGAAAAGCTGAGGCATGTTGGAATCGATGGGCCTCTGCACAGGTGGTTTACAAACTACCTCCAAAATAGAAAGCATATCACACGTATCGGCTCAAACCGAAGTAGAGAGCTAGCAGTAACCTGAGAGTGCCCCAGGGAGCTGTACTCCCCCTAACTCTATTCAATATTTACACGCACGATATTAATCAGGTACCTCTCAAAGGTAAGATATTCCAATACGCAGACGATAGAGCGATAATATCCATCCATAATAACACAAACATAGCCCAAGCAAATATGCAGCATGACATAAATCTGATCACAGACTAGCTCACGAAAAACTCCATACATAGGTGTATGGAGTTTTTCGTAGTCAGATAAGACAAAATTAATGATATTCAGAAATCCACTGACTCGACCAGTTGATAACAAATATATAACCATCCAACATCCACTCTCCAACATAAAAAAACACAGAACAGCAAAACCACTACAATCACTCAGGTTGAAACAATACGATACCTTGGAATTCACTTCGATGCAGATATGAACTGGAATTGCCACATAAACCATCTACACAACAAACTACGAACAATAAGTGGCAAACTCTACAGGTTAAAAGATATAGTCCCCACACGCCTAAAAACACTAATATACACCAAAATATACTAAGATACATAATAACAACGTATGCTTTAGGTTCACCCTACAAACTAAATAGATAGATTAATCTCGTTACAGTACAAAATGCTAAAACTGATCTTTTGGGAACAAAGAGAAAATAACGACTTTATATACACTGCAATATCAGAACACAAAATACTGTGTTCTGACATTGCTTCATTGACAAAATGCTTCAAGATACTGAAGCCTTGTGTTCTTAAGACCGGTTTGCCTGCTTTACGGGAGGAAAAACCCCAGATAAACAGTGGAAAAGATCTTGCAGTCTACGCCAAAGACCGGCTAACTTGGCTATGTCTGAGAAAGATCCTTAGCTCCTCACGTCAGCGACGAGAATCGAACGCAGGACACTCCTTTCTCAGACATATGGTTGAGCGGCGCATAATCACTCGGCTAACCGCCCGAACTCAAAAACGATTCTTCTTTTTCTCAATGCTTTTAGAACAATGTTTTCAAAAAGTCTGTTTGATAAAATCTCCCATGCTTAAAATATTTTGAAAACATACTCATAAAATATCTCTAACAACTACACACGCTAACCATACGTGGTTAGCGTTTCCGCTCTCCAGTGAAGAGGGTGGGGGTTCGAATTCCGCCGTGGGCATGGATGTTTATGATTGTCTATGGAAATACTAGTGGTGGTGGTCGGCGGTAGATGGCGTTGGTGTAGTTCCGATCAGTTGGTGAATTATGAGTGGTGGAAGCAGAGTTGTAGAGTGGATGCCCTCCCTCAATGAGTCTTTGGACTCCCTGGAGGTGACAAATAATAATAATAATAATAATAATAATAATAATAATAATAATAATATGTTAAAGTTGCGATGAAAATATTACTTAATGTAAAAATAGTGATGTCTAATTTTCTAAATATTCATAAATAAATATTCTCTTCTTTAAAAGGGCATTTAAATGTTTCTATTTACAAAAATCTTTGTATTAAAATGTATTTCTAAATTATTTACAAAAAATGCAATAAAACGCGAAATGTCATTTATAAAAAAATATCGATTGATTTTATTTAAATAATAAACCATTTATTGAAAAAAAAAACGTCCGTAGATAAACCTGTCAATTTGTGATTCTTCAGAAGACTTCAAACAAATACTTGGCATGATTGAAACCCTTCTCACGCGCTGTGTCTTACATCTAGCCACTTCCATCACTGCAGTGCTTAAAGATTAGGACGGCAAAGAACGCGGTCATCCATCCATCACAAGTCGCTCAAGAAGAGCGCAGATGGTAACGTTTGTTCTTCGGATGAAGATGAGAGAGAAAGAGAGAGAGAGAGAACGAGAGAGCGAATCGTGAGTTTTTTTAAGAATAAAGTTTTACAAAGCAGAGCTTTAGTTTCTTGTTATTCGAACTGTAACCATCTGCCAAAGTCAGCGCAGAAATGTTTGGATCATGAGAATATCTACGATTCGTTAACCACGTAGCTGATTCGTGGAAGTAGACGCGGTTGAAATATGATACGATTTGTGTATCGGTATTCTAAGCAGTTAGAACATACAAAGAAGAGAGTGAGAGAGGCGGGGGGCGATACGTGTAGAGGAAAATGTGTTGCAATTATTATATATCTGTATAACAGAGTGTCAAAATGAATTATACGAAGTTATCTTTGGAAATGCCAACAGTAAACTGTTGTGAAGTAATCAGAAATTATACATGACCAGGAAACGTTCCAAACTGTTTTCAAAATAAAAACTTAATTTCTTTCCACAAAAATGTTGGCCGCTAGTATGCTACTACTGTTGATGGACGGAAAAGTGAAAAAATGAGGGATTTGTTAACATTGAATTTGAAGCTACTAACTGTGAGCTTTGAGTGCTAAATGAGAGAGACATATAAGAATGAATGAAAAGGAAAATTCTTCGTTCTGCAAGTTTGGAGATGGAGTTCGAAAGAGAGCAGGAGAATTACTGAGGTCATTTCTGATGAATGTCCATGAAAATATTTCTATAAAATGCAAATATACGAAAGTGGACGTCTGCGTGAAAGACAGTGGAGTGATGGGTCATAAATTGATCTAACTGCGCTCCGGTACTGAGTCAAGTATTCGTAGGGACACGCCATCAAATTCTAGAACAGTATTTAATGGTTGGACAAAAGTTATGATTCATTCAGAAATAACTCCTATGACAAAATAGAAAATCAAATTTTTTGGATGCTGATGAAGTTGACTCGCAATATGTTTATGCCAAGAAATAATTGTAATTAGATTTATCCCAGAAAAATAATTTCACCTGGACCATAGATTGGACTATTGCCAAGAGTAAAACTTGAAGGATATTTTTTGGCAAAAAATAAGACAGCATTGAATTTTCCTCCACTGAAGGTTTGAATACAACTATACTCATACTGAAGAATAGTGAATATTATTTTTAGAGAGTCAACTCTAGAAGATTTGTTGATTTGTGTAGGGCAAGGTTTAACAAATAAAGAAAGTAGATAAAAGAAAACAGCCGTGTGGAACTCGAGGATTAGCTGCAAAGTTCGAAGATCCATCCACAGTCATAGTTAATATTTCCAGTAAAAGGCGAGAAACAGTTAAAGTCAGAATTCCGTATTAGACATATTGCACGATGCGAGGTCACTACATCTTTGTGCCAAATACGATCACATTTTAATATGGCATTTCTAAAGTTGAATTATGATATACTATGATATGCGTTGCTTACGTCGATGGCCAATGGTAGAATTCATGCTAGTGATTTTGGCTACTGTTAAGATTTCCATGTAATGTAGAAATCTTAACGTAGAGCAATGTAGCGACAAGGGTATGTTTAGAACAACATTAATGAAAAAGAATTGAGGTGTGTTTTAGTGGGTAGTCAGGATTATATGGTATACCTTAGAGCAATATACGAGCATAAGTCTGGTGATAGATAATGCTTTTCTTTTGACTTCAGTATCTACTGGTACAGTGCTCTTTCCAGCTGGAGTTGAGGATGTCAAATATCACCAGAGGGAAGTTGGACCAGAGGAAATGGCATGTAAAATGTAAATGGAAAAGTTCAAATGATTAGTGCCATTAAGAGAGTGTTGAGGCTGGGACTAAGACCACGTCTATTTGTGAAATGTATCTGGTAGGCTTGGAAAGTTTTCTTTTTTTCTGCATGCAACTTATTCTTAATTCAATCAGGTTGTTTTTTAAGTTGAGTTGAAATTGGGAGCCATTCATGTGATGAATTTCACCAAATTTGTTTATAAATCGTGGCTTCTGCAGTGTCTCCACTCCGACTACCACTCCCCAATATTGTGGTCTCCGTCTAGTAAGATTTTGCAAAATAGTTGGATTATTCTCTAGCTGAGCAAACTTCTCCTAAAGCTTTATTGTTAGGCTCTATCCAGAGCACTATGAAACAGGTAATTCTGGAATAAAGGTTTTGAAGTATCCTTAAAAGAATGTGTGCCTCCACAATATCCGGCATAATTCACGGAAACAGTACTTATATTTCTTGCTGGGAGAATTTTGCTCCAGAGTTTAAACATCGTCTCTGGTTGCTTCAAGTATTAAACACAACACCAATTAGAAGATGAATATCGTTCATCTAGCGGAGTCAAATACCACAGAGGCTCGGCCTATCCTCTGACGGATGTGAACGCAATACTTCGATTACTTTGGCTGCTAGATAGTAGATTCACTGCGAGGGAAGGCATATCCATGGATACTAATAGGAATACTGCCCTGAAGGTGTATCGAGGTTGTGGTAACCTAAAAACAAATTCTATCTGAAATTGTAGACTTCCGAGGTTCAGCCTGGTTAAATAACATCTTAAGTCTTACCTGCTTTCATGGTTATTTCAAGAAAAAACTGCAACCTTCTTGACTCTTTTAACTCTATTAAATGTTGTGATTTTTTAAATAAAGTTAATTTAGTGTTCTTACGAGGAGAGTGTTAATGCTGAAACGTGCATCGCCTTCCAATACAATTTCTCTAGTTGTGATTAAACTTTAGAAAAGATGCATCACTTTTTAGAATTTTATCTTTTTCTTATCGGAATATTTTTTCTTGGCTGCTTAATAATAAAACGTTTACCAAATTATTTCTGAGCCTCCAAAACTTTCGTTCTGTCTTATAAATAATTGAGAACCTTCCTTTATGACCTTAAAACATCTCTTCTTGCTGCTAGGAAAAAAAAATATTAACGCATCCATAATCAAGAACAGAAACCAAAAACGAAGATTTTTATACGCAAAAAAGTTGTCATCCTCCCAGATGTTGGTGTAGGATGGTATTCGCATTATTTGTGAGTAAAATTCGGACTTGTGATGAGTGGTAAAGCTGGTGAAAGTCTTGATCATTACGCAGAATGAATGCTCGCTTATACGTATACTTTTAGAACACATTCATACGCATTTCACTGATGTAACTCTAGTGATGTTATTTATTTCTGAAAAACTTGACACAAACTTGCTTTACAAGATTCTTGAAACTACAAAAACATTATAATTTGCCTTCAAACACTAATGTTGTACTTATTCTTTCACTTCGGGCACATTTAAAAAAAATGGATACCACACACAGCGGAAACTTTGCTAATCAAGTCCTAAGCGTCGTCTGCTTCTGTCACGACTGCAGCGCCTCCTCGCCAAAGTACACAGTTTTAAAGAGAATTCGCAAGTCTTTGTGACAAAAATCTTTACAGCTCCCTTTGGGGGAAGCACATCCGTCACAGGAGTGTCGATGTTGCATCTAAAAAAAAAACTCAGGCGAGTAATTGACTCTAAAATACAAGAAATGAGGTGAGAGCTTTATGGTGCGATGCAGCTCCCACACACACAAAAAAAAACTATATAATTATCATTAACTAAACATCAAGAAAATATATAATCATTATTAAGAAACAAGCCAATAGCATTAATTAATTATATCAGTTTTTAATCTGGAAAGGGCATCAGCGTTACCGTGACGACTACCCTTTCTATATGTAACAGTCAGATTATAACGTTGTAGGGCTAAAGCCCATCGGGACAACTTGGCACCATGAGGGGCACTTTTAGTTAGATAGGTCAGAGGGTTATGATCTGAAATTACCTGTATTTCAGCACCAAATACCCATGTGTCAAACTTTTTCAATGCCTCCAAGACGCAAAAAGCTTCCCTTTCAATGGTTGACCATTTCATTTGACAGGAATTTAGTTTCTTACTGAAGAAAGCAATGGGCAATTCTTTTCCTTGTTCGTTGTTTTGAGCTAAACATGCGCCAATTGCTGTTGCTGATGCATCCGTATACAACTGGAACGGCTTGTCGAGATCTGGAGTATGCAAAGAAGGCATTTTTATAAGCTCTTCCTTGAGTTTCGTAAAAGCTTCATCAGCATCAGTAGTCCAAGGAATGTTGTTTGGGACACTTTTCTTAGTCAGATTTGTCAGTGGTAATACAATTTGGGAGAATTGTGGTATGTAGTCACGGTAGTAGCTAGCCAGTCCAAGTAGACTTCTTACTTCCTTCTTTGTTGCTGGTGTCGCTAAACCTTTTATAACCTCGACCTTCTCTGGGTCTGGAGAATGTTGACCGGATCCAATCAAATGACCTAGGAACTTCACTTGATTTTTCCCGAATTCGCATTTTTCTAGGTTTACTGTTAAACCCACCTCTCTTAATGTTTTGAAGACTTCATCTATGTGGGTGAGATGTTCAGACCATGTTTTAGAAAATATAGCCAAATCGTCGATATAAGATCGGCAGTATGCCTTATGAGGAGCTAGTGCTTTATCTAATGATTTCTGGAATGTGCTTCCAGCGTTCTTCATTCCAAACGGTAAGACATTCCATTGATAGTGACCAGAATGCGTCACGAATGCGGTGAAGGGCTTTGCTTCCTTTTCCATAGGGATTTGCCAATATCCCTTGGTGAGGTCAACTACAGTGATAAATCTTGCTTGTCCTACCTCAAATAATAAATCTCTAGCTATTTTCATTGGATAAGCATCTGGAATAGTAAAACTATTCAGCAATCTAAAGTCAATGCATAGTCTGACACTTCCATTTTTCTTAGCCACACAAACAACGGGATGAGCCCATTCACTGACACTTGGCTCAATGAGACCCATATCTAACAGTTCTTTGACTTGTCGATCTACTTCCTTTTGTAGAGTGATTGGCACCCTATAGGGTTTGAGTCTCTTAGGGGAACAGTTCTCTGTAACTTTGATGGAGTGTCCATCAACTTTGGCATGACCAGGTTTGGAACTAAAAACATCTGCATATTTCCGGAGGATGTCAAAAAGTTCTTGTTTTTGTTCTTCCGTCAAGAGAGCTTCCATATCCTCAAGGTGTTTCCTAATATCTTCAACTGATTTATTCATCTTGTCAGCAGGTGCATAGTGGAGTGTTCCGAAATCTTCATCTAGTTCGAAAACTAGACCGACATGATTAATTCTTTGAATATATGGTCGAAGCTTATTTATGTGGAGCTCCCTGATACTTCCATCCTTCATCTCAACCTTCGCAGAATGTGGTCTAGTAAGTTGGACGACTGTAGCAGGTCCTGTCCAAGTATTTAGAAGCTTATGAGAGGATGAAGGTAACAATACTAAAACCTTTTCACCAACCATGAAGGATTTTTCTTTGGAACGAAGATTATATCTGGAGGAGTATTGTTCTTGAGACCCTTTGGCATTCTCGGATGCAATTTCATGAGCTTTTCTTAGATTTTCAAGAAGCTCTTGTAAATAATTTTCAACCGAGCGAGAGGCAGCAGTTGGGATGACTCGTCCACCAGTCCAAATTTCTTTTAACAAAGATAAGGGGCCTGGAGGTAATCTTCCATATACCAACTGGAAAGGTGATAACCCAGTAGTGCTATGTGGTACTTCTCGGTATGCGAATAGAAGATAGGGAAGATGTAAATCCCAGTTTCTTCCATGTTCCTGTATATTCTTATTCATCATCTCTTTTAAAGTTCTGTTCCAACGTTCAACAGCGCCCATACTCTCAGGATGTCCTGGAGTGGAAAAACGTGGAGCTATGCCTAGCAGATCTTCAAAAGCTTGAGTGAGTTTAGATGTGAAATTCGTACCTTGGTCGGTACAGACCATTTTAGGAAATCCAGTCTGAGTAAATATCCTCATTAGAACGTTACATGTAGTTTTAGCACTTATTTCCTTGACAGGTATGGCTTCGGCCCATCTAGTGCATAAATCAACAGCACATATTATGAATCGATGTCCTCTTCCCGATGGGGGTTCTAACGGTCCGATACAATCCACGCTCCATACCTCAAACGGAGCTTCTGGTCTGACGATAGGTCGTATGGGGATTCTATCTCTATATGTAGCAGTCCTTCTCATTTGACATTCCTTGCAGCTTTCGCAATATTTTTTCACGTCTTGTTTAATGGTAGGCCAAAAGAATGAGTACTTGATTCGCTGACGGGTTTTCTTTTCGCCGAGATGGCCAGCAAGAGGGATTTCATGTGCCATCTTTAAGACATTCTCTCGTTTCACACGCGGTAGCACTACTTGTCTAATATTCTCGCCACAAATATGTTCATTATGAAGCAGAACCCCATTGTCAAACGCATAGGAATTTTTCTGTCTTTTTGCCCATTCAAAACACCTTCGAAGCGTCTCATCATCCTTTTGAAGTTTGCCGAATTCGAATTTTGTTTTTTCTGGTATACACTCATTTTCTTCACCTGGTGGGGACTCTATCGTACTTACTGCCAATGCTGTACTGGTTATTTTCGAAGGCATGTCTTCATCTTCATCATCTTCTGACCGTTTATCGCTTAAATCTTTTGATTTCAGAACCGGTGTCTCCCAATGATGACTACTCTCATGTAGCTCGACGCTTTCGACCAGCATTTCATAGGCAGAGGAGCTCAGTAGCAGATCGGTAACCAGTTTTCTTGAGACAGCACATGTGACTGGAACATTACCATGTAAATTATCATCAATTTTCATTTCAAAAATCCTTAAGGGTGTTATTTCATTTTCTCCGAAAGCAGAAGATATTTCTATCTTACTTTCTCCATCATGGGGCGTATCTGCCACTAAATCTTCGCGCACTACCGATATTTGCGCTCCCGTATCTATTATTCCATTTAAAACCCTACTTCCACATTTGATTTTGACCACCTTCAAATCATCTACATTTCGATCAATGTCCACTGATTTGGATACTGGAATGGAAATTTTGGCAGTCAACACACCTGATTTATCGTCATTCCCAGTGGTAGACGTTTGAACTAGGTTACTGTGTGCTGTAGTAGGAGTACCTTTTGATTGACTATTTTTCATACAAAACTTGGCAATATGACCTTCCCTTCTACAAGTAAAACAAGTTGGTTTGTAGTGAGGCTTGTATGAATCATCATTTCGCCACGGCTGGTACCATCTCGGTGGACTTTGAGAGGGAGATAACTTATTTTTGAATGTTCGCTCAGCAGGTGGAGTATAAGGTCTAAACTTTTCAGTAACCTTGTCCTTCGGAATAGCTCCGATGGGCTTCCTTGATGTACTACGAACACTGTCGTATTCGTCCAATCTGTCAGCTAACTTAGTTGGAGAAACGAATTTTGTCCAGTCGTCTAAGAGATGTTCTCTCACTTCATGTGGTACTTTCTTCTTCAGTTGATCCGTAATAATTAGATCTTTTAACCCTTCAAAATCCTTGATATCAAGGCCACCAATCCACTCTTCGAAATAATTAGTTATTTCATAACAGAAATCCCTCCAAGATTTTTCAGCAACCTTTTGGTGCATCACACTTTTTTCTGAAACTTTCAGGATTCAGTCTAAATCTCTTTAGTAGAATTGTTTTAATATATTCATAATCTTCGCAATTTTCTTCTGACTCTCTACCAATTAATTGGACAATCTCAAATGGTAACAAAGTCAAGAGACATGATATCCAGTCTTTAACATCTATTTTTGTTCTCTTAGCTTGTCTTTCAAACAGGGATAGGTATATCACAATGTCATCCTCTTGTAATCTAAACCTAGGCATTAGCTTAATTAGTTCAAGACAATATGGTTTATTGTCACTGGATACTGGAGTTGAGGTTGGTTGAACACGCGCTTCAATTTCCAGTTTCTTCAACTCGAACTCCATTTGTTCTCTTTTCTGTTGGGCCCCCAATTCATCTTTCCGGCATTGGGCTTCTAGTTCTTCCTTCCGCCGTTGAGCTTCTAATTCTTTCTTCATCAGTTCTTCCTCGAGTCTGGTACTAATAATCGTCTCCAACATCCCTTTAACAAATTCTTCTTCATAAAATTTACTTCCCGTAATAATCATTTTAAGATCTATCACTTTCATTTCAACAGTTGGCTTCTCTCCCAATTCTTCAGCCAATTTACGTAAATCTTCCTTTCTACCTTTGGTTAAATAAGTCATGGTGCTAAACAATAACTCTCTTTACTGATAAAAAAAAAATCACCCTAAAAAAAAGAATCAATTGCACTTTTTTTTTTCTTTTTTTTTTTTTTTAAAAGCCCAAAAAGAGATGTATACATTTGGCGATTATGGGACTCATAATTAAATTCAACATATCATTTGTAAACATAGATAAATCTTACAATATTATCAGATAAAAACTTCAACTACACAATTTACTACACTTTCAAATACACAAATATATATATATATATATATATATATATATATATATATATATATATATATATATATATATATATATATATATATATATATATATATATATATATATATATATATATATATATATATATATATATATATATATATATATATGTGGATATATAAAAACAAAACAAAAACAAAAAAATAGTTCCGATTTTACACCGCTACTATATAATAACTGAAATCTCGAAACAGAACTATCAAAACAGTATGCAAAAATTAACTATGATAACACTGTCGTGTTCTTTCTCTGGCGAGAAATCACAAGTTCTGACTGTTCCAAGATGGAACTAACATGCAAAACAGGACAAATCGGTAACTGCAGAACAAAATAAATTTAAAATGAAAAAAAAAAACAACTATTCTGAACTATCTGGGACGAAAATATAGCTTGAACACTGGCGTGTTTTTCATTTATCCAAACTGTTGTACTACTGTTCCAGGATGGAACAAAATTTGAATACTGACGTATTCTTTCTCTGGCGAGAAATCAAAACTACTACTGTTCCAGGATGGAACAAACTACGAACACTATTTTTTTTTTTTTTTTTTTTGTATTAGAACAGACTTTCGCCCAAATAATCAAAATAGAACTCTAAAACATGGGAGCATGCATTTACATAACGAATTGCTCTCACCTTGTAGGTCCTATCGACTGCGCCAGTAAAATTCGGACTTGTGATGAGTGGTAAAGCTGGTGAAAGTCTTGATCATTACGCAGAATGAATGCTCGCTTATACGTATACTTTTAGAACACATTCATACGCATTTCACTGATGTAACTCTAGTGATGTTATTTATTTCTGAAAAACTTGACACAAACTTGCTTTACAAGATTCTTGAAACTACAAAAACATTATAATTTGCCTTCAAACACTAATGTTGTACTTATTCTTTCACTTCGGGCACATTTAAAAAAAATGGATACCACACACAGCGGAAACTTTGCTAATCAAGTCCTAAGCGTCGTCTGCTTCTGTCACGACTGCAGCGCCTCCTCGCCAAAGTACACAGTTTTAAAGAGAATTCGCAAGTCTTTGTGACAAAAATCTTTACATTGTGTCTCTGTGTTCTTTCGTTATTTATTACACTTTTTTGGAAGATATCCAGCTTGCTTTTGTCATACTTTGTTTCCCATAAAGTATAACAGAAAGACAGAGAGAGAGAGAGAGAGAGAGAGAGAGAGAGAGAGAGAGAGAGAGAGAGAGAGAGAGAGAGAGAGAGGTGTTTAAAATAGCACTAACTTGTATTTTACTAAAATGCAGATTCTTATTTAAAAAAAAAACTATACTATGACTTAATGAGTTAGTAATTTACGTCCTAATATATTCCAAGATTTTACTATTTTCTAAAAATCTTATAAAAATGTTCTTATGTGTATGTATTATATACCACACAATCTTCGTGTTCATTGGAGGTCATCTCGACATCCCATAAGGTATGTTCCACGTTAGAACCGAACAGACATCGTGCATCCCCATCGATTCAATGCTGGATTCTTAGGACTCTCTTTAGCTCTGTGGCTGTTCTGGTCTGTCCCATCAAGGTCAATTGTCCTCTATGCATTAACGTTTGGATGATATCTGTGGGTTACGGAGATCTGTATTTTCCCAACTTCGGCGAACATGATTGTGAATTAGAGAAAACGTAAGAAAATAACAAGTGGATTTTGAACTAACAGTTTTTGTACTAATTTTGTACTAGGACCTATGGAGTAGGTGGAAAGAGTTAAATGGCCTCTTTCCATAATAGTTTTAGGAAATATTGAAATTGTGACATAACGCTGAAAAGATTGTATATTTTGTAACCTTTTTAAGAGACGCATATAATGATGTTGTTTCACAACATTAAACTTTCTCTCTCTTTCTGTAGCTTGCTTTAAATAACTCATATCAATCCTCAAGTCAAAAGAAATTGAGATTTGTCCTGTTATGTTGTCATCTTCCATCTGACAAATAGTCCTAATTAGTAATGTGCTATCCCGATGGGATAATTCTATGTTATTAAGTCCGCTTTTAATAATTTTCTGTCTTTCCACATGATGGGTGATGGGAAAGAATAGTAATGACTTAATAACAAAAACTTGACGATTATTTTTTTTTTCATCGTATTTTCTGGACTTCGTATTGTCTGTTCAGTAGTTGGAAGACCCTTTCTAAATTTCAAAGATAACACCGAAAGATTTCCAAATAAAATTTACGGAAATCTTTGAGTGCCGGATTGCAACAAATTTTACAGAACAATCCTGGATTTTATGAGTGCACGTATAAGGATAACAAAAAACAAGTAAATTACAAATAGCAATGTTGTCCTGAAAAAAGAAGTTGTCATCTGCGTCTTGAAATATATACAACATTTAGACTTTTGTTGTTATTGTTCGGACAGGAAGTTGCCCAAATGATGCAATAGACGGAGAGGTCCACACCGACGACCTCTTCAGGTGACGTCAGGAAGGGCTGGTCCTACGTATTTGCTCCTGGTCGAACGATCGTAACACACTGCCGACCGGGTCGTCCATTGTTTCACGGAGCGTGCTCGAGATGTCGTACTGTTCCTGTCGCCGGGGTGGAAAGAAGCGCGAGACGCGTTTTACGCGGCACGAGGCCAACGGCGCCCTCTGCAACGGATCGCCAGGATGTGGCCATTCGCTGGCTCCGCCAGACCGTCGCCGATCGTGGCGCTTTAATCAGCGGAATGGAAGCTCCGCCGTGCAAGGCTGGTGTCGTAGGCGATGGAGGAAGAAGTCTCGCAACTCGCGCACGGAACTCATCTCGTCCTCCCTCCGTAAGGGAGTGTCGGTACGCAGCGGAATTACTTTAACCTCAGGGGTGTTTTGCACGTGTTTGGGATGTGATGGTGACCTCGTGCCGACCCGTAATCGCTTTGGTTGCTCTCTGTTTGGTGTGCTTGGTTGCTGGTTTGCCGACAGTGCTGAAGATCGGTAAGTTTTTCTTTTTGTTCCGTTTCAGTGTGATCAAGTCTTAAAAGTGAAAATGATCCTGAACGAGAAGGTTGTTTCACCGCATAACAAACAACCATGCAGAGAAGCACCACGTTCTTAATAGAATTTGAAACACATCAATTGCAATTCTCTATTTTTTCTATTTAAAGTATGATTTAATTTAAACTTACAGGCTACAGAGAATTTTTATTTTTTCGAGATGGAAATATAACAGTGAAAGAAAGTTCATGTATGAAGACCAAAGAAAATAAAAAAAAATAATAAAGATGGCATTTGATTAAATAAGACCTGCAATGCGTAGAGAGTATTTCTGCACATCATATAACAAAGTTGACGAAATTGAAGTCACAAGAAGTGCTGAGGGAAGCTAAATGACTCACATGATGAAATTTGTGCCATCTCAAAGGTTCCAGCAGCATTTAATAGCGGATCAGGATGGTGAATTTAATAAAGATCCCTAGTTTTCTGATTTCTTGAGGAAAATAACTCCGTGAACAAATTACAGACTTTAAAGGAGAAGTCCTTCCTTTTAAAACCACAGAGTCAGTTTGTAATTCAGATGGGAAGGAACAAAGTTCACTATCATTTGAATTTTTCTTTTATATGGTACGTGTGAAGTCTCCAAGTAAAAATTTCCCTTCGGCAAGAAAAAAAAAACCGCTTGTCACGTGATGAACTGGGTCAGTTCTCTATTAATCCATTTACTGGTTGAGTCTTCTTCGCCTTATCAGGAAGAACGGGACAGTAAATTAGTTTCGGCGCACTAGAGCCTTCAACCGAGAGGATTGTCGGAATCGGGACATGCGACATTTAACGGTCACTTACTTAAAATTTGTGCTCCACAATAACAAGTTGTTTTCCTTTTGATTTATAAAAGTTTCTCGGATCACAGAGGGATTAGAATCAGATCGTTGCAGCCATAGAGAATTATTCTTCCTCTTTATTATTCACGGAAGTGTGTGTGTGTGGGGGGATGTTAAATGATAAATGAAACTGAAACGAGACAGACAGAAGAAAGAAAAGGAATTGAAGAAAAGTAAATAATAGAATAGAACAACAGAGAAGAATGGATGGAAAAGGTCCAAAAGAGAGAATATAACGTAAAGTGAGATGTACAAAGAGGAGAATAAAGAGTAAACTAGAAATATGCAGAACCGTTGCTGCACAGAACAGAAGATAGAAAAACCAGAGATATAAACAGAAACAAAAGGCAGAAGAGAGAGAGAGAAAGAGAGAGAGAGACTAACAAATAGATAAAAAGAAGAGCAAATCTGTATAGAAGGATTGGAGTAAATCAAAAAGATATTCTGTTTCCAGCTTCTGGTTTAATTCCTGTTTTCATCGCATAGACATCACTAGCTTTATTTAAAATGTGCCTTATGGTTTTGTCAGAGTGTCTGAAAATGCACTGCTGGCATAGGGAGTTCCACCCTTGTTTTCTATTACAATGTAAACCTGATGCAGGTGAAGAAGCATCTAATTAACATGGCCTTCGGTTCACTGGACAATAGCCACTTCTAGGAACGAATATGAATGAATTCCTTGTAGTTATTGAGAAAGACCTGGTTGCATCGCTCCCTGATGCAAGAAATGCCTTTTCAATCTTTTCATCTTATGCTTTCTTAGCCAAAGATCCATTTATTCCCCTGAATAAGTGGATCTTTGGAAGATCCACTTATTCAGGGGATTTTTTTTACCAAATCTCGGGCGCTTTTCTTAAATACCGCATTGTATTTTTCCTGTCAACCGCTCAGGTGATTAACGTATTAAAAGTTCCGATTTAAGCCAAGCTTTGTACCTAAAATTATAGTAGACAATAGGTATGATTCATTCAAAATCCATCCATCAGTTCATCCAAGAAAGTAATTTATAGGTCTTTTATTTTAATCGATATTCATTAATTCGAATTATTTGGTTAACGTGATACTGCAGCGATTAAATGGAGGTTGAAAAGTGAAGGAAAGTATTACTAAACAATTTGTTTTAGTGGAAAGATTCATAAAAGCTAATTGATTTTGCTTAGTAATGAAGTGAACTCTTCATTATTCTTGAATGAAAGCAAGTATATTAGTCAATCTAAAATCTTATCAAATTCTATACTCCAATTTTAATTTTTGCTTCATTTTATCGTTATAATTTTATCGTTATAAGCATTCTAAAGCCATACATCATTATTGCTTTTTTATCATTTTTAATGTTACAATAAACTGCAGATAGCATTAAATAATGTTAAAAGTTCCTATATTTTAGTTGTTTTTTTTTCATAAATAGTCAACTATATTCCTCTGCAGCTTCTCCCACTTACGTGGGGTCACTGTTGATGATGAGTCTCCTCCACATCCCCCTGTCTTGGGCTGTCACCACATCCAAATTCTTCATCCTCAAGTCCTCTTCTATCAGCTCCCTCCATCTCTTCTTTGGCCGCCCACGCTTCCTCCTTCCTTGCACATCCATCTGCATGACCCTTCTGCCCACATATTTGTCCTCCCTCCTCATCACATGACCAAACCATCTCAACCTTGCCTCCTGTATCTTCGCTCCTAAGTTCGTAACTTTCACTGTTCCCCTGACATATTCATTTCTCAGATGATCCTTTCTGGTCACACCGCACATCCACCTAAGCATTCTTATCTCTGCTACTTCCATCCTGCTGATGTTATTTTTCCTCAGGGCCACAGTTTCCATAGCTGCTGTTGACTACTAACAATAGTCAACTATCACCTTGTAAAATATTAGAAAGATGCCAATTCGCTACAACACGGCACGTTTTATCGCGTGCTTTGTGTTCAGAACCTGGTTAGCCTTTCTGTAGTTTTATATCCATTGTTATCTCTTCCGGTTAATATGGCTGTTGTCAAATGATGTACTGTCTGATGACATGGGCACAGTTTCAATTTCTAATAATTACAGTTCTTGACGTCTTCTGAGAAAAGTTCTAAATTCTCAAAATTCTGATAAAATTGTAATTCTCAAAAGAAACTATTTAGGAAATTTGGATTTTTCAGAAAAGCAACAAGAACCCTACAGATTTTCCTTTGAATGCTGTTGTTAATCAAGAAAGCACAGACCATCTGCTCCTGCATTTCTACAACTAATTAGGTCCTCCGGGTCGAAATCAAACGACAGACAGAGAGAACAGGATCTGAACAACTAATTAATTCCATTCACCATTGATAAGGTCTTTGTATCTGTTCAACGTGACTCTCACATCAAGCATCATTGATGCATCTGGCATTTGGCAAACGACGAGTACTCTAATCAGTTCTCACTTGTAATACTGGATTCTCCAGAAGCTACAAAGGAGTCAGTTGTTGTTATGCAGATATACATATATAAATGACTGAACATCAAAGGAATCAAAACATAATAAATGATGCAAGAGAATGAAAATGGAGCTGTAAAACTTGAGTAAAGCGGATACTTTACATGAAAAATATTGCATAAATCAGAAAGCCATCAGAGTAAAGCAGTAAAAGAGACAGAAAGTTTAAAAGAAAGAAACAAGAACCTACCTTCAGATGGACAGAAAACGAATAGCAGAAAGAACAATAAATACGAGTAGAAGGATAGGAAGAGAAAACAGCATGAGGACACACACAAATAAGAGAGAGAAAGAAATACAACATGGCAAAACCGGAAAGTTGAGAGTACATGAAAAGAGAAACATTAATTTGGAAAATAAGAAAGGACCGACACAAGCACACTTAGAAAGAGAAAGAAGAAATAAATGGAACGATCCTATGTGTTATTCACAATTAATGGTGAGGAATGTAGAGCCATGAAGAAAATAGATGATGAGCTTACTTTTATGTGTTCAAGACGTTACTCGCATTGCTGAGGAACTCAGTCTTAGTGTAAGACTGGATAGTTTAGTTTCAGTTGAAAAAGGTTTGTAAATTGTTGCCGCACCTTTAACAGAACCCACGTCGTTTCCAGTTTCCAATCTGAGTTGTTTTTGTGATTGAATTACCTGCAAAAGAGAAGGGAATAATGAAAGAGAGAAAGAAAAATTCTATTTTGTATATTTTTTTACGCTCTCATCTTTCTGCATTATTTCGTTAAAAGTTTAATAATTTGGTAATGTGAGCATCCCTTTTATCATTGGATTAATTAAACTTTACTTATGATAGATATTGCTGGTGAGGATGAGTAATATGTGCTATCAATGTTTTATATTTCTTGGCTTAAACGTAGAGTAGTTGACTTGAAATAATCATTTTTTTTTGAAGTCACTTATTTGTGAAGAGGGCCTTTTACGAACTTTCGGGATTAAAAAGGCTTACCCTGTGGTGAATAACAAAGCACTATTTATATCATAGTTCTTGTGTTTCCTAGTTTAAAATTTCTGAGAAGAAACATTGTCTGCAATGCCTAGCACTGTTTCCACCCACACTGCTCAAACAGATCTACGCACATGGCGACAAAATTGTAATTAAATATCAGCCACCGACTTTTACTTAGTAGCAGCCCACGGTTGTTTTGATCACTTCTGGGAAATTGCTAATGGGCGGGCACGAATTTGGTCAAATGAATTATGAACGAGCGAAGATCGTCTAAATGGAAGTAGCTATTAACTTAGGAGGAATTCATCAGCACGTGAATAATGTATGGCAAGAGAGGTTGAACATGTTTTTAGACCATAATATCGTTACAGTACAGATGCAAATGGATGAAGTTTACTTATTCAGAATTCCAATAGAGTGTCGTTGGTTATTGGCATCTTGATGCTTCATAGTTTTGGCAATTTCGTATTATTGGGATCGTTTGATGGGTGAATGGTATTCAGCGTTCTCAGCAATACCAACCGGTACGTTCAAATGAACTCTGGACTGTACATATGTTTAGATATAAAAAGCGTAGAATAAATGCAAACAAATGCAGTGGGAATATCAATTACGACATAGTGAATGAATTATGACGTCATCTATACTTTAATAATAATCCGAGACTAGGCCTTTAAGGCTCACTAACGCAGATTGCACTTCGTAGCGATAATTTTAGAATAAGGTGATCGGTTGTCTTATGCCTAAATAATTACACGTATGAGCCAAAACATTAATATCGCCCTCTTCTGGGTGAGATAACCTTGCATTCGTGTTGGCATTGACTCTACTAAGACACGGAAGGTCTCCTGATGTATTCTGGACCAACTAGACAAAATACTTTTCCGTAAGGTTAGCGACTAAACGAGGTATTGGCGATTATGCGTTCCACGTGATCCCACAAATGTATGATGAATTCAAATGCTCTTATGGGAACTTCGAATTATGCTTGCAAGGCGAGCTTTGTAAGCACGCGTTTGTCTTGCTGGAAGAGTTCAAATCCATCAGGCCACATCTTGGACAATACCTGATACGAAATAATCCCCAAGAAAGAATTAGCAGTCATAGTGTGTTCAGTAAGGATGAGAGAATCAGTGATGTCCATGAGAACAATCCCCATACCGGAATATCTTCACTAACAACTCCTGCTGGTTTCTTTGATTGTAAGACGAAAACTCCTAGGTCTGACAGAGAAACCTTTCCGCCGCTGTGTGAGAGACTAGCTAACTCACCTTCCCTCAAAAATCCCAATAAAGATTCTTCGTACCCTAGACAGGATTTGAACCAGGTCTTTATGACATACTTGACCTATGAACTTTACGTAGACTGCTATTCTAGTCGTCAAAAAGAATCAAACATTTTCTCTATAATTCCCCCTGCATTTTCGCTGGAAAAACTTGATGACACTACTGAAAGTAAATAGAGAGATATTAAAGAAATTCTTTCCACAGATAGCTACCAACACTGTAATAAATTATTTGACAATATAAAATATATTATCGTCATAAAAAAACAGAGGCGGGAATGTTGACGTATATTCCAAACACACATTATAAGAGTGTTAGCACATGGAAACAGTAATTATATATTAGCGAAAATTCATGTTACTGAAATAATCATAGATATAGGCAAGGGAACATCAATTCTATGGAACGCAGACCCTATATATACGTATTATCTTTCTTGTAATTGGTATGGCAATTTCTTCCCTTGGTTACAACATAAGCGTTAAGTTTATTCTCGTTAATATTTGTATATCACCTAGTTAAGTGGATAATGCTGTGAATGTACTGTACAGTTTTTCCCTATGCCTCTTCACATGCGAATTGATGCAGACCTACGAGTATAGAGATTTTAATGATTATTTTATTTTTATGTTTTTTTATTTACTTTTACAGGATTCAGTAATTGAGCCTCCGTAGTTCAATGGGTATGGACGAAGTCCTTTGGTCGGAAAGATCTAGGTTCGATTCCCATCCACATTTATCTGGTCTCTTTCAACTAAATGTGAGTTAACCGGTCTCATACGGAGGTGGATGGTTTTCACTAGGAACCGAGTTTTTCATCCCTCAAATCGGTCCCGTGAACACACACGGCTACAGTCATAAATACTTAGGGTAAGGAAGGTTTGAAAAACTTCCAAACATGCAAGTTTTTCAAACCAATAAGCAGGTTGGTGTGACACCGGAAGATGACATTTATTTCTGAACTGAAGACAATCAGAAGACATCGATGTCTACGGCAGGATTCCAACCTGAACTTTATTGATTGGAGAGCGGGCAAATTAACAATTCTTCAAACCGGATCGGCCACTTACTTGCGTTCACATCAACGACTTAAAATATTGTTCGCTTGGATTAAATTTATCTGTATAATTAAGTTAATGGGAATAAAACATAAATCAAATTTAAACATAACGAGCAAATACGAATGAATCTCAAGAAAAGTGGAGGGTTCGAGTATGTCAGTGTATTCGAGCCAGTGTGTCTGTTAACTGCTTGTGATCATCTAGCAGTTTGCGAGTTGAGCGGGATGAAAAAGTCCATTTTCTGAAAGGAAAAATCCAGTTACTTCTATCAATCCGAAGACTTCAACTTTGCATTGAAAAGATTCACTTAGTCCTAATATGCCGAACCCAGGTCTTTCACACTAAAGAGCAAATGTCCCTTTGTCACCACGACTGCTACCCATTAACTTATCTTCAGATGAAATACCCAAGTATTTCCAGGGAAAGGCAAATCTTGGGTCGTACTCCGCACTGGATTACGGATCCAACCTTCTCAACTAATTTTCTACAAGGAGGATCGCTTACATAGAGAGGATGAGCTATTAACGGTGGGATTGGTAAGCGAGCGGTTTCGTAGGAAACCTTCCTTTGTTTGTAGCTAAACCGCTGCAGTCAACTTATGTCATTATTTTCTTTTGAGTGAATTCCATTAATTCTTGCAATAATGCAAGATAAAAATTAATGCAGAAAATAATTTTAATTGGTGGTCCTTTCATTAATATCATTCAAATTAATTGTCTTCACTGTCTCTTAAATTCCTCTTTGTTGAATCCTAGGAGTTTCAGCTAACTTATTCAGTTATCTTAAACCGAAGATCACGTTTTCTACTAGCTGGGAGCTATGACATCTTCTTCAGACTCTTCACTAAGTAACTTCTTGGCTTAGATACACTTGAGGATAAAGAAAACTAACCCAAGTAAATGAGAGCCTCCAGGCTAGACTTCTCTCTGTTCAGCTAATAAAAATTTATTGCGAAACCAATCTGAGATGTTTGATTTTAGAAAGCGTAACAACTCTGGAGCAGTAGGAGTTTATCTTTTGACCAAGTGCAATTTAGATACTCCAAGAAACTCAAAAAGAGTTTCCATCTTTTATGATGTCCCTTTTGGAAATGCATTCGTATAGTGCGAAGATAACTCTCATTGTTTTATGTGTTCGTAGTTTTCTATTAGTTTTCTTTAAAATCTTGATGAAAATATCTTCCTGGATTTATTGCATTCCACATTCATTATTTCTAGAAACTATCCCGAGAGTTAATCAGAAATTAAAAGATGTTGAATCCACTCTAAAAATAAAAAAGATTTCTGCTTAGCTGCAGACGATGTTAAAATCTCAGAATCACAAGCGTTCTTTTTCATTAGTTAATAAAAATTTCCGTGAATAAAACAAAATCGCGAGCAGTCAGTGCAATTATTTTGAAAACACGAGTGTAAGTCAACAATTAAATTGAATTCAGTAATCAGTTGAGCTGAAAAGGATTGTTTTTACTATTCAAAACAGAAGTAAAATCTAACAGAAAGCAGAAATACTGTTGGAAATAAAGGCAATACAATGAACAATACATCTACCAGTTTTCTTTTCGCCGACTGGTTCCATTACTTCAATATTCCTTAAGATATATCTTAGACGTGTGCGCATTACCATAGACAATGCATGAAACTTTTATTTTAACTTTTGCTGACAGAATAATAAAACTTGGTAGGTTTCTGTATCTTTTTTTAAATTACAGAAAGAGAGGCTGTTGCTAGGCGATCAAGTTACCCGGATGAAATGTAATATTGATATTTTTCTCTTTGTTCGTCTTTCGCATGTCTCTGTGACAGTTTAAACAGAAGTGTTTGTTCCAGTGTACATTTGCAAAAGTTTATACGAAATGCGAGTTGTTTTGAACGATTTTGTTTGTTATTCGAGGATGATCGATCACAAAGGATTGGTCAGTGGATGGTTCAAGATGCTGTAAAGAGCATCTTGGGAAAACTAGGTTGGAATTTAATATACTAACAAGAGAATATGATCAGTTGGAAAAAATTAAGTATAATAATAATAAAAATAAATAAATAAATAATAAATAGAGGACTCAAGATGACTACAAATACCTTTCCCCACAAGTCTCATTGCTCAACCGATCTGGATCAACATCATTGCCTTTCACGCTGCTGATGGTTCTCTAAGCAATTCCTCCTAATTGGATTAAGATAAAGTTTTTTTATCATATTTGGAACATATTTTTTCCTGTGTTCTTTAAGCTCCACTAATAGTCTTTGCATGGTAGGAGCAAATTGGAAGTGGCATGTAAAAAGAGGGAGAAATAGGTAAGTGCTGCAGAAACTGTTAGAGGTCGCTGCCTTGTATCGATTTCGAGTTTATTCCTGGTCTGTTTTATCAACTTCAAAAAACTTTGTATGAATGGTTTACAAGGTATCCGACAAATAGAAAACAAACTGTAAGATTAGATGAGATTTCTGCGACTACTTAACTTGAAAACAGTGGGCTCTAGGGGTCACTGATGACCAGTCTTATTTTTGTTATTTATAAACGATTTTACTTCAGCAGATATAGCAACAAAGTTTTGTTGTTAATCATTACAAATACCGTAAATGACATAAAAGCGGTTAATTCAGTTGTTATCAAACAGCAGTGCAACTATCCAACTATGGACAGTTAATTCTTAGAAGCATTGGGCCGTATTTCTGGAAATTAACTTGAACCAGAAGACTCATGCAACTATTTTAAGAAATAGAAAAAGGATGACATATAAGTTGTAAAGTTCCGCTTATGCTATCCTCTTGATTTCTTGGTATTTGGCTTGCTTTTTTAATAGGATGATTTTTTAGATTTGTTTTTATTATTCAGAATTTATGCTAGCAATGGTTCAGAGCACTGTTTTTTAACAATGATTTAGTAATATATGCTAAAAGCCTTAAAGAGCAGTGATATAAATAAACTATGAATTATTTTTGGTACTTCTTTTCAATGAATGCGTGAACAAACTAGGGAAAAACCTGAAAAGTAGACAACTCCCAACTTTATGAGACTGAAAGTGGAAAGTTTGCTTTTCTGTCGTGATAAATAAAGCCCCCTCCCTTCTTTCTCTAACAAATTTTATATTAAGTTGACGGTTTATTCTATAGTTTCTCAGACAAAAAGATGAAATGTGTGCGTTTGTTCGTGTGTGTGTATTTTCACAAGAGAGAAGTTCTACATATTTCAGTACCTCCTACCTTGAAAAGAAATCGCTGTTTTCTCGCTATCAAAAACGTCTTGAATGGCGCATCTTCTTGAGAACATTTCCGAGTCCTGTCGCCTAAATGTCGATGAGATAATTTTTGTTCCATTTCCACTCCTACTACCAAAGGAAGACAACAAAATGGGTCCGTCGCTTACCTGGCTGTTTGCCAGTTGAGCGGAGAGTGTGACATCGCAAGACATCAACTACATTTCTGTGATGTGCACCTACCAGGCCTTGAAGATGTTGGAAATTTCATTCTTAGAATCGGTAGGTGGCTGGCTTAAATAAAAAACCCAAGAATATGTTAAGAAGAAGCTTTTTATCCCCCTAGAGATTTTTCAAGAGAGGGTGCATTAAACAGTTTCGGCAGAATGAGCAAGATATTTTCATCTGTGAACCTTCTGCTTATCTCAGAATCCAAGATACTTTGAACACTTAATTTATCCGAACATTAAAAAGGCATCGCATCATATAGATCCATTCATATCTTTGTAGGCATGTTCGTGACGGACTCTTTTTCCAACAGCTTCCAAACAATACCCTTTCGTTCTCGAAGTATTCAAAGAAGGTTGGAAGGGAGGCTAAAAAAATCAAGCGACGCACAATGGGCGCCAAATGATTGGCAAAAAGGATGATTTGAATGACACAATCAGAAATGTCGTAGTTCGCGTTTCTTTGGGGGTGTCACGGAAAGATAGAACGGAAAATAACGCGACCTGGTGACGGTGAATACATCCGTCATTCTGCTAGTGTGTCTGAGTGGAATCCGGGCAGCTCTGAGAAATCTTTGTCGAGCTGGTCAATCCCTAGAAGTCCGCAAGGTGATTTATCACCACTTTTTGTCATCCCTTTAAGGAGTGTCTTCGTGCATCAAGAAAGCAGAACATGATAAGTCAAACTGGTGGGAGAACAGCGGGCGCGAGACAGTGTCAAGCTGTCTGGGCCGAAATTAGAAATGTGCCTTTGATAAGACCAAGAAATTTCCAAAGAAAATATTTTCAAGAGGCGCCGAAAGACAGGATGAATGTCTTTACCAGGAAAGTGACTGTACTTATATATTAAATGAACTTAGGTAAGACATTCCTTTGCTATTTTAACACAATACAAAATGGCCCATTAAGAGAACTTTGTCTGTTTGTCTTCGTACAGGTTGGTGCACTAAATGATACTAAATTATGCAGTTGTAACAACATATGATTCGCTTATGGCAAAATGACGTCATTAGTAATAATATCAGTTGCACTGTGGACTCGTCTGCGATCGCAGCACCAACGCCAATATATTTTTAGGTTAGGCATGAGCTTGGTTTGAGACACAACCGATACCACCCTGCTTATTAGAAGCCTAAATTCGCTAATGACTTGGAAAGTACAACATTTAGTCTCTGTGATCACAGAAACAGCGGATTTGATATCCCTTATGACTAAATGTGTAGCCTTTCTTGGGTGGGATTTACGTAGATTAAAGATTGCTGTTAAATTAAAGATACCAAGAACTCATACACTTAGTTTAATCCTTTATCCAGGTGTAAGCAAACAAAGTTTGTGCCTGAAGTATTTTCAGGACTGGGGCAACTCGCATATAAAAACTGATGACCTTACATCACTTACCTTAGTATAGCATTATACATATCCCCAAGGATATGTGCTTTGCATTATGGGATACTAAGGCAAGTGATGCGAAGTCGTTAGCTTCTATATGCGAGTTGCCCCAGTCCTGAAAATATTTCAGGCGCAAACTTTATTTGCTTACAATTGAATAAAGGATTAAACTAAGCATATAATTTCTTGGTATCTTTAATTTATATAAAGTATAACAAAATGGAAAAACTTCCTGCAAAGATTGCTATTGTTACACATACTTAATGTACGTATAACAGGAATTCTTTGGGAATGCATTATCAGAGCAGATTTTGATGAAGTCTGAAGCGACTTCTGAAACACTGACTAATCTAATTTTCTTCATTTAAAATTTGGGCCTGTGTAATACCTTCTGTGCGGATAACCTCAGAATTCATAAGTCTGCGCCAAAATAGCTTGAAATTCACCCAAATAGTGATTTTTTCCAACTGTCCCCGTATGTTATTTCTATAAATTATGTATATTCTAGCTGTTTTATCTTCTTGCAGGCGATAAGAGTATTCCAACAGAAAATGTCCATAATATCTGTGCAGCGGTGTGCATTTTGTTTATTTTTTTGAGAAAATAAACTACTTAAAGTCTTAGTAAGTAACTGCTTAGAATAACAAAATGTAACGTGGTTGCTTTCATGTTACATACTAAGGCTCAGAATGAGTTTGTCTAAATCTGATTTTGATTTAAATTGTGTTTCTAAATTCTATTAAATTGTATTTATTTTCCAAAATGCATAACACACTCACGAGTGTTTGGTAGCATGAATCGGAAATTGACAACAAAGAAAAGAATTAAGAATACCTTTAAATCACATTAGTTAACAACAAGAGTTTGGTCTTGAGTATCTCAACCACATTGTCGATGTATGAAAGCAAAAAAAATAATTGGCAATTTAAATGCAATTGATTATAACTGCGTATCGCAATAGTGGCTATCTTCACAAATGCAAAAGACTTTTATTAATATTACTACTCCCCCCCCTCACCACACACACACACACACACACACACACACACACACACACACACACACACACACACACACACACACACACACACACACACACACACAAGGTCAGAAAACCCATAACAGTTCCGTGTAAAAAGTCCCATTTACAGAAAAAAGGATTCTGTTAGTATTCGTTCGGAAAAACGTAGTAGAAGGAATGATGAAAGAAGAGGATGAGGAGTTCAATAATCTTAGCTTAGAGCTGAACTGCGTATGGATGTTGACCAGTGTTCTTGTTTATTGTAAAGTGGAGGGATGGCCAGTTGGTGGAACAGTGCCACGAGAATATCTACAAGAAGACACAATGGGGAAATGGAGCATCTACGAGAAAGAGATTAGAGGGATTCACGTCGTTTTTTAAAAATTGACAAGGGAAGTATTACAGTTGTCGTCATGGATTCCAAACGCTTACAACTTAATCCATTAAAATCATTTCCTGCGATGTGTTAAATTGCATATCTTTCAGTACAGATCCTATTAAAAGTAAGCTAATGGTCATGGTCTTAAAACCTCTTAGATAACACTATTTCTTTAAAGCAACGGATGGTTTAAAAAAAAGGCCAAGGAAATATTTATGCTTACCATGGTGGACAATAGAACCGACCGTACTGGAATCTAGAGTTACCTAAACTTTCGATTTTTTTATCACTCTCGCACACGAGAAAGCTCAAGGCCTATTTCAAATCTTGTAAGGAAATTTTCTATCCTCTTACAGATCACTTGTGTTCATGTATTATTTTAAAATAGCACAACTTTTATCTCAAAAAAAAAAATAAAATGACATTTATTCCATGGATATAATGGTAAGGTTAGATATCACCAAAATCAGCCGATATCTTATATTTATTTAAATAAAATTTAAATATTTCAAATGGAAATAAAAACTCTACAGATAAATTGAAGGAACCACCTCGAGCAATCCATTATCCTTCATTCCTAATAGTTCATATATTGGAATACGAAAGGCTTGTATACAATGTTTTCTCTCTTTCCAAGAGGACAGGTCTAGATTACAACTGTTTGTGCAATGCTTGACAACTATTTTTTCCTGACAATGGATATTTATCAAGCTTAGAAATTCAGCACTTCTTTGTATTCAAAGAAGCAAAGGTTTGTGCGCTTTTTCTTGCCCCGTCGCCGTTTTGTACCATATGCTTCCGCATAATGACAGAAAATTAATTTAGTCATCTTTTAACCATACCCCTCGAGAGCTTTGACTATTCATAAAATTAAATATTATCACACAACTCATAACCTGACAGTGCAGTTTAGTTACTCAAATTTCGTCTTTGTATAATAAGTAATAAAGCATTAAGTTGAAATATTCAAAATAAAATAAAGACTGTTCTATAAACCCCACCTTCTTTTTCTTCGACCAAAATTAGCCAGTAAAGGAAAATTTCCTTTATTCGAGGGATATTTGGTCAAAAATCTCTACTAACCAAACAGTTTGAGAACCGTGCACATGCACTTTATGTAAATTTCGCCGTTCAGATAAACTACAAATCGGATGGACCAATTTCAACGACGGAAAAAAGTCCGATTAGTCTAGAAATTCATACTGCAGGTGATTTTGACGTGTGCTTCGGAGAGAGCAAAAGCATCGCTTGCTTCTATCTAAAAGAGATGCATTTGCTTCAGGCTGAAGTGCTCTTGCGACACGACAACGCCCAGCCACTGACAGCTAGTCAGGTTCAACAACACATGATCGCACGGGTGTGAAGTATTTTGTTATCCTCTTTAATGCAGATGCTCTTTGTAAATAAATGTCATTAAATGGGACATTCTGAGACTAGTAAAAGCTCACAGCACTTTGTTGTTTCCGTGGTGTTGACACTATAATATGTCAAATAATAATAATAAATGTTGCCATGATTTTTCGTTTTATCTTCATAAATCAACCTCTTTTAAAAAGTCTAGATGGAAATCCAATCCACCATATGATTGTAATCTTGGATTTTACAATCGTTTTACGACCTACAATCCTTATTGGACATCTCGTAATTTCATCTAATTACTATTAGGTGCATGAATGCAAATATAAATAAAGGTTTAAATTTTCTTTTCATTTGTTGTTGTTATTATTATTATTAATATTTATTTTATTTACATAATTGATACACAGTCAAAACAAGATATCATTTAAACAAACATTTTACTGGTGATGCAGAACAATTCAGATTCTATCCAATAATCTAAGAATAGTCCTTCAGGTAGCGTCGTAAAATATGGACTGTTCTAAGTAATGCTGTTTTTTGTAGGTCATATGGGGTCACTTCAATGATGTTTAATTGCTGTAAATAGTTGGAGAGCTTCTATGAAGTTGCACCAAGTGCACCGACAACTATTGGGATAACTTTGGTGTGTTCAAGCCACAGTCGGCCAACTTCGATTGCCAGATCTCGATATTAGTAATTTTTTTCCAATTCTTTTTGTTGTTTTCACTTGGTACTGTGATTTCAATAATCCAAACATGTCGTTCGATAATTGTGATGTCAGGTCTACTGTGTTCCAAATGCCGATCAGTTTGTATTCTAAAGTCCCAGAGAAGTTTTGCTGTTTCCTTTTCCAGTGCTGTCTCTATTTTATGCTGCCACCAGTTATCAGAAGTAGGAAAGTCATATTTTTTGCATACATGCCAATGAATTATTTTGGCCACTTGATCATGGCGGTATTTATAGTCAGTTTGAGCTATTTTGTTGCAGGCACTGATTAGATGTTCTACAGTCATCTTTCTGATCGCATAATCTGCATTTGCTGTTATTATTGATGTTCAAAATATTTGCTTTGATTGCATTAGTTTGTAATGCCTGTTCTTTAGCTACTAGAATAAATCCTTCTGTTATCCATTGCCACGTCTTGTTCACGTCAATTTTGTCCTCAGTATCTCGAAGAAATTGGCCATGCAAGGGTTTATTTTTCCAGCGCACATATCCGTTATTTTGTTGTTCCTTTTTGTAATCGGATTTGGTTATTATTATTATTATTACAGTGTAATGAATGACATATTGTGCAATGGTACCTAAATCGACAACTTAGCATCACAATGGTAAAATAATCTTTTTGGAGAGTTCACAGAGTTCTTGAGTACATTGGGTAAATGGCATATGTTGTTTCTGTATTTACTTAGCTGCTTTGCGCCAACTCCTGATGCTCTTTTCTCACGGGGATAGAGAAAGCATCTTCCCTTCAGAGCTAGGTCATCAGTTTGTAGATATTCAAACACATGTCAGATCCTCAAGAAAGTATGGAATCCATCATTGAAACGTGTACTCATATTTGGTATTGAGCTATCAGGAGGATGTCATGTTCATTGTATAGCTATGAATTTTACAGTTTATACTCGTACATTTCCCATTAAGACAATTAGCAATGACCGGAATGGACGTGTTATTTACTGTCTAATTCTAAAAATCCTCAAATATATTTTCTGTATCTTATTTAGATATTTTACTGTGAAGGGTTTTGATAAGGATTATCTCCATCGAAAATCTTTCAGCTTCCTTGCTATCACTAGAATATTCTCGCTAATGTATATCATAAGAGAAAGACAAACAACACTCATTCTCTATTTGCTTTCATCGTACTAGTTTAAATGTTTGGCAGAATATCAAAGTACGTCTAGATGATACATTAAGCTGCTATTTTTACACCCGTCGGCCTTTTCGTTTCTCTCCTTACGGATTTGTTAGAACTGCCATACAAGTAACGAATGCCCATATTTAAAGAACAGCATCTCTTTATGTATATTTACAATAGTGTGGCTTTCCCTATGGGTAATGTAAGCCATAAAAATTCATCCCAAGAACATTAGCGATATGCATCGTATAAAATATTGATGTGGCAAAGTAACTCAAATTTAAAGTTCAGGCAAAAATAAATGAATAACTAACTAAAAAAATATAAACTTCAGCTAATTCTTAGAAATCAAATTTACATTCGCGATTATCCTTTACTTAAATTGTTTTATTTATTTCAAAGTAGATACATTAATTATTCTAAATAATTTCTTTCATTTAAGTCCCATTGCAAAATGTTAACGACGTCAATTTCCTCTTCCTCCAATAAAATCGTGTCAGGAAAGGAAATTCATACTTTAAACAGTCTGTCACGCGAAGCGTTCAATTACCATAGCAACGAACGTGAAGCTATTGCTTGTAACTTCGCTATTCATTATTGGCTTCGTGAGGCATTTTAATTTGCTGATTGCGATGCCTTCAAATTATTTGTAGCGGTCAACGGTAAAGCGCCACCAACTTAATATATCTCGTGCTAGTAATAAAATTATAATCGGGCGCCTCCTCGTGGTCATTAACGTTCTCATAAAATGCTGGCGAAATAAAGTAAAAAAAAAGCATGAAAAATAACATCGGACGAGAAGATTTCCTGGCAGATAAAAAATTCTGCAGCTACTTGGTTAATCAATACATTCTGTTAGTTTTTTTTTCTTCTTTTTTTTGTTAGATTTAGTAGTAGATGCAAAATGTAATTTGTGCTAGTAGAGGGGATGTTTGTTTGAAAAAGAAAATAAGAAAATGACAAATTACTAGATATTTATACAAACTGCACTTTAAAAGACTTTTAAGAAATTTCGCCAGCGACTTAAATAAAGCAAAAGCAAACCGTGACGGATATCGACAAATAAATTCGTAGACAGATAAACAGATAGGAGAATAAATAGAATAATGTAGTATACGTTTACTATCATTAATGAGTTTTTATTTAAAAAAGCCATTAAGGAATAGATTTCTTCTGGAAATCGACACATAATAATTGGCGTATTTATATAAATTTGTCCAATTTTCTTATTTTATTCACCCCCCCCCCCAAAAAAAAAAAACTTTTATTGTTTCCATTTGAGAAGTTGTCGGGCTCGAGCTTCTGGATCGATGAAAGGCAATGTCCTATAATTGAAGAACACTCCGGCTCAGTTAACTCATGAATTTATATGCTCCACGAATATCGGAGATGTGTTATAAGAGGAGGGTGGGGCATAAGAAGACCCCCCCCTCCTGGTGAGAACACTAGAAGAAGCGGGTAGGAGGGAGGGATAGTCTTATCACCCAACTTTCTTAGAACAAAGTTGGCAAAAGCTACGAACCAAGGAGGAGAAAAAACGTTTTTGGTAGAATTGCTGGACAAGAATTGTTAATGGGAGAAGATCATGTAAGAGCAACGTTACGCGAGCTGTACTACTGTATGTCGATCAGTCGAGGGATCACCTGACCTTCCGTTGGATGGTTCCTGATTGTAGGCGAAAAATCTCTGAGTCAGGAAGCACTTGCTCATCCATCGACTAATCTCTTCCTAGACAGTATTGATTGATGGGTTATTTTTCCTGTGTTTTGCTTTTCCAATGGTATCATATAAGGTTTGGAACAGGTTGAAGAGGAGAGCCGTATTCAGAATTTTAACAATCAACCAACGTGGGTTTTTTGCCCTATTGTACTTGAATTTTAATCATATATTCTACTATTGTCTACTAATATAAATAATTTTAGGTGCTTTTACTTGGCGTTTTTACGGAACTATTTTTTTGGCTTGGAGGGGAGGGAGAACGAACTATTTTTTCACACTATTTGAATTTTTATAACAGTTTGTTATACTCGAAAGTTTTTAAGGTATTTTGGATATAATTTTTCACCTACTTTTGTATGTCCTAAATATATTTGTATTTCTTCACCTGAGCGAAACGTGTATCTTCCTGGCGGGTAACAATCAAGAATACTCTCAAGCACAACTTATGAGAAACTGGGGTGCTCCAAAGGCTTCTTCCAAACCGAACGTTTCTATAATCCCATATTCGCAGCTTAAGGGAAAGAGGTTGTTTAATGAACGAATAAATTTTTTGAACAGTGACAAAGTTCATGATTTGAGTTGGCGAAGCAAACAGAAATAAGAAATAACTCAAACATTGCTGTATTTGAGTTATTGGTTCACACCATAAATGCTTTTTTTTTCTCCTAATTCCACTTCCTCCTTCTTTCTGTAATCTATCACAAGCTTTAAATGCAAGTATCGAATCCATTTATGTGGAACCTTTCAAATACCGTTTTCTTATAAATGTCACAGCGGAGCATTCCATTGGATTTTCTATAGGGTAATCTATGATGGCAAGCACCCTAAGATATGTTCCGCCTGAGTAGTTGGAGGCAGGGTGGTGTGTGTGTGTGTGTGTGTGTGTGTGTGTGTGTGTGTGTGTGTGTGTGTGTGTGTGTGTGTGTGTGTGTGTGTGAACTTGGCGGTCGTCTTTGACAGAGTTGTAATGCTGCATCCCATTTATTCACCCCTCTTGCGTACACGTCGGCACCAAGATGCAATCGATGCCAGGCGTGAGCTCGGGCAGGTTTTATTTATGTTCTGGAATTCTGGTCGTGACAGAAGACCTCTAATAATTCCAACGAAACATCAGCAACACTATTTGGAGCCCAGATGCTGGCAATATTTTACTTACAATGGGAGTTTGTAACAAACTTTTATAATTTACACACATACACACACAAGTAAAAAAAGAAATGACTGATAGCTTTTCACTAACTCATTATTCGAGTTGTTCTATCATACTTCCATCCACAACACTAACTCAATAAATAAATAATAAAATAACGTATCTGTAGCTGTAGTTCACTTCATAACAATGATGAGTTTCCCTAGGAATGGTCGTATTTCGAATGATAGCATGACTAGATAAACTTTCTAAGGGGTTTCAACTCGAGATGAGTCATTCAGTCTCTTACCAAGATGGTGGAGTTCCTCCCCACCCACAGTAACAGATAAGCAACGAGAGATCACGCAATTGACGACAAATATATATACAGATAGGATTAACCTCGTTATCATATTAATATTACGATTATAGGAAGTCAACTTGCTTGGATTACAGACTACAGAACCTACTACGTAAAGAAAGATAGAATAAAGTCGAAATGTTTTCTTTCTGTATTGATTGATTTGATTGCTTAATCTTATCCATCCCTTCAGGATGGGTATAGTCCCCTAATGAGGGGTTCACGACGAATTTAATGCGGCCGGTTCGTCACTCCTTGCTGCATCCCCTAAGGGGGATTCATGACTGTAATCGTGAGTGTTTACGGGACCGGTTTGCCTGTTCTGAGGGGAAAAATACACGTTTCCGGTGTAAAAATCCTACCTCCATATAAGATCGGTTAACTCACCTTTAGTCGAATGAGACAAGATCAAGGTTCCTCGCATCGCTGACGGGAATCGAACCCAGGTCCTTCCAATCAAACGGCTTCGTCTATACCGAGAAGCTACGGAGGCTCTTTTACCATACTTGCCACACTTTATTATTATTATTATTATTATTATTATTATTATCATTATTATTATTATTTAACACCTCCAGGGAGTCCAACGACTCATCGAGGGAGGGCACCTACTTCACAGCTATCCATCTCCACCACTCAATCAATCCACCAACTACAACGAACCACAACTACTTTCTTCATCTACACCAACGTCATCTACCGCCAACCACTACCACTCTAGTATTTCCACAAACAATCACAACGCATCCATACCCACGGCGGGATTCGAACCCGCAGCCTTTTGGCTGGAGAGTCCGCGCGGTTAGCTTGGTGGCTTTGCGCTTCGCAACCATATGCCTGGGGAAGGAGTGTCCTGGGTTCGATTACCGTCGCCGACGTGAGGAGCTTAAGGATCTTCCTCAGCCATAGCCAAGTTAGCCGGTCTTGGGCGTGGACAGCAGGGTTTTTCCTCCCCAGTTTCTCTGGGGTTTTTCATCCGCAAGCAGGCAAACCGGCCCCGTGAACGCACACGAATTTGCAGTCATAAATACTTAACTCCCCCATGAGGGGGCTCAACTCTCCCCAATAGGGACGGGGGAGAAAAGGGAGGAAACTCCATATGAGTAAATAAATAAATTGGCTGGAGAGCGGATCCAAACATACTGGCTTTAATTCAATGATTTTATTTTACAAATTTATCCTTCCTACAAACTTTAAAATTTAGTCTTTGCTACAGAAAGATAGATAGAAAGAGAGAGAGAGAGAGAGAGAGAGAGAGAGAGAGAGAGAGAGAGAGAGAGACAGAGAGAGCAATGCAGATATAGACGCCCGGAAAGGAAGATATGCAGAGATTACAAGAGGTTTAAAAAGGCGAATGATAAAATAATCAAAGAAAGCAAAATATACAGAGAGCATGAAAGCATAAGAAAGATAGATGGATATATATCTATATGAAAGAGAGAGAGAGAGAATGAAAGAACGAAAAGAGAGAAGGAAGAGAACTCAGAGAAATATGCTCTGAGAGAAAGAGAAGGGTCGTGAAAAGAAACATATATATATATATATATATATATGTTTATTTATATATATATATATATATATATATATATATATATATATATATATATATATATATATATATATATATATATATATATATATATATTATAGAGAGAGAGAGAGAGAGAGAGAGAGAGAGAGAGAGAGAGAGAGATTACTAAAGATTCTCTTGTTGCGGTAATCATTATTCATTATTTTGAAATGCCCAAAACGCTTCGGCTTCCGACAGATGCTGCTGTTTACGTGACCACTTCTGCACAGGATTGAGACAGCATGCAATTGATTGTAACCGCAGCCATCAAAGCTCAGGCGGGCTCATAATTAGCCGTGGGACATGCGTCTCCATGGAGAGAGTTCTTTATGATATTCCCCTTCGTCCAAAACAAAAGGACGACGACGGAGCGCAGCGTACCCTCATTCCTGCGAATGATTACGAGCAGTAAAGGGCTCTGGCTAGTATCGGGTATCTGCGCGAGACGTGGGAGGATTCGACCTACTCGTAAAACAATCCGCAAAGAAAAAAAAAAAGGAAACCGGCCGTAAAGCCTATTATTCTTCCATTAGTGAGCGTCGGTGGACGCGAGGAATGGAGGGGGGGGAGAGGTTGATGACTATGGATGAGATGTCGCGGTCGCTCCGATAAGGCTCGGAGACACTTCAAGGGGAATTAGTGATTTTATGGAAATCGAAGGACCGATCGAATGCTATCAGGGTTTGTGATTGATGCACAGAAGGGGAAGGAAGAATGTAGTTAAGAGGGCAAAGAGGTTATCTCTGCCAAAAAGTTATCGTAATCACTGAAATTCGGAAAAAAAAATCTTTAAAGCCATTTGGAGACTTTTATGGATTTCTTAAAAATATCGTTCGGGTCAATGTTATTTCAGTTTCACACCAGGGGGAGTTTTACTGAGGAACGATGCCACTGAGTTGCAAGTGCTAGGCGAGGCCGAGCATTTTTTGAAGAGATTGATGAGGGTGTTGCACTTTTGGAGTAGCATCCTCATTATTATGATTTCAGTTTTTTTCCCCTGCCCCTTTAGATTCATCAAACTGTTCTTCTGTGTGAAATGACTAATTTGGATTCATATTATTACTTAATAAATGTGGGTGACAGATGAACTTTTATTGTCCGGTGTGAGATCATCTCCCTGCTCATTGGAGACCTTAAGTGATTTGACCACAAAAAATTCGGGATTAGCTGATTCTTAGCGTACACGTGGGTTTAAATGTATTGCAGGTTACCAATCTAATGGGAGGAATATACATGAAAATAAGAAAATAATTTAACGAATACTACCTTACAATTTTTCATGTCGCCGCAATTATTTTTCCTCAGGTACATCATCCTAAACAGTGATTGTAGGTAGAGATTAGAAGATACGAATAAATCCAAACTGCACTGTATTTTATCCTTATAAGGACTGGCTTAAAAGGGCGAAGCAAGAATGCTTTTCATCTTCTCCGTTATCTGTAGAGGACAGTGTAGGGATAAGGTGTTATTGAGCTATTAAAGCTCTGATCATGGCAGGGGGTAACAGCAATAGCCGAGCCTCAGTAAGAACTTCCTTGGCTACAGCATTGCCATCCATTACCCTCCAAGGGTATTATTAATCACCGCATCTCACGGTCGATTAAACTTCCATCTACTCTCTAATCCATCTTGTATTTTATCACTTCATATCTGAAGTTTTGAAGATATTTCATTCATTAATGGAAAAGGTGTTGGAAACGACCACAGAATATGGGAAATATCTTAGGATCGAATTAACAAAATGAACTGAAGCAAAATAAATAAAGCAAAGTTTATAAACATATAAGTATAATAAACCAAATGGATGAAAAGAGAAAATCTTCAACTGTGTAATACAGTTGAAGATTTCCCTCTTAATTTCCCTCTTAATTTAATCCCATAGATGGCGCTGTCTGTTTATGGATATTTAAGGAAATGGTGGATTGCATGGAGTGGATTTTCTTCCACCATGATGAGCTCTTTGACCTCTTGGAGGTGTCATAATAATAATAATAATAATAATAATAATAACAATAATAATAATAATAATATAAAATTGCAAAGGTAAAAAGATTGAATTAAAATTAAATTAATGTATTTAATTGAAATTAAATTTAAGCACCTCAACTATTTTAAATGAAATTAAAACTATAGGGGGAAAAAAAGAAAAAAATTACTAGGGAGATGAAAATTGACTAGATATTAAAGAAAGAAAAAGTCTATATAGAGACTGGACAGAATTTTGCGGATCTACAAAATTTTCACAGTTTTAGAGGGTTTAATTAATTAGAGTTTATGTCAATATTGTCCAATTTTTGATTTTTTAGTCAATGCACAACTCATGTACTTTTTCTTATTTCCATTTTCAGACAACATTTTTTTTTTTCATTTTGAAGTCTACCCTGCAGGGTCTAGGTGCAGTCCACGTCTGTTTTTTCCCCTTTTGTGTGTGTGTTTTATTGAAACGTGTATGGAATATGAATGCCCGAAATTAACTGCACTGAAACCATTTTTTCCTATGAAAAAATTTCCTCAAAATTTATCATAAGAATATAATAATTACATAAAATTTTAAAAAATACATAAAAATGGTAGATTTTGAATCTCAAAAGGGATTTGTCGTGGTCTGAATAAAAATGTTATTTGTTATTTTTATGGGTTTATATTCACCTTGATTGATGGCTATAAACATCCTACTAGACTATAAACATTCTAGATAGCTACTTCAGTTTCTACTACATTCTACTTCAGCCTAGACAGACTTTTGAAAACCAAGAAAACCACATATTTTTGTTCTATCTTTGAGAGTATTTAGGATATCCACACTATCTGATGAGAAACATCAGTACGCCCCTTGGTAGTAGTCGTGGATATGACTATATACATCACAACCATCTTCCATACCGGCATAAACGGAAGCCCATGGTCTTGGGCTTCCTTTTATGCCAATATCTTCCTTTTATCTGCATAAAAGGAAGTCCATATCTTTTATCTTCAAAGATAAACATTAAAGTAAAATGGGCCATACTAAAGAGCTCAGTAACTTTTGAAGTGGCACTCTTATAGGATTTCACCATTCCAACAACACATGGTGGTGCTCATAAAATTTCTGAGCGATATCGCCGAGTGCTGAATTGTGTGTGTGTGTGTGTGGCGCGAAAAAATCGGCTTTTCTCGATTAGAACACTCACTGTCCAGTTCCGAAACGTATCTGCGAGCAACGCCAGCACCACAACTATTCCTCAAGAGCTGAAGAACAGGAGTTTTCATGGCCGCACAGCTGCACAGAAGCCTAACATCAACAGGAGTAACGCCAAGCGTCGGTTGGAATGGAGTAAAGCTGACCGCCATTGGACTCTGGAGCAGTGACAACGCGTTTTCTGGAGGGAATAATCACGCTCCACCATATGGGACTCCGACTGACGAGTCTGGGTTCAGTAGATGTCAAAATGAACGCTGCCTGCCCGAATGTGTTGTTCCAACTCTGAAGTTTGGTGGATGGGGCCTCATGAGCTAATTTTCATGGTTCAGGGTGGACCCTGGTTCCCATGAAGGGAATCTTAACGCAAAGGCCTCTAATGACAGTCACGATAATTCTGTGCTTCCAGCATTATAGCAACAGCTCAGTGAAGGCCCTTTCCTGTACCAGCATGAAAATTCCCCTATTTTTCTAAGCTGGGTGTCTGCAGGAATGGTTTGATGAGATGATGTGATGTTGAAGAATATGACTAGCCTACACATAGCCCTGATCTCAACCCCATCAAAGTTCCAGTTGATCCTGTGGGATGAACTTGAACTCGCTATAAAGAGTCGGTATAAACAGTCGTCCGGATATTTTTAACAAGGTGGTGTATTAATGCATAATTTTGTAAATCTCCTGACTTTGGTGTGAAGCAAATCAGATGTTGAAAGTTTTTGCATGTTACCAATATTAATGTAAAAGTAGAATAAAACATTAAAAAAATTCAGTTTTACAATGATTTTGGGATTGTTGAAAGTTTTTCTGTGTAACTTCCAGTATAAACAATACTGGAAGAAATGGCGTAACCATTAGAGCTTAAAATTAATTAGTTAAGTTAAATCTTTAACGTAATTAATTAAGTTTTGTTATTAAATAAAATATTAACTGAAAATGACATACCTGAAATTCTTTGGAAGAAATATACTGACCTATTTGATAATTTATTTTAATTCATTCCGTGATAAATTGAATAATTAATATCGAACTCAATGATGACATTAAAACAGTATAGAGTGTAGAACAGGGGGGAACATTCAAAATTAATATATTGATTGCAAATACAGATGCAAATATGGAAGAGCAAGAATGTAATACAGTTAACCACAGAATAAATCGTAAATGTGAAATTAGGTTTCAATATTAAAGTATAAAATCTCTTGCGTAACCAAATTGAAATGATCAGATAGGCCATCGTATTTCTGCTAAAGAAATTCAGGTATGGTTTTCAGTCAATATTCTATTTAGAAACGAACGTTAGTTAGAGTTATAGCCTTGAAAGTAGATTTAAAAAGTCACTCTTTTATTGGAATTTTTTTTTCTTTTTTTACTTTCATACCAGTTACTTAGATATGTGGGAAGGAAAGGATAGCTACGTGTGCAATATAGGTAATTTCATGTTACTAGGATAGCAAACAATTATAATAATATAATTCTTTACGATAAAGAGCCAAGAGGCTATTTTTCCGGCGGCGTAAATTAAGTTAAGGGGATAATAAATCCCTCATTATTTTAAAGCCGGATAAAGGTGGATAAAGCTGGATAAAGGCGAGTCAAAGGTGGAGCTTGCTCCATCTTTAACTCGGAGATCGAAATCTATCGAAATCTAAGAGTTTCATGCAGAAGAACTATCGGCGAGTCCAAGCGTAAGTCAACACCTGGGTGGTACAATACTAGGACAACTCGTCACTATCCTTAATATTTTCTCATAATGTAAAACCAGCTCCTAGGAGATGTATTACTGTTTTACATTATGAGGAGAGATCACGACCCAGACCGGTTTCGACCTTCATTGAGGTCTCATCAGTGAGTAGGTAGACCTGGAAATACCAAGGTTTAAATGAACCGAACTTACATATACCCCTACTAAAGAATTACCAGACCGGTGTACCCATATATTATTATTACTACGATATGGGTACACTGGTCTGGCAATTCGTTAGTAGGGTATATGTTAGTTATACCCTACTAAACCTGGTTCATTTAAACCTTGGTATTTCCAGGTCTACCTACTCACTAATGAGACCTCGATAAAGGTCGAAACCGTGGGTAGCGACCTCTCCTAATAATGTTAAACAGTAATACATCTCCTAGGAGCTGCGTTTTACATTATGAGAAAATATTAAGGATAGTGACGGAACTTGCTCCACCTTTGACACGAGTTGCCCTAGTGTTGTACCACCCAGGTGTTGACTTACGCTTAGACTCGCCGATAGTTCTTCGGCATGAAACTCTTAGATTTCGATAGATTTCGATCTCCGAGTTTCGTATCCGACTTTAAAATAATGAGGGATTTATTATTCCCTTAACTTAAATATAATTCTTTGCAGTTCTTATAACATTTTGTTTTTATTTTAACCAATTTTACTTAGCTAGTTAATAAACAAACTGGTACTCATTACTGGAATGCGTTTTGTTTTTCCAAGCAGTGTGATCTTATCAGTTTTAAGCGATGTGATCTCTTTATGGTCTCTTTTAGTGTTAAGTGTTACCACTGTAAACACATCAGACATAATCATTCTGTCGTTGTGAAATAACCTTTGATGTTCGTGTGATTGCCACAACTTCAAAACTCACTAAATCAGAATAGTGGCAGAAGGCAGAATTTTTCCCATCGACTAGGACATAGCTGTGACATCTTGTGTTGCTAATTTTATTTGTTTTTGAGATCTTTTTATAAGCATTTATTGCCTTCGTTTCCAGTGTATTCACTGGATAAAAAAAAAGAATTTCATATCAGTAATGTTGCTGGAACAGAATTTGAACATGGTTATGGTGACATTATGGGGAAGTACTTTTGTGATCAACCGTTTTGTGGTTGCCTCCCCGGAACCATCTCATGGACTCTTGCCATGCAATGTGACAAAAAATGCTATTCAGTGAATAAACCAAAACGATATTTCTGGTAAGCCAAGTTAAGTGAGTTAACAAATAGGCTCATCGAACACTCTATTACGATGTTTAATCAACTTCAGTACCAACACAACTTCACACAAAAACATCTGACATGAGACTGAATAGAACTCAACGAAGACGATTATTATGTTGTTTTGGATTTACCGCCGATACTACTAGGGCTATGAGGTTAAAATATTATGTCTGTTGTGCACAGAGAGAGAAAACTCTGCCTCCTTCACAAGAAACTGAGTTAACTCACGAGTAGTTGAATAGCTCTTCTTAGAGTTTTAGGTGGGATTTGAACCCGGATCTTTTCAACAAAAGAGTATCGTTATTACTAAAGGAGATTTTTTTCGAATTTTTCAATCAAAAATCGTAAGGAATTAATCTGTCTGGTGTATCCTGAAATCGATCGATCCTATAAACCACAAATTAGAAATTACAAACTTCGTTAGCAAATTAAAACCTGTCAAAACTCTAATAAAAATAATGCTAAATAAGTATTCGCTTCTAACGCTTTAGGTATATGCTGTATATATCCTTATGGGAGATATAAAATATTAGGACAGTTCAACACAGTTAAGATTTCGTGACAATTTGTCTATACACATATTTCTTCCATGTTGGATTTATTATTCCTTAGATTTCACATCTTAGATTGTGATATTTGAAAGTACCTCAACTCCATCAAAAATCTAGAACTTGGTCCTCCTCTGAGAGTCTATTGCTTGCTATTTTTGTTTTTAACACTTACTTTGATATATCATATCTCCTCTTCTGTTTAAGAATAGCAGATGAGAGATTATTAGCTACCATCTTTCACTTTCTACACAAAATAATATCATTACTGTTTTAATCTTAATATCAAGTGCTTTTGTGATACTTTCCTTTTATAATTTAGTTAGGCAATTGGCCACTGTTCACCCCCATTAGTTTTCCTCAGCACCCTAATATTATCCATATTCTCTAATCTGCATTCAACTTTTATCTTCTTCTTCTTCTCCTTGCTATAATGGATTTTAGACCAAGTGGTCTGTTCCGGTCTTATATCATCGCTTTCATGGTCTTCTAATTTTTCATTTTCCTTTTAGTTTGCACCTGTATAGCATTTTTGTCAGTCTGCTATTGTCCATTCGATTTAGGTGTTCTATTCATGTCAGCTTTTAATTCTTGATGCTCTTTCTCTTTCTGCAAGAAGAAATTAGCCCAAACACTTAACTATCAGTATACAAGACAGCAGTTCAAGGCCTTCCAAGACAGATCAAACAAAATAAAACTTGTTTGACTGATTGATTAGGGTTCTCAAAGGAAATGTAGATTCCTCAATTCTTTCACCTCAATGGAAAAAGAATTGAGGAAGTCAGAAAGTTCGAGCACCTGGGATCCATTATTAATGTGAAGAATTGCTGTTCAGAAGACGCCAGAAGAAGATTAAGAATGGACAAAACAACAGTCGGTGACTTGTCTAAAATTTGGAAGGATGGGACACACTATCTCCAAGGGAACAAAGTTGAGGATTTTGGATGCTGCTGTTTTTCCAACTATGGATGTGCGTCATGGTATCTAAAGAAGTCTGATAGAAGTGCATAGACGATTTTGAGATGTGGTGTTCGATGGCTGTTGAGGATATATGCTGAAAGGCAAACAAATGGATGGGTGCTAGAAAGGATCAGTAGAACGTTAAGGCTCCTTAAAGATACTAACCCCCTTCGGTTTCCTTATTTCAAATACTTTGGACCCATTCACAGGATGGAAGGAGGACTTTTCAAAATAGTACCAGAAGGTAAAGTTCCTTCTAAGAGTAAAAAATGAGAGATTGAAATAATTTGAGAATTTTTGAAGGGGTAAATCCTCAATGAGATGGATGGATGGATGGATGCTGTGTCTGAAGTGACTGATCTTCAGAAAGTTGTAGCTTACAGAAAAGCATACAACAGGACCACCTGGCGATGACTAGTGCGGCACATCAACTGCGAACAGGGTGATGATACAGCATCTAATGATGTCCAGTGGATAGATGGATGTATGGAACTGTGGGATCTGTGACTTGGATAAGAAATAAAAGTTATTTCGTATCAAAGTCACAGATCATTAAGGTAAAATGTGTTTGGACACGGTCTTATTAGTGTTTTTACTGATTTATCTTTGCATTTGTCATCTTCATAGGAACAAAAACTGTGCTTAAAATAGTTGAAATGTGTTATTATTTTATTCACATTATTGATACACAGTCAAAACAAGATATCATATAAACCAAAAGTTGACAGTTAATAGAGAACAATCCAGATTCTACCCAAGAATCTAAGAACAGATTGTCAAGTAGAGTTGTGAAATATGGTCTGTTCCAAGTAATGCTGTTTTTTGTAGATCATATGGGGTCACTTCGTTGTGGTGTAATTGCTGTAAATAGTTGGATAGCTTCTTTGAAGTTGCACCAAGTGCACCGATAAAACAACTGAGATGACTTTGGTGTGTTTAAGCCACATCCTGCCAACTTCGATTGCCAGATCTCGATAATTTTTTCCAGTTCTTCGTTGCTAATGTTGTTATTACTGCGATATCGATAATCCAAATCTGTCGATGTTCGATTATTGTGACATCAGATCTATTGTGTTCCAAATGCCGATGTTTGTACTCTAAAGTCCCAGAGAATTTTTGCTGTTTCGTTTTCCAATACTGTTTCTATTTTATGCTGCCACCAGTTATCAGATGTAGGAAAGCCATATTTTTAGCATACATGCCAATGAATTATTTTTATTTTGGCCATTTGATCATGGCGGTATTTATAATCAGTTTCGTCTATCTTGCTGTAGGCACTGATTATATGTTCTACAGTTTCATCTCTCTGATCGCATAATCTGCATTTGCTGTTATTATTGATTTTCAAAATTTTTACTTTCATAGCATTAGTTTGTAATGCCTGTTCTTGAGCTGCTGGAATAAATCCTTCTGTTTCTTTTTTAATATATCCATATTGTGGCCATTGCCACTTGTTTTTCACGCCAATTTTGTCCTCAGTATCTCGAAGAAATTGGCCATGCAAGGGTTTATTTTTCCAGGGCACATATCGGTTATTTTGTTGTTCCTTTTTGTAATCGGATTTGTTTCCTGTTGCTTTTAGAAGACCTTCTTGTGTAATTGCTTGAAGCATTGGCTCAGAGCTATTGTCGATAACTTCTTAAACTAAATTCTTCTTCTTCCACAGTCTATCTCACTTGCAGCAGACCACGTCCACCTTGGTAGATACAACCGGTCAAGATCACTTCGTGGAGGTAAGGCATGATGTATAATCATTACTTTTCTAGTTTATTCGGTTTAGACCAGTTTGTCCAGGATCACTGGTATAGCCCAAGAATTCATTGCTCTAATTGTGTTTAATCCATGTAGTTATGTTTTCGGAACATTTCTTACTCTTTTGATGTATTCTGATGCTGCCTGTTGTTTAACGTTCGAGTGGAGAATATCACTGGCTTCTAATATTCCTAGGTATATATAGTGTTCGTCAGCTGAAATTGCTTTTATATATTTCTCTTGATCAAAATTAAAATGGCTAGTGTCATTAATGTTTCCTCGTTTAATAGATAAAATTGCGCATTTATCTAAACCAAATTCTATTTTGATGTCCTGACTGAAAATACGAACTGTGTTCAATAAAGAGTCTATTTGCTGGGTCGATTTTCGAAATGTGTTATTATTATTATTATTATTGAAAACAAAAAGCACCATTACTTTATTAGAAGACATTGCCGACACAATAAACAAAGCTCTCGACAAAAACAGGTACGCTCCTTATACTGCTGGACCTAACCATTTGACACACTTGAACATGACATACTACTCACCAAACTATACTCAATAGGTATAAGAGGAACACTGCGTACATGGGTCAAGAACTACCTCTCAAACAGAACACAAGTAACAAAAATAGGTACATGTCACAGCCGGGGTATACAAAAAAAAAAAAAAAAAAAACACGGTGTCCCTCAAGGCGCCATATTATCACCCACTCTATTCAACATATACATTAACGATGTTCATAACATATCCATAAGAAGTCAAATATTTCAATACGCAGATGACACTGCACTACTAGCAATCCACACAGACATTAACACAACTCTCTGCAAAGCACAACAAGACCTAAACGAAATCACAACATACTTCCACCAAAACGCAATTCTAATCAACGGCACCAAAACACAGATGTTGATAATACACAACCCAAGAATCATACGCCCTGCATCACTATCGATACATTGTCACACATACCGCTGCATTAACAACAAAAATACCTGCCAATGTTCCGAAATAAAACCTGTAACACACGCAAAATACCTCGGTATCTATATAGATTCCCACCTGAAATGGACGAAACATATAGAATACCTACACACCAAACTCCGGATCATCGCAGCAAAACTCTTCCAAGTTGAAGACATTATTCCACCTAACATAAAAAAAAAAAAACTCCTATATCACTATATCTGCGAACCCCTACTCAGATACGGAATAACAGTCTATGCAAATACATCAAACAGCCACATAACAAAATTAGAAACATTACACAAGAAAATCGTGTCAACAGTGATCTGGACACCTTACACACAACAACCAATATCCGACAAGCACATGACGATACACAGAATTCTGAGCATTAAAAACCTGAAACATTACATGACATTAACAAGGAATTACTTCAACATCACCTATCGAAACAACAGAAACACATATCGTATAACACGACCTACAACAACTCTCTACATCCCCACACCCTTCAACAACTCATACGGTTCTTTTGTGAGATCACATCGGATACCCACGCAACTCAACAACCTACCAAGAAAGTTAAAACACGTAGATAACTAAAGAACATTAAAAAACGAACTCTGGAAAATATACCAACAAAGTTAAGAAACCATTAACACTAATATACACATCACAAATCACCAGCATACAATGCCTACACAGTAGCAACAACACAAATAGTGAAGGCTAAATCCCACTCTCTTCATAAAAGCTAACCCAAGCTTCGAAGTAGGTGGTATTAACTTGCCTCACTCATCTACAAGTAATCGTTATAAGCAGATGCAGAAATTTGTATGAATAATCACTCTTTCTCAAACTTGTAAAAAATAAAAAATAAATAAAAAATTATACATACAAAATCCATTATTCAAAAATTCCGTGTAATCGTTGTTAATATTAGAAGACCATTTGTTGTAAATATAAATGCAAAGAAGTATTATTATCAAAATTTTAATTGAAATGCAATGTAGAATATGAATACATATGCAGCACTTAGTGCTAAATTTTGTAAAAATTACATGTCGGAATGTCACTAAAGATGATTATTGTAATTGCGTAAATATTTCAGAAATCAATAAAAAATTATTATTATTATTATTATTATTATTATTATTATTATACCATCCACGGAGTCGCCGGCTTATCGTGGGAGGTTCATTCAACTGACAACATAATTATCATCTAGAACAGGAGTCGCCAAACTTCTTTGACCGTCAACCCCTTCAAGAGTTTCTTGACTTTTTATCGACCCCCTCTATTTTACTGTTACGTACCTATAATAGGACAAGCAAAAAAGATGCTTGCGTGGGTTTTTAGATGGTTTATTTTATAGTTACAGTATTTATTGTCTGTATAATATAGTATATATTATTATATTGGCTTAACGTCAAAGGGATACGTTTTTGTTTTTTGACGTCCTTCTTAACATTTTATATTTGATAGGAGAGATAAATAATATATAAAATATAAAATTTAATTTAGATAACAAAATAACAATAATACAATCTTCCTTATATATATGAAAATAATACTTTTATTAACTTAGTATACAATTTACTAACGTTGTCAATGTGAAATGTGTGCTTCGTTGCAGGGCGGGAACCACCGACATCCGTTTATTGGTAAATACGTTATTTTCGCCTACTTGATTGTCTTCCGTAACTATTTTCATGACCTTTATCCATCTTACAGGTCCTATTCATGTCACTGTTCCCACGATTCACTTTTAATTGCGTTGTCATTCAGGATGGAGGTAATCCAAGTTAACCGAATTAAATATTACCCGTAGATTGATGTCTTATATTTTGCTATCGAATCCCAATCGACCCCTGAGCCCAAATAGACCCCTAATTATGTTATATCGACCTCTGGGGATCGATATCGACCACTTTGGCGACCACTGATCTAGAATCTTAAATCCTTAACGCTCCTTGAATTACCAACACATTCTAGTAATGCATTCCATTCAATGACAATTCTCCATGTAAAAAATCTGCTTCTCACAACCCTCCTCACCACACTTTTACACAACTTACAGGAATGACCTCTGGTTCTTCCCTCTCACCATCTCCTCGTTTTATAATTACTCGTTTTAATCCCTTCGAATTAATCTGATAAAATCCTCTCACTAACAAATTCATTATCGTTTACAAATTTACAAATTTATGAATTCTTTCTCGGCTTATTTTCGTCACGATATTTTTCATTTTGTTAGAATTATCTCTAGAATGGATCCCAGAAAATTGTATGATGATTTTTTCATTTGAAGGTTAGCTATACGGTCAAGTTCACGAAAGGCGAAAGTGGCGCTCTCTATGGCAATGTTTCGTGATTAGTGCTGACACTGCATAAGTTTGGGCACACATGCCTATATTGCCTGTCAGCAATAACACGAAACGCCGTAGAGAGGGCCACTATCGTCTTGCATGCACGTGACTATCCATGTTCTAGAAGTGATTGTAATTCTTGTCTTCTTTGAGTGTGTATCTTAAAAATGCCTTTGATAACCCTAGCTTGAGCTGGCGACACATCAGATTATAAATATTTAATTTAGTTTTGAAATTTGTTATTTCATTCCTGTCTTCTCTTCATAGTTTATTCCAGAAATTTCAAAATGGGTATCCGAATTTTCTGAACCAACCACGGTATTAATAATAATCCATAGTACTGGCTCTTAAGACCTACAATCTATTCACATGTTTTTTTCTTAACTATAATTTTAGGATAAGGTATTCAGTCCTACGTCTAAATATATATTCTTGTGTGTGTGTGAATTTTGCATGTTCTCCTGGCCAGTTTTTCTGATTTAAAGATGAAAAATCCCACTTTCCAGAGGAAAAACGGGTCCACCTCCGTAGGCGACCGCCTAATTCACCTTAATTTGATAAATGTTTTTCGTACTCTAGACGGGATTGAAATCTAGGTCTTTCCCAACCAATGGATTTTCTCGAAACCAACGAATATGCTTTAGAAATAAGGAGAATTTAATTAGCGATTATTATTATATTCTCATAATTGTAGACTGTTTGTTGTATGGTAAAATGTTTAAATTGCCAATCCTCATTTGTCCTGAACCCGGCTATTATTTTAAAATTTCTTACCATCTTCTCCGGTACTTGCATAAATCCTACCAAGAACACCCAGCAAGTTAATTCCCCTATAATTCTCATATTCAGATTTATTTTCCTTTTATAGATGTGTACTCTGAGAATTCTACTCCAATCATCTGGAATTCTCTTGAATTACACAGCGTAGCCATTAAAATATATACCAGCATATTTGATTATTTTTAGAGACAAGATTTATAAACTGAAGGAGCTATACAAGCTCGTCTAGGGTTAGCTTTTACAATTTTTTTTTTAGCAATATTCAATGCTTTATGCGGGATATTTAGCCCACATTTGCATTTGCAGTAAATTAGCTACGACTTTTTATCGAATTTTATCTACAGAGACAGGCATTGAAGGTTGAATATCATTTACTTCAATTGCTTTTCTGCACATAGCGCCTGTGTAGCTCAGTGGATGCGGTGTTTGCGCATCACGGCGCTTGACCGCACAAAGGAAGACTTCTTGATTTCGAATCTAGTCGGCGACTGGAAGAAATTTTTCTAAGCCATTTTAGACCGGTTCCTGAGTTAGTCGATCTCTGACACGGGCAAGCGGTTTTTTTCTCCCGGAAACTCGGGTTTTTCGTCCCGTAAACTCACGAAAATCGATTGTAGAACCCACATTATTTCAGACATTAAATACGAGTGTTAGGGACTACGAGGATGGCAGCTATCTGTGATTGGGTACCAGTGGAGATTGAACTGCCCACTCAGTCACCAAAAGTTATATAGGGCTAAAACAGCCTTGCCTTCTCCCTACACGAGAATAAAAAGGCATTAGCTGATTTTTTATTTTTTTGCTTTTCTGCACTGCAGATTTCCGTGTGAATTCTTATTCATCAGGATAGAGTACAGGAAATGCGTTTGATTGCTGTAAATGTCCATGAATCCACTAAAGCACTGCCGTATTTAAAATATAGTGAATGTCTTATGATTTCATTTCAGGTTTAGATTGTATGGAGAACACACTGAACTTATGGAAACGGATGTGCGACTATTTAGACTAGCTGCACACCGAGACTTCATTGTGTCAAGACGAAGCAGTCATTATTCAAGATTCAAATAACTGAAAGTGCAACGTTTGAGTATCCCTATAACATATGATGAACTGGTAATCACTTCCTGAAATAAATTATAATTGGAGATCATAAGTAGTGTTCGTTATGAACCAGAATGAATGAAATAACAAAAATATACGAATCCAGTTTTTATTAGAATGTGATTAGAGCGTAGAATGAAATATTGGAAATTATAATGTAGTATGGATAAGAATATATTCTTTAAAGCTGAAATATTTTGAAAATTAAACTCGTTTCAGTCAAGACCAATGAAGAAAGCTTCAGTTCGTTATGAAAAGATTTGATAGAACCAGTCATACACCGGAGGAGAGGGGAGGCTGTCATACTTGTGTAAAGTGTATGAAGAGGAGATTGAGGAAGTGCTGCAGATATTTCTAAAGAGCTCGGATGATGGCTTGTGAACAGGAGAGATTTATTATTAATAATTCAAAATTTATGCAGCAAGAGCCTATTAAATTAAAATAAACAAACAAACGTAAACATCAACAACGAAAGAAGATGATTGCGGTCTCTGAGAATAACTGAATCCATTCATCTCCAGTAGTTACGGGTAACGATGACCTTTGAAATGGTCTTTACGGAACAAAAGTTAAAAAAAAAAAAAAACTACAACATATGACGTAAATTTTTTTTCACTTTTATCTTTACTAGTTTATCTCTAATTCTATTCAGTTCTATTCTCTTCTTTACAAGTTTTATGTCTTTATAGAGCCACGTTTACCATTTTATTCCTTATTTTATAATTTACTTTACAGTTCAATTTAATATTTTAATTAACATTTTATATTTTATAAGTGAATGATTTAATTAACATTTTATAAATTCTTATAAATCATTTTCATTTATATAATTTAGTTTTTTTTTAATCTTTTTAATACTTTTTAATCGTTACAATTTAATTTTAATTTTTTTTAATGTGTATACAATTTTGATAATTTTGAAAATTTTGAAAATTTCAAATTTGCAGATTACAAACTTAAGATGGCGCTGTTTCAAAAACAAAGCGACTTTATTATAATTAAATTGAATATTTTCAAGAAGAAGTTTCCAATTATGCTTCTGAGAGGGCGCTGCAACAATACATTGCCAAAACGCGCATTGCGATAGCTTGTAATACAATAGCAGTAACAACACAATATTAAAAAATAAAGACCGTTTTTGTATCTCAGCTGCGGGGAATGGTTTCATAATTCTCTTTTAAATAAATAAATGGCTTTTCTCACTGATCATCACAATGAGAAAGTGTGGCAATCAAATTCTTTTCAACAGAAAGCTGTCTTTGTTTAAATAAAGAATAGTAAAGTTTTTTTAAAGGCAAAAATCATTCACCACATCTGTTTATATCGATTATTTTGTCCTTTGGCGCGTGCGTTCATTGAAGTGGTCCACTCTCTTTTAATATTAGTACCTTTCTGTTTGTGAATTCAATTAATTTGCATAAGGAACTGCATGAAGGGTGTCTTTAACGTTTTGTCTTCAACTTCGCGCGCTAGCTCTTCATGTGTGTGTGCGTGTGTGTGTGTGTGTGTGTGATTGTCGTCGGTGTCCTAGCAACGGGCTTTCAGTTTAATGGGATTTAATTTGGCCTCGCTGCTTAAACTATAATGGCGGATGGCGTTAACGACTTCTGTTGCAAATAACAAGTCTTCTTTGAGTCGGCCTTAGGGGTGGCTTTATTCTGTGGTCTTTATTGTAATCATTTCTTTGTCGTGACTTTGATGGGAAAGTGAACATCTGACGGTGCTTTAAAGGAGGGCTAAATGCTGTATAAAAACTCTGTGGTGTTCGCACATGTCGGTAATTTCAAAAAGATCTGACGTCATTGTTACCGCCAATAAAAAAACCTTTTGGGATTTTGTGGGTGCATTTCGCAAACGTACTGTTATTTTACAATTTGCAGACATTTATCTCTTCACAGGACACCCATGTCGTCTATTTCTAATAAATAAAGAGAACAAAGTCCTCACATAGCTTCATATTAATCTTGCTGGTTTCAGAATCAACTATCTGTATGTCTGTTGAATAAAAATGGTCAGAGGAGTATTAGATCAGCTGAATAAACGCTGTTGATGTTCAACTCAAGTCAACGACTTGAGTTGAAAATGACTTAATAAGAGGGAGTGGCGTGAATGATAATGGGATGCAGTGAGGCATAAAATGTTGATTTGCGTACTATAATTAGAGCCTTGGCTGAATGAAATTTATTTTCTTGTTATAAGTTTTTGATTCTAAAAGTTGTGATTTCTATTTTTTTTCCCTTTATGTTGTTCACGCCCACAAAATATTATTTGCAAACCTATAGTACAGTTTGTACCTCGGGTAGAAGAGCTCAAGATATATATATATATATATATATATATATATATATATATTGGGTGCATTTCGTAATTTTATAAACTTGGTTATTTTAACTCCTAATCCCGAGTATGCAAACAATTAAGTTTGCGCCTGAAACAAAGTTCAAGTCTAAAGATGGTACAACACCAGGGCAACTCATTGTAAAGGTGGGTAAAGATCTGATCACTATTCTTAGTATTTTCCCATAATGTAAAGCACATCCCACTAGAAGATGTATACTGCAATTCATTATGGGTGGGGTCACTACCCAGACGGGTTTCAACCTTTTTTGAGGTCTCCTCAGTGAGTAGCTAGACCCTAAATACCAAGGTTTTAGTAATACGGAGCCTTATCACCTCTACCTATAGAAGTTGCAACAAGATGTTTTTATTTTTAATAAAAATCTCTGGAGATTTTACATTATGGCAAAATACTAACAATAGTGATCAGAGCTTTACCCACCTTCACAATGAGTTGCCCTGGTGTTATAACATCTTTAGACTTGAACTATGTTTCAGGCGCAAACTTAATTGTTTGCATACTTGGGATTACGAGTTAAAATAACCAAGTTTATAAAATTACTTGGTTATCCTAATATACAATATCCCCAAGTAAAAAAATTTATTATATATATATATATATATATATATATATATAATATATGTTTTGTATAATATATATATATATATATATGTTTTGTTACTTGAGAAATATTATATATATATATAATATATATATAATATATATATAAATATTATTATAAATAAATATTATATATATATATTATATATATATATATATAAACATATATATATATATATATATATATATATATATATATATATATATATATATATATATATATATATATATATATTCATGCCGTAACAACTAAGATGCAATTTTTACATTCGCACGCATATATACATTTCCTAGTTTTTTCTGTTTTTAATCATTTGTGGTTAAGATAATTAAGGTGTTAGGAAGAAGAAAGAAACCGCTGATGTTCTCTTGAAGAGCTGGAGGTTAGGGGAAAACAAGTATGGGAAAGGCTGTTCAAAAGAACATAAGAATGAAGGATGAAACTGAGAAGTTGGTTCGATATGTTTTCGAAATTGTGTGTGCGTGCGTGCCTGTGTGAGATTGTCGTTGGTGTTGACAAGTAGTTGCTTGTTCTTACACAGAGGAATGAAAGTAACCAGTTCGTTAGAGAATCCCCATGAAAATACTTACAATAAAAGAACGCAATGCAAAACAGAACGTCTTGTGAGAAAGTGACTGGAGGAAGTTTGTGAGAGAAGTCACCCATTAAGCTGATCGCCCTCTTTTGACAGCATTCTTAGAGTAATCAACCCAAATGTAAGAACAGCGTTCTAACGTACGTCTAACAGTGTTTTGAACAAAAGAGAACATCAAGTATTTGAACTTGAGGATAATGTTGTGTTGTCTTTCATGTGTAGCGTATCAGGATACGAGACGCGAAAAATAACTCAAGAGAAAAATGACATTCAGGATAGGAATATCATCAAAAACAAGATGGAGTGAAGATCTTTACTTCAGGATATAAGGCAGGGCTGTGTTATTTTCTATTCGAATTTACTAAATTATTCTTATTTCAGAAGAATGTTAGATATCAGTGTGGAAGATCTTAAGCCAGATTCATTGGACCACTGAAGGGTTAGAGTTGAAGGAGCGCGCGCACGCACACACACACACACACACACACACACACACACACACACACACACACACACACACACACACTGAGAGAGACAGAGATTGACAAAAAATTCTGATGACATGAAAGTATTCACAACGAGAAGCAGTCTACCCACAAAGGAAAGGATAGAAATCATAAGATGATAGCTTATTGAGAAGCCCTTGATGCCAAATACGAGAAAATATCTTGGAAATATCGAAACCACATGAGTTTCTCTAAATCCTTTCTGGACTTCGGTTCAAAGGGGGATAAAGTTAACGAGGCGGACTGCTGTAGAACAAGAAAGGAGGGATCGATATTAAGGTTCACTAATTTAGTTGCTTGTTAATGACCTTCTCCATTACGTTTGAGCGTGTTGAAGTTAGGCCAGTGGGACGATAGTTTGTTCAACTTTCAGATGCCAGGTATTCATGAATCGAGGTATTCAGGTATTTGCTCGTGGTAATAAGAATATCAGGGAGAGGTGGAAGTAAAGCATAGAAAGACAGAAGTTGGACACAACTGCTTTTAAAATACCCTTTTACAAGGGACTAGAAGGGGGGACTGGCTTGAGCAGTAAGCAAGATTTTTTGCGTTTTGCAGTTACTGTTTTGGTAATTAGACTAGGAAATCAATCTTCAAAGAAAAATAATCGCAAAAGTTCTTTAGAATTAGGAGAACAATGAAGGCAACCAAACGAGGCAAGGAAATTTTGACCCAAAGTAATCATTGCTGCCATGGAGTATCGGATCTAACAAATACCATGTTCCGCTCTTGTTGCGGAAGACGTTATGCATGATGTAGTTGGGACAGTTGAAGCGAGCAGTTGTAGAGGATGCCATTTGAGGTAATGAATAACAGATCTGGTTAAGATGCATCCATATAAGGCGTACGTGATTATTATTTATGTTCAAGTCCCTTCTTAAACATAATATTCATGCTGGTGAAGTGGATGCGAATGCATTTTTTGCATAGAATTTGTTATTTGAGAGGATATGTTTTTTGTCTTCAGGAATGTTTGTTGTATTTTTGTTTTTGTGATTTTTTTGTTTATTTTTACGGGAGATTTTTTTAACCGAATAGGTGGTTAAAAAAATTTCCAAAATTGCTGCTATAAGTTATCATGGTATCATTCTTATTTGTAATGTCAAAAAGATATAGCATACCGGTATGTACTAGGGGTAAAAGACATATTGTTGACATCGCTCTCTCTCTCTCTTTCTCTCTTTCTCTCTCTCTCTCTCTCTCTCTCTCTCTCTCTCTCTCTCTCTCTCTCTCTCTCTCTCTCTCTATCACATGCACGCATGCACGCATGAATTCCAGCAGACATACAGAATCGAGTCTTCAGTCCAAGTATGGCCTTGACAATAATTCCGGATGTTGCTTACTGGCACATCCGCTAGACAGATCTAAAAATACATAAGTAAGAAGCAGGAGGATTATTTTCGAACAGATTAGGAAGACTCCTGATATGTTATTATCAATTTGGTCCAATATATACTGTCTAGCAATAGGTCTGTATAACCACTTTGGCGGTCTTCGAATGAAGGAGGAGGTGCCACCTCCCTAGTTGAATAATTACGGCGTATTGAATACAATCAGTGAGGTCATCGCCAGAACTGCATTTATAAAGAAAGAGTGGAGGGAATACTCTGGAGACGAACATGGCAGCAGGCACTGCATGGGGGACGATGTCATTTCACTTAACAGTAAAAGTTATTTACGACCTATAATGTTGTCCAGCAGCTCTGATTTGTTCCCAAAACATCCTACTGTCCGTATAAAAATTAAAACTGACTGCCAATTTTTGGAATTTTGACAATTCATATCTAAATGAGTAGCATCAGTAAGAATTGCTGTAGAAATATACAGAACCAGAGGCATAGCTAGGAGGAGGCAAAGGGGGGGCGGTCCGCCTCGGCGGCACTTTTGAATTGAACAGTTAATTCTAACATTCAGTCTCGAGAATTCAGTTCCAAATATTGTAATGCTACTGCAAATTTCCTTTACAATTGCTGTACGTGTTGCTAGTTGTGAGAGGAGTTTTCCTAAATAAAACTGATTAAGAATTACCTACGTTACTATGAAATAGACTTCGCCAATGTCATCGACGATTTTGCTAACATAAAAGCAAGAAAAATAACATTTTAGAATGTTGAAATTAAAGTTTTACTTCAAAAATAAACTAGTGTTTTAATTTATTTACCTATACGTCGTTTTGACTTTTTGTAGAATTTTTAGTGTGTATTGGGAGGAGCTGAAAACTCAGATTCCGCCCAGAGCGGCAAAAGCGCTAGCTACACCACTGTACAGAACTCAGTAAATTAGAGAATCTAAAAGATGAAGAATCACATTATGAAGAAACAAGCAATTACTAACATGTTGGCCTTCATTTTGTGCGTGTTGGGCATGTGATGATGAGGATAAACCGACAATTTTATATGCAAACTCTGCTAACATTTACAAAATTAAGCTTGAGTCATCTGGGAATGAACTTGAGCTCTTGCTGAGATTTGATTCAGTTAATGTGATTGGCGTATGTTTTAGTTGTAAGGATTCAAATTACAACTTCAAGAAAATAGTTAAAATATGAGGACAATACTTGAATATCGATTTACACCAGAATGGAGGAATGCATCCATAGGAAGTTGATAAAAAAGTTGTCAGGAAACATGGAAAAGGAGGATAAATTTGGAAATCTTGTTCTGGTACTCGAATGGCACGTAATGATGGTCTTTGAGAGTTTTTTTTTTATTTCCGTGTCCTCAACTTCAGATTACGATCTCAATCCCTCAAGAAAAGTAAAATTTGAGATTATGAAGAATGCTGTCTTTAACTTTTAAATTTTTTTATTATCTGAAAATTAAACACACGTTGTCAATCTCATTCGGAAAATTTTAATTCATTTCCTCTAAACTATGATTATCTCTTACTCAACATGTGTTTCGAAGCAGGTCTTTTAGTCAGATGCAGTTCAAAAAATCTGCCTTGATGGCGCATAAGATGAAGGAGAAGAAAGAAACAAGATAGTTGATTATACTGGAATTCTGAGCATCTTCTAGGAATTCAAAAGAAAGAGAAAAAATAGTACCAAGATCTGATCTGATTTTCCCTTTCAGACGTTTTCCGAACGTAGGTGACATTGTAAGCATTGCCCACAAAAATTCCTGGTGATATTTTTACAGGGTAGTTCACCATTGCTCTCCCCAACCACACAATTTTATCCGGGCTCGAGACTGACATATGGTTGGGACGTATTCATGACTGTGATCCATGTGTGTTCATGAGACCGATTTGCCTGTTTTTGGGGGAGGAAAACCCTACCTCCGTGTGAGATCGTGTGATATATATATATATATATATATATATATATATATATATATATATATATATATATATATATATATATATATATATATATATATATGATCACTAGTTACATTGACTCTGTGATTCGATATATTCATCTTTTTCGACTGACTGAAATCGAGAAAATAGATAACAAGTTAATTTAATGGAGCACACAACATGTTTCGTCTAAATGACTTCTTCAGGTGTGGTAACACTTAAAGAAAATTAAAGAAAAACCATAAAAACACTCTGCCATTATAATAACAGTCTTGTAAATTAAAGGTAAATTTGAATTGTCGTTATAGTCTGTTCTGTAGTTCTATTGTTGTGCAAATGCGAGCGTGTGAGTTCACGCGTACGCCAGTATCTAATGGCAGAACTATGCGAGTCAGGTAGACTATAACTGAGGTTGCTATTGATGTGGACTCTGCTCACATTTCTTTGGATTCAACTATGCGCCGTTATACTTCATCGTGACAAATGTAAACGTTTGATGTTGCATTCCAATCTACTCCGTGTTGGCGACCTTCATCGTTTGGGTTCACTGAAAATAAGATGTGACTTGAGAGTGCGCTTGCTCTGACTCTATTACATGAAATGTCTCTCTGATGTTCCTCTAGCCGTAGGAGGATTGACTTCTCAGTCTGGCCAAAGTATGACCTCCCACCATCACATATTAGTTTATATACACCGGGGAAGTGAAGATGGTTATGAGCTTGCTTTGGCTGGTCTCGAACTGACCTTAGTTTTGGAAGAACTGAAAAACACGTTTTTATATAAATGTTTTTCGAAATTCTTCCTAATTTCCTGGAGAACGAGCTGATGTAAGGTAAAGAAATATAACCTTTGGGGTTATAGATCTCTGTGTTGTTTCGAGGGCGCTAGTATAGTTGCTTCTTAATGTTTTTGGAAGAGTATTCATTATTTAAAAAAGTTCTTTCTAGATATTTTAGTTCAATTTTTAGTTCTTTTTCATCGGACAATACTGAGCGAGCACGGTGAGTCAATGTGGAAATGATACCTAACTTTTTGTACGGGATGGTGATGTGAGGATTCATGTAGGTATCTATCCGTGTGTGTTGATTTCCCTGAAGATTGAGATTTTCAAAGAATCAGACATCTTAGCAAGTTTCATGTCTATTTTATAAATTTTATGTCTTCGTGGAAGTTGTTTAAGTGATTTAGGAAGATGTGAAGATTCTCTACACCATGATCCGAAATAAGGAATATATCGTCCACATGTTCTAAGTTTTAATGTTGCTTTAGAGATGGTTTTCTCCTCGGAGTCCTCGAAGAAAATGTTGGCCAGTATTGGAGATAGGGGGATGCCCATTGCTAGTCCTTTGTTCTGTTTTAAATTTTCTATTCGAACTTAAAATACTCCGAACTAATACAATGTGAGGGGAGAGCAAAAATCTTTTCAGAGATCTTGTTTTTTTTAAAATGCTGAGAACATCTTGGAACATTTGTAAAAAGTGCCACAACATCAAAGCTCGCCATAACATCGGAATTCTTCAGCTTTATATCTCTCATTTTAGAAGCGAAGTCCGTTAAATTTTTAATGTAAGAGGAAGATTTTCCTACTAGACTTACTAGAGAGAGAGAGAAAGAGAGAGAGATAAGGTAAAAAATATAGAAATTCTGTCAAAAATAAAGAAATTAATAGAAACAGAAAAAAATATGGACAATTGAAATAAAAAGAGAGACGCAGAGTAACAGAAATAGATAGATAGACACAGACTTTTCTTTCTAGTTCCTCGCTCTCCCGGAAATTAGGAAGAATTTCGAAAACATTTAATATAAAAACGTGTTTTTCAACTCTTGCAAAACTAAGGGCAGTTCAAAGCCGCCCAAACCAAGCTCATAACCATCTTCAGTTCCCCAGTGTATATAAAATAATATGTGATTGTGGGAGGCCATACTATGGCCAGACTGAGAAGTCAATCCTCCTACGGCTAGAGGAACATCAGAGAGACATTTTATACAAAAGAATCAGAACAAGAGCACTCTCAAGTCACATCTTATTTTCAGTGAACACAAACGATGAAGGCCGCCAACACGGAGTAGATTGGGATGCAACATCAAACGGTCACGATGAAGTAGAACGACGCATAGTTGAATCAAAAGAAATTGTCCGAGACCCTTCTCACATCAACAGCAACCTCAGTTATAGTCATTGTTGAGCTATGGAAATTTTAACAAAGGGCTCGCATCGTCGAGCAAAAAAAAAAAAAAAAAAAAAAAGAAAAGCCGTATTTCATACCAAAACTTTTATTAATACAGCTTGTGTACAAATTCCAGTCAAAAAGTATGAGAAGACAATCAACCTCCGAATGCTATAATTTTTAGACAAATATTTCATGATATGAACATGAAATATTTGCACACAATCAACTGTGTTAATTTATCTTACATAAGAAAAACGTTTTTTAACTATCAAAATATAATAAGAATGAAATATTTTATAACCTTTTATAAAACATTTGATTGGCTACTGGTTTTACCATACGAGAAGGGTAAAGATAATGCAAGCGCTTATTTTATTTTAAAACTTGGGCGCATTCGTTATAGACGAGTTTAAACAATAATTCCAAATAATCTATGCACTGCCAAATAGACTAAATTTTGTTAGGGTTACCGTATGAGTTTGTTGCTTAATATGTTTCAAAAAAAAATTTTTTTTTTTTTGAAAATTTTGAAACATATTAAGAAAAAAAAAAAAAAAAAAAAAATATATATATATATATATATATATATATAGAGAGAGAGAGAGAGAGAGAGAGAGAGAAACACAGAAAAACATAAATAGAGTGAGATAGAAGGAAGCATAGATAACAGAAATTGTTGAAAGTAATAAAAGAAACGAAACGATATGACGAGGCAAAAAACACTAAGGATAGATAGAAGAAGAAAATCAAAAGGAAAATAAAAGAAGATCAATAGGAAACAGAAAAGAGAGAGAGATGAGGTAAAATATATAGAAATACCGTCCAAAATAAAGAAATTAATAGAACAGCAAAAGAAAGAAAAAAGATGGACAATTGAAATAAAGAGAGAGACAGAGAGTAACAGAAATAGATAGATAGACACAGACTTTTCTTTCTCGTTCCTCCCCAGGTGTTGATGAATTCTCTTCACATCACCAGCATTTCTCTCCCAACTTGTCGCTAATGACGTCACTGCCTGCTGTGGGCTGAAAGGGTTACAAAGATTCTCCGCTGTGTTTCCACCAGTGAGGTGTTGCTTGTATCTCCTTGCGTGTGCTAATCTCTTGTTGCCTTCAGCGGTTGCTGCAGGGCCGAAGGTCGTTCGTCTGAGGCAGCAACTGATATTTATCTTTCCCCGTGGGATTAACGTTGTCTCAGATGTGCTGCGGTTGCAACTGCCGACACGTGCGAGGCGACCTCTTCTAATTGGTACCTGCACATAAGCTTAAGAACTCTTGTGTTTGAAGGAAGATTAGCTGCTATAAGAAGGGAGCTTCGCTCTACATAAGATGCTGCAGCCAACGCACAGGAGGATCGCAGCATCTTGAAGAATAGAATCTTCATTATTAGGGCGCACGTAGAATGAAAAACAACCAACTGCTATCGAAGAACTTTATATAAACAGGAGGCTTGGGCGGTTAACGTCCGACTCGACATGTGCGCAGGTCAAGGTCACGCATCAAATTTACCAATAGAACATAAAGTTGTTCTATTGGTAAATTTGATGTTAGTGATCCACCTTCAGTCCTGCCTTCTTCTTCTTCTTCTTCCTCTTCTACAGGCATCATCTTGGGAAGTCCATGATTAGCATAATTCTTTGAATCTCAGATCACCTTTTCATCATCACTGTGAAACCATTATAATTTTAGGAGATCTGAAGTGTTTTGAGAAGTCCCATCTTTGATTCTGTGTAGGGTACAATATGTGGATTATCAATCCTTAGCATCACCCCATGGTATTAATCCAATATAGATTTAGAACTTAAAAAAACACGTAACATCTTCTTACATAACCCAGGATCCGATAATCTATATCAGTGCTCTTCAGCCTGTTAATACTTAGCGCCCACTTAAATTTCCTTACCACCCACTAATATTTAAATTGAAGAAAGTTATATACGTTACACAAAAAAAAAAAAAAAAAAAAATTGAAATCACCATTAATTCAATTAGATCCTTGAGCCTGATGCTAAGAAACTAAATGTTGGATATCTGGTTCGATTTTCATAAGGAAGGTCTAGGAGGGAGGGAAAGGTAGCGGTAAATTAAATATTATTTCCCACATATTTGGATATAAGGCAGAGTGTTTGGTATCCACCGCTATTGAAATTCGATTTCCTCTTATCATCATATTTAAGTTTTAGTAGTTCTTAGAATTTATTCAGAAGTAAAATGGATAGAAATCTAAAGAAAAGACTAATAAAATTCTATGGGTGGAGTGATGCCCTGTATGCAGCTGAAACTTGGACATTGAAGAAAGAAGAAATGAAGATTTTGGAAAGCTTTGAGATGTGGATTTGGAGAAGGATGGAAAAATCAAATGGACAGATAAAATAACTAATGAAGTGGTCTTAAAATGAGTAATAGAAGAAAGAAGTCTGTTAAGAAGGATAAAAATAATAAAGGGAAACTGGATCGGACATATTCTGAGAGGGAATGGAATCATCAGAGATGCCATCGAAGGAAAAACAGACGGAAAAAGACCCAGAGGAAGAGGAAGGAAAACAATGCTAGATGACATGCTCAATGGAGACAGGTCCACAACCTTGAAAAAGAAGGCTCAGAACAGAAGAGAGTGGAACGAAAGTTTCTGCTACTAAAAGAAAAACCGGCTCAATTGCAGAATACTCAAGAAGAAGAAGTTCTTGACGTGCGATATCAGCCTCTGCAGCATTTGCATTAAAAGGATTCAGCATACAGTCATTTATCTTTAAGTTCAGAATATCACTAAAGATCATTTTCACTTTCAAAAACCTGTGTGATACTCTCATATAATTCAACAAAACGAGTTAAGCATGTACCCTTTGAGAGCGAACAAACTTCTGTGTGTAACAGTAACCTAATAAGTTATTCGTTATTGTCCTGGCACAGCTGTCGAAATATTCTATCATTTTCGGCATTCGATGTGATCTTATTTATAGTCCTAATCATTATACTTAATGATGAATGAAGGCTTGTACTCAAATGTTTACCTACAAGGTCTTGCCTATGTACAACACAATGAATACACAAAACGTTTGGCACTTCCTCCTTCAAATAAGCAACAAAACCACGATAGCGACCTATCTTTGATGGCGCTCCATCAGTAGCGCATGCAACAATTTTTTCAAGGGTGTATTATTTTTTGCAAAGTACGATTTCACAACAATAAATATTGGTAATCCTTTTGTATCGGTAATAAGATTTAAAGTCAATAACATTTCTTCTTGTAATGTACTGTTTTCATTAAGGTCCCGTGCATATGCCATCAATAGAGTATTATTATCTGCAATGGTAAACTCGTTCAACTGTATGGAAAACTCTGAGTTTTGGAATATAGTTACAAGTTTTTCAACATTAATCGCCATTTCGCAATGCGTCGTCTTACTGTGGTATCGTTAAGGAGCAATGGTTTTATAACTTCAGTTGGATCTTGATGCATTACTGTTGAGACAAATTCTTTGATGGAGGCTATTATCAAAGTTTCTCCAAGCTTTTACCACTTTTTTTGCAATTAATTGTGATATACGATAAGTTGCAGTTAATTCATGTTCGTTCTTTGCATTTTGTTTCTTGAATGATCAATTATTGTAGAACGATTTTGAAATCTTTCACACAGTTCTTAGAAATATTCAATGGACTTATCTTAGATGCTTTGTAGCAAGATATTCTTGCAATCGACTTGGTTTCATTGCTTCGTTAGACAATGTCTTGTGACACAGTAAACACATTGGAAGCTCTTTGTTTGTAATAGATTCGATGAAACCCATCTTCAGATACTCTGGTAAATAGCCACGAGCATATTTTGTTTTTTGGGACATGGTTTCAATATTTGTTGCACAAAGTATTCAAATCACAACACAATAATAATAATAATAATAATAATAATAATACGAAAAAAAAAATCAGAAATCCCATCAATGGCAAATACCATGCACTAGCAATATCCGTTTCGACTAAGTCATAAAGGTTACGTGCATCGATCGTGGCATGTTGAATAAAAACGTTTTGGCACGATCTTGTTTTATGTATGCTCAATATCCGTAGAGTCGTATGCACTCCGAGCATTCAGCCAACAGCACGGGTGTAAAATGAATAAACGTGAAGAATAAAATCGTTTCGGAACAATCTTGTACTATATTATTTGCCGTATCTAACAAACCTTTTTTTAACTTTTTATTCATAACTTTTTCCTTTCATATATATTCTCTCACAAATTTGAGTTCGTATATTTTGGATGTTTTTAATGCAGTGTGTAATTATTCTGCCTCCCACCTGAAAGCACTGATCTATACCCACTAAACATTAATTATAAATTTTGCTGATAAGTTTCTTGAACCAAATGTTTTTTTTCTCTCCTTACTAATAACAATATTGTGTAGATAAAATCACATCATTTAATGGTATTCTTGAATATGTTATTTTTTTCTGCTTTCTTTTAAAGGTAGTTTCATCCTCTCCGGTTCATATGGAAATGTTATCTTTATTTAGAACAACATTTAATAAATATGATTAACAGTAAAATTTAAGAGAACTGGATCGCTGTCAGTAAATGTAACTTTACATTAAATAACAGTTTTGGGTGGATATTAAGCAATTTCAAGAACGGTCTGATGGTTGATTACAGGTTAACAAAGGCTGAAAGAAAGTGTATAGTCAGAGATGTGTCTTCCTTGGATGAAGACCTACCGGTCTAATTACTGTAAGATTAGAAAAAAAAATCATCTACACATACTGACCACTGGATTAGAAACCTCTATGCAGATGTAAATAAACATAATTTACGCAGCGTATATGCAAAATACTTGTTGGTCACGTGCGTCACCAAGGGTTCTAGGTAATTATTTAAGAATGTGCTGGTCAGTAATCGTCAATAGTGTTGATCACACTGGGAAAAACAAAGGATCTTTCGGAGTTCGATAAAGGACTAATTGTCTGTGCTCGTCTGGCTGGAGCCACGATTTTGAAAACTGTAGAGTTGGCTGGTTTCTCAAAAGGAAGTATCCCAGGTATTTAATTAGTGGGAAAATAACCCACATTGCTTGTCTAAGAGGTGTAGCTGTGGTCCTAAGACAGTCTGTCGGGAACGAGATCGCGTCGTCTGAGAAGGCTTGTACGGACAAACGGAACTTCCTGCCTGCGACAATTGACCGAAGCATTAAATGAAGGCTGTTCACGACTCACATCTCACCAAACTATATATAGAGGGTGGCCCAAAATGTACCTAATAAGTTTAATTAATACAGTATTAAATTTGATACGTACATTTTGGATTACTCTGTATATATATATATATATGCAATGATATGACATGCAATGATATATATATATATATATATATATATATATATATATATATATGTAGAAAGTATTTTTACCTTGAGTATAAATATGTTAAGGATACCAAGCAATTTTAAACCTGGTTTTACTCCATTTCCCAAGTAAGCAAACAGACCAAAAGTCAAGTTTGCGCCTGCAATTGATGCAAGTCTAACTGATCCCACAGGTAGTGCAAGATCAGGGCAGCTCGTGGCAAAGGTGGAACAAGCTCCGATCACTAATCTTAATATTTACCCTTAATGCCAAACATACAAAACATCATACATCCCCTTCTTGGAGATGTGTTTTGGCATTAAGGGTAAATATTATGCAGGCGCAAACTTGACTTTTGGTCTGTTTGCTTACTTGGGAAATGGAGTAAAACCAGGTTTAAAATTGCTTGGTATCCTTAACATATATATATATATATATATATATATATATATTTTTTTTTTTTAATCATAATTTTACTGACTAGGAACACCGAGATAAGGTAATATAAAAACTTTAATTATAACACAACTAGTTTCGTCCGAATGCTGACTTCTTCAGGTGTGCAAATTATCACAAACTGGAAAATAGCAATATAAAAAATGGACTTCTCATAAACAAGTTATGCATAACAACAGTCAAATTTGAACTGGCGTCCGCGTGGCAGGTCTAGCGTGAGGCATCAATGAGTGGGAACTAACTCGAGAGCGCCAGAACTGAATCACTGCGCTGTGTGAGTCAGGTAAGCTATAACTTAAATTACTGTTCATGTATGAGGGGGTCTAGAACTATTTCTTTTGATTCTAAGATGAGTCTTTCTAGTTCGTCAGCGCATTTATGGATATTAGTAGTAAGATTCTAGCCTATCTGGTGTTGACTCTCTTCTAAATTAGAGTTGGCAGAGAAAAGGACATGACTGGAGAGTGCCCTTGCACAGGTTCTGTTGTAAGAGATATCACATTGATGCTCTTCGAGACGTAGTGAGACCGACTTATCGGTTTGCCCATAATATGGTTGTCTGCAACTGCAGATGATTTTATAAACTCCTGGGAACTGAAGTTGGTAATGTTTTGGCTTGGGTTGACTTAGGAAAGAACGAAGTTTTGTTAGGGTAGTGAAGTAAGTTCTAATATTAAATATCTTCATAATTGTCGCCAATTTTATTGATAGAGAACTTACGTACGGTAATTGAATGTGTGCAATAGGATTGGAGTTATCTTCTTGCCGAGTTGGCACGTGTGGGTCTGGACGGTTTGTAATGCTTTGAGGTGGGTATCAGTTCTTTAGGAAGGTGCTTTTGAGGTGGTTAAGTTCTATTTGAAGATCTTCTTCGTCTTCTTCTCACTGGTAATTCCTCTTCATTATCAAAAACTCTGAAGATTTTATATCTAAGGTAAAAAAATTACAACAAATATATATATATATATATCATTGCAAGTCGGAAGAACTAGTATAGTTCATTTAGACACATTTTCTAGATTACATTTGGTCTGCTGAAGTCATTCAATCAACTCCAGACTGCAACTCATGGTGCAAATATTGCACCCAAATACAAGCTTCTCTGCATGCGTAGACTATGTTGCATTGATGATGCCACAATCACCAAATCTTCTCCAAGAGACAACGGAAACACCTTGTATATCTACAAGGTGTTTCCGTTGTCTCTTGGAATCAAAACCACTGATTTGTATAAAAATATGCAAGGATTCATTTCTTCAAAATAGTTTTATTTCATTCATTTAAGATATCGATTCATTTTCAGGGGTTGTTTTCTTCACGAATAAAGCTGATCGTATTGTTAGTATGAATAACAACTGAAACAAAATTTCTATCCAAATTGTGACCGATAATTAATCTCAGCATGTGAGGGAGTTGGGTGAGATTAGCTTGTGTAACATATCTAACAGTGTCATTTCTAATTATTTCAATTATAGTTTAAACAGAAATAACACTGTTTTGATTTGAGCTACGATGACGCCGTATCTGTATTAACAAAGTAACGAAAGAATGTCTTCAATGAGATCTACTCATCAGCATCTTAAAAGACCTTCATTTGAATCAACAGTAATCACATCTAGCTCTTTCTAACTCACTTAAATCGATTGTCAGTAGATATTTTGCGTTATCTTGTGCTTTCATTATCACTAGACGCACAACGATGCTAGTCTTCTGTGCATCAGATAAAATGAATTGCAAATATTCAATTAACTCCTTCATTAAATTGTAGCAACTGCTTCTATTAATTAAGTGGAATATCGGTCCTGAGGGAGTGACATCCATTTGCGTTATCTCCGTCTCTATTCCTTTCGACAGCTTGAAATGGTTTATAGCAGTTTCTAGTTTATATATGACTTCTTGGAAATCTTTCTGTCTTCATAAAAATTCACTGGTGATTTGAAAGCCAATAATTTCGAGTTATTTAAGAAGGTCTAAGTGTGATAAACTCAGCTGGTCGTACAGAGACCTTCATCAAACACAATGAAATATTTCGGGAAATATTTCCTAATTTGCACGAAATAAAAACAATAAATATGAGATGCCAATACATTTCTCAGTATAACAAAATAGTCTTTGTTGTTGTAGTAAGTGTAAACTCTTTTAGCCATAACTTACTTTTGAAAATCGGTGGGCAGTCGGTTTCCTTCGTTAGCCATCACTAATAGCAAACCCATGGTTACCAATAATTTTGCAGGATCAAATGAAAGTACGTCAAATAAGTGCCACCAATTTATGATCCTAAACCCTAAGTGGTATATTATCTTAAGTATTTTTCGATTATTCATACCTGTACGGTTAAAAACCTGAGTTTCAGGAGGAAAAATGTTTTCTGCTTCAAACATTGACTAACTCGAGAACCTAAATAGGAAAAAAAGTATGGAAAACGTTCTGATAGGCAGTCAGATAACATGGAAGCAAAGCTTTCCAGAAATAGTGTATGTCCACAGATGCGAGATCTTTCGACACTTATGTGCATGTCAGAAGAAGAAGAATCCATTCCTATAATAGGGTAATCAATCCGTCTTATGGGATGTGTTGTTAATTATTACACGTCGGAAATTAACTTTTCTTTTATGAACATTTGTAGATTTTAAAGTGGTAACTATTTTGCTTGTATAACAGTTGGAAACCTTTACGTATAAAGCACGTGATTTCGCATGTTGGTGACCAATTCGTACATCCTTTATTTCTTTCTCCCCTTCAGCATGAATTGACGATTCTTGGCAATCTGCCAGACCAGGTTCCATAAACTGTAGGCGTAGAGTATGTCTTTAAAACATGAAAGTAGTACACGCACAGCAGGTAGTATTCGTTAATGAAAACTTAATGATTATAACACGCTGTTATAGTAGCAGTTGGTTGTAATTTTGTTAACAGAAAAGTATAAATCTGGATCAACATCGAAAAACTGAATGCGCATTTCACTAGTTATTCCAATCTGCATGGACACGTCCGACTTTATAAATTAATTATTTATTTTTTGGCTGCGTTCTTTATAAGAAAAAAAAAACTAATTGAGTTTTATTCATAAAGGAGGGTCTTGCCGACTTATACCAAGCACAGCTCAATGCATCCGGTGGCAATTTTCTAAAAGCCATCAAAACTAATACTGAACAGTTTGAATAACAATGTCGTGTGGTCCTGATGGTAATTCATATTTGTGCTTCTGAATTAGCACCCATTCTCTATCCATTTCTTAATTTTTCACACTCATCTGACAATTACTTTTGCCAGAGGTCATAAATAATGAACTTCTTCACCAAGTGAGGGTTTACCAGTTACTGACTCCAGTATAGATTACGTCACTCTAGATCAGCGGGTCCCAACCCTGTGCCTGGGGGCGCATTTGCACTCTCGGAGCTATTTGCCGCCTCCACTGTCAATTATCAAATTAGGAAAAAAATAAAATTAAAACTGGAGAGCATGTCTTCTCCTAGTAATAATATTTATTGAAATCGTAACAAATTTTAACGTTTATGTTATGTTACGAACATTTTGTAATTCCTCTGAGTGCGAGGGTTACCAATTTTGTGCGTATGTTTTATGTATTTAGTCTACTGGCAAGGTTCGCTTGAGGGATGTGTCACCACTTCACCGGTGTTGTCGGCACGCTTTTGAACAAACATTGTTTTCTCGTGTTTAAAAAGTCTGTCCCAAAACGAGTAATCGAAATAAAAAAAAACGAACCTACACCCTCTGTCCAAAAAGAAACAGAAACTTTCGAAAATAGAAGAAACTAGAAGAATTTCGAAAATAGAAGAAAATGGCGCCACCTGTTTATCTTTTTGTTGCCGAAAGCGGCAACCATCATTAGGGTTGTGTCAACTGTTTATGACATTTATTGCATTAGAAGTCGAGTTATAGTGCCAAGAGTCAGTGCGTTTTGACGAACGGTCGGAAAATGAGTTTCAAACAGAGAACTGCGATTGACTTTTGTGTTAAACTTGGTAAACGTTTTACTGAAACGCATGAAATGCTTCAAATAGCATACGGTGATGAATGTATATCCCGTACTCAAGTTTACGAGTGGTTTAAGCGATTTCAAAGTGGTCGTGAGACGCTTGAGGACGACGTAAAGCCCGGCTGTTCAAAAACTGCACTAAGCGAAGTTAACATTCATAAAAGTGAGTGATTTCATCAACGAAAGCCCGAAATCGTCTGTGAGATTGATTGAAGATGAATTAGAGATTCCAAAATCAACTGGGCACAACATTTTGACCGAGCGTTTGGGCCTTCGTAAATTGAATTCACGATTTGTTCCCCACAAGTTGACTGACGACCAAAAAAATGTATCGAATTGAACACTGCAAGGACGTGACTGAAGGCGCTCGAAGGACTCAACCTTCCTTGAAACGATCGTTACTAGTGACGAAACGTGGTGTTTTGAGTATGAACCCGAAACAGAGTGCTGAGTGGAGACCACCAGAAGAGGGGCATCCGAAAAAAAGTCGCTTGGAGAAGTCAAAAGTAAAGACAATGCTGATTTGTTTCTACGATTCCAACGGCATTATCTGCAAAGAATTCGTTCTGCCTGGCCAAACGGTCAATAGTGAATTTTATTTCGAAGTTTTGAAGCGATTGATAGCGAGAATTCGTCGCGAACGGCATGAATATCGTGACGACTGACTGTTCGTCAAAACAGACTGTCACTCTTGGCACAATATAACTCGGCTTCTAATGAAAGAAATGTCATAAACAGTTGACACAACACTAATGAAGGTTTCCGCTTTCGACAACAAAAAAGATACAGCAGGTGGCGCCACTAGTTGTCTCTTCTATTTTCGAAAAGTTCGGTTTCTTTTTGGACAGAGGGTGCATAAATTGATTAACGATTGGAAAGAGGAGTACTGTTTTATCTAAAGTAATGAGAAATCTTTTTGCTTATTGTGCGATGGTTTAATTTAGTTATGCAATAGATGCTACATGTGTATTTATCCTACTTTTATAGTTGATTAATTTGTTAATTGTTATCATTTGATATGATAAGAAAGTATAAATTTTTATAGAAAAAAATATTGGTGCCCGCCACTTTTTTTCCAATCTCGAATGCGCCACAACCTGGTTGAGAACCCCTGCTCTAGATCCATCGCTCATTGTTCCTTTGGATACAGACCGTGGAAAGGTTTGAAAAATTTGGTCTTGACATACCCGAAGGAGTTTGATACGGACTAATATAGAGCCCGTTTACCAAACGTCCCTTTTTTATGGTTTGCCTCCCCTTTTCACTTAGCATTTTCCTCTCTGGGTCTGGAAGTTTTCTCTCTTCGTTATTTTGTGTGTCAGGTTCTGAAGAAATCTTTCTTCGGATTTCTCAAATAACGCCGGATACTCCAGCGTTTTGCACTTTTGCTTCTTCACTTCTTCCATTAGTCTTCTGCTAGTAAACCGTGTAGTGATCGAACGTTCCGCTCTGTAAGATCGCCTGTAACCAATGCCTTAAATACTGACATTTTCTTACATTCTGCTCACTTCTTCCCTTTGGTTGCACTTCTTCTTAGGATGCATACTGCATGTTGTAATGAACCTCTATGATTCAGACCTCTTTTCTCTCGCTCTCTTCAGCCGAGGATGAGTAAACCAGTCTAATGCAGTAGTGACATGATTTTGTTCCCGAACTCGGATTCTTCATCTAGAGTTTCGGGAGGCAAATGTTGAAGTACCTCAAGGAACACGTCTTTCGTTTACTCTATTCTTTCTTTGCTAAAACACTTTTTCTTAGCGACCGCGATTGTTTTGTCAGTGGTGTTAATAAGGCGAGTGCATTCCCCTCCCCCACCCCTCTATTTATTGTATCTAAAATGCCAGTTATTATAAATGAAATTGTCAACGAACATCCATAATAAGTCCTCTTAAATGTCTAATTCGTGCTTTCTACTAATGGATGCCTTTATATTCACCCAAACAATAATTTCTTAACAGAAATTATTGTTTGGGTGAATACTTGCGCACATATTTTACTGGTGGATTTTAAATTGTGACCTCTACGTTGATAATAACGATAGGTTCCTTCAACTACTTTGGAGAGCCAAACATACGACGTACTGCTATCTGGTAGTTGAACCTAACAGATGAACTGATATGAAAGAGAATATACTAGTTGTGAACATCGTGCCTGTTGATTAACTCATCTCATCTTTCTTTTACCCTCTTTTACCTTGCGGTGTCGAGGGTTTATTAATCATCGGACCTCAAACCGTTCACAGGATAAGGTGGTCAGTCCTACGTCACGGTGAATCCATGTCCGTAGTGTTGAGTTCTCAAGGCCGGTTTGCCTGCTTTGCGAGATGAAACCCCCAGGATAAACAGGGGGAATAACCCTACTGTCCACGCCCAAGACCGGCTAACTTGGCTATGGCTGAGGAAGGTCTTTCAACTCCTCAAGTCACCGACGGGAATCGAACCTAGGACACTCCTTCCACAGGCATATGGTTGCGAAGCGCACAGTCACTAGGCTAACCGCGAGGATCGTCTTAATTATGATTTTGCATTTTTGTGGGTCTATTCATGGCCCTTGTGGCAGGATTACAGAGCTGACAGCATGTAGTTTTTTCCTTGCTTTACACTGCCTTTTAACAGATAGATCGCTTTACTAAAGAATCGACCTGAAACAGGATATTTTAACTGATGGGAAAAAAGATGTGCTGTTACTAGTTTACTGGACAAAGATTTATCTCCGTTCTTTCTTTTGATGATTCTAGATCCTCAAGATCAGATGTCACTTTCGATTTACAATCATATCCAAAGACATCGTCAGATTCACAAAGACTTCCAATTTCAGCCATACGAAATGATAATGTAAGGAAATTTTATACAAATAAAGTAACTGAGACTAATTAAAAATGAGTCAGCTTTGCAGCAGTTTAAGATAAAAAGTCACTCGATAATCCTCCTTACACAAATAAGAATTTAAAACATTCCTTACTTGACAGCTTTCGTTAAGTAGGATGAATAATTTAACTTCTTCGAGATAAAGGTCTGAACTATGTAAGGCTCGAAAAAAGCTTTTAAATAAAACTGCACAGAGAAGAACACAATGGTACAATAAAATGTAACATTTCTATTCTAACTATCATTTTCATATAATGTATGATAATGTCCACTTGTATGCTGTTCTTGTATTGTTACTAATGGGTTCGGTACACGTAAGATATCTTTGTACTACCGAAGAAAAACACACTTCCCTAGAGACGAGACGTTCGTGTTTTAGTGTGCATCCCATAAAATACTTTTCTACATTTTGTTTCTCTACAGGGTTGATTCATTTTTAATAATAGAATGACGCCGTTCACACAAACGACATGAAACTTTTATCAAACTCCTTGTGAGTACTGGAGACAAATACAGATTCGTTTGTCTCTCTGAAAGCATTTTAGTTTATCGGAAAAAGAAAGAATAGATAAGAATTTGGAATTGAGATTTCTTTTGCAGTTTATTTCCTAGTGTTTGATTACAGGGGAACCAGCGGATAGAATGTACACGCTTTCAGTGATTAATATCTATAATATTCATTCTGTTCTACAGTTTCCATTAATATGTATTGCAGGAGTTCTCTTTACCGAAGATCAGAAAGACAGTCCGACGGAATTAGCCTTTAAATATGCAGTGTATCGCATCAACAAAGATAAAAGTATTCTACCGAACACCACCCTGATGTACGACATTCAGCACATTCCCAGAGATGACAGTTTCCATGCATCAAAGAAAGGTAAGAATAAAAAAAACAAACTTTCTTTCTTTAAGATTCTGAAATTCATTTACTTTTCTCAGCATAAATATATTCAGAGGAGGTAGCTGAGATAGTGTGAGTGATATAAATGGATGTGTCGCCAGTCGAGGGAGCAATAGATTCAAAGCGTAGAAGCAAATAGAAAAACATTTAATTTTAGGATTATAACTCTTCGGGGAAATTTTTGTTTCGAAGACTTTTAAAAGCATTTTTGTTTCTTTTTTGATTCTTTTTCTTTTTCATCTTTAGAAATTTATCGCCATGTTTATTTTTGCATCCCTCGTTGCAGCCGTAAATCTCATCAATCTTTACGTTATCCTCGATTCTGTCTTAACAACAGTTAAGTGTACATCTGAGCAAGACAAGTGCACATCCAAGGCGTCGTTCATACATTTAATTAATGTCACAGACGCACATCTTGTTCCTTTGGGCAAAGAGCAGATAATTTCCGACTAGTTAGTCCATTAAAAACAAACATTATCATGAAACAAAAAGGATAAAAAAAAATAGACACGATACTGAAAGAAAGAAAGACAAATAAAAACAACTAAAGAAAACATGCGACAATTGGAATGGCAATTAAGAATAGTAGGGTTAGGCCAAAGTTCTCTGTAAGAGGCTATGATTTAAAAAAATATAATTTTCTTTGGCTAGTAGCCTAAATGGTGTATTTAAAGAATGTACCACAGGGAGATACATCAGAATTAGAGAGTACACGTATGTAAGCAACGATAATTACTGAAGCATTTAGAAATAATAATCTATTTATGAGAAATAAAAACTAATATCAAATAACACATTCTTTTTGAAACCAAGAATGGTTATAAAAGCGAGTTTAAGAACTATCTACAAAGGCAAAGGCGGTTTTAAGTTTCGCAATGTGATTATCTGTGAAAATACTGGTGGTAGTCGGAGGTAGATGGCGTTGGTGTAGATGATGAACGTAGTTGTAGTTGGTGGAGATGGAGAGTTGTGGAGTAGGTGTCCTCCCTCGAAGAGTCTTTGGACTCCCTGAGGTGCTATGTAATACTACTACTACTACTAATAATAATAATAAATAAATAAATATACCAATTAAGATAAATTAACCATTTGTTCTTCTGTCTCTCTGAATAAATGTTATAAATTGATTCTGATTAAACTATTAATTCCATTTAGGTGTTTAAAATGTATACTAAGTTTTGAACATATTCATCGAACTTAATTTAGTCATGGATTTTGTTAAGAATATTAATATTGTTGATCAATTAACGTATACATTATGTTTAAAACGTTTGATTCGGAGCGAAAATAAATTACTGAATTCATAACTGTAAGTTAAGTTACAATAAATACTTGTCCATAACATGACTTGATGGTTTTGAAGATTTTTTTGTATCTGATCTACACACAGAAGGCCACAAGACCTACAGCACACTGGTGGCGTGTGTGTGCAAGAAGAATAGATGAAAGGAGGAGTTTTCTTGAACAGCTGAGGGTTATAATCTTAGGGAAACGCAGACTGGGGGATAGTGTTCTAAAGGACAGAAGTAGATGGAATAAAAGAGGAGGTAGTGAACTTGGTTCGGTGAGTTTTAAGATGGATTGTAAAAGGATGTTGGTTAGCAGTGACTCTTGTTTTAATGATTTTGTGTATGATTAAGATAAGTCGAAGATTATATTTTTGTCACAAGATCAAGGATGTCCATATCCTCCAGGAAGTTTTTCAATAATAAATATTTTCTGATGTATAAAATGGCAAAAAACGGAAACCTTTTGGATTTAAAAAAAGAGACTGAATTTTCGTATATTTCTTATTTAGAACATTCAGTTAATCAGATGACGCCGTGGGGACAGTTCTTTGCTCGAGTCGTCATGATATCGTTAATAGAAAAGTATAAAACTACAAATGGAGAAATCATTTTGTGTGTCTCAGATATTTCGGAGATGCGCATGAAATTTCCCAATGGACAGAAATTGAATTTGACTGAAAAATGTTGACAATAATCCTCAATATAATACTTTATCAAATTCTATTTAGATAGAGCTGCGATATGCATCGTTCAGAATCTTTTTGTTAAGCAGTCTTTCAGGTTTACGCGACAGTTTATTCGCTGCTGTAATATAACTTGGAGTGCTCATAACTATTTATGAGGAACTTTAAAATCTCACTGCCAGTAAATTTCACAAAGAACGTGTTCATTTGGTAAAACAAACCGATCACGTTTTAGTTACAGTGGACAGGAATGTTCCCTCGTGATGTGATAATTCTAAATATTCTTCTCCTGAGAAAACTACTCTTAAGTTTTATCTTCCCAGGAAGAAAAATGAAAAGGAAAAGTCGGTGATGTTTTTTTCCTTGCGTTATCTCTTTTATAGATTATGTGGGTCAGGCGTTCTGAGCCTACCGCGCAGAAAGACACACACACACACACACACACACACACACACACACACACACACACACACACACACACACACACACACACACACACACACACACACACACACACACACACACACACACACACACACACACACACACACACACACACACACACACACACACACACACACACACACACACACACACACACACACACACACACAGAGAGAGAGAGAGAGAGAGAGAGAGAGTAATATTGATCTCAGTTAGTGTTGTGAGAAAAGATAACATGATTCTCCAGTGTTGGCGTTTCTAATCAAATTGGATTTTTCTGTTCGTCACCAATTCCATTTTTACAAGTTGATATTCTTGTAACTCACACATTTTGATTGAGTAAACATTTATGTATTTATAATGAGAAAAAACAATTCGCAGAAAATTCTTCAAGAAGAATAAACTCTTTTCAAATAATATTTCTACCGATAACTTTTTTGCAGCTTGTAATTTGTAGAAACTTCTTTGAAGTTTTTTCCAAATTAGTAGAAAATTTGAAGCGTGTTATTTCTCCCAGAATTATTTGAGTAAATTATTTGCAGCTTTTTTTCATTTACTGAATTAATATACATAAAAGTATCACTCGGTTTTTCTTTTACAGTTCCTTGCAGATTTTATAGTTTTCTTACAATATTACTGTTCTTGGAAGCACTTTCAGTTTTTTATAGCTTTACAGATTTACAAATCTCGGCAGCTTTTATAGATTTTTCAATTCTTTATGGCTTTTTCGCAGAACATTTCTCTATGGTTTTATTCACAAATTATTTCTCATTTTTAGTAAATGTTTTATTACATATATATTGTTTGCAAATTTATTTTTGTAAAAATCTTTTTCAGGAGAGTCTTTTACTGAAAACGTTTCCTGTTCATGCATTCTTTTTAAAGCCAAAAATTCCTTGCAATTTTAGAAATATTTGAACAATCTTTTTGCTGATTGTCCCATTTTTACTGATTTGTATTGAAATCTTTATAGTATCATCGAGCATTTTTCTTCCTTGTAGACTCAGACTTATAAAAAATTCTTTGCATTTTTACAATATGAAAAAAATCTTTGAAGCAAAATTACAATACCTTTTTGGATGAAAAATCTGTACACTTCTTCAAAATTATTTTGTAAAAGTCTTTAAACTTGGCTGTTTAATATAATTTTCATGTTCACGTGCAATTATTCTAATGAAAACAACAGAAAGAATACGCAGAACTAAACTTATCCTTCTTAGATAAAGAATGTATTCATATTATATGCGAAATTGATTGTCTGCAGACAAATGATTCGTGCATAAGTCAATTAATTCCACAGGAAATTGCCTGTTAATTATTAAAATTATTTTTCCATTACCAGTGCATTAAATGTGTCATCAATCTCCATTACTAAACATTATTGTCATATTAAGAATCTAGCAAAGGTAATGAATTTTCTTTTCGATCCATAAAGTGCCTTTGTTTTGGTTCTTAAACATTTATTTTCTTATTTTTAGGCAATGATGCATTATGATGGGTGTTTGTTCTTTTGGGATTATAGCTGATTAATGGGAATATTTATGTACTCATCTGAATGGAATCTAATGGTCTTCCATAAACTAAGCAACTCAATTAGACTTCTGCTAATTATCCATGCTTGGTTGCCAACCATTTCTATTTATCTAAACATCTGTCTCATTTCTCTTTATATTTCATCTCTTTCACTGTTTCACTTCGTCTTGTAACCACCCAAATAATCGATTTCCATATTTAATACAAACTATTACTCCTCCCACCGTCCTCCATATTTCCATTTATTTCAATCAATTTAATGGATTTTTTTTTATTCTACAGACACATTTCAATCTCATAAATTTTTATTATCTGCATCAACCGCTTTATTAAGATTACTGACGCAGATATTACAGCGGATATTATTCCACTCTAACCGCATAGTTATTCCTAATATCGAGTCGGAAAGTTATTTTTTGTGATTTTGCTTCTACCCAAGCTCCGAACTCTAGAAGAAACTATAAATATTAAAGTACAATTTTATATTTTATTTCTCGAAGGTTTTTGATAACAAAGAAGCAGGACTTTGGAATCTATTGTAAGATCTATCATATTTCTTAGGGCAGATGGACCATAATGGTTTTCATTCCGTCTGTGTTTCACGGATGGGTTATTTTATTCTGAAAGTGGAAATAAATCAACAGAGCTAGGATGTGGAGAGGGTGTAGTGAAATATCTTCTTCTTCTTCTTTTAGAAGAAGCAATTTAGGAAGTTGTCCGAAATAGTGGGAGTGTGAATGTTATTCTGAACATCCTTTGTATGGCCGACAATGTGGCCGATGGCTAGCTAGTCCGAGCTATCAAATGCAGACTCTGAAGTTGCGTTACTACTTTAACATCAGCTGTCAAATACTTGCTGACACAATGAAATTCCCAGTTTATGTTTAGGGGAAAAGAGGGGGTGGGGAGAGGTGAATGATGGATAAAAATCCCCCACTGGAAACGATATAAACTGACGGGTCAACATGTAGTGAAAGTAATGTCAACACATGCCAATTAGTTTTGTTTCTGATGAAAGTACACGCAAGTGTTGTCATAGCAACGAGATGTGGAACGTAGAAATGATACAACTATTGGATGTAATAGAAATTTCAGTTTAATACTAACTCTAACATTTGTGTTGAAAGCAATAAAACTAAAAGCACTTCATATCTTTTCAGGAGCGCCATCTATCTGAAATTATAGGCTGATTCTTAGGGTGAAGGATTTAATTTTTTTTAAACAATACACTTTGCTTCAGGCTTCATTGACTCATGTTAGGCTACATCATTCTGTGTTTTGTTTATCTGTTTTTTTTATGTGCCTCTCCAGTGGGCGATTTTTTATTCCTGAGGCTTTTTTTCAGTGACAACTCTGATCCTTTTATGTGAACAAAGAATACCTAATCCATTATTTATTGCGTTTTTTTTAATTTTTTTTTAAAGATTTCCCTATAAGTACAAAATTCTTTCTTAGGCCTGGATCAATTGAGTAACATCATCCGATTAACCAGATAGTACGAAAGAACAAAACTGTGCCCTTTTTCGGATAATACCGACAAGCAAAAGAGAGAAAATCCCTTGTTCTCCAAAAGATTAAATTCTCCTGTTTTTTCTACCAATAAAAAGCAGAAAGGGCTCTGAGAAGAATTAACTAAGCTTAACTGTACATCGTAAAATATAAGAGTATGAAGTCGTAAAGCCTCTAAACATAAAAGATTAAAATAAAAACTTAAATGAACAGTTTTAGATGGTAGATCTCTAAGAAACTAATTCTGAGCTGGTCTTGAGGTAATTTACTTGAGTAAATGAATTCCAGGGAACGTTGGTAAATGCTTGAATTATAGTTCATTAATTGGCCCTCTTTTTCTTTAACAAATGAACTAATCATTTATGCATTTTTTTCTCCCACTGTAATCCCTAATTTTGTGTCATCCTCCCTTTAACTTCCTGAATACCGTACACACAGTTGTTCTGCGCTATGGCAAATATTGGCGTGTTTTGAAACTCATTTTAGATTGTACACAAAATTTCCCCAAATACAATCATTTTAGTACGGATGTACAAAAATACTTTGCAAAATTACTCTTTCCTCTAATCATGATAATTGGTATTGGCTAAGGGGAGAAATTAATTTCTTCGAACAGTAATTAAGAAATAATCATTTTAATATTCTGTTCATCACTTCGTAGATGAGTCTAGGAAGCCACGAAGAAATGAGAGGACGGTCAGAGCTAAAAAAAATACTGCCTATGAAAACACCATTAAGGAAAATTAACATTGGGGTTAATTTTACAAATTAATGTCTGCTAAAGTTGCGGAGGGGAAGGAACTTTCGTTATGTAGTGTAGATTGAGATGAGAAATGGGAAGAAGCTGACTTGATTATAATTAGAACCAGGCAGAAGGGAAGTGCCCTGAGCAAAATCGTTACTCGGGAAATTAAGTTATCCACGTGCACTAATTTACTTCTTTCTTGCATTTCTTTTAGAAAAAAGATTGGCAGCTGAAGTTTCGTTTTCTTCTTACTGCCAAATTTCACTCAAACATATACTAATAGATGGCGTGGTCATCAGTTATTATACTTAATGAGTTCGTTTGCTGTACTTTTGTATAAAAGTAATATTTTTAAATTAATTGAGATAGTTATATTTTTTATTACAGCCTGTGTGCAGGTAAGCTCCGGAGTGAGTGCAATTTTCGGCCCTCAAGATCCTTTACTAGGGAGTCATGTACAGTCGCTGTGTGATGCGCTGGACATCCCCCATATCGAGTCACGCTTAGACATGGAACCAGAGGTGAACGAATTTTCCATCAATCTCCATCCCCATCCGGGTATCGTCGGGAATGCAGTGAGGGACCTCATCAAATACTTGAACTGGACCAAGGTGGCCATCATATACGAAGATGATATGTGTAAGTCTCTTTCTCTTATTCTGTTGTTCATGTCTCAGTGTCGTGAATTATAGGTTCATCTCGCTTCTCTTTTTCTAGTTTCTTCTCTCTATCTCTCTTCATTAGTCTTCGTTATTCTCCTTCTCTCTCTCCGTTTCCCAATCCCATTCATGTGCGGTCTCCTATCTATGAGGTTGATTACTATCATGTAACTCATGGTTAACTACGGACGTAACTACACGTGGTGAGGACCCTTTCTCTTCCACATATTGTCGTAAGTATTCATGGTTGTAAATCAGTGTGTGCTTAGAGGGACTGCATGCCTGTTCTTTGGAACGAAAAACCCCAGTTTTTTTCTGGTGAAAATCCCCCTACCTCCGTATAAGACCGGCTAACTCACCTTTAGTCCAAAGAGACCAGTAAAGGTTCCTCACGTCATCTTTTAGAGAGAAATCTTTCTACGGCGAGATCTCTCTCTCTCTAAAAGTATTTATGTTTACTTTTGAGTCCTTATTGGGAATTTTTCCCGTACATCTCCTTGAACATTCACGGCATAAAGTTCATTTATCTTTTACTTTTCATATTTAGAAGACTTTAAGAGTCGCATTTTATCTTATGTTATATCCTCATACATAACCATATTTACATTTCATATTTTACTGCCACTAAAGTAGTTACAGTGTAACTTGCGATTCTAAGTCGAAGTAGGCTTCTTATCATCTACATTTAAACAGTTCTTTACAGATATATTCTCCTTTCTTTTTATCACTAGTTTGTATCTTTCGTACGTTATACTTTCTGTAGTTATTCGTTCTCTTAATATGTTTCCCGGCTAAACTTGAATGCTATCCAAACTTGAAGGATCCTTGAAAACTGAACGAGATATTTAATATTTTCCACTGCATCCTAGTTTCATTAGAAATTTCAACAGGGTCAATAGATTGGATAGAATTGAACTCTATCGTTATGTTTACACTAAAGATGCTTCATCCGTAGAGTATTTATTACCTTGCGGGAAGTCCATTATGTATCCACTAAGTCCTCTGTCAATAGATAAATTCCTAACCTCTAATAATCTAAGTTACGATGTAAATATTGGATATCACGATTGCTTACGGTTATTCTCAAGAAATGAGATTTGGACAGTGTAGATCGATAACAAATGCATGCATTGCAAGAAGATGGTACAACATATTTAATTATTTCCTTGTTTAATTATTGCAGAACATCTTAATCGCGATCGGAGAATTGAAGTTTTATTTTTAATCCAACTGTGTTTAAATATGTGTTTAAAATTTCTAATTAACATGCTCTAAAAGTAAATTAACTTGACCATGTTTGCGTTTATCTGTTTCATTTCTTCATAGCTCTTATCAGTTTGCAAGAACTCGTCAGACCGCCCATACCAAGAGAGCTCCAAGTGGTTTTCCGTAAGACGCACCGCAGTACATTTAGGGATACTCTTAAAGATATTAAGAATAGAGGAATATTCAGCATAGTGGTAGATACAAGGCCCGAAAACCTCCCTTTGCTTTTGCAAGCGGTACGTATTCATGATCTGAGGTTCTTTAAAAGCTCAAACTAATCATAGAGCTTATTGAGAAAGCTGAACAATTATTGAAACGATAAATATCCCAGAATTCAGTGAATAATAATAAAATGATACAGTTATAAGAGAAACTGGGTAATAGCTAAAATATGTTCATATTTTTAACTTCGAATAATCTTCAGTATTGTTTTGTTATAATAACTGTAAACTTCATTAATTCAAGTCATTTATTAATCAAAAATTTAAATTCGAGTAATTATTTCGAATAGCTCTGTATTCAAAGATATTTAATTTCTTAATATACTTCGTTTTTTTTTTTTTTTCAGATTTTGCAAGTCCAGATGAATGATTACAAATATTATTATCATTTTGCTACTTTCGTGAGTACAGTTTGTAGTTCAAGATTATCACATATATCTATTGGATTACTTATTAATAATTATTATTCATGAGAGTGTGTTATACACTTCTATTAGCCTTAATCTCTGTTTGCAGGACCTGGAAACGTACAATTTAGAAGACTTTAAATATAACTTCGTCAACATCACCTCGTATCGAATGGTAGATGCTGATCATCCTACAGTTAAACAGATTATTAGAGACATGGAGAAATTCCAACCAGTCGGTCAGCATATTCTTAATAAGAGTAATGTGATTAAGGCAAGTATAAACTTTTAAATGAATCCTAATTGAGAATCTTAATGATCTTCCTGGCTTTGACTATCGTCCACCGATGTAATTAAAAGTATTTGCTTTTCTAGGTGGAGCCTGCCCTCATATATGATTCTGTGAATTCGTTTGCTTATGGACTCCACGCATTGCAAAGCAGCGCCGCCTTGCGGCCAGCTAATGTATCTTGCGAAGAAGAAATTCCTTGGAATGATGGAAGCAGTCTTTTTAATTACATTAATTCGGTAAATGTTTGATTTTTAATTAATCTGCAAATAACATTAGATTTGTGTTTTCTGAAGAGTGACTTGAGGAATGGTTTGAGTGAAAAATAATTGCTGGAATATCCACAGGATATAAATGGAAAATGCATCAGTCTAATTGCCATTCTGGTGATAATCTGGTCTCCGCGTGCTGTGCCAGAGATTTCCTGTTAGATTTGCTGCCATGGTGATGTGTTATGACCATTTTCCGCCCACACAGTGTTGTCTGCGTGGGTTGTAGCATCCTCTGGTAGCAACTGTAACCAATGGTTACAACGACTGTGACAACGTTCGCAAAGTATCACACGAGCCGGGATGCGGGTCCCGTTCTCTTATCAACAGTACTTAGAAGGGAAGTAGCGTAACCATGACAACCACATGAGGTGATGAGCAAATGTGTCTGAAAGACATCTTCGTTCCCACTTACTGCAGTTGAGAAGTACCCGTCTGAGATTAGGTAGTCCCACAAAGTGGCGGCTATTTTTTGCAGAAAAGACCCGTCGAGGAACCCGTCAAGGGTTTCGCTGCAGTTAGAGGAGTCTTCCAAAGCATCCCAAATCATTCGTGGAATTTGGTGAGAGTTATGCCATATTTAATTGGAACTTGTTTCGTTCAAATAAGTAAAAATATGTCATGACGAAATGTTAGATGGACTCATTTGTGGGTAGTGTAAGAATAAATTGCTTGATGTATTAAATAAAAAAATGAAAAAAAAATTTCATCACTCATGGCTGGAGAACTTGAGATTTTAGATGAAGACTATTGTACGTAAGACTAGCACTACTACGTATATAAAGACTAGCAATACTATATTACTTGAGAATTATTATAGAATAAAGTGGGTTCTCGTTGTCATCTTGTCTAATAGTATTCTATGTCTGTACATCTGTGTGTTCGGGGGGTATATACCTCTTTTGTAGGACAAATTCGAGTTTCCGATAGAAAAAATCTTCCACCTGATATAGATTCTTGGTATCATAGACGCGATTCGAACCCAGTTCTGTCCAAACAAAAAAGGATCCTTCGAAATCAACTGAGCTATAGAGGCTCTTCAGCATCAATAAGAACTTAATAAAAACGAAAATACATTCAGAATTACTTCTTACCGAAATTATGTGATTATTTCTTAGTAATTTGATAAAAATACCTTCAGTCTTTTATCATCTGAAGCTGTCAAAATTCAAATTTTATGGGAGAAAATCAGTGATCTTTAGTTGAATTTTTCAAACTTTAATAATATATTTGTTATCCGCATCTTTCGTTTAATAATAATAATAATAGTAATAAATCTAGAAAACTTCTTTTGATATTCTGATGGGTGATAGAGAAAGACATTAATTCTCCGACACGGAGAACATTTCCCATGATTCCTTTGGACGTGTCACTGTAATAGGTTAGGTTAATTAAGCTGATGCTTGCATGACGATTTAATCGATTTCTGTTTATTCAAGCGACCTTCTGGGTTGACGCTAATGAGTTTCGTCTCTTGCAGGTAGAATTCCGAGGGCTCACAGGAAAGATCCAGTTCAAGGAAGGTCGCAGGAACAGTCTTAAATTAGATCTCCTTAAGCTCCGAGAAAATCATTTAGAGAAGGTAAGTAGAAGGTAATCAAATTCAAAGAAGTTGAATAGCTTAGTTTTGTTATTATTATAAAATGCATCCTTAAACAAATAAACATATATCGATATAAATAGATTGACAACTCCATTTCATTATTTTTTTAAGGTGGGAGAATGGTCGACTACTGGAAGACTGAATGTGACCAATCACAGAGTGTTTCATGAATTTGGCACCACCAACATCACCTTGAAAGTTACCACCATTGAGGTGAGAATCCGTTTCAGTAATTGATTATAAACGTTTTTCCCAGCTTGCTAACGATTACAAACTCGGCCTTTTTTCCTTTCCTTTACCTAAATGTTTCATTTATCAGGGTCATCGTGGAATGGTATACTTTCTGCTTACTTACCATTCCACTGTTGCCACCTACAGGCTACACGCACAACTCAGGTTGTCCAAGTTGGTGATTTATGGGAATTGCCAATCTTTTTACTGAAGCCATTATAATAATGGTAACACTAAAATATTTTCTTTGTTATATAGATGCGTGTATTTGGAGTGATACAAATCCGTACGTAATACAAAAATAAAATAAGCCGAAATCCCATTGCCATCTGTAGACTCAGCGAAGCTAAGAAAGTTTAAAAAATAAATAATCAGTCAGTATAAACTATGAATGGGCTTGGCCTCAACAAACAGGAGGGGGCTAGTTCTTTTGAATAAAAGTTGATAACAATTCCAAAAATGAATGGACACTTATATCATAATTATAACAATAGTCCGTGGTATTTACAAGCCCGACGACCTACCCAGATTGACTTTTGTAACCATAATTTTAGGATTAGAAGTTAGTCGTATGCCTAAATATGTTATATCATTATATATAAATTGAGTGCGTTCTCCCAGATGGTTTGCTTTTTCGTAAAAACCATTCTACCTTCCTACGATAATAGTTAACTCACCTTCCGTTGAAAAGCTCTGATAGATTAGGATTCAAACAAAGGTCATTCTTTTCAAACAAAAGGCTTGGACGAAAACGGAGCGATGGAGGCTCTAATATAATTTTATTATATAGAATGATTTATTATATTAGCCTTATTGCTTGGTTAAGATGAATGTGGCGTTATACTAGCTGTGTTTCCATAGCAACGTTTGTTTCTTTTTGCGTCTACCAGGTGGCAGGCGAATTATGTACACCGTAAATAAATGATCTTACCAAATCGACAATCTTTTCTGTATAAATCAGTGCATGCAAAGTATGATAAAAGACCTCTATTTAGTCCGCTTGAATAATTTGTATTCTCCAACATCAAACTAATACTAATGCACAGCGCTGCCTCAATACTGATGAATCAAACGTTGTCTGATTCCCCCATTGACTAATGACTTGACCCATGCTAATACCATGGAGAGTTTTAATTCTGTGTTAAGACATAATTCACGTGACTACCATATTAATGCGCTTGTTAAATCTGTGTTAACGCCTATTGTGTCTACCAATGGCTTTGTTTACTCTCCCCGAGATTTCCTCACTCTTTCTAACAAAGAATCAGTGATGGAACACTTCATCGACTGTGAGATGAGAAAAATGAAGACTTGGCACGAGCTTGTTAGGCTCTGACATTCGTTATTTTAATACTCTGGCGACGACCATCCCTTCGACTATAACTGCTGACCAAGAAACACCACACACACACACACACACACACACACACACACACACACACACACACACACACACACACACACACACACACACACACACACACACACACACACACACACACACACACACACACACACACACACACACCAAATATCTCTGCGAATAATAATGAGAGATCTCCAAATTGGCTGTTTGTTTCGGGGCACTTTTTTTTTTTCGTTCTTTCGGTTCATAAAAATCGTTGCTGAGGTACGTCAGCTTCATTAGTGAGCCTCATTTATGTTTTCCGGGGATGCTGCAACTCGGCTACTCCTCTTGACCCTAATTTGCGACGTCCTCTGGCCATTTACAACATCTGGAAATCTCGCTCTCGAAGACCTTCTAATTTAGACGCACCCTCATTTGAGCGCAATTTATTTTTCCCTTGTTGCAGATCTGCTTTAAACAGAGTGGCTGCTCCGCCGTTTGTCGGTAATGAGAAAGTGTTCTATTAAGAAGCAGCTGTCCTACACGATAATAATAACTCTAATTTGCGTAACATGGGTTTTTATTAGGTAAAATTTGATATATGAAGAATATAGTTCAAAAGTCACAATTGGCTGTTGATATTTTATGCTCATCTGTGATTAAAGAGTCATAAAATGTAATAATGATAATAATTAAAAAGTAGAATAATGTTAAGGGTAGCTCTCTCATGCTCCTAAGTATATCAGAAATGTATAAAGTTTGAAAAAAATACATTATTTTATCTTAATTTTGCGCTAAACAAAAAGATACGTTACGCCAACAGCAGTTCAAATTGATGTCACGTCATCAGTAGTTAAAATGACGTCACATTATCAGTAGTTCAAATTGAAGTCACATAATTTTGAAGTCGGTAGTTCAAATTGATGTACGTCATCAGTAGTTCAAATTGACGTCTCACAATGAGTAGTTCAAATTGACGTCACGTCACAAGTAGTTCAAATTGATTCACTTCATCAGTATTGCAAATTAACATCACGTCAACAGTAGTTCAAACTGACGTCATGTCATCAATAGTTCAAATTGACGTCCATTATCAATAGTTCAAATTGACGTCCATTATCAGTAGTTCAAATTGATGTCTCACAATGAGCAGTTCAAACTGACGTCATGTCATCAGTAGTTCAAATTAATGTCACGTCATCAGCAGTTCAAATTGACGTCTCACAATTAGTTGTTCGAATTGACGTCACGTCATGAGTAGTTCAAATTGAAGTCGAAGTCACATCATCGGTAGTTCAAATTGAAGTCGAAGTCACATCATCGGTAGTTCAAATTGATGTCGCATCACCAGTAATAATTGAAGTCATATGATCAGTAGTTCAAATTGACGTCACATGATCAGTAGTTCAAATCGATGTCATCATCATCACCAGTTCAAATTGACATTATCAATGTGGTTATCCTCATCATAGCTAAGATAGAAATTTTGGTGTAATTGCACAAGCTATGCAAATGATAAGAATAGCTGCTATATTCATAATTTTAATGGGCTAAGTCTTCTTAAGGTGTTTCTCAGACTAAAGAGACTTGATTTATGGTCTTTCTCATTAAACAGTTTACTATTCAGAAAATATTATGAAAAACTTTTATTAATAAGGTAAGAGTGCTTCAACCTACTGCTCCTAACACACCATCTTCATATTGCTTACAGTCCACTCCTTATGTGATGTTGAAGGCCAATAAGAATCTAACAGGAAACGATCGCTTCGAAGGCTTCTGTATTGATCTTCTTCGGACCATCGCCGACCTGATCGGATTCAGTTACGAACTTTATCTTGTGCCTGACAAGAAATTTGGCGCCGAGAATACCACCACCGGAGAATGGAATGGACTGGTCAGAGAGATCATTGATAAGGTAAGATTTTTGCATTCCTTTGTTTGTTAAACATTACCCAATGGATCATTTGTGAGTTACTTGAAGCCATTTCCCTCCTATTTTTATTTGTATGTTTCTTTTCCAGAATGCCGATCTTGCAATGGCTCCGATGACCATCAACTACGCTCGTGAGAGTGTCATCGACTTCACCAAACCCTTCATGAACTTGGGCATCGGGATCCTGTTCAAGTTGCCCAAGAGCATGCCGGTCCGCTTATTTTCGTTTATGAGTCCCTTGGCGGTGGATATCTGGCTATACGTGTTGGCGGCGTACGCGGTTGTGAGCTCGACCATGTTCATCGTGGCCCGCTTCAGTCCGTACGAGTGGCAGAACCCCCATCCGTGCGTCAGCGACAGTGACGTCATGGAAAACCAGTTCAGTCTCGCCAACAGTTTCTGGTTCACCATCGTAACCCTCATGCACCAGGGCTGCGATCTCAATCCAAGGGCTACTTCCACACGAATAATAGGCGCCATCTGGTGGTTCTTCACGTTAATCATGATATCGTCTTACACTGCCAACCTTGCAGCCTTTCTTACCGTCGAGAGGATGATCACGCCCATAGAAAGCGTAGAAGACCTTGCAGAGCAAAATAAGATCGCCTATGGAACCTTGGAAGGAGGATCTACGATGACCTTCTTCCGGGTGAGTAGCAATTTAGGTGTTAAATTTTCATTGTCTGAGTGATTCCCTGAAAACTAATTTTTAAAGGACAACTGGCCCCATCTATTAGATGTTTGTTGTACGTCAAAGTAACTATTTGCTTCTTTCTTTATATGCATTGATGCGGATAGGATTCGAAGATTGAAACATACCAAAAGATGTGGAGGTATATGGAGAACAGGCCATTGGTTTTTGTGTCATCATACGATGACGGAGTGAGTAGAGTGCTAGAAGGAAACTATGCCTTCCTCATGGAATCGACCATGTTGGACTTTATGGTCCAGAGAGACTGTAATTTAACTCAGGTTGGAGGATTGCTGGATTCCAAGGGTTATGGGATTGCAACGCCCATGGGTGAGTTGACTAGCTTAATAACGTTTCAAATCCATGTTGGCTTTGTTAATAAATTGTGATTATTATTTGTGTTTGCAATAACAATACTATTCGAATTAATTGTGCTTTCACATGATTGCAATTTTAATACTTGAAGTCAAAATATTTATTTTTTGTATAATTTTTATTTAATGATAATAATATTGTTAAAGAAAATTATTATTAAATAATAATACTTAATAATAACATTATATTAAAGATTATTATCAAAGCAACAAAGCAACGCTCGTTGGTAAGCGAAACATTCGCTTACCGAGAATGTACGTTGCTTTGATAAATGTAGTGGATTGGCTTATCATAGCAGCACAGTGAAATGTATGGTGATATATGGTATAGTAGATTTCATTTTTAAAAATGAAAAAAAAATCGCGTTGTTATGATAACGCTGATTTTATTGCTATAAATAAATAAATACGTGTTGCTATGAGAAACGTAGGATTTATTGGCGAGAATAAACAAGAATAATATACATTGCCATGGTTACGTAGATTTCATTGGTTGATATAAATATTGTCACGTTGAATAAATAAATTTATTCAAAGTGACGTAATAATTTCATTCTCGTTGGAAGACGAAAAACTTTTCGAATACATTATTTTAAAATGCATTTTCCTTCTGATGTAGAGTAGATATTATTATATTTAATAAAAAGGATGAATCACAAATGGAATTAGAACTCACAATAACTGAATGAAGAATTTAATTATTTTTAATTGTTTTATTTTATTTTATTTATTTATTAGTTCTTTTCCGATGTTTCCTGTTTTCTCAAGTTTGGTTTTTGAAATTATTACTAACAGGGTCACCGTGGAGGGACAAGATCTCTCTAGCTATCTTAGATCTCCAGGAAAAAGGAGTAATCCAGATGCTGTACAACAAATGGTGGAAAAGTCCGGGCATCACTTGTAACAGAGACGATAAAAACAAAGAAGGAAAAGCGAACTCGCTCGGAGTGGACAATATAGGTGGCGTGTTTGTCGTTCTACTGTGTGGATTGGCAGTCGCAGTTATAGCAGCTGTACTGGAATTTTTCTGGAACTCCAGGAAGACAGCACAGACAGAAAGGGTAAGTTGATTTCCGGAAATGACTGTATGGGAGGAAACATGAAATCCGAGTGTGTTGCTATGGTAACGTACGTACTGTTTTCTCATTCGTCAGCAATTAATGACAAGTTAGGTAATTTCTTCCATAAATTATCTTTAATACTCAACATCTTGGAAATGTCGCTCAACATTTGTAATTTGTAGAAATATTAAAGAGACAAACCAAATTTAATGGTAGGGATTCAATCTCAGCGCTTCATTGCATTTCATGCTTCAATTTTAAGTAAAAATTAATCCTGTCATCTAAGCGTTAATACTTCGTTCCTCCTGTCATTCTAGAGCGAGAGTGTCTTCGTTTGTTAGTAGGCATCCCTCACTTAATCAAACTTTTCTTCTCAGTTGTAACTAACTCGGCATTCCAGGTCTTACCATCAACATTTCCCACTCAGAGAAACCCATTTCACCACTAATTTCTAATCTCGACACACTGACGTTATCAAGACACCTTCAGTATTGTTTAGAATTGAAGCAAGTGGGAACATATCTCAACTGTCGCTATTGGTTCAGTGTTGTTCATACGCTCATTAATAAAATCAGTCTCATTCTTTATTATTACATTGCGATCGAACAATATATATTTTCATTTTCTCTTTAATATACGGTTATCTAATTATACCTCATTAACCTAATGCCTTCTAGAGTAATTTTGTAAATCATTCAAGATCTGAAAAAACTCAAAATTTGGAAAACCATACGAAATGGGTATCAAAGGGCTACTATATTATTCACTCATCGCATCCATAAATGAATACGAGGGAGGTCTGAAAAGTTCTCGGCCTCGAACATAGATGGCAACAGTATCGCAAGAATTTTTTCTTAAGTTCGTACATCTGTCATAAGCATCCATGTGAAATCGCAAGTCATTCTATCAAGTAGTTTGTTTTATACAGCTGTCTGAAGCAAAAGTGTGGTCTGCATCCCTTGAAATGGATAAAATTGAGTATCGTACGATTTTAAAATTCTTTGTAAAAGAAGGTTTAACGCCAAAAGAAATTCATTCGAAGTTCATGAAAGTTATGGGCACTCTTCTCCTTCGTTTTCGACAATTACGAAATGGGCTGCCGAATTTAAACGTGGTCGTACTAGCCTTGAAGATGATCCACGTGAAGGACGTCCAAAAAAGTGTATACCATATCGTGCACTTAATCATTGATTAAGTGCACGATATGTTATTGGATGACCGGCGGGTCAAAGTGCGTGAAATTGCTGAGACTAGAGGCATTTCAAAAGAACGTGTAGGATATAATTTGCATGAAGAATTGCATATGAAAAAGCTTTGCGCAAGATGGGTGCTGTGGTTGCTTACAGCAGATCAAAAACGCATTCGCAGAAAATCTCTGAACAGAGCTTGGAGCGTTTTAACAAGAATAAAACTGAATTTTTGAGTCGACATATTACTATGGATGAGACTTGGATTCACCAGTACACACCACAATCCAAACAATAGTCAAAACAGTGGACTGAAGCTGGTTGTTCAGCGCTAAAGAAGACAAGGTTATGGCATCGGTGTTTTGGGATGCTAAAGGCATTTTGTTTATTAATTATCTTGACAAGGGTAAAACAATAACCGGGGAATATTATTTCGATGTTTCAACCAGACTAGACAAAAAAAAAAAAAAAAAAATCGTGAGAAAAGACCCGGTTTGCAGAAGAAAAAAATCATCTTTCATCAGGACAATGCACCTACCCACAAAGGTGTTTTGGCAATAGGAAAATTAAGGGATCTGCACTATGAATTGTTAGAACATCCACCCTAATCCCCAGATTTGGCTCCCTCTGAATTCTATCTGTTCCTCGCTTGTCAGCGTTTTTCTTCGAATGAAGGGGTGATTGCAGCTGTAGAGGGGTAGTTTGCAGATCTTACTGAGAACCACTACAGGGACGGGCATGGTTCCCACATCCTGAAGTGGGCCCCCAGACCAGGATTTTTGGCGAGCCCCCTGCCTGTCGCTCAGGTTAAGGACAACGCATTGCTCTACATCTACAGGGTTTAGGATCAATTAGTATAAATGATAACATAACAGTAATATTTATTTTAAAAAATATCAACATCTACATAATACAAACTGATAATAATATTCAAAATTGCTTCAAAGCATATTTTCTAGCGTTTGTCGACGTTTGTCAATAATTGACATTATTGACATTTATCAATAATGTCAATAAAATCAAATCGATTAGCCAAATCATTTTCGATGCACAAAATTGCTAGGGGATTAAGTCGTTCTTGGCTACTTGTGCTTCTTTGCCATGTTTTCAATGAATTGGCCAGTCTGCTGAATGATCTCTCAGATGAAGAAACAGTAACCGGTATTGTGCAAAATAGTTTAATGACGAGGCAGATATTGGCAAATATACCTTGCAAGTTTTTGTCATAAATTGCATTCAGAAATGTCATCGGACTTGTTTCTGTGCCAAAAATTATCTTATGAATACTTTTAAGGTGAAGAATTTCATCAATAACTCTTCTGACAGATCTTTGTCATACATATTCACAAGTTTTGCTGCTTTTGCGATAAGTTAACCATCGACGAAGATGTGGAAATTTAAAATAGGTGAGAATAATTCAGATATATTATCTGCTGCTTCAAACTTTGTTTTTAAATCATTCATAATGAATTCCAATGCTGGATAAATTATAAAAAGTTTCAAATTTTATTCAGGTTCTAGAGTAGTTTTTCGATTTTCGAAAAAATGAGGTTGCACACCGATTGCTTCAGTAACTATGTTTGCTTCTTGGACAACACTTTCCCACGAGTCACGTAAGTGTTGTATCTCTTGCATTAACTCTTATAAGTGCGGACTCGACCTCAAGAGATATTCCTTTACTTTGTATAATAATGTTCTTATTGTCAATACTTGCTAGTATTTTGTGCCAAAACTTTGTCATGAGCATACTTTATAAGATCTGAAATATTTTTTCAAGCCTTTAATTGTGTTCAGTTTTGAAAGTGTTAATTCTGTGTCCATCTCTCCGAGAATGACATCCAACACAGCAAGTACACCGGGATAATGTTAACAATTGGGCGCACAGTTTGAATTCTTTCACTCCACCTTGTTTCTGAAAGACTTTGAAGAGAGAGTGGTATGTGTTTTTTCAGTACTTCCCAGCGTGCAGGAGTGTGAGCAAAGAAAGAGTAGAAGCTCTCTATATTCTCAAAAAACGTTAACATTTGGGTTGATTTTGGCAGCATTGACTCCTAAGCGGTTTAGTGAATGTGCTCCGCAGGGAGAGAATAAGGCACATTTGTTCTTTGGTAAAATAGGAGATTTTACCCCGCTTCTTTTTCCACTCATACTCGCGCCATTGTCGGAGCCTTGTGAAATGCAATCTTCGAGAGGTATACTGCTTATTTTCCAGAGTTTCAAGTATTTCTTTAGTTATTTTTTCTGCAGTTTTTCCAATATAGTTCATGAATTCAATGAAACGTTCATTTTAAAAATTTGGATATGAATTGACGACCTGGCGATGCCTTCGATTCTCTCTCGGATTTAAGTTTCCTCTTCTGCGCTCCGGACTTATATTTGTACTTTGATCCAGACATTGGGATTTTATTTATTCTAACTAGAACGTCTTTGCTTGCTTGACAGCAATTTATTTAAATATTTTTAATATCTCAAATTCGCATGATCTGAAAAAAAAATTGTTTGTTTCATACAAAAAATCATAACTAAAAAAGTTTGATATTTTCTTTTACTTACTAACTAGCAAAATTTTAATTCAAATAAGAAAAATCATTCTCAAATAAAGAATTTTGTAGAAACTTTTCAGTTTCTTGAGATCAACTTAACCAACTTAACTATCAAATAGAGCTTTCTCTTTTACGAATAAAATAAGATTCTCTCAGCATCCGTAGCATACGCACCGTAGGCACCGGTAGGGCAGTGTGCCGATAACATCGGCACACTAAAGATCCAACAAGACGCCCCCCCCCCCCTAATTCCGCGCCCCTAAGTTAGAGCCCTGTCAACCCCTTGTGGGGGCCATATGAACGTGATAATGGCGCTGGAGCATTGATGGAATCAATGTATTAGTCTTAAGGGAGATTATGTTGAAAAATAAAAATAATTTTGAAATTATAAATTCGTTTTTTCATTGTTAGGCCGAGAACCTTTCAGACCATCCTCGTATATAGGCTATCGTTACTTAATAATTTATTATGTATTTGTTGAATATGTGTGTTATTAATTGCATCTTTACAAATGAATGATGAATTTTAATTATTTTTAAATTTATAATTATATATAGAAACTATTTAAGCGAACACATTCTATCTAATTGAATGTAGAATTTGGTATTTTGTTCCACACAGCAATCTCTGTGTTCTGAGATGGCAGAAGAGCTGAGGTTTGCAGTTAAGTGCAGAGCATCCCGTCAGAGACCAGCTCTGAAGCGTCAATGTTCAAAGTGTATTCCAGGAACGACGTACGTCCCAGCTGCTTTAGAAGTCCCCCAAGAAAACGGCATCATGCAGATGATGGACTTAAGGAAGTCACCGATCGTATACGAATGCAGTGAATCTTAGTCTTCGGTTACTGTTCAGATTCTTTTGGGGAGGAATACAGGGAGCTGAAATAGAGACTGTCCCATCAGTTTTTATGTAACACCGGATTCTTCTGAAGAATTCTACAGAAAAACTGGCGAGATTTGCCCATTTAAACCGCGCCACTTTCGTATTACATCCCAGCCACAAGGGCAAAATGTTATGCAAAATGATTAACGGGTAGAAATAAGGACCTTCATTTACGAAAAGAACCGCATGGAACTTGAGAAAGAGTCCATTGTGTGTAACAACTGGGCTTTGTTGGACGTATCAGTGCTTTATGTGTTCTGCCATATTTTCGTTACTATGCATACGTTTTTCTTTCACCCAGAAGCTTTTCCATGCCATTTTTTGTGCTTGATTTGTATTTACATATTTTAAGTTGCATTCGTACTGACCTCATATTATTTTCAATATGCGAATTGGCCAGATGAGTTGACTGCCAAACTTGAAAGCATTCGAATAACTATTCATAACTGAAGGATTTAAAATGTGCTAGAAAAAAAATCTAAATTCATCTTTATGCTATAAACTCCCCTTACTATAATGACCACAGATGACCTCATTCTGATTGAAAAGTGTCAATTATTTAGTTGTTTTATCCCATTAATCTTTCTATATAAGGTGCTTGGTCCTTTAAAAATTGATTACAAATCACGTACATAAATCCTTAATATGAAATCCTGTTATAATTTTGTAAAAAGCTACAGTCCTCTTAAAAAAAAGAGATCACCGCTGCAGTTCAGATTAATTCTTCAGAAGAATATTTAAATCTATTTTATTTTTTCAAATAAATGATAAAAAACAAATTCTAAATAGAAAAAGAAATTCCCTAAACAAAAATCGTAGAAATAGATAAATCAAAGTCTAGAGAAACAAAACTAAGTTGAATTTAAATCACCGAGGTTTATTTTAATAATAATTTGGATTGAAGTCAATCCACATGACTCCCGTTAGGAAAAAAAAAACGTTGGAGATCTGAAATGCAGTGTTTTGTTATATTTTCATCTTGTTGATAATAAAACAAATCTATTTGGGACTATTGAGATGAATCCCGTCCATCTTGTATTTTACTGACTCTCGTAGGATTGACGTAAATCGGTAGATCCAATATTGCAGAGACAGAATCTTATTAGCCGTAAAACAAAATAAATATTGTCGACAGCTCTTTTCTCAACGAAGTTTTCGGAATTAACATTGAGGTTATTGGACGTATTTCAGTTTAATTGATTTGTTATAGTGGGCTTTTAGAGTTTTGTTTACTTCTTTATTTAAGTTTGGTGATAGGCCACATAGTTCCAGAGACTAATCCATCCTTTAATTATTGAATACCCTATTTGTCCGGTCTACAAGAAACTGTATAAAAGAATCCTTCTTCCTTAAAAAATAAACTATTTTCTTTCATAAAAATATTGTGTGATTTTTAATAAAATTCAACACTCTTCAACAATCATTTATACGCTTTGTGACAAACGAATCAGCGAAGCATATTTATTGATCTTTAAATAATATTTTTCTTGTTTCTGTTTATCGAATAAGCTGTAGGATATGATCGATGATCATATCTTACATTCTGACCCTGATATATAAACGCATTGATCGTGCGTATTGGTAGGGGGATGGGAGATTTTATACAAATCGTAAAGGATAAGAAATATTCCCAGATTTTCCGGTAGCTTTATCAACCATAAATAAAAGTGGACATTATAACAAGCCAGGAGATATTTATTCTTTGAATGAAAAACTCTCGTATTTTTATTCCTATATAAAAAAACATCCCTGGCTTCAGGCTTGGCCAAGCATGATTTATGTTTATCAAATGATGTCAGCTAAATATCGTTCTACTTGCTCTCCAGGACATTTATATCTGTCCGATTGGCTGGAAAAAACAAAAACATTTCAGATTTCAGTAAAAACTTACTGCCTACGGCTATGCAATGTATGGCTTTTGTTTCTCTACAGAGAGAGAACGAAGAGGAATATTTTATTTGGCCAAACTCTTTATCTTTTATCTGTTCCGCTGGTTGATAACTATTTCACCAAGAAGTTATTGCATGTGAAATTTAGTGCCGATAACTGGCTTTATTATTGTGAATGAACTGTCTTTTAGGAGCAAACGCTTCTGTTTGCTCTTCTTGATAACAACCCAAAGGTGCAGAATAAAGTGCTTCATTGCACACATTTGTCAGCATTATTATGTCTTTAGGCTTAACGGTGGACATTGATTTCTTTGTTATTTTCCCAGTTTCTATTGGTGATGGCGTCACTCAGCCCAAAATTACGTCACGCTTTTCTATGAGCGAAAGCAATAGCTTCGGATGTAAATATGTCTGGAATTTATAGCCGCCATAGATTTCCTCTAAATGAGTTTATATTTTTCTCTCATAATAAACCAACCAGTAGTTTAATAATGAACAATCTGGTATGTATCTGGTTAAAATAATAGGAACCCTTTAAAATCCTTTACAAAGGTGAATAAAAATGGCTGCCACACAACCCACCAGATAAGGGAAAATTCTCACGGTTCGGTTAAAAGAAAACATAAAACTACACTAAAAAAAAAACGGTATTAAGTAATAAAAATAACGACACAGCTGCAGGTAACAAATATTCTGATAAAACCAACAAATGAAGTCAAATGTGAGCAATCTAGCTATCCCAGTTCATAGTGTGCAGTCACTTGATTTATGCACTTCTTGAACACACAGATCAAGACTAAAACTGACAGGCCGGCCTGGTTGGCCGAGTGGTCAGCGTATCCGCTCTAAAGGCTGTGGGTTCGAACCCCCGCCTTGAGCATGAATGTTTGTGATTGTCTGTGAAAATACTAGTGGAGATGATAGGCGGTAGATGCCGTTGGTGTAGATCAGCGTTCCCAAACTTTTTCTATGAAGGAAAACTTCACAAATCCAGACAATTTTCACGGAACACCTTAGTTATATTGGAATGTAATAATTAATTGTTAATTCAGCTGTTTATTAATTAATAATGGGTCATTAATTATTAATTAATTAAACATCATTAATGTTTAATGATGTTTAATTGTGGTGGATGACTTACTATCTGTTGCGTCACAAACACCTTCAATACGAGATTTCGTAACATCAAAATTGAAAAAATTCCGTTGTCTCTTATTCATATTAAAATTTAAATCTTCAGGCCTATTACTTTTAAAAAATCACAGCACTACGGTTTCGAAACTTTCATCCTACAATACGAACTTGCGAAGAAAGTATTCAGTATTACTAGATTTGAGAATCGGATACAGACTACCTTGATCTTCACTTTTAGTGGAAAAATTTTCTTTATACTTCCTTGCTGATTGGTCATTAACATTTGCAACACAGATGTTATTTATTTCAGTTTTGAGAACAGAGGATACGCCGCCCATTGTTGTAGTCAGCTTGCAGGCAATTTTTATGATCGGTCATAAACAGCGATATATTCCCTTTCCCAAATGTTGAAAGGTTTCGATGCGGGAAAATTAACGATAATTCATGAATACTTCGACGTTTAAAAATACACGGCTTGGTCACTAACATTTGCTACACAGATGTTATTAGGTGTTCTGGGTCTGAGCTTTTCGACATATTCACGAATATTATTCTGCTCAGAATATTTCTGCCATAAAATATTTATTCATAAAAAATGCTTAGAAAACTAAAATGACAAATTCCAGGAGAACTTCTCGCTGAACACTTATTCACCTTCGCAGAACACTGCTATTCCGCTGAACACAGTCTGGGAAACCCTGGTGTAGATGATGATAGAAGTTGCGATTCGTTGTAGTAGGTGGATTCAGTGGTGGAGACAGAGAGTTGAAGGCTAGGTGTCCTCCCTCGATGAATCATTGGACTCTGTGGCGGTGTCAAGTAATAATAATAATAATAATAATAATAATAATAATAATAATGAGAGCTATAATGCGCAGAAGATACTGCGCAAAATAATATATCATTATATGACTGGCGATTAGCCTAAAGGATGGAAATCCATTGATGCAGATATCATACCATGATACTTACAAATAAAAACAGGGAGGGAAAGCAGTTCAAAGAACAGCAGAGTTCCCGGATTATCTAGACTTACTAATATGTTTCCCACGAAATTGCACAGAATATCAAGCGCCGTATTTGGAAAATGTTTTCACATTGTAAAAGATATCCCGTTTTTTGATGTCACGCTCTATTCACCTGTATGACCTTCGTGCTTTCTTCCTCTTTGTTTCGAATTCGAACGAGAGAAAGAATAAAAGTAAATTAAACTTCCCTTCAGCTAAGGAAATGAAGACGGTGCCGTTTCGAACCATTAAACTATGAAAAAAAAAAAAAGGCAACAGACGTTCGCTGTTTCGAATTACGGCGTCCGAGTGACACGTGCCCATTGCCTCGCCAAGGTAATAGTCTCCTTCGAACAGCACGCTTGCGCCAAATGTTTCCGGGAAAAAGCGAAGTCAACGAAGAAGTTGGTGGAATGTCCTTTGTACAGTCTGCGTCGAGCTTAATGTCTGAGGTTGTAATATCGCGTGGGGAGTCAATGGGGTCGTTTAAAAAAGACAATAAAGTTTCAGCGAACAAAAGATGTTTGGAAAGAGGTGGATTTAGGCGTGAGGAACGAGGGTAAGACTTCCCTCCAACTCCGTTGGGTCTCGGAACATTTCGCTTCATGAACAGACACAAAGAGGAAATTTAATCAAATAAAAACTCCTCAGCTCTAAAAAAAATCACACGTTTTTCATTACCCAGCATTCCTTGCGTATCTTTCCCCCTCCTAAAATACCACTTTTCTGTTTTCAGAGAATAGACCACACAATAACTGACAACAGGTTTGTGCGTATGCATATGGAATGAGCGAGTTCTTCTGCCATCTATTCCGGTTATGTGTTACGACACTGACCGAGAAATGGGTCGATGCCAGCTCTCATTTCTTAGGAAAATTACCTCAACGTTACTCTCTATGAAAACTTTAATTAAGTCTCCAATCTGGGGAAATTACGATTTGACGACTGACCTTATCGCAAACCAGTCTTAACCGAGCACTGGAAACGTTCGCCATAAAGAAACTATTTTTAGAGCTCGCGTTGGGATTAAAGTGTGAGAGATTGTTATGACAGTTCACATTAGAGTGATTTATTTTAAGGAATGGCCAGATAAGAGAAACAGAGAGTCCTTTTCCTTGCATGAAACGTGACACCTCGAAACTCAATAAAAAGTGGGAAGATAAAAATGGCCGTAGTTGATAGGGAGGAACATCTTCACGATTTATGTTTCACATTCTCAATCACCAGATTCTCTCTCTCTTTCTCTCTTTCTCTTTCTCCAGCCATCAGTTTGACTCACTTTACTTATACCGCCTCGTCGATACACACTCTCACACAAAGTAGAACTCCAGAACCGTGAAGTAGGAAATCAAAATTTTTTATTTGAGCATCTTCTCAATTTTGCTTTCACTTTTCTGTTTACCTCAGCACCATCAGTGTTTCATTGTGGTTATAGACAGCATTTTTTTTTCATTTTTTTCGTTTTGTTTAAAAAAAAAGAAAAAAGATAACCAAATTCTATTGCGAAAAATGAAACCATAGTTTGTCTCATTCGTTCTTTAGCTTTAGGAAAAGTCCGCTGGTTGGCGCTTTTGTAGCAAAAATTAGCTAACAGACAGTGACAAACAGTTTGAAATATATCCCCGATAATGAGTTCAAATTAGAAAACGTTTTAAGCTAAATTCTTCTTGAATCTGAATTTTACTAAACCATTATCAGAGGAGAGTTTGCCATTTATCTACTGTATTATTAGACTGAAGACTCTGGCTCGAATTGGACCAGAAAAACGGGAACAAATATGCTGCTTTTGATTGAATGTGCAAAAGGAGAGAAACATTTTTTTTTATCTTAATCACCCCGGTAAAACTACAGCAGGGCAAAACGTATGTTAAACACAAACTCATTATTTTACTGTGTAAAATAATCATTATTAGCTTGTCTAAAGAACGTATTATCCAATCGCTTTACATAGTGGAATTCCGGTAGTTTCCGATAATTCGCTTCTTACATTAAAGGGAAGTGTTTATTTATGCAAAATATGGCTTCGTTTATGGAAACCTGTTTGTCTTTTTGCCTTCCAGTGTTTTCAAAATCACCAATAACGGTAATGACGCTAGGCCTCTTCTGACTTAGATCTTAGGTTAAAAGTCAAAAAAAAAAAAAAAAGATTCCAACACGACATCAATAATTTTTTTTTATCTTTCCAAAGACGCGCAATTAAAGAATGGTTTCAGAAAGTGCAAAACAACTCTTCATTCGCTTATATTGCAAAATTAATTGCTTGTAATTTTTTTTTATTCTGTCAGTAATCAACCAAAATGTCCTCGAGTAATACTGAAGCGTGAGATGAAAGAACACACTCTAGTATAATTAAAGAACGGATAGAGATCGAGGAAGCCGCATTAAAAATGCAATGAGGCTTATTTAATATGAAGTTCTGTCAAACGAAAACACAGATAGCTTGTATTTAGTGTAGGCTGAACAGTAACGCACCAAATAAAACTATAATAAAGTGAGTGAAAAAAAAACACATGTATTTCATTAGCAGACAAATTCACCATCTTGATGAAAGTGTTTTCAGATAGATTAGGCATCTTAAGGAAAGGGAAATCTTACAAAATAAGATCCGCTTCACTTCTGGAAATCAGGCCAACATGTTGAAAACAGGGAGAATTGTGATCAGGCATACAAAGATGAAATGTTTTAAATTATATGAAGAGCCAAAGGCTTCAATTCGGCGACATGAACTTATTTAAGTTAAGGGATATTACATCCCATATTGTTTCATAGCCGAATAAGAAACTCAAAGAGTTTTTAATGCCGAATATAGAAACTATATAAAGTTCGGCGATTCCAAGCGTAAGCAAATATCTTTGCTTACGCTTGGAATCGCCGAACTTTATATATATAGTTTCTGTATTCGGCATGAAACTCTTTGAGTTTCTTATTCGGCTATGAAACAATATGGGATGTAATATCCCTTAACTTAAATGAAATTTTTTGTTTCTAATTCTAGCAAAAGTCAAGATTATATTGATATTTTTTCGAACATGATCACAACGTTTTTTTCGTAAAGCCTTTTTTGTTTGAACCAAATTTTTGAAGCAAAGCATTTTGGCTAATTTTGATAATCTTTGGACCAAAATGATTTGGTTCAAAGATTAAAAGACAAAAGGTGTACAAAATTAAAGACCGAGTGAATACCAAGAGAAGGAAAGGTCGCCAAAGAACAAGTTGGAGGGATGATCTACAAAGGTTCGACATGGTATTGGTAGATTTTGGATAAAGATAGAAATAACTGGAAAGCCTAATCTAGCGGTGGATGGAAAGAGAATGAAGACGTAGAAGAAGATTCCGGACAAAAGTGGACTCACAATTGTTAGGTTTATCGGTAATAATTCGCAAAGTATAAGGAATGGTAACATATCCTATCAGTGGCCATAACATGCACTTAAGCGCTCACGATCTTTCCAAGTATTCTTGGACTTCTCAACCGTTACCGTATCGAAGATAAGGTGGTTAGCTCTACACCTTCTGTCCCAAAAGAAACCGAACGTTTCGAAAATAGAAGAAACTAGTGGCGCCATCTGTTGTATCTTTTTGTTGTCGAAAGCGGCAACCTTCATTAATGTTGTCTGAACTGTTTATGACATTTGTTTCATTAGAAGCCGAGTTATAGTGCCAAGAGTGACAGTGTGTTTTGACGAACGGTTGGTCGTCACGATATTCATGCCGTACGCGACGAATTCTCGCTATCAATCGCTTCAAAACTTCGAGATAAAACTCACCATTGACCGTTTGGCCAGGCGGAAATGCCCTTGGAATCGTAGAAATATATCAGCATTGTCTTTACTTTTGACTTCTCCAAGCGACTTTTTTTTCGGATGCCCTTCTTTTGGTGGTCTCCAATCAGCACTCTGGCGCTTTGTTTCGGGCTCATACTGAAAACACCACGTGTTGAACTAGCGATCGTTGCATGGAAGTTTGAGTCCTTACGAGCTGCTTCAGTGACGTACTTGCAGTGTTCAATTCGACAAATTTTTTGGTCGTAGGTCAACGTGTGAGGAACAAATCGTGAATTCAATTTACGAAGGTTCAAACTCTCGTTCAAAATGTTGTTCACAGTTGACTTTGGAATCCCCAATTCATCTTCAATCAATCTCATGGAAGATGTCGTGTTTTCTTTGATGAAATCACGCACTTTTTGTATGTTAACTTCGCTCAGTCCAGTTTTTGGACAGCCCGGCTTTTCGTCGTCCTCAAGCGTCTCACGACCACTTTGAAATCGCTTAAACCACTCGTAAACTTGAGTACGGGATAAGCATTCATCACCGTATGCTTTTTGAAGGCTTTGATGCGTTTCGGTAAACCTCTTACCAAGTTTAACACAAAAGTCAATCGCAGCTCTCCGTTTGAAACTCATTTCCCGACCGTTCGTCAAAACACACTGTCACTCTTGGCACTATAACTTGGATTTTATTGAAACAAATGTCATAAACAGTTGACAGAACACTAATGAAGGTTGCCGATTTCAACAACAAAAATATACAACAGGTGGCGCCACTAGTTTCTTCTATTTTCAAAAAGTTCCGTTTCTGTTTGGACAGTGGGTGTATGTCTGTAGATGAGTGTGTCACGGGGCCGATTTGCCTGTTCTGGGGGACGAGAAAAACCGAGTTTCCCGATAAAAAAAATGAGACCAGCTAACTCACCCTTCTTCGAAAGACACCAGATAAAGGTTTTTCACATCATTGACTGAATCGAACCCAGGTCTTTCCGACCAAAGGGCTTCGTTTATACCGACTGAGTTACTTAGGTTCTCACAAGGAACGGTATTGATCTGATTTAAAACCAAAATCTAACTTAAAAGAAAATCTAATGAAAGCAAGGTTAAATATTTTATAGATATTATTTCTGGAAAATTTGATTTTTCCTACGAGCCCGAAGATGACACAATCGAAATGGCTTACACTCCGTCTCCTACCCCCTAATCTTGTTTCATCATATTGTATCCTTACCTTTTCCCCAAAACAAATTCTAACTTTCCCCTTCTTTCCAAAGAGTTCACAGCCCACCCTTAAAACTCGAATTTTAAATTCACCTGCCTTTGTCTTATCCGAAGTTCTTCCACACCTTTCTATCTTCACATTTCCAACCTCCCTTCCTTTCAGTCATACTTCAGAAATAGTATAAAACTGTTTATTGATGCCTGAAGCTTCTCCCAAAGAAGACAACCAGGAATCTCCTACAAAGGTATGTCCAAAATTATTCCGTCCTTATATTCTTCTTGTATCTGTCTTTAAAACATCAGTAATGCCATAAAAATTGAATAAAAAGCCACTGACATCATAAAAAGGAATACTCCTAAAGAAAAGTCAGCGAAATAGCCATAAAAAGTAATATTAAATATTTTAAGTAAATTTAAAGGCCGCCAGTTAGCCTAATGGCTATGCGGTTCACAGCCATATTCTTGTGAAAGCAGTGTCCTGGGTTCGATTCCCGTTGTCGAAGTGAGGAGCTTAAGGATCTTTCTCAGTCAACAAGGTTTTGGTGTGGACAACAAGGTTTGGACAACAAGGTTTTTTTCCACCAGTTTATCTGGTGTTTTTTCTCCCGTAAGCAAGGTCTTGCCCCCGCAGATACAGCCATAGAATATCCCGGGAGGCATAGTGCTAGTCACCTTATCCTCGGGAAGGGTACGACTTAGAAGGAATTGAAATTAAATATATTTACATTTATGTAACACTGATTAAAGAAGAGTCAAGTACGTAACTTAAAGATCATGTAAAAGCTAAACTGTAGCATAATATTTATTAATATTTAAGAAGTTTAGAATATCATCTGAAATATGAAAAATATACATCTTATAAATGTTTTAATTGGAGAGAAAAATAATCCCGAAAAATCACGAAACCCCTCAGTTTACTGTATTCATATAAATGGGTTGAGTCATGAAATGTCTTAAAGTTCAATGAAAAAATTGTGGGGTCGATTTATTTACCGCTCAGTTATGTGAGGTTTCAACTTCAGCGATGTCAGTGAGAGATCACGTGGGCCTTTGATTGCTTTTATGCCGTCGCTGTCTTTCGTTAGGCAGGAACTACTATGGAGGTCTAATCGATGTTTAACGATGTGTCCGGCGGAGGTAGGTGAGCGGGAGAAATCTGATAAATAAACTATAATTAGTGTTAAACCGCGTGCGACAACACCAGAAATGTAAACGCCATCGAATCCATTTTTGCCTGGCTCAAGGCACCTTCCACAGCGCGTGCTACTAAGACGGGTCTTCCCTTTACTTAATTGCGGCTAATTAGTGCACAGAAGTGGAAAAAAATAGTCTGATAATTTCTGTAATCTTATTCGAGGCACACAAGAAAGGCGGGGATTGCGAGCGCTGATGGGGAAACAATCATCGGGTGTTGGATGTCCCTTCTAGAATCAAATTAGCGACAGTGTCGATGCGCGCCCGCTTGATCTGCGAAGTTAGAGAATTAAGTGAGCACCCACTTCTGTTTCGTTCCTCTTTAATTTAAGTTCCTTAAGTGTAAATTAAACGGATTTAACCTCATCGTCCGATACATGAAGAGTTTAATAAGGAGGTTCGTCTATGTACTCATGCTACGACACCGTAAAAATAGAAACTGTTGTACGGGTAAGGATATTTTCGAGGTTTTTTTCATCTCTTAAATAGTCTTTGAAAACAAACATCATCATGGTATATACGCGGGCTTGGAGCGGACAATTTTTATAACTCAAGGATCAGGAGATATTACTTGATACAGGAATGTCTGCAATATAACTTGAGTTACTTCAAATTAAATTGCAGTCAGAAATAGATCACGAGAAGAATCGAAGAACAATTGCAATTTGCATGTAAGAATACAATCACCAGCCAAAACATTACGACTACTTATCTAGTAGCGTGTTGGGACTCCTTTGACAGAAATAACTGCTTGCACCTGTCTTGGCAATGATTCCACAAGACCATGGAAAATGTTGTGAGGTTTTCTGGACCGACTGGATAGAATAAAGTCCCGGAGATAAGCGACGAGACGAGGTACTGACTTCAACCAATGGGCGCTCAATGTCACATTACTTCATAAATGTTCGAACGTAATTGAAATCAAGTGTGGTTAGAAGTTTTTTCACTTGGTTATACTATAATTTAAATATACCAAGAAATTATATACTTGGTTTAATCCATTATCCAAGTGTAAACAAACATAGTTTGCACCTGAGGTAATTTCAGGACTGGGGCAACTCGTGGTAAAGGTGGTATGACTTCACACCACTTTCCTGCAAAGCACACCTCCTTGCGGATATGTATAATGCTATCATTAGGGGAAGGGTCACTACCCAGACCGATTTCGACCTTTATTGAGATCTCATCAGTGGGAGCCAGACCAGAGGTGACACTGAAGAGACCTCAATAAAGGTTGAAACTGGTCATTATGGGTAATGACCCTTCCCATAATGCATAGCGTTATACATGTCCGCAAGGAGATGTGCTTTGCATTATGGATACTAAGGAAAATGTGAAGTCATACCGCCTTTATCATGAGTTGCCCCAGTCCTGAGATTACTTCGGGAACAAACTTTGTTTGTTTACACTTATATAAAGGATTAAACTAAGTGAAATCAAGAGTATTAGGCGGAGAGGAGGGCACACGGAAATCTTAGATATGTTCTTCCAAGCATGAATAGAATAGTCTAGATCAGAGGTCGGTAAACGTTTTCGATCACTGACCCCCCCTTCTTGAAATCCTTGATCCGTCATCAATTACCCCATCATGTTAAATAAATGAATAAATGTTATCAATAATAAATTTATCAATTTAAAAATAATAATGTCTTCACTCTTTTACCTCATTACTGCTTATCGATAAGAAATATTTGAAGAAAATATTTAAAGACATTTATAAAGGACATTAAAAATTTACTTACATTTTATTGATTTACTTGAAATGGTTAATGAGAAGGATATGTTTGATGAACAGCAGCTAGTTGGCGTTGCATGTTTCACTCAAATTTCACTCAAAATCGTTTTAGGTGTTTATTCCCCCCCCCCCCCCTTGATCCCTAGACATTTATCCACTCCTTGGATGGATAAATGTCTAAAATGTCCAAATGTCTAAAAATAGCTACATCGCCCCCAGTGGTCGATATCGACCACTTTGCCGACCCCTGATCTAGATCCTCTGGGCGCATTTTCTCCATGTAGGGCAATGTCTGGTCCGAAACAATCCCCGGGTAAAAATTAGCAATAAAGGTGTGTTCAATGGGGATGAGAGGACCCAGTGATATTCATGAGAATCTCTGTGCAGCTGGAAATAGGTTAGGTGGTCGTAATGTTTTGGCTGATGATTGTAATAGAGAATAATTATAATAATATCCGAACTCAATGGCATAACACTTAATATGGGGATGAATAAGTCTAAATGTCTTCTCAGGGAAGAAAGTGTCAAAAGAAAAGCCAACATTAATTATAGCAATAAATGGAAAATAGATTAATCTTCAAACGCAATTCAGGCACTTAAACTGAAATATATCCTGGACGTCCCTTCAGTTTCTACTTTCCCCAAAACTGCTTTTCTTACATCAATAGAAAAGTGGCAACCACTAAAATGTGCTTTTGACACATAACTAAGAAGCTTGTGGACCGATATCAAAATGTTTGGAAAAGCAAGGAGACCAGGTTGAAATATGATCCAAAAACAATCGTATACACCAGATTCAGCGAAAAATATTTTTGCTACTTTTTATTTTGCGATTTATCCTGCGAAATGTCAGATGAGATAGATTAATTTTATGAGCGACAACTTCTTTGTTAAAAATCACATAAGAAACACAGCTTTTCAAGACTACTTCTCCCGAGTTTCATCTCTAACTATTCTTGGAAGTGTGGCTCACATCATTTCTGTTTGCTTTCTTATAATATTTAACCCAAGTAAACACCAGTTTTTCTTTCGTCAGCATCCCCTAATCGTAGACTTCGTTACGAAGTTTACTGCGAGACTCTGATTTTAGTAAAAATCAGAAATTATCTAGAAATAAGCTCCGATTAATTTTAAAACCTTAAGAAAATTTTGGATCCGTCGAATAAGATTATTTTCTTACATCTAAAAGACGGTTAGCTACGTAAGTGGCTGTCATCAAAATACGAACTTATGCAGCTTCAGTTAATTTCTTGTTCATTCATTTCACATTAGTTAAGCCATTTATGTATTTCTATAATAAACATGTTATATTACTTCAATTTCAAAAGAGAAAAAAAAACTTGGGTTGAATCACCCTTCTGTATTTTGTATTAGAAGAAATTTCTCAGTTCCTTACGTTCTCGAAGACAACGACTAAATCTGTTTGTTAATTGGAGTTGAATTCCTGGATTTCAAGGAATTCATATATTGTTCATATTTTGAACAGTAAAGTTAAGTTAAATCCAGTTTACTGTCCTTGAAGAGTTTAGAAACTTTGTCGTAACTGATCACACGCTCTTCAAAATCAATTTTGAAGCTCACTAGAATAAAGCCAATGAGCCCTCGTCTGATATTATTAACAATAAGAATGTTGGTTTCTATGGCAACAGAACTTTACACGTAGAAGAAACCGAACTGTTAGAACAATTGCTCATCGTGTGAGAGAGTTTTAGGGTTATAAGCAGGTGAATGCTAAGCAAGGTCGCATCGACGTGATCAATAGGGTCGTGAAGACGATAGATGATGACCAAATCGAGCACCGCAACGAACCACAAAGTTTATTTGTTATTTTAAGGATTTGATGCAGCTGAAAAAATGAGGCTTTGTAGGCATTTGTAGGAAGAAATTTATTGAAAACTAATACGAAGAGAATTAACTGCAGATGAAGATTATAATTGCGATGCAGGATTAAGATTCTTTTAATTGTATCGGTATTAAACCCTTTTTTAAAATCTCATCCAATGTTTCATTGCAAAAGTTGCTCTTGTTTTTATATTTAATTTCCCTCCCCATCATTTGCATTTACTCGTTCCACATTTCTTTTGATTCCCATAAAATGCAACATCAGCTCCAGCTGGTGGCAGATAATAATCCTCTTCCCTCTTTTACTTTTAATGAGCAATTAAATTTGTCTCCCTGTATAATAAAGTACTTTTGTTTATTTTATGACTAAAACTAGATGTGGTGTAATATTCTCAGGTTTTCATAGCAACAGTCAGGTTCTGCTTATGTGGCAAAGTCTATAATTCAGTGTTTTATTGTCATTAGCATATCGTAGTATGAGGTGAGTTCTGTTACTTTGAAAAGTTGTAGTTTCAGGCCCAACTCAGCATACAAAATTCAGTAGAACTTGGAAAAAAAGCAAAACAAGAAATGTGTTAAAATGCTTTGTTTCCTATATTGCACAAATGTTCCCAAAAAGATTGAAAAACAAAAAATAGGAATTATTATCAAGTATAAAATACAACAATCTTAGATATACTGATTCCATTCTAATATCGGAAATCAGAAACAAATTCAAATTACTGCAGCTACTAATTGAAGAAAATAAAGAATTTGGATTAGATATAAATGCAAAAAAGACCAAATTTATGAAAATCTCAAAAGAAAGCAGATCCGAGCCAGAAATATTCATAAACAATATGAAAATTGAACATACAGCAGAATACAAATATTTGGGCACTTACTTTACTGCAGATGGAAAGCAAGGTAAAGAAATAAAAATAAGAACAGCCATAGATAAAGATGCATTCTGGAAAAATAAAGATCTGCTCAGAAGTTCTGTGAGTATCGAGACAAAGAAAAGAATGATAAGAACATTAGTGTGGCCAATTTTCACATATGGAAATGAGACCTGGATATTCAAGAAGAGAGTAAGGCAACAGATAATGGCCTTTGAAATGTGGTGATGTAGGAGAGCTCTGAAAATCCCATGGACAGAACAAAGAATGAGAACATAGAGATTTTTATTACAGGAAATGATCCAGAGAAAGATGAGATTGGCAGGACATGTACTGAGAAGTTCTGCAGGACAGAGGATATACGAAGTTTTAGAAGGGAATATTATCGGAAAAGGATCAAGAGGCAAAAAACGAAGGATATGGTTTGAAGATATATGATCATGGACAAGAGCACATGGCTATGTAGAAACAAAAAAGGAAAGCCACTAACAGAGAGAACTGGAAGGACATGGTGCTGCACCCTCTCACTGAGGAAGCTACATGAAGAAGAAGAAGTTCCCAAAGCTACAGAGGTTTCAACTTTCATTGCAGTCAATAGATTACTTAGATTACTTGCACATCTGACGATGTGTTGTAGGAAGAAGCGGATAATCTTTTCAAAAATTGTAACAAAGAAGCTGGCACTGATGTAAAGATGTTTAAATCAGTATTAACTTATAAGTGCCTCTTTCCGAAAACCCTTTATTTTCATAAATGTAAGTACAACGCTTTCTGACTACAGGGAACGATCACAGCTTTTCTTCTGTGGAGCAACTTACCCCAAATCATTGGAAACGTTCACAGATATATCGGCTAATTTTTGCACTAAAATGGAAGGCAGTTCCTAGTAGCTAAATCTCATATTTCAACTTTAATTTCCTCAGAATACACTGCCATAGTTTTTGAACTATGGCAGCATGCCTTGAGTAATGAGAGTGTGGATAATTATTTCATTGAAAGTCATCCGGGTCATTTCCAAAGACCTACTAGGCAACGCGGAATTATTCATTTGATATAACATGTGGTGTTTATTTTCCAAATCACTAAGAAAAAGGAGGGCACTCAGTCGCATTAGAAAATCTATCCACACTCCAATATCATCATCGCTTCTCTCATATGGTCTTCTTAAACTGCTATACTGAAACAAGTCCACAGTATATATCTTGATTTTATTCCATACCAACAGCTACACTTTCCAATAATTTGCTGTTTCATCTTTGTAGATGTTTTGGAGATTATGTTTTATATATTTTTGTTGATGAGATATCCAAGTTTCTAGGAGGAGACCAGAATGGCTAACTCACCTTCTAATTAAATTACCAATACATGTTGAACCCGAGTGTTGTTTGAAATGACGTTGGGTTTCCTGGAAACTGAAGCAGCTGAGTTCACTACATGATGTTTCAACTCTGACTTAGACAGCAATGAAAGAGCTGACATCTTGGTTAAGAGAATATAATGCTGCAGGATACAGGAACCCACAAATCCTTTTATGTCTTCTTCCATCAATTTATTTAATATTTCTAAGTAATTCTGAGTTTGTTTTCCTTATCCTACTCTCCTTTTTTTAATGTTATCAGCCACAGGTGATCTCAGATGCATTAACTTGAAAATATCCACTGCAGAAACCGATCAATGGCTACGAGAATTGATGATAAGTCCCACCGAAAACTTGTTAACCACATACCTGGTTAATCCCAACCCAAACTAATGGTGGAGAGGACAACATTCACTCATTAAGTCATAATCTCTTTGTATCCCCGAAATGCCTTGAAGTTGTACAAAAGGAAAGAAATAAAAGAAATTGGATGATTTCTCTCAATGCAAACATCTGAAATCTCATATGTCGTGTTTTAAAATTAGCCTTACCCAATCTTAACTAAGCATTATTGAACTGAAAATGTATAAAATAAGCTGCTATTGCAACTTAATCAGTAGGTATGTGCACATGTAATCGAAACAAGTCTGTAAACTAATAATGATAATTACATCACAATCTATAGAAATTTCTGATGGATTTTGATTCTGATGTTATTATCATTAGCACAAGAAACGAGTTAAAATTCGTTCCTTAAATGTGGCATTCACTAAACGTGCTGCAACGCCATTTTCACCGAGGATAAAGAGTGGAAAACTGTACGGTAATCTCCTGTCAGTCTCATTTTGTGAAGATGGATAATTCAAAATCAATCTACATCGTAAGATGCTAGCAATTCTTATGATTCAAACAAAGGGTATGCATGCTAATCATCTCAGAATAAGACCACAATTCGCTTTTTATTCCTTTCACATACGCAATGTTAATTCAAGTGGTGAAGAAGAGGAATACACACATGCTTGGCAAAATAGAAACGTGATAAAATCTGCATTTTAGAGATAACTTGGAAAAACATTAAATTTAATAAAAAAATAACAAAGTTATAGTGGTGATAAATTGTGCTGCACAAAATATCAGAGCGAAGCATTACAAGGATTTGCAGGCCTTTTGACCTTTCAGAGAACGTGAAAGGCTGACACACTTCCCTGCAGTCGCTTTAAATTTAAGCAACTGAAGCCAAAACTCGAATAACTTTGGACAAGCAATTTCGCACAAAGATCTCTCAGAAGATGAGTTTGATACGAAAATTTCGTATGAAAAGGATCTTTTCACACTCACATATTACAATGAAAAAACTCTTGAAGCCTTTCCCAATTAACTCATACGATTATGCTAATTAAATAATTAGCATACAGATTACAGAAGTGTGTGTGTGGATCACCAGAGGTGTGATTGAGGTAATTTGAAACTGGTGAAATTCATTACTAAGGAAGAACAGTAGTTCCTACCTTGGCCACCAGGAGGCGTGCATTTCCGAGTTTCTAGGAGGAGACGAGAATGGCTAACTCACTTTCTAATTAAATTACCAACACATATTGAACCCGAGTGTTGTTTGAAATGACTTTTGGCTTCTTGGAAACCTGAAGCTATAACGTAGCCTAGAAATATTTGGAAAAAAGAAAAACAACTCTTAATTTGTTTTCTTGCTTTAATTAAAGATTGGTCGGAATGAGGAAAGGCAGTTGTTAGGTTGTCTTCTCTCGGATTGTCTTGAGTGGTGAGGCAGTTCGGCGATTGTTAGACCCACTTTAGTGTCCCCCGAGGACAACAGAGAATTAGAGAGAGGGTCTCTCGAAAACAACCCTTATGTTATCCACTTGTGGCTTTAGCAAGAGAACCATAACAGGAAAAGTCTGTTGTAATGGTTGGACCTTTGGTACAATCGATACACAAGTCGCTGCATTGAAAGTTTTGCATGAAGGGTTGAAGAGGAAGTTTGGAGAGGGGGAAGGGGTAGTTTTAACATGATGTTGACTCGATCGTGATGCCTGTAATTCCCTGATGGTAATCAATTAAGCAAGTTTCCGAGTCTTCAACAGAACTCGAAATTGAAATAAATCCCGTTTTTAATCAATGAATTTATTTTAACATTTTTATTTCATTAATTTGCGATTTTAAAATAGCGAATCCTTTATTATTGTTCGTTTATTTACAGGTAAATGTACAGGTTTTGGATTTTAAGTTTTTGTTTTTTTTATTCAAATTTTTTCAACATAAGTAAGGGTTTATTTTTAAAATATTTCAACATATTTAATAACATCATGACACATTAGTTTTAATCATCATCATTATAATAATAATAATAATAATAATAATAATAATAATAATAATAATAATAATAATAGCGATGATTTTCCATTTGGAAAGAGATGCCTTTTCAAATGGAAAAGGAAAATTTTCTGCTCAATATTTGTTTTCTTTCCTACGCTTTGGCCTGAATTGAAACCTATTCCACTTATATTAGAATGATTTGTGAACCACGCCAAAGTGAAACGGCGCATGCTTTGAGAAAATGGGACGCCAGTTTAGACTGAAGATTTAAAATGCGTTTAAGAGAGAGACCAACATTAAAGTTTAGTAAAGGATTTGACTGCCATTTTGGGGGAGAAATAAGAAAAATACGATTTGTCATTTTATGAACATTTAATCACAATAACAAAACTTTGAACATTAAACAGCTATTTCCTTACGCAGTTATGCTGAAGGATTATTTTGATGGCAACCATTGAATAGCTAGAACCACTTATCCTATAATCAGATCTCAGAAAACAAGGTATTACATGTAAACATATAATCGACTTGCGATAGAGTGGCAGCTCTTGTGCAGCACGGCATCAATCATTTTTATTTTGAAATTTTAAATCACTAGAACAAATCTTTCTCTCTTGTATGTGAACGTATGCGGGGGTGGATGAATGGCCAGTGCAGGTGTATATCAAGTATTAAAAACATATAATACTAATAAAAGTAATCAGATGGTAGTGGCGATGACCAGCTTGGGTTGAACAGATCTGTGTTCGAATCTTGTGTAGGAAAAAAAGAATTTGGAAAGAACTTTCAACAAGTTTAATGTGAATAAGCCACTGTCATATGAAGGTAGTGAGGTTTTCTTTGCAGGAAACTTTAGTCTTCTCCAGTAATCAGACAAACCAGCCAAACAACATCAATCCAACAATCTCAATTCCATCAGGTAGGCGCATTGTTATGAGTATTTGTTCTGTTTTCATAAATGTTTTGGAATACTGATCATGAGTTAGTCGATTTTAATTGTTGAAATTTTAAATCCCTATAATTTAATCGTATTTTATTTATTTATTTTATAGTTGGTGACTATTAATAGCTTGAGCACATATAAACACATCTGAACTTGTTTTCAATAACAAATAATAATAAACACTTGCTTGTTATTTTTCATATTTAAAGATTGGTGGTGTGAAACAATCGTGAAGCTACTTTTGATGTATAAGTGTGTGTGTGTGGGGGGGGGTGAGTGAGGAGTCAGAGAGGACTTTAAAGTTTTTTTCTTCTTTTTTTGAAGAGTTACAGGTTGTAGTTGTTTGGAAATACCTCTTGCGGTGGGCTGTTTCGGGGGACAGAGGTAGATGGAATAAAAAAGGAAGATGAGATAGGGTCAGTGTGTTCTCAATTGCCCAGCAAAGAAATGCAGGGCACCTCCTGGTCTTGTATTAATAGGTGCAGCAGAAAATGGAGGTGTGGTGGTTTCTAGCTTACTGGAGCAATAACCATTCAAGTACCTATAGAACAGACATAGAGCCAAAACGTGCTTCTGTGAGAATAAAGATTGAGGTGAATTTCTATGACAGGAATCTCTAACTCAAGGATATTAGGGATTTTCAAGTATACCATTTCAAATGTGCGAACAGTATTTTGAGTCTGGGAAGATCTGGGATTTGTACAGAATAGTTCGGTGGGTGGGTGAAATATAGCATCTTGAGCAAAGGATAATGCCTAGTATTTTGGATGCTGAGGAAGCGACTGATGTGACGTGTTTATTACCGGCGAAGCCGGAGGTAAATGTTAGTCCAAGCAGAGAGATCTGATCCTGTCTGGTAATCTGTATTACTGAGGGTAAGAGTAGGTAAGCTGAAATCCCTTTTGCAATAAAAAATGGGCTCTTTGCTGCTGCACATCTTCTAAGTTAGCACGACCAACGAAAATAACTTAACGCATTTTTACATCTAATGTATCTGCATCATAAAAAGAATCAATAACGCATTCTCACATATATGATCCAGCACTTGCTCCCATCATTACTGTAAGTTCTTGCAACGTTATTGGACGATGACCCTTCTGCTTTCTGGTATGGGTGAGATTGACCATAAGCGTCATCCAACTAAGCAGAGAGATTCGAAAAGTCGTGTTATAGATTGAAAAATGTATGACATAATAATATCAACTGCTTTGAATCTCGACTCGAACAATACACGCTCTGGTTGTGGAAATTTCAATTTTTACAAATAGAATCAAAATCGTAACTTCATCTTGTGAGAAAAATAATAGAATATTTATTACTGTCATTACGGAGATGACTTTTGAATGAACAAATCAATGAAGATCATTAGCCCAAAATCTTTATGAACTCAACGCTTTTTTATAAGCTCATCCAGAGAATATTATAATTGGAAAACTTTCATTAGTTGTTTATGAAAGAGACTTTTGACAACATAAAGTTAATGGAAGTAGTTAATGAATATAGAAACAACAACACTAGAGTATATGTGCTGATTTAAATATCGAGATTTCTTATTGCAAAACTTTCTAAAATGTCAGAAGCAACACTTCAGAAAAGTGCATGGGTTCAATCTTAAATTCAGAAAGTATTAAAAGATGGGAAAGTTAGAAAGGGTTCACGTAAGCAGAACCAAAAGCCTGTAAATTACTCAGAAATATTGTTAAAGGATTTTTGAGCCAACAACAGAACGTATAAGAACCAAGCTATAATGGAGAATTCACTTCCTTCTTAGATGTGTAACGAGTAACCAATGAGCAATTCTACCAGGAAAGCATAGTAGTGGAGCAAATTGAATGTTAGTAAGAGGGTAGACTACTGTTGCTTTGTTGAAAGCTAGAATGCACGCTTACAATAGGAAATCAAACTACCACAGCACTCCCACTATTTCAAACAATAAAATATATTGTTAGTGTTAATAGTGATAAACGCAGGTAAAAAGGATTATGCAAATTTTAATGTGAGTACGTGACAGCAGAGCCACCAATTCCACTTAAAAAGGGATTGAGAACGTTCAGACAGTTATTCGAATGACTGACGAATTGTGCTCAATATGCGTCCTACCTTGCCTCAGCGTGCTTTACTTGTTAAGTTGTTTTATCTTAAACTGTGCAATGCCGTAGCGGCCCTTCGGGAATTTAGAAGGCTTCATAACCTGCGTACAGATCTTATGTCAGCTGTAGCACTGAGAGCTATGATTAAGAAGTTTGAAGAAACTGGATCACTACGAGTTAGACCTGGCAGAGGACCGAAAGCAGTGCAAGAAGAGACAGCACATTGAAAATCGTGTATTTGGTCCAGGGGACCCTGATTCTGATGAATAAAACATTATTTCCTGGGAGTTCAATCACTACATTAATTTCGTGTCTTTCGCAAGTTGTTGTTTTAGTTTAATTATTATTATTATTATTATTATTATTATTATTATTATTATTATTATTATTATTATTATCATTGTAACGAGCCATATATCCAGCTGAAATGAGTGACAAGGCTGTCGCTTACACCGTCGAAATGTTATTATTCCATTTTATCTACCTTTAATGTAATTATCCGCTTGTTTTCGGCTCCGCCAGCGCCAAAATTCCCCATATCGGCGACTTTTGATACTAAATATTTTTTTCGCGGAAATCATCTCCCCATGGCTTCAAAAGCCTCAATATGAAATTTGGTCTCATTCCGTTTATTGGTTTTAGCTACAGATGCCTCCAAAGAGGGAAAGTTATTTTATGGCCACCCTGTACATAGCCAATGTTTTCTTTTGTCATACTTGTAACAAAGAATCGTGTATACTGGGAGGAAGTAGAAGTTCTATTTTAAAATTTCCAGCTTTGACATACACAGAAACAATCGGTTTGATCATTTCAGTTACTAAATACTTATTTAAAAGTAAAAGTAACTGTTATTTTAATCAGGTTCATAAATTATTTAGAAATACATTTCTGAACAAACATTTCATATACAAACTTTTGATTGTGTAAAAGTTTGCAATAAAAAAGATAATTGTATCTTAACATACTAATCAATGTGGACTACATCACAAAAATTGTTGATCTCAGAATAATTAAAATAAAATACCATAGAAGTATAGTCTTAACTGTGATAGACATGCTGATATCAGTCGAAGGATTTCTTCGTCCATTCAGTTTTCAACTATTCGAAAGTTTAAATGTTAATGCATTGAGATATATTTGCATTTAAATTTCTGTTTGGTTATTCGGTTTATAACAGTTTAGTTCATAGCAGTCCCATAATTATTAACAGTAAACTACTCTTCTAATACCCAGTGATGTTATTTAAACAACGTTTCCAAGTATCGCTTATCAATTCCCCTTCCCATAAATCTCCCTCATTAAGATCTATTTCAAAAGGTTCACGGGGGGTATTCTAATTGTTCGTATAGAGTCATTAATGAAGCTAATCGTCCAATAATTAGTATACTTAACATTAATTTGCTGTTATAAATGGGAGTGCTCTGATTTATAACTTTAGTAGTGACGGGGATGGTTTGCGGAGTTTACTGGCAAAGAGCGAACGTGTTGTTGTTAGGTACAAGACAGGATGGCGTATTAATGCAAAGCAATAGAACTCTATTATTCGGAGATGCAGAAAAAGTAAAGAGAATGCAGATAGATTATAAACAAATCACCACCAGACTTATTAGAACAACAGAGACATTGTGTACTAGTAATATATTAGACTATGAAGGAATAGCTTCTATTGTTGACTGACTCCTTTCTTTTTCAAGGATAGTGTTCACTATTTTTGGCAATACAGTATACATATTTTGCACGTGGTAAGATTAAATTTGATGCCTGAAAATCTCTTGAAACAGTTTTGGATGTAAAATTTCTGTTTATACTTTGTGAGTGCATCAGTGATTGAGGTACTGTAGAGGATTAAAAGGATATTTGGAAACTTCGCTCACAACTGAAAATTAATGGCCTGACTGACAGTGCAGATGCAAGATATTAATGGCGTTGATCTACCAGGGATTGTGTTATCGCCTTCACACAGAAAGAGAGAGAGAGAGAGAGAGACCAAATAACCCAACTTCTTGTACTCATGCACAGAACAAAGATAAGGAAATTTTGCCAGAAGAAGAAGAAGAAGAAAATATCAAACAGTTGAAATAGTATAACTTTGCCGACAAGTTTCAACTTATTCAAATTTATTTTTTTTTACAAATTTATTCAGGTTTATTTTTGAGTTTTGAACGTTGGCGATTTCTTAGATCTGCATAAATATGTGAAAAATAACTCATGTTTTATTTAAATAAGTAACGTTTTATTCAGCTCAATTATTGACTTAAATATTGAAGTCGGAATAAATTATGTTTATGTGAAAAATTTGTAATGAACAGCAACATTTGCATCCAACGTAATATCGTGGCCTTTTTAAAGATTGCGTAAAAAGTTAGTCTTTTAAACTTATTTTATTTATTTTAAAATAAATATCTATTATTAAATTGAAGATATATTACACTTTCTTATATTTTAATAATCAAACATTTTCTTTGTGTAATTATTCATTTTTCGTTATAAACATAATACACCTTTTATTGTTATTAATAGTGTTTATATGAATTCTCAAACTGAGTTATTCAAGTTTAGAATATTTGATTCGTTTATTTATTTTCTTCTGGATGGTTAAACTTTGAACTCTGTGTTAACTTAGTGAATCACGCTTCTTTAAAGATAAATTTTTAACTGAGTTATTCAAGTTTGGAATATTTGACTCGTTTATTTTCTCTGGATGGTTAAACTTTATGTTAACTTAGCGAATCACGCTTATTTAAAGATAAATTTTAATCATTTTTTAAAATATTTTGTACGTTCTTATAATAAATTAAATATTGATGGTCATCGTTCAATGAGAAGAGAAACTGCTTATCCCTTGATCTTTAAACTAAGTTCAATAGAGTTGGTACCTTTAGAAAAAAAAGAAAATACACAAAGCCGAAACATGTCTGATCGACTTCATTCTGCAAATGCAACTAGACAAATATGCTACGCTATTTCATTAAAACAGTATGTCGAAAGGGACATCTGTCAGAGCAATGGACATGCCCAGTGGAATCCCAAATAGAAATCGTCATCATGGATCAGGAACGCAATGTGTGGTATAATTACCCAAGAGGAAGCCGTTTTTTGCATCGATAAAACTAAGTCTATAGACAGGCAAGAACATGGCAGCAACAGAGTTATCGATCCTGCTATGATTGATGAAGAAAGATGGTGATTCCAAGGATGGCAAAAACCGAGCAATGATCAAATGGAGAGGAAAGATTTATCGCAGGGGCGCAGTGTGTTTCTAATCTAAAACTTCAATTGCGAACAAGAAAAATCTCTCCATAAGACGACCTCTAAACTCCACTTAACATATTAAAAGCAGAAGTCGTGGAAGATAAATGATAAATAAGATAATTAGAGAATTGGCCTTTTAGCAATTGATAACAGAAGTGCCCCAGTGTTAAACCCTCCTCGTTTCCCTTAAAAGTATACAAAGAAAACAAAAATAATTCCCAGTATCGCTGTTTACTAATCTTCATCTTTTTAGAGACATCTTTCATCTCTATCTATAGGGAGTCTGAAGTCCTCTCGGAGCGTTCTCCACCGGAAATGTAGTTCGAGATGTGTGTGTTACAGTAAATTTCCTCACCTTTCACTCTGATGGGGGCATTTTTCTTGGATATAGACTCACTTCTTCCCATTTATCTCTTGAATACACTCGCACACGTGAGAGACGTGGGCTGTTCTCCAGCACCCAGATTCTCTCTCTCTCTCTCTCATAATACGTGCCCAGAAAAGACATTTTTGTGATTCATGAAAAGGAAAAAGATAGAAGATTGCTTACATTTTTGACTCACACAAAGATGCTGAAAAGAAATACTCCGTCATTGATTTTCATGCTCCCAGATGTTTACCTTTTTTTTTTCTGGTCATCACATGAAAATGGAAACTTACAACGCTCTATTTAATATATTTAAAAATAGTTATTAATAAATAAAATACATTAGATAAACTAAAATTATATAAACGGTTTTAATGACTTCGAATGCACAATAAGAAAATGTACAGGTAAAATACGCTGGATGGCCAATTTAATAGGAACACCTCCGTATATAAGATAGTTAGGAGGTGTTCCTAAAGTGGCCACTCAGTGTATAAAAATACATACAATATAATACATTTTATATAAAATATAAGATAATAAATTAATATAAAATTTGCAAAAGTGTCTACAAGTAAAACCTTGTTTGCACTTTTATTGTCACAAGTTTCACGCTAAAACTTTTTGTGGTTAATTCTGTTGTGTGTCGGTTTCAAGGCTTTGGAAATTATTTTGTAGTTAAACTAGGGAGTTTAAGTCTTGAGGTTTCTTTCTTGGCAGTCCCACAGCTGCTTGGAAGGCAGTATAGACTGAAGCTATTGCTATATTTCTCATACAGAGAAGCCAAGATCATTTTACATGTTTTTAGACAGCAAAATCTTCATAAACATATGTTCCTTTTCAGTGTCCTACATAATCAATTATTCATAATGACAAATGTCCCAACAGCTATTATAGAATAACGAATATTAATGATACAGGGGGACCTGTAGGGGCCTCTCTGTCACCGACAGACATTGCAGTACTTAATGATGCTGTCAAGACTCGTTATTTAGGTGGGAAACTACGGCTTGTTGACCCCTGAAATTGACGTCTATGGAGCAGTGGAAGAAGCCAATATGATACAAGAATGATTTTCAGATCCATTTATAATAATTTCTGTCTCAAGTAGTTTTATTGCCAAATAGCACGTATTGTGTTATTCTATCCATATATTCCTTCAGAATAACTGGAATCTTTCAATACAACTAGAACAGGAAGTTCCCTCTTAAACTTGGAAGGCTCTTTCTATATCGCAAAGAGAGAGAGAGAGAGAGAGAGAGAGAGAGAGAGAGAGAGAGAGAGAGAGAGAGAGAGAGAGAGAGAGAGAAAACGTTTAGGGGAACATGTATAGAGGACATTTGTGTAAAGTAAAAAACTAAATATTTATGAAAAATAGATATGTTCCTCCCACATTTTATTATTTTCACAAGGACATCATCTGGGAGAATGTATAAAAAAAGTAAAACTGAAAAATAAGATATAAAGGGACAGTTATAATTAGCATTCTTTTAATACTTGAGTCTTGGTCACGGCTAATTTAACATTTCGCAATAAGAGGTTTTGCTTTGCATAAAAACTGAGCAACTGCATACAAAAATTTGATGTCTTCACTTGAACACAATTCTCGGATGTCTTTTTCTATACGTGCCTTGATGTCGTATTCACGCTATTAAAGCAAAATCGGAACTAGTGTTCAGATGAAGCCATCAAATTTGTGTTTGCAGTTGCTCAGTTTTTATACAAAGCAAAACCTCTTTTGGTGAATAAGTCTTGTTCAGAGTTACAAGCTCTACATGCCTTGCGTTGTGGCAACAACATCATTATCAATAAAGGATGCCCAATCTTCATGATCTACTCAGGGATACGTCCAGTGGTGAGCTATGGAAATTTTAACAAAGAGCTCGCATGGTCGAGCAAAAAAAAAAAAAAAAAAACTACACCAACGCCATCTATCGCCGACCGCCGCCACTAGTATTTCCAGAGACAATCACAAACATCCATTTCCACGGCGGGATGTTTGTGAACGCTAATGATGCTAATTCGCTAATTCGCGGGATGTTTATAAGCAAAATCAATTTGTTTTGTTTGCGATAGAAGTTTTTATGACACACAATCTATAAATAATAAATAAATATTATATAAACACAATAATATTGAAATGCGTTATATTTCTCCTTTGTTTTTATACTTCAAGTGATAATCAACGGTACCAATCAAGGGGCATTATTTTGAAGCCCAATTTTTTATATTTAGATTACCAAAAGTGAATTATTATTTAATAAATGGTAGTAACAGTAACTATAATATTTTATTTAATAAAATCACTTTCGAAACTATGAGACGCTTTTACATAAAAAAAAAAAAAAACTCACTGTCTGGTGCACATTTACCGAGAAAAAACTCTCTCCTTTACAGGTTAATATTTACAAACAATTACTTTAAGGAAATACTTATGACAACAGCTGCCACACCTTATTTCCTCCTTCACGTCTTGTGTTCTTCTAGGAGAATCCATAGCTGAGCGATGATTTTCTAGAAAAGATTTGACATAGGGATTCGGATTAAATTCATTCAAGAGTTTCCCATTTATACATATTGTCATTAAATACGAAATTTGTTATAGTCAGAGAAGATCTCTTCGTCGTTACGATGTTATTCATCACACTAAAAACTCGATCGGCTTCTGCGCTGCAAACAGCAATTGTTGCCATAATCTCTTTGGCTTTTTTCGCGTTCTGGGAATTTCGTTTTGTAACTTTCCAGTCAAAGCCATTTCCACTAAATATCTAAACTCATTAATTTTAATTCCATATTTCAAAATAAAATTTAAAGATCTTATCTTTTTTTTTTCCTTCTAACCATGGACACGTAACTTCTTCCATACTCCATGTTTCAGGATAACATAACATTTAAAATGTTTTTGAGTTCTTCATCTTCCAAATCCTCATAATTTTCATTTTTAAGTTTAAAATTTCTTTGCTGCATTAATCTATCCTTTAAAGACATTATAAGAGAGTTTAGCAATGTTTCTCGCGGTAGTTTGTGAAATCTGATTTTGCTTTCAATGCTATTCCTTCAAATTGTTTTGATTTTAACGTGGTATCAATTTTAGATTCACAAGAACCTACAGAATTTTTAAAATCAATACTTGCATTAATTGTTCTCACGATTAAGGAGTTAGCCCTTATAATACTTACATTGCGACTTTGTAGAGATTCTGAGAGATATGATAATTCCTGTAAGATATCAATCATTAATGCTAGAGCTTTTAAAAATTCAAATTGAGAAGATGGTTTAAAAAGCCCTTATATTTATCGTTCGATGCAAAATGCTTGCATAAAGCTGGGTAATTACTACACAAAGCAAGAGCCGTTCGTAAACTGCAAGCAGCCCATCGTGGTCCAAACACACGGCCGATCTTTAAGATTTCGATACCAAGGTCTTTTGCAATCGTATTTAATTCTCGTTGATGTTTTGGTGATTGATGATGAAAAGCATATAATTTATCCATAAATATTTCCAAATGATTTATTTTTTAATGTTTTTTTTATCGAATCGTCTAATGCTAATTGTAAACGATGAGCTACGCAATGCCAATCACAATGTCTGGAAATATTTGTAGAAGTTTGATTGCAACACCTGATTTGTTTCCTGGCATTATACTAGCTCCATCGGAACAAACTGCAATAAGATGATTTTTTAAATTGTTATCAGAACATCCATATGAATTTAAAGTAGGATGTATTCATTCCGCGGTGGGTATTTTCTAGTTCTGCAAGATCTACAAAAAGTTCAATTTGTATGTGAATAACTAAAAAAAGTTTTTTTCTATAATAGCAGACGAATTGACAACATTATCGATTCGTCTGTTATAGAAATTTTGTATTTTTTTCTATTAGTTTGGAATAGTTGTGACTATTCCAAACTAATAGAAAAAAAATACAAAGTACGGAAAGCAAAGTCTGATTATGAAAAGAAACTGGCTCTGCGTGCTAAAGACAACCCACAAGAATTCTATCGATATGCTCCAAGTAAAAGAAAGAATGAATATGAAAGAATAACTCTTCTAAATCCAGATGGAGTGAGGGTTACTGATGCAGAGGAGGTTGTTCAGTTAATGAGTGCCCATTTCGTTAAAAGCTATCAACCTGGTGAACGCAACATTGAGCTCACTCTCATCTCTTCACTAGATGAAGAAACGCAGGTGTGTGAGGCCGAGGTATTAGAGCTGTTGCACAAACTGAATAAGAATTCACCAATAGGGACTGATGGAATATCAGCATGTGTGCTAAAAGAGTGTTAAGCTCAATTGATCATTCCTTTGACCAGGATGTTTAATATGAGTCTCAAAACAGTGAAGATTCCGCAGGAATGGAAGGAGTGTATGGTAATTCCATTGCATAAGGGTGGTGCAAGACCGATGTATCAAACTATCGACCAATTAGTATCTCAGGAGTAGTGATGAAGATTTCAGAAAAATTAGTTAGGGCCCGCATTCAGAAATGGATTGACAGTGAATCTCTACTTTGTAATGAACAACATGGGTTTACTAAGGGAAGGTCATGTTTTAGCAACTTGCTCACATTCTATGAAAATGTTACCATTGAACTAGACAAGGGGAATGGATACACCATGATACTTTTGGATTTTGCTAAGGCTTTTGACAGAATACAACATGACAGACTGCTGCATAAACTGGAGAAAATGGGTTTGGATTATACAACATTAGCATGGATAAGAGGATGGATGACTGACAGATATCAAAAAGTGTATACGGGGGATCTGAGTCTGCAAGGTTTAAGGTAACAAGTGGTGTACCACAAGGATCAGTGCTTGGTCCACTGTTATTCAATCTGTACATTAATGATATTGGGAAGGATTTGACAAGCGACATACAGTTATTTGCTGATGATGCAAAGATAGGCAGGGTAATCACGAATGCTGCTAATATGCAGTATTTGCAGAATGATTTGAATAGGCTGCAATTGTGAGCATGGGAAAATAGGTGTCAGTTCAATGTGAGTAAATGTAGAGGCATTCACTTCGGCATCATTAGACATCCAATGTCGTATTACATTGGTGGGATTAGGCTAGAAGAAACTGATGAGGCTAGGGATCTTGGAGTGTTAATAGATAGGAAGTTGAAATTCAGGGGCCATGTATCGAAAATTGAAAATACAACTCAAAAGATAATTGCAATGCTCAAAGAAACGTTCACATGTAAAGATAAGTATGTTATTTTGCCATTTTACAAGGTCTTGATAAAACCTCACTTGGACTGTTGTGCACAGGTCTTGTCTCCTGGTTTCAGATGTGATTCTGATATATTGGAGAGAGTACAAAGGAGAGTATTAAAAATGATATCAGGATTGTGGAATACTGATCATGAAGACAGGTTGAGAATTTGTAGATTGCACACACTAGCAAACAGGAGAAAGAGGGGAGTAGTATGGGTGGCGGTTTGAACAAGATCTAGATCAAGATAAGATAAGGAGTCGTGACGTGATTGGTTGATGACGTCATTGTGTGCATGGCTTCATTGGTGTGGAATGTTTGGAATTTCCCTGTGGGCAACTGTGTCACTGGCTTCAGTTGTTGTGTTTTGGTTCGCGTATGGGATTATGGGTGATGGCAGAGATAAGGAATGTCTGCTCAGCCTCGTGGAGATGAGCGAACTCATCATTTGCGGATATCTTTTAGCGATGTCACCTCCAATTGATACTGATAACTTTTTTGGGAAAAAAAAATTTAAAAAACTGGTTTTTTATGATAACTTTTTAGGAAAAAAACGCATTTTTTATGAAAACTTTTTTTTTGAAAAAAAATAAAAAGACGCGTTTTTTTATTTTTTTTCCAAAAAAACGTTTTTTTTTTCTCCACGAGGCTGAGCAGACATTTTCTGGAGGAGAGGGGTTAGGGGAGTATTGCAGGGAAGACCTCAGTCACCCTCTTGACTATCTTTTCACTTCCACAACCTGATGCTATTTTTTTTCCTCCAAAGTTATCAGTATCAGTTGGAGGTAACATCACTAAAAGATATCCGCGAATAATAATCTCGCTAATCTCCGCTAGCCTGAGCAGACATCTGCTGGAGGAGAGAGGGATGATGGGTTAGAGTATGGGATGGGGGAGCATTTAGCATCAGTTGGAAGTGACATGACTAAAAGAAATCCGACAACGGCAAACTAGCTCATCTCCCTTAGATGAGCAGACATCTTCTGGAGAATATGGAGGGTGGGGGAGCATTGCAGGGAAGACCACTGTCAACCTCTTGACTACCCTTTCACACCCAACACATAATGCTATTTTTTTTTCCATCCAAACAATTTCGGACATCCGCAATGGCGAGATCGTTCATCTCATTGGTTATCAGTTTGAGGTGACATCACTACAAGATATCTACAAATGGGTAGCTCGCTCATCTTCCTTTGGATGAATTCGAGCCACAGAGATAAAGTTTGTACCATAATGTCACAAAGTAAGATAAACGCACATCAACATCAATCCACCAGCATGCGAAAACATGTCTGTGAGTCACCTGCGCGAAAGTTTCATTTGGAAGGAACGATCAGGTTAAAGGGTCAGGTAAACAGTACTATAAAGAAAAACAATCGAGTCGAGTGTCTTTTCAGTTACTGCAATTCTTTCATCCTGTGCAGCTATCGTATTGTGTTGTGTTGTGGTGTTTAGGTCCAGTAAAGTAAAATAATGAGTGAACCACAAAAGTCTTTGAAATTTTCTTTCTTCAGGAAAATAGTGTAAACTAAATATTGTGAAATATTTGTAGGTAATTACAAGTTTCGATTTTTTTTCGTTGTAAGTAATATTTCAGCAAAATAAAATAAGCATTTGTAAAACTTAAATGAACAAAGATGTGTGTTGCTGTTGTGTTTTCCACAGTGAAATTTTTACTCAGTTATTCAGTTTAGAATTTGATAATAAAATCCATAACTTTATACCTTAATGCAATTCTGTTTAATTATTGTAAAAAATCACTAATGTGAAATTAATGCAAGGACCATGGGAAACCTGATATCCTGTAATTAAGTATTTAGAAATTTGTCTAATGCTACCTATTGACATTTTTTTTTTTTTTTTGAGTTATCTGTAAACATTTCGTTCGCATACTCGAAAATCCTACCTGTTAGAATTTGGTGATTTTACAGAGAGAAAGCAGATAATTTTACCCAAAACATAACTTAAACTCTTAAAGTTTAGTATAGAAAAAAGGTTTATACTCTCCAGATAACACAAATACAAATTTTACCTTTCCCAACACAAAGTAAGATAAAAATTTGGTTATTTTACAGAGTGCAGATATTTTAACTCATCACGTTACCAAACTCTTAAAAAAGCTTGATGTAAAAAAGAAAAGAAGGTACATTTTTCTTTTCTTTTAAGATATTTGTACATGATAAAAGTTTAAAAACATATCACTGCCAGTCGAAACTTTTTTTTTTCAAAACTTGACAACACATATTTGTAGTTTGGTGAATAAAGTACAAATGAACTGAAAAGTGACAATTTTGTTACTACATCTGTAGATACCGTCACCAGACTAGAAAAACAATCGTACCAAATTCAAACAATACGACTGTTAGAATTTGGTTATTTACAGAGAGACAACTGATATTTTAGTCTATCACGTTACTTAAACTCTAAAAAAGTTTATTGTAGAAAATAAAAATGATATCGTAGCATGCAGATTACAAATGAATCAACATGTATATATCAAATAATAATCGCCTTTGGAAGAGAAAAATCAAAATCATTAACAAACTTAATACCCATACCCGTTCTTCATTTAAATGATACCAAATGATGAAAACAAAATGGGTATGAATTTCCAAACTTTGAAAGCTGATGAATTTCTTGCTTGCTGTGATCATAAATAGTTATTTGAATGTAAACATTTTATTTTTCTTGCGAGTCGAAACTTATTTCAAACTTTACCACCCGTACATTCTAGTAATGGGGGAATTAAAAACAGTGACCATACCAAATAACGGATTTGTAGTTTTGTGAATAAAGTAAAAATGAAGTGATTAGTGACAATTTGTTACTACATCTGAAGTAGATACCTTCACCAGACTAGAAAAACAGTCGTACCAAATTCTAACAATACGACTGTTAGAATTTGATTATTTTACAGAGACAAACAGCTGATATTTTCACGTTACTTAAACTCGAAAAACGTTTGTTGTAGAAAATAAAAAGGTATCGTAGCGTGTAGATAATAAGGAATCAGCATGAATGTATCAAAAAAAAAAAATTACAGCCAATGGAAGAGAAAAATCAATAACATTAACAAACCTTATAGCCAGAACCGTTCTTCATTTAAATGATACCAAATGATGAAAACAATATGGGTAGGAATTTAAAACTTTGAAAAGGTGATGCATTTCTTGTTTGCTGTGATTCCAAAATAGTTATTTGAAGGTAAACTTTTTTTTTTCTTTACAATTTTCTTTCTTTCTTTCTGAGCTAATATTTATTTGAAATAAGAATACATAATTATTTATTTGTGTTGGAAAGAATATCTAATATAATAATTGTGTTAAAATATATAAATATCCCTACTGTGAAAAAAAAAAAAAAACAGTCGGACTGAGAGGACAACAGTCAAAATACAAATTTAAGTAAGACCACAACATTTTTTTTTTCTCCTTGTAAAATTTAATACCACAAACTAGATTTTTGTTATTTTATTTTATTTATTTATTTTTTTTTGACTCAGTGAGTTAAAAGTCTTATTTGTTCATGCAAGCCCTCAAATATATCAAGAAACTGTCAACTCTTGGAAGCAAAAAAAAAAAAAAATCGAGTATTATTTTAATAACCAGAATTTTAGTGGAGAAGATTTCACCTGAAATTACAATACTGCTAGAATTTGGTTATTTTACAGAGCCATTAGATATTTTAAACCAACACGTTACTACACACACACACACACTATTTTTCACCTAGGTACAACAAGTTGGCGACCGGATAAGAGAGATATCTTTAAGATACGACTTAGTGAGAAATCTACAGTGTTGGAAAATAAATTCACATTTTATTTATTCGTTAATTTTGCTCAGTTATTCTGTTAGAATATGTAATTAAACTGATTTTTAAAAGTAAAATACAGAAAATAGCCATTCAATTTGAAAAAAAAAAAAATAAATAATTTCACTTGTCAGAATTCCATACCTTAACAGCACTCGGAATTCGAAACAGGAAATTACACTTACCCTAAACAAAAAGGCGCATAGAGTTTCCCACCAAGCTTAGGAAACATAGCATGAGCAACTGTGGGACGGAATTAAACAGAGAACGAACCAATCGGATAGTAATCGAAATTAAATATTCAACTAAGTCTCATATACTTTATATATTTATTAATTCTGCTCAGTTATTCTGTTAGAATATGACCTGTAAAAGTAAAATACAGAAAATAACGAATCAATTGAAAAAAAAAATAATAAAATTTCACTTGTCTGAATTCCATACTCTAACAGCAATCGGAATTCGAAACCGGAAATAACACTTACCCTAAACAAAACGGCGCATAGACTTTCCCAAGTGGGAAAGAATTAATACAGACAACCAATCGGATACTACTCTAAATTAAAATTAAATGTAAGCATTAATTTACAACACCAATGAATTCCGACGGTAACGAAGAATGAATAATTTTAGGATATGTGTTATTCAAACATCTTGATACTAAGTCCTTAGTCATATGTAATTATTTGAGAAATATCCAAACTTGAGAAAATGCTACCTTTTGAACAATACGGATGTGACTCATGTCATCCCCTTTGAAGAAAACCGCTCGCTGGAGGATATTGCAAATGACAAAACCACAGCATCTACGGTGTGTAATCAAAAGGACGAAGTAACTAGTTCAGGTTACAGTATTTACAGAAATTTCATACTTTGTGGTTTTTGTGTTTGTGTTGTGTTGTGGATATAAAATTGAACTATTTTGGAATATTCGTATTTAGAAGAGTCATCTGGAAAGCTGTAAGTACTTTTTTAACTTAAACATATCTGATCGCATGTTGTTTGGTAAGCGTAATTCTAATACTGAATAGTATTTTTTTTTTTTCCATAAGAATAATCATAGGGTATATATTAGAGTATCAACATGGACACATTAGCGATTTTTATGTCTTATGTGTGTGTGTGTGTGTGTGTTTAAGGACAGGTACTTTAAGTATATAATTAATTATTCAGAAAAGCTCGAAACACGAGAGCCATCACGACTTTCTCTAAGAATTCCCACACTTTAACAGGAAAGAAATACCCAAAATGTATTGGAAAATTAGTACAACCATCTATAGAAGAAAAAAAAACTGTATGTTTGTGTGACATAGAATATAGTTAAATTAAATTATCATTCCAAACTCAATAACAACAAACATTCACGTCACGAATCCTAATGTTATCTTGATCTTGATCTTGTCAGAAGTGTCCCACCAATCACGACACGATTACTTAACCACTAAAATCGTCCTTCCCATTCAAAACAATAACGTCACTTATTTACAACTAACAACAAATATTCACGTCACATTTCCTTATCTTATCTTGATCTTGATCTGGTTTAAAGTGTCCCACCAATCACGACACGATTTCTTATCCACTAATATCATCCTTTCCATTCAAAACAACAACGTCACTTATTTACAAATAACAAATGACGTCATTTATTTACAAATAACAAATGACGTCACTTATCTACATCTGAAAACAACACACACCCACGACACGATTCCTTATCTTATCTTGATCTTGATCTTGTCAGAAGTGAGCACCAATCACGACACGATTTCTTATCCACTAATATCATCCTTTCCATTCAAAACAACAATGTCACTTATTTACAAATAACAAATGACGACATTTATTTACAAATAACAAATGACGTCACTTATCTACATCTGAAAACAACACACACCCACGTCACCATTCCTTATCTTATCTTGATCTTCATCTTGTCAGAATTGCACCACCAATCACAACACGAATCCTTATCTCTGCCATCACCCATAATCCCATACGCGAACCAAAACACAACAACTGAAGCCAGTGACACAGTTGCCCACAGGGAAATTCCAAACATTCCACACCCATGAAGCCATGCACACAATGACGTCATCAACCAATCACGTCACGATTCCTTATCTTATCTTGATCTTGATCTTGTTCAAACCGCCACCCATACTACTGAGGGGTGATATGAGTGAGACTTACAAACTGCTAAAAGGGTCATACAGGATTTCAATTGATGGGATTTTTCAATTTATGGAGGGTGGGGAAAGGACGAGAGGGCATTCTTGGGAGCTGAGAATGAAGACTGCCAAGAAGGGTGTAAGGGCTAGATTTTTCTCTCAGAGGGCGACGCGTGATTGGAATGGATTGCAATTGGATGTTGTGAGTGCAAGCAGTGCGAACGAATTCAAGAATAAGTATGATAGCTGGTGTGTGTAGTATGTGGCCTCCCTCGATCAGTCTCTGACTCCCTGGCGGTCTCTATTAATAATAATAATAATAATAATAATAATAATAATAATAATAATAATAATAATAATAATAATAACATGTTGAGAATATATAAACAAGATTTTTTGTTATGAACTCTCTACATTCATGAACTGTTTGTGGCTACAGTTGACTTAAATCATGTTTTCGACTATAATTAAATGCATTTGAAATTAGCAGCTTTCAGTGTTTCCGAATCGCAAGAAAAATAAAATAGCGAATATTTCTTCAGCATTTTAATGCGATGAACCACGACCCGCATACGACTAATTTTGCGAAGAGCGGCACAGTTATTTAAAGGCCTCCAGCCAAACTTTTCTGAGATAATTAGCACAAATTAAGCGAACTCTTCGGTTGAGTTAACAAATATTATAAAAGACTAATTCGCCTTTGTTCTCTGTGAAGTATTCAGCGGACTTTTGCTGCACTTGTTTTCCATATTTACATTTGTGATTTCTTTCAATTTAGAAACAATCATTACGAGTCAGGATTTTTCATCTTTGCTTCAGGATTTTCATCAAGTACTGTATTTATTCACTATAATTTAGACGTTTACTTAGAAATTTTAGTTTTTGATATACAAAGTACTCACCTGATCTTTGTATAAATATAAAAGATTTAGTAAAAATCTCAGCTTCATGATTCATACTTTATACTTGACGTATTTATACATAATTTATACATACTTTATACTTGAAGTATTCTTTATAGAAAGCATGCAAAAAGTGCATGTTTGCTATAAAGTATACGTCAGTAAGGAAAAGAGGTTTGAAAATAAGCAAAAAATAAAATAAATAAATAATCTATTATTCGTGTAAGATTAATACCAATCAAATATCATTGATCCATCTGGTCCATTAATGGACTGGTGCGTTTCCTCCGATCAAGTGAATCCCCCACAATCCATTGGTAGCATTTTCTATAAATGGGCATTTTCGCCCAGGCAAGTATTGCCGCATTATAGGCATTACAGCATCCCCAAGGTAAAAAAAACTTTCTGCATCTTTCTCTCATCCTGAGATTTTTATTTAGTAAGGTCAAAACACTTTGTGGCAACTCGTATAGGTAAATAGAAGTTCTGCATTACTTCTACCTTGGTATCCATTCTCAGGGTCTGGCTCCCACTGAAGAGATCTCAATAAAGGTCGAAATCAGTCTGCGTAGTGGCCCTTCCCTTAATGCATAGCTATCCGCAAGGAGATGTGGTTTGCATTATGGGAAATACTTACGCAAGTGATCAGAGCTTAGTCCACCTTTACCATGAGTTGCCTCAGACCTGAAAATACTTCAGGCGCAAATTTAGCTAACTTGCTTGTTTGCTTACTTGGGAAAATAGGATTAATGCCAAGTTTATAAAATTTATTGGCATCTTTAACATTAGGGATTTAACATAACATAGCAACTACATTCCCCAAGTAACAGATAGAAGCTGTTCAACTCCTGGTGAAAAGCCACCCTCTGTTATAACCTCCATTTGGTGAACCAACTGCATCTTACTTATTCAAAGTCTAAAAGATCTATTTCCATGCGTGATCTTGAATTCTTTTCAAAAATTCGTGGCAGATAATAGCAGGCTTCGTGGGCAAAGTGAACACTGTAAGTTTCTGCGCTCACCGTGAAAGTAAAATCTATTTCCACATTCACTTCATCAAGATTAGTAGCTTCACGTTAATACCGTACAGAATCTAATCCATTTCTTTTATTATTTACTGAAACTCCGGTGGCATTCTACGCAACTATAGTTGTCCTTAACTATTCTAACTACATCATGTGATGATTTCCATAAAAATGGCGTGGCAATGCCTTTGGCTGGAATTTCATTCAAGAGACTAAACTTGGATCTTCTATGAGTTCTCTGGCTGAAGATTTGCCTTCATGGCTACCTTCACTGCTCTTCTTCGTTTGGTTGCTACCTGACCTTTCAGTTATTTTTCGCTGAAGGTAATTGGACTTATGATTTCATAAGTCCAATTACTGAAACAGTGAGATCATCTTCCTTATAAATTTTAATCCATAATTTCTACTGATTCCCTTCTATAACTTCACAGACCAAGCCGACCTAATCTGGTTGGTCTTCGACAAACAACAGGCTGCCTGTTCGCATCCTGTGGACATAAATGTTTGTGATTGTCTTTAGGTGGGAGATGAATTTTATCCCCCGGTGTATGACCACTTCCTCGCTTACTGGAAGCCTGAAGTGGCTAGAACATAGTCCACGTTTTGTGTCTAGAGTGCGGTTTCTGGACTGTGTAAAAAGGTATAAACAGTATCAAATCCTTAGCTCATTCCACGGTACAAATGTATGATTGGCTATGGCCTTTCGTAGGTGTGAAAGTCACATTAAAAAATGAAAGGGAAGCCAAATGCTTTTCTGTCAGTTATGGTCTAATACAAACCATTCCAATAACCTACCAGAATACCGAATAATATTGGTCAGTCTTCCCTTTGGACCTTTTCTTAATTATCTCTCCCTCCAAATAGTTTAGGTACTAATACATAAACTGATTCAGACCGTATCCTTAAAACCGTGCTAAAGCTCCTGCTTCAGAATTAGCACTAATTCATACGAAAGTTGCCTTGCTCATAAGGCAAACAAGCATGTACACAGCATAGAAGAAAGACAGTCATCACGACAGTCATCACTAGTGAGTGCACCTTCAGCATTTTCGAAGTCATTAACAGCTAACTTCATCTCTACATGCAGCACTAAAATTAATTACTGATTAATTAATTTTGGTTTCCGTCCTCCTCGTTCTATAGCAGACTCCTGACCAACTTCATCCGTGTTTGAATGAACCATGGAAAATTTGTAGAAACTCAAATAGTCTGTCCTGACATTTAAAGACATTTGATGTAATATTGCATCGTGGCCTCGCTAAGACATCTTCTTATTGACTCCTTTCTGCCCTTTAGATTGGATTGCCAGCTTTCTCTCTGGACGGTCATTGTGATTCACGTTGGATTGTTTCCTCTAATCAGGTTATTCTGTTATTGCCAGGGCACTTCCGGGATCTGTGCTTTCTTACGTATTGTTCTTCCTACATATTAATGAAATTTTCTCAATAACTTCTCAGCCTCCGTACGTTTGCTGCTAATAGTAACTCTCCGTTTTCTGAAACATTGTAGTGTTGAAATATTTGGCTTCAAACAATAATCTCCTCACCAGTCTAAAATGGAGTGCAGATAATCTAATGGCTTTAGATTATCTACACACCATTTGTTGCATTAATATTTAATGAATGTTAATGCAACAAATACGGGGTGAAACATATTACAACCATGCCCTCCCCACTCTTCCAAAAGTTTGGTAGTCTTTTTTCTCCCTGAATTATTTTCGTTTGCACTTAGGATATTCATTCTTCCCACGTTTAGAGTAGTGTATATTAGTCCCCAGAGAATTTGATGCAGTCCAGGAATAAAAGAAGGCAATCTCTTATGATGTTTTCTCTCTAACATTCCCAGAATTGCTTTGTTTCGGCACCATGCCTTTTATGGGTGCTTTCATTGGACTGTCCCATCGAAGTAGTTGCTGTCATCCTCTACTTACAGTCACTCGTCAAAAACGATACACATTTGAATTCCAAACTCATCGAGTCAACCCTTTATCTTCCCTCGTTTCATCTACTTGTAGTCTTTGGAGAAGCCTTTTTCGTATATACAGGGTGGCCATAAAATAACTTTCCCTCTTTGGAGACATCTGTAGCTAAAACCAATAAACGGAATGAGACCAAATTTTACATTGAGATTTTTGAAGGCATGGGGGATATGATTTCGGCGAAAAAAAGATATAGTACCAAAAGTAGCCGATAAGGGAAAATTCGGCGCTGGCGGAGCCGAAAGCAGTCAGATATTTGCAGTAAAAGCATATAAAAAGGATTATGTAAATTTTACTGTGCGTACGTGACAGCAGTGCCACCAATTCCATTTAAAAAGGGATTGGGAACGTTAAGGTCAATCGAATGACTGACGAATTGTGCTCAATATGTGTCCTACATATTGAGCACAATTATGTAGTCTTCATAATAGCGCAGAGGTCTTATGTCAGCTGTAGCACTGAGAGTTATGATTAAGAAGTTTGAAGAAACTGGATCACTAGGAGTTAGACCTGGTAGAGGACGGAAAGCTGATGCTGATGAATAAAACATTATTTCCTGTGAGTTCAATCAGTAAATTAATTTCTGTGTCTCTCGCAAGTGTTGTTTTAGTTTAATTATTATTATTCTTTTTATCATTGTAACGTGCCACATATCCAGCTGGAATGAGTGATGCGGCTGTCGCTTACACCGTCGAAATGTTATTATTCCATTTTATCTACCTGTAATGTAATTATCGGCTTGTTTTCGGCTCCGCCAGCGCCAAAATTTCCCCTATCGGCAAATTTTGGTACTAATTTTTTTTTTCGCCAAAATCATCTCCCCATGCCTTCAAAAGTCTCAATATAAAATTTGGTCTCATTCCGTTTATTGATTTTAGCTACAGATGCCTCCAAAGAATGCAGGTTATTTTATGGTCACCGTGTGTGTGTGTATATATATATATATATATATATATATATATATATATATATATATATATAGCAGAACCGACACCTTTAAAGACTAATACAAGAGGAATTTGGAGCAACTCCTCACTTTACCAGTGCTATTATTTCTTTTTGCGGGGTTTGCTGCTCCGCTGTGTAAGACCTCCAATGAAGACCTCTCTTTATTGGGACTGTCTTATGGAGACTTTAAATTTCCGTCTCTGCGTACTCTGCAGGGCACACTGGTGGCTTGGCGCTGCCATCAGCATATGGCCGTTAGGATGCTTCGTGCCAGAATCGGGTGATCTCCTGTAAAGGCTACGGCCTAGTAAGATTTGTAAGTGTAATACAGCACTAATTGTATGAAATTCAATAAATAAAATAAATATCTATATTGTAAGGTGTTTATCGGCTACGGTGCGATTGCAGGTCATCGTACTATGAATATACAAAAAAAAAAATCAACTGAACAACGTATTGAAGACTACGTTAGAAATATCGAATACCACAGGAGTGAACCCTCAGTTTTATCTTCACACGTGCTCTCTTCAGCTGACCCACAACACTCTTCACAAATGAGACATTAAGTGTTACGGAGTAATTCGAAACTATTACACCGTTGCTATGATACAACGGAGATAAAAATCTGGGAGTCCTTTGAAATGGTATTAGACCCTAATCATATTATATCAACCCATGTGTCACCTTGTCTGAATAAATTCCAGCCTTCGTTGGTTAAACACGGTCAAGTGAATGAGTAAACACGCATAACATTCTGAACAATTAGAAATATTTTGAAATAACATCAGTCTCTTTTATAACTACATAATAGTTGTCACCTTTGTTAGGCCTTACGTTTTGTCCACTGGTTTGTACTCGTAGGTTTACACCTGAAGATATCCTGTGCAATGGGAATGAAACGTCGTTTTGTCAATTAAAATAAATGTTATCATCTTATTCCGGTATTCTGCCTTATAAACACACACACACACACACACACACACACACACACACACACACACATACACACACAAAGATGAGCAAACATAAAATTAAACAAAAAATTGCGGGGAGCTAACTTTTAATGAAGGGAAGGTATAACACATGTTCCCTTCTGTTTATTAGTTACTTTAAAAACTATTTTAATTTCTCAAAGACATTTGCTTCTTTCCTAATACTCTAGTGTGACCTTAAAATCATGGCCTTTACAAGGTCACGCAATTCGTAACCACTCATCCAAGAAATTGAGTACATCTAAATGCCTTAAACTAATCTTTGTATAAAAAACTTTTCTTTATACTATCCGAAGCATTTATTTTTCTTTATGTGTTTCTCCTTTCGCTCAGCGCTATGCCTTGAAGCAAACTTTTTCCCATTGGCAACTTTAATTGACACTTGGCAGCTGAACGAGGAAAGAAAAAAAAATCGGTAGTACAGACGAAGGTTTTGGTCAGTGGATTCTGAACTAAATGGAGCTTGGATGCTTGGTTTAATTCTTCTTTGTCCTTTCCTCTTCCTTGGCATTTTTTTCGTTGTCTTTTAGCTCTGGCAGTTTGAAAATTACAAATAATGCAATTACTTAGTTTGTGCTTCATTTGTTTCGAAAATACCTTCGTGGCAGCTAAGTTAACCAGTACAGTATTCCTAGTGTTATATCGTGGATAAAAATTTTGTAACATCCCGTTCATGCATATTATAAACGTGAATTAATATTTTAATTTAAGAAGCGAGACTTTATATAACCAAACTGAAATTACGATTTTAGAAAGCTTCAAAAATATATCGTTGAAATAAATACCAAGTGCACATGACAATCTATAATAAGAAAATTTCATTCATATGAACGTATTTATGTTACCATTATTGATCAGTTATTGCAAACTGATAAATCATGAACTATTACACATTATTAGCTTTTATCTATTTTATTTAGGCAACTAATTTAGCTCGTTATGTACCACATCACAACCTCTTTCAGTCAAGCCAACTCCACCATCCTGCTCTGTAGCCTAATTATAAAGGGAGTGCACTTGGAGAGCGTGCTTCTCTAAGCCCCTCATACTGACCAGCTTGAGTCAGCACGGCTACCGCAAATACGTACGTATTGAAGACCTGAGGTGACAACTGTTGCCATGTTTGTGCTCCAAGGAATGTTTTTGACAATAATAACGAAGAAATTATTCAGACATACCAAACATCTTCCCATTCAAGGATATAGCAGTAAAGTGGTTTCCCTTCACTGCTGTATCTTAACTAACTAATGGATGATAATTCGCATTGACTGGGCGATCAGATAGGATACGAAATGGGAGAGAACAGTTTCAACGTCTCGTGCGAACAGAAGCAGGGATGAAAGGCACACATGAGCATTTCATCCCTACTCTTTAAAAGTTAAATCATTTCCAGGGGCGGCTCGTGCATAGGCACTGCGGAACTGCAGCACCCCCAGTTTTTCTCGATATATAAATATATTTATTTATTTATTTATATTTGCTTTTAATATTTAATTTTATCATCAACAATCTAATACAATTATCTTATCTTGTATAAAAAATAATAAAAATCCGTCTTGTAGCTCTTAGGAGGACGAAGGACGCTAGCAGCACTGTGTTTATCACAGTGCCATACTGATATACTTGCAAGCATGTGCACGTCATAGTGAGATGCGAGCTATTAGCGTAATGCGGCACTGTCCGTCGCGCAGTTCCATTGTTGTTTATATGCAGTTTGCGCCACTAATAGAGTGTTCGTAGTGCTTATCGTGTTTACTCCGTCTCTTTAAATATTTGGACATTACAATTAAAGGATTTAATTGTAATGTCCAAAAATTGTAAATCCATTCCTTTACAATTAAAGCAATGGATTTTATTTTAAGTAATTTTGAATTATATTAAACTGTATAATTTTATCAATAATAAACAATATTTTTTCATGTTTAATTTTTACCACAATTTTGATATTTTATCCAAACACGACGTATACACTGTATTTACAATGTGCATGTATATTTCGAAAGTTGCAGCACCCCACGATGTCAAGCCACGAGCTGCCACTGATTCATTTCTATACCCAACTATGAAATATATCATGAATATGGTAGCAATGAGCGCCTCAGGTAGTATTCACCAATTAGAATACTACCTGAGGCGCTAAAGATGGTTAAATATGAACACAAAAATGGTTTTTGTAAAGTCAGATGCAAGACAATCTAACTCCATTTGTATTCATAGCGATCTACTTGGATCACATGTGATGAAGAAAAATGGTACGAAATTTTATAAAAATTGGAGATGTTATTCTCAACTATTTACTAAAATTATGCAGATGCCGTTATCGAGTACTAATTAATAAATCCACTACAAGTCTGCAGGATCTTTAACTAAATTGAATAACTGTAGTAATAAATTTGACATCAAACTCAGCAATAAAAAGACAACGAAAATAGGCAGGAATACGGGAAACATCAAAGTAACTTAAATTGAGGAGACCACTAAAATATTTCAGCTACTTAGGCACAATTTTTAGTGAAGATGGTAAATTAAATATGGAAATAGATAGCACGATTAGCAAAGCTGCTACTTGAATAAATTTATATGAAAAAAAGAAAGAAGTTAGTGAAGACACTAAACTAGCAGTATACAAGGCCGTATTCAAACCAATTTTAAGTTATGGATTTGAGAGACTGTTTAGAAATATAAACCTTTAATGAAACACTGGAGTTTACCAATATGAGAGTTCTGAGAAAGATCAGTGGCAGAATCGTATTAAAAACGAGGACATTTCGAAGGCACTTGACATTGTCAGCATCCAGGAATGTGTTAGCAGAGGTGGTATGGTCACCTAAACAGAATCGGAGAGGAAAGATTAGCGAAACAAGTACTTCATACAGGGAAAATATCCCGTGGGAAAAAATTCAACTAATAACATTAAAACCAGCACAAAACAAGCAAATCCATAAAAACACTCAGAAACCGGTTCAGCATTCGTGTTCTTGACACAAACATAAGCGACATGAACTACCCCTGACATGTATTAAAAGCGAATCTTTTTCACCTGATCGGAGCAGCCATCACCAACAGCTACTGACTTAATCAACTATTCGAAGCAAACGTTCCATGATTCCTGTGATAAAGGTGGCGCAAACACATTTGCCAAATATGGCATCCTATGGAGAGCTGCATAACAAGGATTACCTCTTTTTGATCTCTGGTTCAACATTTTTTGCTGTAATTTTATTATTATTATTATTATTATTATTATTATTATTCGTGACACCTCCAAGGAGTCCGAAGACTCACCGCGGGAGGATACCTACTATACAACTGTCCCCATCACTACACCGAACCTCTACTCAAATCGTCTCCATCTACGCCATCTATCGCCCACCACCACAACTAGTATTTTTTTGTCTGTAAATTATGTGTGTTGTGAAGGACCGATTTGTCTGTATGCGGGATGAAAAACCCGAGTTTCCGGGAGAAAAAACCCTGCTATTGTTGCATTTATTTGTTGTGCTTATCTTTCTCCAATTCTGATTCCCATTCTGAACTCTGATAATGTAAACCTATAGTTCAGTAATATCGTGAGTATACTAAATACGCCAAGAACCGATTGTTCTGAAGATGAAATGAAGAATGATGATATCACACAAGGCTCTGCAATTTATGTGAATACATTTAATCTGCCTTCATCTAAAGCATAATTTTTTGAAGGTTGAATACCCAGTAAATTATAACGGTCTTTCCTTTGTCGGGGTAGTGCTATGTGCAGCAAATATAATTACCATATTATCTACCCTATAGTTATAAAATGATAAGCCTTTTTATGAAACGTTTTTGTGTCACGTTTTTTGTCAAGTTATTTGAAACGTTTTGAAACTGTCGAGTCTTCAAAATTCGAGTCATCAGAATTCAAAAATCCGGAACACGGGGGGGGGGGCTGGGCGCCGTAGGCGCCATGGGGGAATAGCCCCCCTAGTATATATATATTTATATAGGACTGTTGTACATTAGTACCATGAGTGGGTTAAGAATTTTTTCCATTTTACTACTTTTTATACTTTTTTTTTCTATTTTTATTCATTTTTTATGTATCCCGGAAACCCTGCTCTATAAACAGAGCAAAAACCTTTTAAACAACTTCAGACATCCAATAAGCGGGCAATCAAATTCTACCACCTAAAGAACAGTGACAAACATCTATACCCATGGCGTGATTCGAATCCACGATCTATTGGTTGAAGAACGGATATGCTAACCACTCGGCCAACCAGGCGGCGTCCTCTATATATTCTTGTCGATGAACTCTTCCTTATTTCAGTTTAAAGAAAAATTTTTTATATGAATTTATAAAATAATAAATTTATGTATTTCAGAAATATTTATTTGCAAACGTGAAAGTTTTTTTTTTGTTGCAGACAGAATATTGCAATGGAAAGTTTGAAACCACATACCTTGGACGAATGCAATAAAAGAACATTCTAGGCTTAACAGCAGAGAAATTTAAAAGTGGATAAAGTATTATAAGAAGTCGAAACATCTTTAAGGCATGTTAGTCTGACTGCTGTTTTCTCTTTGACCACGTTGACTGGTTACACTTCATTATGCCATCGAGATCATAGGTTTAAGTAAGAACTTGATGACATCTTACAATGATGTACGTAAGAATTTTCAGTTTCTGTTTTTAAGGAAGCAGTCCAATACGAAATTGCCATCTTCACCGACTCAGCTTTGGAGACAATAATGAGGACAGCCGCAATTCAGTTAAAACAACGTCAAAGGTTATGGAAGGAATATATCATACAGCCACTTCATAGGCCTGCCTGGTTGGCCGAATTGTTAGCGTATTTGCTCTCCAAACAACAGTTCGTATCTTGCTATTGGCATGGATTACGTTCAACTAAATGAAAATTAATGTATAAAATTGAAAAATCCCTGTTATAATTATTGTCAAAGCAAATCGTAATGATCAAAGAGTATTTTTTTGCTTGAGACATTTGCAAGTTTTAAAGGGACCCAATATGGCAAACTATAACGTTAAAGTACAGTCGTATAAAATATGACACAAAGAAAAGAAAACATAAATAAAATAAAAGTAAAATGAAATATAAAGGGTTAAGAAATATATTTTTTGAAGTACAAATTTGAAGTTCAAATTGGTCTTTATAATAAACAGTGCGAGTGCAAGTGACAAGAGCGCCATCTACAAGTAAAATAATTTAACATAAATTCTCGAGGAAGAGTAGCTTATATTATTTAGATTTGCCTACGTAATATTTTGAGCTCCTGTTTTAGATGTTTGCTGGGATTTCTTTATTTTGTTTACACGTATTCCTGATCATTCCGATATTCAATCTCTTGGCAGAAAATCCGATTTTCTTTCTATTTTTAGAAGCCTTTTTTTGTTTTAGTTTATCCGAAGAAAGCCTCGGAGGAGGTATTACCAAAGTTAGGAATTCTTAAAGCATCGTAAGAAAGAAAAAGACTCTAAGAACAGGACTTTAAGTATTACGTAAGCGGATCTTTCAACCACAGATTTATTGGTGTTTATATCGAAATAGTGAGTCGCATATTTGTTATTAATTCTTAGGGTTAACGCGAATGATTACCCAGATCTTTAATGAGCTGCTTTTCTCTTGTAATACAGAGAAACGATTACAAGACAGGAGTTTTCTTCTTTATTTGTTCTTTTTCTCCTCATTTGTACCTGTCATTGAAGAAAGTTTTGATGTCCTTCTTGATCGTTAAAACTTTTCCAAACTCCACAACTATTGGGATAGTAACAGATGGTATTGCCACCAGAGGCTGGGTTCTATAAAGACAAAGACCTACGAAGAACGAAACAGTGTGTCAAATAAAAAGAGGAAAAGCTGAATATCTTTATGATTAAGATCCTTCCCATCCTATTTAATAGAAAAAATTGGCTAGCATATTCACTTGGCCTTCATACTCACAGTTAAAACTATACGTACTCAAAGGAAACCGAAGATAGTAGAGAGAGAGAGAGAAAGAAAGAAAGAAAGAGAGAGAGAGAGAGAGAGAGAGAGAGAGAGAGAGAATGTAGTGAGGTAGAAGATTTGTTTAACTTCTTGCTTTCTTTAGTGTCCTACTGCATTTGGTCAATAAAAACCATTAGATGGTTTATCCGATATTCAAAGCTACTCAGCGACATGGCCAGGAACAAGCAGGTGCCGTGTTTCCGTCATCTCACTGTCCCAGAGTACACTGATCAATATTACTTACTCGCTGACCTGCCGTAACTGTGACTTGTGGTAACAGAAACGTCTGAGACCTCGCAGATGAAAAACGACGCTTCTTCGTTTTGCTCCACAATTTATTACTGTCCGTAGAAAAACAGAGAGGGCCAAGCGTGAGTTATCTCTCCATCTGCTAGGATTGATAGACGCGAAAGAAATTGGTCAATGGATTCCTTTCTTGCTTACTTACTAATAATTTATAAAATAAGAACACCTAAGGGCGGTCGTGTTTTACAAATAGAAAACTCCCTCATTCAGTCTGATTGCGCCATCTTCGAGGACCAATTCCCATCGGGAAATTTGGGATTCCCAGATGTACAAATAAATACGGTGTGATGTATTTTAGTAGACAGCAAATATTATTTGTTCATAAATTTCTTTAAGCAAAGAAAGATTGCTAGATTTGTAATCAATCAGTTCTGTTACCATCAGTCAACATAAACAGAAATATTTCACAGTATTTTGATGGTTTCTAACCGAAATGGACGAAATCTACTGGGCGATGTCTTTTTTTTTTTTCCACCAGAATTTCCAACATAGATTGTGACGTCATCTTTTATCGGTTATCTCGTCTGTACTTCGCAACAAAAAACTGTAGAGGAATAGAAACTTTTTCTGAAAAATATTGTTAAAGATTGAAAAGTTTTAGAAATGGACTTAGCTCAAATTTAAACTATTATCTATTGGCGTTAATGGCTTTAAGGGTGATATTTTTCATAATCCCCGCTATCTGTTACGGCTACAGTGAGGAAAAATTTTATGAGAAGTTTGCTCGCCCTGAATGGGCATCGACATTATGTGTCGCTGCAGGAAGTTAAAATGGCTTTTGGTCTTTGATGTTTGAATAGATCCGTTGCAATGCAGGTTACAGCTTGCTGAACCAGGTCATTGGGGTATATGGAAGCTTTTAGGAAAAACTTTGTTGTTAAAGATTATAGGAAAGAGAAGATATATAAGGAATATTTGTATCTCGATGAAGTTGATTGTCTCTGACGAACCATGGGGCGTTTAGAATAATTCGCAAGCACTTGTTTTGTATACGTTGCAGTTTGCGAATATTAGTATTGGAGGTGTGGCTCCGGGCTGGAGAGGCATAAGTGATTATGGGATGAATCGTCAGCTGTATATAAAAGCAATTTGATTATGATGTTACTCTTGCTGTTCCTGTTAATTAGGGGGTAGATCTGGGCCAAATTTAAACTAAGTGCAACACTTATTTTAAACAAAAGAATGTAGGGAAAATATGGTGTAAAAATATTATGCATTGTCAACCTCAAATAACTAGAGTACATAGCATTTACATCTCAGTGCTAACTTGGAATTATTATTTTATTTTATTTTTTGAAATTCATATATCTTTATTTACCTGATTAGAATCAGAAAACATGCAGATCACTCCTTTCGCGTTCCATGTATGTAATTTACGATTTGTAATTTTCATTTTTTATTCATAGAAGTAAACCACGTAAGATGATTTCTTCTTCACCAAAAATGATGTTGGATTGCTTTACTTATTCATTCTTTTTATCATATGAAGAGACATACAGTGATAGAGAACATGTTCGCAAAACTAGAACAACATTATGGATCAAAGTCGACTTCGTGCACTGCTAAGCTCCGTTTACCAGAGTACGTGGGATATTCTGTCAATCTGCTGCTATATCTCATCTCGCTCGAAAATGATTGGAAAAATCATCAAAAAATATAATAATTTTGACAAGGCGGTTGGTTCTGAGTGTAAATATTGAAGTAGTTATCGGCAGCACCAATTCCAAAGTAGGGTAATTTCAGCGATAACATTAAGTTCAGAATATTTTTCTTTCAACAGGATATCCGTTAGCCTGTTTGGAGAATATTCATCCTTGGGCAGTGAAAGGAAACTTCCACATTAGATGTAAGGGGACGCCCGATTTTGAATTGCTGATCAAGAGCTGAGAGCTGAACAAATTAAATGTTGGTTGATTGATAGTGGAAGATTCGAAGGCGATCACCTGAAACATTGGATCCAGTTTATGTTTCTGTCAGAGTTGATGCAGCGCAAGATATATCGTGATGTAGAGAAACTTTGGTTGAGAAAGCCAATGCGTTGTTGATTGGAAAGAACAATCGAATTTATTATAATTATATCTGATGGCATTCATGTATAGAAAATGTATTAATAGTCTTACAGGCCGGTGTAAATCCATTCATTACATTTGATGATCTATCTAGTTTTTTTTTTTTTTGTCTAGTTACTGAAATGCTTTCATACACATCGTATACTCAATTCTAATTTCAGTTGCGACATAGATTGTTACTTTAAGTAAAATAGGAAAACACCAAATAATTTGTATCTATATTCATTAGCAGAACAAAGCATAAATACTGGCGAATTTTTCAGATTATGACAAGCAACTAAAGTCATGAAATCTGTGGTATATCATGTCGGTAAGCTGAGTATGATCTGCAACAAAAAAATCCAAGTTTCCAATAAGAAAAGTTTAGCCAGCTCAGTATGCGAATAACTAACTCGCTTTCTACCTACAACTAACTCAGTTTCCACCTACATTTCTAAAAATTACTCTCATCAGAGACCAGCGGAAAGTTTAATATATTCCTTTTTTCACCTAACTGCACTAAGGATGCGTTGGACAAAATGATAGGATGCAAAGCAATATACAGATAGGATTTCATGCACAAATACACTGCTTGGAAAGAAGTCAATGGACGCCACAGTGTGAGGAACAAACAGCCATGGCGACCACCTTAATGGGATATAGGACCTTCTTTTGCTGCGATGAGGGAAGCAATCCTAGGGGGGGGGCATACTTTCCACAAGCCTACAATATCGATCAACGGTAATTTTGGACCATACTTCCTGTAGGAATGTAATGAGGTCCTGAACTTGTGGGGCGGACGTACTTTAACCTCACCCGACGCTCCAGTTCATCCCACAAATATTCAGTAGGGTTGAGATCAGGGCTCTGTGGAGGTCAGTCAAGTGTGGAGACGTTCATATCCATAAACCACGCAGTTACAACAGCAAAATGGAGATGAAAAGGTGCATTATCTTGCTGAAGGAAACAATATTCATTTCCGTAGAAACGTTCACAAATTAGGAAGCATTACATTGTCCAGAATGTTCAGATACCACTCGGAGTTCAATGTTCGTGGCACCACAAACGGAGATCCGAGGCCAAAGCGCGAAAACAGGACCATATCATCACACCCCTACCTCCGAATTTCATAGCTGGGGTTATTCACTTTGGAAAGAGATGTTCACCGGGCATCCGCCAGAATCACCCCGGTCCATGAGCGCGATAGAGGGCGTAGTGTGATTCGCTCCATCACACAGATTTCCAAGCTTCCATTTCTCACTGCACATGCTCTTTGCACCACTGAAGGCGAAGCTGTAGTGTTCGGGTAATGCATATTGAAGTCTACAGCTTCGCCATCAGTCAATTTGTCAAGAACATGCCGAATCGAGAGGCTTGCAACATGGCATCCTATCACAACGCTTCCTTCCGACTCTTTCATGTTTCCTTCTCGCAGACATTTCACAGTTGCACTGACTTGAGAGCATCGTATTCCTCCAATTTATACCAGCTACAAACACGTGTATCGTTACATGACACGATACACCTTGCCCATGGGGGTATCCGGTGACTTCTTTCCAAGCAGTGTATAGTTTCCGTACCCTAGAATTGGCGTATTAATAAGAATACCTTGTAAAAAAACTAGTATTCAAATATGACAACAATAAATCTAGTGTTGGATTATAGTATTGAAATATGAATTTCCAACAGCAACACAATGGTATTTCTTTTTTTTTCCCATTCCCTTTTCTTATATCTCTAGTATGTAAAAATATTTTCGTTTTTTCCTCAATCTTCCCTTTTTCCACATCATCGCAATTTTAACACTAAAGATGCTACGCGATCTTCTCTAAAATAGATCCTTTTTCAATTGACAGAATTTAGGCTAGATTAGAATGTCATCTGCTGGTGGAATGATATTTATACGCCCAATATTTTCCAAGGTATGTCACAATTCTGCATTCCCTCTCTCTCTCTCTCTCTGTAGAATGCATACAGAGAGAGAGAGTAGCTGACAAGTTTATTCAAAAGAACAGCTGAAGTTTCAGATAGGGTTTCTGTATCCCAATAAAACTCTCATTACTGTCTTCTTCGGCATTATTCTCGAAAGAATAAAAGTTCTTAGAGTGCTCCGGGGCAAGTAACCAGGATTACTTTTTTATTGGACGAAATAGAAAGATGAATGGAAAATTTAAGGTCATTTCTTTGCAAATTGCTTGAATAGATGAAAAGTGGGAACTTAATCAAGTGCTCAGAAGGTATCAAATGGGCTCATTTTGGTTGCAGAATGCGTAGAATATCTCATTGAGCTGAAGAAGATCCTTATATAAATAGAAAGTGAAACAATTCACTGTGACGGGTTGAATGGAATAAATCACAGGAATGCGTGCTTTTAACATTTCAATAACTCAGGCTTGAATAAGGTTCTCATTTTAGTGCTATTCACTGTGTGTGTTTGTGCAAGGCGATTCAGAAATTACAGTTGATTAAATAAAAATATATAATTTTATATATAATTAAAAAATATATATAAAATGTCTCCCAAAGCTGTTTTATTTTTGACGTGGGCATGACTTTGAGATTTGTCTTAAGTTGAACAATGAATACCGAGGCACGGTGTGAATCACCCCCTTGCTTATTGGAGGTCTTGAAATGGCTTGAACAAGTTCCATGTTTGGTCTCTAAAGCAGGTTCTCAATTATCTACTTTCTTTGTCCAACCACACCACTCACGTACAATCCACGAAACCGTTCTGATTTGGAAGTCACATAAAAATAGCATATCACTGAACTCGAATTATTATCTGCTCTTCGAGTTGAAAGATGTTCAGTTGGTTACAAAGAAAAATTACCTTCGACAAGAATTATATTCTTGATTTAATCCGAGTGTTAGCATCAAAGTTTGCGGGTGAAGTAACGTCATGATTAGGTTACTTGTATATAAAGGCTGTTGATCTCTGTGAAGAGTCACTAGTCAGATGTGTTGAGTTCTCTTCAGTGAAAGCCACACCCAGGAAGATACCAAGGTTATTGACAAATAATCACTCTTCTTGCTGAAATAAAGAGCCAAAAGGCTTCACTTCGCGATGCAAAATTATTAAAATTAAGTGGATATTGAATCCAACATTATTTCAAAGCCGAACAGAGAAACTACAAGAGTTCCAGAGAAACTGCAAGAGAGTTTCATGCCGAATATAGATAGATTTCCGCGCATCCAACCGTAAGCAAACCTTTCATGACAGGGATAACTAGCAGTAATCACAGGTCTGTTGTGGGCTACTGCATCGTCCAATTTTGCATTGCTACTACATTTTGCATCTCCGAAGTGAAGCCTTTTGGCTCTTTATTTCAGTAATTCATGGTGCCGTTTGTGATGCTACACCTTTTTTAGCAACTCGTATGGTAAGGTATAAGTCCTATACCTTACCATATACATCCTATACATCACTACAACCTGAGTATTTTAAAACTGGGTGTGGCTCCCATTGACGAGACCTCAAAAAAAGGTCGAAACCGGTCTGGGTAGTTACCCCTCCCCATATTGTATAACATCATACATCTCCTAGAAGATCTGTTTTACATTATGAGAAAACATTAAGGATAGTGACCAGAGCTTACTCCACCTTTACTGCGAGTTGTCCCTGTCATGAAGGGTTTGCTTACGCTTGGATCCGCCGAAACGTTTATAGATTCTGTTTATATTCGGCATAAAACTCTTTCAGTTTCTCTGAAACTCTTGTAGTTTCTCTATTCGGCTTCTGAAATAATGTTGGATTCAATATCCACTTAATTAGAATAACTCTTCTTGCTTTTGTTCTGAGGTATTTGTTTATTGTATTCTACCGCTAGGTAGTAGCCCACAACAGACTTGTGATATTATTCGGCCATTAGCTCGCTTATTTTGAGCTTCTGACAGACAGTTTAACAATATTACCTGTTCAATATGTTTGGACATTTGTATATCTAAACGTCCTGCTCGTTGTAGTCTATCACTTGACGGATTAATCTGTTAGAGTGGACAGCAGAATTTCCAAAGAATTCCGCAGCCTTTCATAAATATTTGCTTTGAATTATCTGTAGTTCGTTAGAATTTAAATTTTCCGTATAACTCCATGTGGGCGAGCCGTAAGTCATAATTGACTTGATCAGCATCATGTTTAGGAGTAATTTAAGTTCTTTGTTTATCCGGCAGGTCAGTTGGTTTCCTTAACTTTGCATTGGTAACGTCCTAGAAGATCGTCCCTGTGTGCTTCTTCCAACTGTCCCTACGTTGATGTTTTTTTCGACTTTGAGAACTGGTTGTTCGGTAGAATGGTTCTCTCGGAATCCAAATTGCTCATCAAGGAGGAGATTTATTTCTTCAGTGACTTTCTGCAGTCATGTTAGTATTATCCTATCGCCTATTTTTTCTAGAGAGGAAAGCGGGCAGATTAGGCTATAGTTTGGGGGGACTATGGTGCTTTTCTTGGTTTTGGAATTAAGATTATGTAATCTACTTTGTATAGTGTTGGGAAGTAGATGTATCTTAATATTGCGTTAAGTGCATTACGGAGGTGTTTTATTATTTATTTTAGAAATTTTTTTTGGGCTTGGTGCTTTCGTGTGTTTAAGTTTGGTGACAATTTCATGTACCTCAGTACTTTTGTATGCGATTTTCATAGATCCGAATGGGTGTGGTTTGGACTACACCGTTTTTTCACGGTCGACTACATTCATCGTGAATCATCGAGATGGATTATGTTCTGTGAGAAGAGCTTTTGTGTTTTTCCTGAAAATCTAGTCATCTGTGTTTAAGAACTGAAATTTCGTCTGCCCATTCCTGTAGTTTTAAAGAACAGATGAGATTTTTATTCTCTTCCGGAAGTTTGTGCATAACACCTCTGCAGTGGGCAGCCATTAAGGAAGTTATTATCTTCTTTTTCCAAACTCGAAATGGAGTCGTTGATTTTTTCCTTTGAGTCGATGGTCGAAACTGAATCAATAGATTCGTGTAGAGCGTTCGTTAATTTCGTCAAATTGATGATTGTGAGCCGATCTTGGATCTTTTCTGTTTTTTGGTCTTACTGTTGCGGACTCTGTGTGTTTGACGTTCAAGTCTTCTTCTACTAAAACGGATCTTTTTGTGTCTAGAATTACAGTTAAATATTTTTCTGGTAGGAACCTCAACGACTTCATTGTAACTATTCGTTTGGAGAATAGAATACTGAGTATATTTTTAGGGGACCTGAATTTACTATTTGAAATTCTATCCCAGCGACTTCCATGCTGATATTAGAGAGATCTGCAATTTCATTGTGATCTCTATTGTGCTTAACATAGATGGTCTTGCTGTCTTCACTGGCCTTGGGCTTGTCACTGAAGCATAGAGCATGGTTCTCGAGACTTGGTTTGCCCGAAGCCGGAAGAACGTTTCGATTTACAAAGATTAGCTCATCAATATAGCTTGTCGTAAAGTTTAGTAGTTCGTACTCATTATTTCCAGACCGCTGGCATTCAAAACAAACACAATCTGTAGAACAATTTGTTTACCATTGGGGTTCAGTAATTTCTGGTGGTTTTGAAGTCATCACCTCAGCGAAGAGGTACCTGCTTGGGTGAGTTGGTATGCCATTAGGAAATTATCAGCATTCACTGTGGGTGCCAGTCCAATTATTAATAGGGCTCTTTGGCTTTCTTTTGTTGGTTTTTCGGTAACCAAGTGTTCCCTTCATTCTCTGTATTTGGCTGCAGTCGGCGCAATTAGCTGGTTCTGTTTTTGATTTCTTTTTAGAAAGCTGTTGACTGATTTTCTCCAAGTTAAATTCAATGGAAATCTGCTTTGGTACCGTTGCGATTGACGGAAGTTTGACAACGCTGGCATTGTTCAGTTGATGTCATCTGTTGTAATGGTTCTGGTTTTATAGCCAGATCACAGACAGTTGGTTGGTTAATAGGGGAAAGGACAGCAAAGGTCATACTGCGCCATAGCGAAGGTTACAGCAGTGCAGAAGTTATCACAGACTGTTTTTAGGTATTAAATCTCTCAGATTTCCACCAAGACAAGAAGTATTGGCCATCAATCTGCTCGAAGCATGCAGATAATTTTAACTGGATGAAGTCTAAAGTTTTGCAAGTCTCTTGTGACTTCCTCAGGTACCACCTTGAAGTTTTTTTTATCTTTTTTCAATTCTTATAGCGAACGTGTTCAGCTGAACTTTTTTGTATCGTCTATAAATTTAGTAAGTGCACGGTAAACAGCTACCGCATCTGACAGTATTCGGACCGCCCCTTTGTCTTTTACAAAGTTTATTTTACTGCTTTTGAGGACAGTGGTCTTGACTTACAGAATAACTGGAAGAACTCTTTCCATGTTATGATTCGTTTCTGTTTCCATGGGCATTATTACATGTTGGGCTATGATATCCTTCTGATTTCAGGGCTCGCTGGCCAACAGATGTTTGTCATCTGTTGGAATACTCCCTCGGAGAATACTCAGGTGAGGAAGACTGTTACCTTCATTGTTTCCATCGGTATCTCCATTTCTAAAATGAAAGAAAAAGATGAGTAGAAGCTCGTTCGCTGGGTTTGTAGTTAGTTGGACGTTTAGTTTCTGTCTTGCGTTCATTTTGTCACAGAAAACTCAACATCGATGTACTCTGTAAATCTTTACATGCAGATAGTTTTCAAAAATCAATTTTATGCATTATATACAGTGAGCGGCCAGTTCATTGGAACTTCCATCCTCTTTCGGATCTGTGTAAATCAATGTACTTGTCTATATCAGCCACGTCTTTACACGCTCCATAGAAAAGTTTGCGGAAACCTGTGCTGTTGCACTTGACATTTTCAAGGCATTTGATAGAGTTTGGCACGGAGGACTTCTCAGCAAATTGCCATCGTATGGACTGTCTTTCTACTATTGTAATTGAATTGCCAAGTTTCTCTGTAGTTGATCATTATGCGTTATGGTGTAAGATATTTTCTCTTCCCTTTTCAGACAAATGCAGGTTCTCTTAAAGGGTCTGTTATTTCGTTCGCCATCTTCCTCATGTAATTCTCTGGATGACCATAGTTTTGCTGGTGACAGCACACTCTACTCATCCTATTCATATTACAAACTTTGTAGTGTTCAAACATCTTGGACTTCGAGATAATCTGCGATCACTGCCATTAACACCCCTAGTTACCTTCAATGCTTCTAGACTTAGACTCTCTTTAGCTACTAACGCATGAATTATCAGTTTCCATTTTAGGTAAGCGTCTGATCTCTTTCTCACTATTGAGGAAGGCTCCTCCCGTCCAGCGGTCAAGCACTCAAACCAGCCATTTGACACTGTGTTTTTTTACCTTTTTTTTTTTTTTTTTTTTTTTTTTTTTTTTACGCAGTTAATTTTCACAACAAATCCGTTCATACTTGTGCCTGTTCTGGCAGAGAAAGTGTGAAATTTGTCAAATATTTTAAAGCGTACACAGAGTATAAAATTTTATAAACGGATGCACTAGGTTCCTTAGTTAATTCGACTATAATTTTAACCAACCGAACTCAAATTAACCTAACTACGTGCAGTAAAAGTATCGTTTATGACTAATAGATGGCAGCACTATCTAAGTAGCAAAGACTATTAATCTTTCTTGACTTGAACCAGTACTTCGTCTTATATCTAGAATATGCATTACTAGTTGATAATAATAAATCTACTGAATTAACAAAATGACATTTCTGAACTGCATAAAAGAAAAAATAATCAAAGAAAACATGAAACAAAGAGTTTGTTGTGGGAAAGGTTATCACAATTAGCATCGATCTCACTTAAGGCGCACTCCTAGGAGGAAAATTAGACTCCGTGTGGGAATTGGAACAACATCAGAATCATTAAGAGTTTCAGATAAAGATGGCATTGAAAATTTTTCATGTAAGAAACCCAGGGAGTATTTAACTATCATAAACTCAAAAGAAAAATGATTCGATTTATCATAAGCGAGAACCAGTGGATGTCGTAGTGCCCTCTGTCGGGAAAACTTCAAACTTTAAATAGACTAGCCAGTTTTAATTTGTCAGTGAGGTTTCTTGAATATTAAAATAAAATGTGTAATAAATAAACAAATTACAGGATAATCGCCAAAAGTGTAACTAAAAACTTGTTCAAAAATAAAAGGCTGAATTAACACCAGTCACTAGTAAATTATTTGTGGCTAAATATTTTTCTGATTTGAAAGCATTGCAATGTCAATAATTTCCCTTCTGTTCTGTCGATTAAAGTATATTGGTAGAAATGTATTAAATGTAACACCATACTTTACTTGGTTTGAAGGGAATAAAACATCCTTGGATTCCGGAGCATCCAGTTGTTTATTCCTTGTGATTCCCTGTCCGGAGTCATGATTTGGATTCATAACTCCTTTCAAAACAGTTAAAACATTATAAATTATGGAATGAAAGAATAATAGAAGCTAGAATAAAAATAGATAGGGGTTATTTAACAATATTTGGTTTATATGCCCAGAAGAAGGAAGAGAACAGGATAATATTGATTTTTATAATCAGCTACAAAATATTTATAATAAAATAAATAAAAATGATTACGTAATTTTAGCAGGAGACTTAAATGCAAGAATTTGAAACACAAAAATTAATAAGAACATAGGAATACATGGAGATCATACTCTAAACAGGAATGGTAAAAAATTGATTGACTTTGTAGTTTATAATAACCTAAAAATAATGAATTCTTTCTATAACATAAAGACATACATAAATATACTTGGGTAGCAAGAGGATAGAAATCAATATTAGATTATTTTATATTAAATGAATAGACATCAAAGTTTTCGTTAGATGTTAGAGTTCACAGAGGATACGAAATATCAGCGACCACTTCCTTCCTTGTTAAAATAAAATTAAGATTACCGCCTAAATGGCTCCAAGTAACAAGAACAGAAAGAAATTTTGAAACATTTGTTTATAAAACTAGACTATTGAATGACACAAATGTACAATGGCTACATGAACAAAGAATTAACCAATATCTAGATAAAATAAAACAAAATGAAATAGAAACAGAATGGCTTAATATAAAAACTTAATATAAAAACTGCTAAATGCAGCAACAAATGAAAGCTAAGGAAAGACCAAAAATTCAATCAAAGGAAAAGGCTGAAGATATGGCATGATACAACCAAAGAAATAATCAATTATTTCTTTTAATAATAAACAAACTCCTATCATAAATGGTTAAGAAGTAAAATATTAGAAGATGAAATATAATATAAAAGAATAAGAGCCAGCGCTAAAAGAGAAGTCAGAAAAAGACAGAGATTCATGGAACAAATTCATTTCTAATTAGAACATGATTTATATAAAATAAGACCCAATGTATATAAGATTTTGAAACACCTAAATGCAAATACTGAAGAAAACATAAAATTAAACACCAAATTAAAATTAGAAGAATTTCTAAATTTCTACACAGCGTTGTGGAGAGATAAATATTTTAAAAATGACAACTAGGACAAACATTTCATGGAAATGAAAAGGAAATAACTAAAGAAGAATTAGAAATCAGCCTGAAAGAAACAAGAAACGGAAAATCATTTGGTGAAGATAAGCTAGGTTCAGAACTGTATAAATATGCAGGATCAAGATTCAAAGAAAGAATCCTATTATTTTTAAATAAAATTTATACAACTGGTAACCCCCCCCCCATAGAATGAAAAAAAAAAGCAATTGTGATTAATATCTTTAAAAAAGGTATTAGAGATGACCCTAAAACCCATAAAAGTATAAGTATACTAAATTCATGTTACAAAATATATAGTAGAATTTTAAATAGCAAACTAATGAAATATTCTGAAAACTTTATTTTAGAAGTACGGAATGGATTTGGAAAAGGACGATCATGTATAGACCCGGCCGTTTGCCTAAAATTAATAATAGAGAAAAGAAGAGAATACAATTTAGAAACGCATATTGCATTTATTGACTTTGAAAAAGCATTTGACAAAGTTAAAAGAAGCATTTTATTCAACATATTAAATGAAAGACAAATACCAAATAATATCATAAAAGCTATCATAAGTATATATGAAAAGAATCAAATACAAATAAGATTAAATTATGAGTTATCAAATGCGAGAGAGATAAACCAAGGGGTCCGACAAGGATTCCCCCTCTGAGCACTCTTTTTAATATTTACTTAAATCAAATAATAATAGAATGGAATAAAAACTTCCATCAAGATATTAAACTTTGTCCTACTGTGAACATCAACACTCTCCTTTTTGCCGACGACCAAATAATAATTACAAATTCTGAAGATAACTTACAGAAAGCTGTTTTAGATCTAAATGAAATAGCCAAAGATTATAATATGAAAATATCAACAGAAAAATCAAAAACTATGGCCTTTAAAGGACAAGATCCAGCAAGAACTAAGATAGTAATAGATAACAATATCTTAGAAGAGGTGAATTCATTTAACTACCTAGGATGTATGATCACATTTGAAAATGAAAAAGATATAAACGTAAAAATTGCAAAATATTTAAAAATAACAGGTGTAATTAACTCTATATTTAAATCAAACCTAGTTCAAAAACAAACCAGGCTAAAAGTATACAATACATTAGCCTTACCGGTCTTAATGTATGGAAGCGAAATCTGGACAATAAAACAAAAAGACAAACAAAGATTAACAACAGCAGAAATGAAGTTTATGAGAAAAACTGCAAAGTATACCCTATTTGATCACAAAAGAAACGAAGATATTATGAAAGAATTAAACCAAGAACCAGTAATAGAAAAAATTAAAAAATATAAACATAAATGGATGGAACACGTTCAAAGAATGAAAACGGAAAGATTACCAAAACAAGTCTTAAAGTACAAGCCATTAGGAAAAAGAAAACCAGGACGTCCTCTTAAACGATTCAACGATGACTTCTAAGGCCGGAACAGGCCACGCTAGGCCTAAATCCTTGATATACATGATGATGATGATGATGATAATGATGATTCCCTGTCCTTCCCCAAATTCAAATAAAAGATTCCACATGAAATTCAAGCAAAGAAAAATAGATTACTTTCCAATAAAACGACTCGCAAAGCTCCTTCACTAACTTCAAATATGTACATGAATATTGATACAAAAGATCTGCTTGAAGAATGAGTGTTAAGTTTCAATAATTCTTCTCAGATGAATCCTCAAAACTTTACACTGTACAGCAATATTTTGATATTTTTTGCATATCTCTAATACTTTCTGGAATACTTTCAGTTCTATTACTTTTTGGAACGCAGTGTATTAGGACTTTCCATTCTGCAAAAACAAAAATCAATTTCTTACTAATATGGTAGCGTTCGTTGATGTTCTGTTATTTTCAATTCATTTTCCAATATCTAATGGTAAACGAATTCCCCAAACCATTTAGTAAGATTATGCAACCCTTTAAGAAGAACAAAGCAAAAGACTTCAGCTTTTGTGGAAAAAAGATAGCATTTATGATGCACTTTTCGATCATAAAGTGAGTTTGCCACCTTTTAGTGACGTCAAAAACAAATATCAAGCGGGTGGGGTGTCAGCGTCAGCTTAGAAGGCAAATCGAATGCAGATTAGCGCTTCAGAAATCGACTTCGGTGAATAAACAATTCTTTGGCAGGTATTTTTAGAAATTCGAAGTAAGAACATGAAAAAAATAATTATATATTACTCAACCAATAAAATCAAAGACGTAAAACTGTATTCTGCGAAAACCAGCTGTCAATAATGAAAGATATTAAAAGATTTTTCCGAGAAAGTGTATCGCCCTAAATATATACTGCTGAATTATAGGTCAAAAAACATTTTATTGACACTCAGGGAATCTAATTACTAGGTAAACGCATTTAAGAGATATTTGCAATGATCTCTTTCAAGTAGTGTGATTTTTTTAGCAACAATAAGTGAAAAGACTAAACATTTATGCAAAAAACTGCCACGAAATATGAACAAGTTTCATTTACATTTCTAAAAGTGCGATTAACTGACAATGAAAAGTCAACTCGAGCTGTGCTCACGAGACATGACGTATTAGTCAACATTCGTCACTATAGAAACAAGCATATGGTGGAAGTAGTAAAATATGTTTTAGCTTGTAAGTTAAAAGTATGTGAACATGCGTTTGGAAGCTTGGAGTGAAATAGATAGTGCGGAAGTGAGTGAGAAAAATGGTGCAAATAAGTGGAAGATATTTATCAGAATATCATTTGTGATAGTACTTATTGGTTGTCTCTTTCAAAGTTTTAAATTCCTGGAGTATTATACCACTTTCCCTACAGTGGTCGAGTTATACATAGAACAGAAACCAATACTAGAGTTTCCAGCCATTACAATCTGCAACAGTAATAGGTAAGTATACTTGATCATCCTAAAAGAATCTTCTAGCATTTCATAAAATAGGAGTCCCGCAAGATTCGGGGCTAGGACTCATCCTATTTTTAATACATGTTAATGATTTGTGTAATTATAAACTTTTTAGCAAAATTATATCGTTCGCTGACGACACTGCCTTAGTATACTCCGAAACGACTCTTGAAGATTTAGAAAACAGGATTAACCATGATATATTGAAACCAAATAAGTGGTTTATCAATAATGGCCTTAAAATTAATACGGATAAAACCAGATACGTATATTTCACCTTAATAGATGAGCTAGATCACGATATAACTATGGAATGGCAAGAAACGAATTGTATTGGGACTGAAAATTGTAATGTAGTTTAGTCAAACAAATCGTCTTTAGGCCTCCATATTGACAGCAACCTGAAATGGAACTCCCACGTTACATTTTTAACAAATAAGTTGAGGTTTGTAATTAACAGAATATATCATGTTAAAAACTTTGTAAATACAGCTTTCTTAAGATGCTTATACTATTCTGGGGGTAAATTTCTCACTTGTAATATGTTATCACCTGTTAAGGTGGAGATTACTACAAAAATCTGCTTCCATTGATCCGAATGCAAAACAGAATAATTAGAGCTATAGCCATTACTGTCTTCGCACATTTAACCAACGATCTGTTTGCCATCGATAATATTTTGTGGTTACACAAACTCTAATTCTATGGTTGCATTATATGTAAGAAATAACATTGTAAATTTTTATGTATATAGCGTAAACTGTGGTTTACGTTGTGGCAGGGACTTGCTGGTAGTTCCCCAAGGCAAACAAATAAATATTTCACAAATCTTTTGAGCCTACGTTTGTAGTTTTATAGTTACGAGAAAGGCTAAGCATCAAATGTAATGTAGAAATGGTTACACACATTTCTACAGCTGTTTATAATTAATTTCCATTTTCTGTTCTTTATTCCTAAGTCTTTTATGTATCTATCGATCTCTATATCACCACTTGAATAATAAATGTAGGATTTTTTATAACATATGTAGTATAAGTTTATACTATCTATTATTATTTATCATTTTTGAAGGAATATTTTAAAATAAATACATGAAAATGCTCCCTAAAAAAAGTAAAAAAAGAAAAGGGGCATTTTGTAGAACATCCTCGAAATTGATTTCCACTATATTTATATACGGAAGACAATTTCGGTTATAAATTTATTCATCGAGAGTTTTGTAAGTAAAATTCCAATTCAATTATTTGTTCAGGGTGAGGATGTCCAAGTGGTGTGAGTTCGATCCCGAAGTTTGTGAAAATCAAGACGGCAGCACGACCGTAAGTATTCTGTTAGGATTGTCAACCTTAAATTTAGTTAAAAAAACTGTTCGCTAGAAAAATATCGGAGTTTTGTACCTTTGACTAAGCTGCTTTGCATTATTTGTTTAAATCAGCGAATTTGAATAGATTTGTTGTGCTTTCAGATGAGCGAGTCGTCTCTGGTTGCTCGCTATTGGAAGTTGAATAAAACCACTCGAATCTTTCTCGGTCATCAACTGACAAGTTTCATAAGTAGCTGCATGTACGAAGAAGAAAATTGCATGGATAAGTAAGAGAAGCCTAAAATTTTCAAAATTATATCTGTAAAATCTGGTCCGAGGAAATCTAACTTTCTTTGATGGGAATAAATACAATATAGATTTTTGTTCGTAGGAAATTAAAAATAAAAAGAGGGATAGAGATTTCATATAATAGATTAGACTAGTGGTAATTTATAAACTTTTTTAATTAAAAAAAAAACGATTCTGTTGTGGAAAATCATCACAAGTATAGTACGCCCACACTTTGTAGAGCTTCGCTTGGATTTCTGCCAAGAATAGTCGATTCATGCTGAAGACGAGAACGAAATGAAGGATGTACGAATTGGCGGCCAACATGCGAAATCATGTGCTTTATTGTCTGTCACTGTACTAGTTTATAAACTACAAACAAGTAAGATTACTGCAGTATTTAGACTTTATTTTCGACAAGAAATATTATAGTCCCAGTGGAAAACACAATTCTATTAATATTTTATAACTGTTATTCAAATATTATTAAAACAATATTATACTAATTGAGAAAATAATATATTTTTTAGAGTTTAGGAATACAGGACGAAGGCTGCCGTGTTCTCAACAGGAATTGATAATATTATTGGTAGCGTTGATAAGTACTGTGGACCATTAATGCTGGAGACCGTCTGTCCATTGATTTCCAAAACTTAGGGCTAAAAGCGGTCCATGTATTGGGAATAAAAGGCGTTAAATAATTTATTTTATTTCATAATAATTCCGTTATAATATTTCTAATATTCTTTTAACTAGAATAAACCTAGTGTTTATTATAACGCTGAAACTTCTATGTTATTATTATTAAAATATTATAGTTATAATATTTTATTTACATTAAATTTTTAAATAAATAAATCCGCTAACGCCTTTTGTCCAACAAACGAAGCAATCTAGACGTTCAGATCCGACTTTTTGGAGACTAAGGGGCACCTAATCTCCACCCAAGCCAATTTCAGATGGCTATCTCAGAACTATCAGTTATTTTAACTGGAATCTGGGGAACACCGTAGGTAAAAAAACTGCCACTGATATCATGTGAGTTCTATTTGCCCATAAGGATCGATTAACTCGAAACAGGTCTAATAAAGGTGCTTGAAAAAATTTTCTAGAATCCAACTTCGAAAGGTTTACTTTGGGCTGCCTAGCGCTATGGACAAAAACACTATTTTTATCGAGATACAGAGTGAGGGAGCCGAGTGATTACGCGCTCCGCAACCATATGCCTGGGAAAGGAGTGTCCTGCGTTCGATTCCCATCTCTGACGTGAGGAGATTAAGGATCTTTCTCAGACATAGCCAAGTTAGCCGGTCTTGGGTGTGGACAGAAGGGGTTTGCTCCCCAGTTTATCTGGGGTTTTTCCTCCCTCAAGCAGGAAAACCGGCCCCGCGAACACACGCTTCTACAGACATATAATACCTCCAGGAATAAGGAGTAAACAACCTATTTCGTAGGATTTCGGTTCTCAATGCCTACAGCGTAAAAAAAAAAGGTGTAGGTCTACGCGTGAGCGTAAATCAGGCACACAGTGAGGAAAGAACATTAATAAGATCAGTATTTAATGAATACAGGAAAACAAATGATTAAAATAAATACATGTATTTATTTTATAATTAAAAAATAATAAAAAAAATAAATGCATTAATAAATAAAATAATTGTAATTTATTCTTATAGTTAATTGTGCCGAGGTTAGGGGTTAATATTTCTAATTAGTCATTTAACTTTGCAGAATTTCACAGTTTTATGACTACGAGTACGCCAACTGTTTTACTTTTAACGCCCTCTGGGGAGACATAAAACACTATGGGCTGATGGCAACCCCGTACCATCCTGTCAAAAGCTTATCCTCAGGTAAGATTTCTTTCACGCATCTTTTGGTAAAACGCATGTTTTTGACGACGTTTTGAGTGAGATTTCGTATATTTCAGCGCTCTACATGGTGATATACCTCGAGAAGGAAGAGTACAGTCCTCTGGATCCAGCCGTACGCGCGAGAGTGACCATACACGCTCGGGATACCATCCCTAATCCAGGGTACGATGCGGTGAGTCTTCAACCTGGAAAACTGCATAAATTCGGAGTAAGAAAGGTAAGTTTTGTTTGATGCATTACAGGATTTCACTATCACTTTCATTTATGAGGACTACCTGTTTATGACTGCATTCGTCTTAAAGAAGAAACCAGCTCTCTTCTTAATTCACAACCCGCACAAGTTTCCATAGAAACAGGTAGCCCTCTATTGGTCAGTTTGAGAATCTTTTGCAGTGCTCCTTGTATTAATACAGGGTGTTTCATAAACAATGTACCGATTTGAAAATTGTATAACCACGAACCACAAATGAATGCGACTTGAGCATTTGTAATTGTGGTGAGTAAAACTTGAGGACTTACTTCATACTTGGTAACTTATTTTGTAACTGTACCACATTTTCTTTATTAAATATAATTATTTGAAATCGGGTCATTCTCTTTGAAACACCCTGTATATTGTCATCATAGTAACCAAATCCCATGTCAGCTACACAGTGTATTCATTCAAATTCTTTTTTATTCTTTTATAGACTCAAATTGATGTCCTTCCAGCACCTTATAAAACAAAATGTCGGAATTATACGACTGAAAAGGAAAAGCGAACCAATTCGACTTTAACTCAGGAGGTCTGTTTATAGCGTTATTGAAAACCAGTTAATAATAATGATAATAATATTATGAAATAAGTGACGCAAGTAAAGATTGTTTCAAATAATAATTTGAATGTTTTCTGTTAATTTTAATACTAACTATTCCTATGATGTCGAATCCATTTTGAAATAAATATTGTCTGAGTTGTCTGACAAGAATGGATTTAGATGCAGTATATAAACCATAATTCTTGTTCAAAGAACAGTTTTGATTTTAGTTTAGAAATGCTGTTTTTCAAAGCTTTTTATGGTTGCTTTTGTTTTGCGTTCCAGCATTGTCTTGCCGAATGTTCGTCATCCCTAACTGTGACAAAATGTGGTTGCACAAGACATCGCCTGGCTTTGTTATACGATCTTCCTTCTTGCACACCCGAGATACAGAACACAGGTGAGTATGAAGTCTCTGTTTCAATTTTATTGCTTTCATTGGGTGGTTGAGATAATAAATCGATTGGAATTTGCAGAATCCGTCTTTGAGGAATGTCTACTTGACGCGGAGAAGGAAGTGAGGGCTCACTGCTATAACCTTTGCCGGATGCCTTGTAGGTAAGACTTTATCAAACTTTGCATTGATATTCTGCATGCTCAGCTATAAATTCTTACTTCTGATTCAATAGTTCATCTTTTAAATCGAAGATTTTGAAAGAAAAAAAATCATTATTAGATGTATACAAACAGTATTTAATGCACGTGTGATATTGTGTTATCCGCGAAAGGAATTTGATTTCTCATCAGCATGCAGCTAAATACGATTTTCTTTTCTTTTAAATAGTGATGCTGACTTTTATGGACATAGAGTTTGAACGAATATCATTAATGATCAAACTATAATCCAGTGTAGTGGTAATTAATTACTTTCTTCCCCATTAGGAAAACTACATATGAGTATGTTGCAGTGACTTCTTTACCCCTTGGGAAAGTAAGTGTATCATTTATTTCTATGCATCGGCGAAATCACAATGCGTTATTGACTGCATTGTAATGCATAACGAAACAATACTGTGCCTATTTCGATTATTAGTATATTTTATTTATGTGTTAAATAAAATGGTGTTAAGAAGAATTTCATTTGTACTAGTCTTTAAATAAGTCATTAAAGAAAAAATTTTATTTATCTCCATATTTTTTAAAATTAAAATGATTTAAAACAGAAAAATTTATATTTAAATTAAATCTAATCTATATTTTTAAACATAATCTTTATTGGAGGTATCAGGTTTATTGGTTATCTATGAAAATCACTTATGTATCTTTTACATATCTTTCTCGGATCATTCTACAGCTTGTCATAATGAGAATTATGAGGTTTTTTTCCGAACAATAGCCAGAGGGAAGTATTTATTCATGCGAGAAAGCGTATAGAAATGCCACATAAGCACCACACTAAAGCTGAAAACATTTTGAAAACAGTTTTCAAATTATCATAATTTAAAGTTTCAATATAATAAGAAACCGCATATTTTAAGTCGATAAAGATAATATTCGTATGTTATGAAAAGACTGCCTTTAAGAGAAGCCAAATCACGTCAATATCCCACTTAATAATCAAGTAACTTGATTATTAAGTGAGGAATTAGTCGAGGGGAATTATTCTTTATTTATATTGTGAAACGAGGCATAATAATACTGAAGATTGGCTGTACTGTTTTCTTTCAGGGAAATACACTAGAGGGCATCCAGTTGCCTGAGTGGTCTTCAAACGTGACTCAGATAAGGTATGTACAGATCTGATTTGTATAGGGATAAATAATATTCTCCCATATATACACAAAAGGATAAATAATATATACGACTGTGTTCCTTTTTGATGGTAATGTAATGTATGAAAGATTGTTTAGATCGTATTACCCCTAATGTGAGAACAATATTCCGTGTTGGGAAGATTTGTGATTTATACAGAGTTAACTGCTCACTGTTCTGAAGTATGATAAGACATCGAGTGAAAGATAAAGCATAATTTCTTAAATGCTGAGGTGGCGACGTTTTTTGGCATTGGTATTTTAAAAGAAGACTGTAGGTTAGAGTTAGCCCTGGAGGAAAAGAGAAATCTAGTTTGTTTAGAGATTATCGTGGTGAAAAGTAAGACTAAAACAAAGGCACGTTTTTATGAGAACTAGGAGGATTAAGTTTGGCGAGTATTGACGTTAAAAGGTAATCAAACTCAGATTGAAGATGGTTTGGAGATAAGAAATTTTGATTGTAGTAATTGATATTATGGAAGTGCTGCTGAAGTTTTATTGGTAGGTTTGTCAAATGATAAAGAGCAGGGCAATGGGTCTTCCCAAATTCACTGCGGATGATGTAGTTCACTGGAGGGGATTGTTGATATATAGTAGGAAAGGAGTAGGTGAAAGACGAAAACTTTGTGCAACCACCTTAGTTTCAAAGTCCGAGATCCACTTACTATTATACGCAACTTGCTACCAGAGTATCTAGACAGATCTCTACTATCGTACAAGACAGTCCTCAATACTGAACTTCGTTAACGGATCTTTCTATTAAACACAAACAAAACTTTCTTCAAGATATCAAAAGCAACTTCTTGAATTTTTCCAAAGACTTCCATGACATTTTCTCAAAGATGGGTGGCGTAAACTAGAAGATCCATTGCTCATCGACAGTGACAGAATCCAATGGCAATAGTTTTAGTTTAGTATTGTTTGTTATTAGTTGAAATGGTTTAGTTAGCGTAGAAGTTGACTATTATTGGCTTAGAAAGAACTGAAATAAGAGAAACTGAATATAAGTGGATGGGTCAACCTTCACATTGTCTCTTATTCAAAGGACACTACAGCAAATCGACATAAAATTTAGCTGATAACTAGAACCAGTTCAAAACAATCGGAGAAGCGCCATCAGGAGACTTTATTATCCAGATATCTACAAAACTCTTCTGATTTCTTTCTGGTGACATGGAAGATTTTGAATGTTGAACGGTAGAAGACTTACAAAGTTCGTCAATGTTAGAATTAGAAGAAAAGTAGCAAGAAAGTTGATTGGGTTTTCAGGTAATGATGGCAATTGAATCCACATGCAAAAGCAGTGGTAAATTGACCGGACAAAACTTATAGCCGGTAACTTTGCTAAGAGAACAGAAAGTTTTTCTTCAGAAAGTTTTGAAATTAGTTTTGGATGTGTTGATAGTTCGCTTGCAGCCATCTCGGTCCTCGATATAAACAGGAAAGTAAGATGCAGATGTCGATGAGTCAGTTGCAACATGTCAGGTTCTCATCTTGCACTTTTCAGAATACAAGGATGAAATAATAGTACAGCACACAATAAAGTTTCTTTCTATGCATTATTTTATCCCTTCCTTCACAACTGAAAATTCAAGACTCCGATTTATTTTTATTTTTATTTTTATTTGATCATTTGTTTTATTAATATTTTTTTTAAAATGTTGTACCCGGTCTCCTAAGAAAGAACATTTGAAGAAAACAAATATTAAATTTTTATTTTTTCTTTTAAAGTACTTTATATGTATTATTTATTTTGATGACTAATTCCTGATTCAAAATGATTCCAGAGTACATAGGTGGCAGTGCCTGTTTTCCAGTACGAAAGGTTTTGAGTCTGATTTATTTAAATATTGCATGTAATTATTTTATGCTCAGTTTTTGAATTATGGTAAATATCTATTGCAGGGAGAATGTGGTTTATCTGAAAGTGTATTTTGGGGCAATGGACAGCACAGTTCTGAAACACAGACCCAAGTACCAGGTGAGCTTGTAACGTATAGCAAAGATTCACTCTTTTTTTAGTGTTAAACAAGTATGATAAAAACAGGTGCATTTCGAAACCACATGTGTTTAGTAACGACATGAAAAGTCATGAAAGTTTAACTTATAGGGCCGTTGATAGCTTATTCGTTGTCATTTATACCACACTTCGTATAATTTAGACAAGATTTGTCACTAAAAGTAGCCATATATATATATCAAAATTAAAAGAAAAAATGTTGTAAGTCAAACTTTTCTATCAGATATAGCAAGAGACTACGAATATATATATATATATATATATATATATATTCGTAGTCATTTTCAGAATTTATTTTTACTCGGTTGGAATATTATGAAAAAGCTTTAATGACTGATACCAAGAGATAACAATATGACATGATATATTTGAAAAGATACTACTAGTACACTAGTTTCGTTGAATTGATCAACATCTTCAGGTATCACAATCAAAGAAGTATATAAAGAATTACAAAGAATTAAAATTGTAATAACAGAACAAGTACAAAAAGACAGTAGCGTGTTTGAAAACAAAATGCGAGCTTGAGTTCCAAACAAACGTATACTACGCGCTGTCGCGAGTGCGCCAGTACTGAACAGAGGCAACGTGTGCGTCAGAGAGATTGAAACTCAGGCTGTTGTTGATATGAGAGGAATCTAGAGAAATTTCTCTAGATTCTCAGGTCTGGCCATGGGCAGCCCGCTCTCTCCGATACTCGCAGATATATTTTTCAACGATTTTGAAGAAAAAGCTATTAACTCCTTCCATCTTAAATCAAAATTCTGGTATCGCTATTTGATGATATTTTCCTCATCTGGGAAGATGGTGTCAACAACCTCAATCTATTTTTAGACCACCTAAACAAGTGCCTTGGAAAAATCTCTTTTACCTTCAAACTGGAATCGGATGACTGCCTCCCCTTTTTAGACCTGAAACTTACCAGATGTGCTGAGAGTATTAAAATCTCAAATTTTAGAAAGCCTACTCAGACTGATAGATACCTTCATGCTTCCTCCCATCACTATCCCCACAAAACTGTGGTATTATTTACAGCTTAGCTCACCGAGCCAAATCATTACTTACAGAAGAAACAGAAATTGAAAATGAACTCATTTTTCTTAAAAAAGTTTTATTAATAATGGTTTTCTCTCCTAAGAAAATTGACAACTTTCTTTTCCCCAGTCACTCAACTACTTCTGAAAATCCCTCTTCCCCAAGAGCCTTCATCTCTTTGCCTTACATCAGCTCTATTTCACCAAAACTGCCAAAGATTCTCAAGAAGTTTAACTTCAAAACTTGCTTCAGTACGCTTCCAAAACTTCGTTCAATACTTAGCAAACCTAAAGAGAAACATCTTCCAATTCAGTTTCCAGGAGTGTACAAGATTTTATGTGATTGTGGAAAGCCATACTATGGCCAGACTGCTAAATCCATCCTTCTACGTTTGGACGAACACCGTCGAGACCTCTCCTATAACAGGACTAGAGCTAGCGCTCTCTCTAGCCACGTTCTCTTTTCAGCTAACTCAGACGAAGGTCGCCAACACATTGTGAACTGGACTCAAACTTCTAATATCCATGTGTGCTATGATGAACTCGAGAGACAGATTGTCGAATCTAGGGAAATTTCTCTAGATTCCTCTCATATCAACAATAGCCTGAGTTTCCATCTCTCTGACGCACACGTTGCCTCTGTTCAGTACTGGCGCACTCGCGACAGCGCGTAGTATGCGTTTGTTTGGAACTCAAGCTCGCATTTTGTTTTCAAACATGCTACTGTCTTTTTGTACTTGTACTGTTATTAAAATTTAACAACAGCTCACAAATTGACTACATTTTGACTAGAAGAAAACATCTTAAGGTTGTGACAAATTGTAAGGTAATTCCAACAGATCAAGTAGCACAACAACACCGACTGCTGTGCGCAGACTTTAAAATAAGATCGAAGATAAGAACTTCTGGTTGCCATGGGATGAAGACAATTAAGTGGTTTCGCTTAAAAGAAGAGAGTGTGAGGAATCGTTTTAGGGAGAGAGTGTTAGAGAGGATTTCGGATGGACTGGAAAGTGTACAAGATTGGTGGAAACATAATTCAAAAGTAATCCTGAGCTGTGCAATCGAGGTGCTTGGTGAGACATCTGGAAAGATTAGAGAGCAGAAGGAGGGTTGGTGGTGGAATAATGATGTACAAGTGGCAGTGACAGCTAAGAGGAAGGCAAAGCAGAAGTGGGATGAGTCAAGAGTGGAAGAGGACAGAGAGGTGTACAAAGAGAGAAAGCAAGAAGCCAAGAGAGTTGTGGCACAGGCGAAGGCCATGGCATATCAAGATCTGTATGATCAATTAGAAACAAAGGAAGGACAGAGAAAAATTTACCAACTAGCGAAATGTAAAGCAGCTAAGGACATCTTACATGTGAGGCAGATCAAAGATGCTGAAGGAAGAGTATTATGGAGGGATGTGGACATAAGAAACAGATGGAAAATATACTTTGAGGGACTTCTGAATGAGGAAAATGCAAGGACTCACAGAGGAGATGGGCAGCCTTCTGAGGGGATGGTGCAGAACATCAGTAGAATGGAAGTTACGGAGGCCATGAAGAGGATGAGGAATGGAAAAGCGGTGGGCCCCGACAGAATTCCAGTGGAAGCATGGAAGGCACTGGGGGAAGAGGGAATTGACCTGCTGTGGGACTTGTTCATGAAAGTTTGCCAACAGGAAAATATACCCGAGGAATGGAGGGAGAGTACTCTTGTTCCCATCTACAAGGGTAAAGGGGATGCACAAGACTGTAAAAATTACAGAGGAATAAAGTTGATGTCCCACACAATGAAGATCCTAGAAAGGGTTCTTGATGGTAGATTGAGGGAGGAGGTGGAGATTGCAAAGGAACAATTTGGCTTCATGCCTGGTAGATCAACAACAGATGCTATCTTTGGGTTACGACAGATGATGGAAAAATATCGAGAGAAACAAAGGGAGCTGCATCTGGTATTTATTGATCTGGAGAAAGCATACGATAGAGTGCCAAGGCAAGAAGTATGGAGGTGTCTGAGGGAGAAGAAGGTGCCGGAGAAATATGTCAGGTTGGTGCAGGAAATGTACAGAAATGTGAAGACAAGTGTTCGGACCTGTTTGGGACAGACAGAAAGTTTCAAGTAACAGTTGGCTTGCATCAAGGGTCAGCATTAAGTCCGTTTCTGTTTAATATTGTGATGGAGGTGGTAACAGAGGAGGTGAGAGAAGATGCACCTTGGACAATGTTGTATGCAGATGACATCTTGCTGTGTGTAGATTCAAGAGAAGAAGCGGAAACTAAACTGGAAAGATGGAGAAAAGTACTGGAAGAGAGAGGTATGAGACTGAGCAGAAGTAAGACAGAGTATATGTGTTGCGCAGTGGGCGGTGACCAGGAGACAGACCTGGAGCTGGAAGGAAATGTCATCAGGAAGGTGAGAGACTTTAGATACTTAGGTTCGACAGTGGAAGAAGATGGAGGAGGTGAGAAGGAAGTGGGATGCAGGATACAAGCAGGTTGGACGAACTGGAGGGAGATGGCTGGAGTGTTATGCGATAAGAGGGTGCCGATCAATCTGAAAGGCAAAATTTATAGGACAGTAGTGAGGCCAGCTATGACATATGCTATAGAAACTGTGGCCCTGAGGAAAAATAACATCAGCAGGATGGAAGTAGCAGAGATGAGAATGCTTAGGTGGATGTGCGGTGTGACCAGAAAGGATCATCTGAGAAATGACTATGTCAGGGGAACAGTGAAAGTTACGAACTTAGGAGCGAAAATACAGGAGGCAAGGTTATGGTTTGGTCATGTGATGAGGAAGGAGGACGAATATGTGGGAAGAAGGGTCATGCAGATGGATGTGCAAGGAAGGCGGAAGCGTGGGCGGCCAAAGAAGAGATGGAGGGAGCTGGTAGAAGAGGACTTGAAGATGAAGAACTTGGACGTGGTGACAGCCCAAGACAGGAAGGTGTGGAGGAGACTCATAACAAACAGTGACCCCACTTAAGTGGGAGAAGCTGCAGAAGAAGAAGAAGAAGAAGAAGACTGTTATTAAAATTTAAAGTCTCTGTAATTCTTTATATACTTCTTTGATTGTGATACCTGAAGATGTTGATCAATTCAACGAACCTAGTGTACTAGTAGTATCAAATATATCATGTCATCTTTTTATCTCTCGGTATCAGTCATTAAAGCTTTTTCATATATATATATATATATTTTTTTTTTTTTTCTATCAAGTATAGCAAGAGACTACGAATATATATATATATACGTATATATATATATTTTTTTTAAAGAATAAATTTTAAATGACTTTAAACCGAGATAAAATATTAAATTTTAATGATAATGATAACTAGTTTCAGCCTTTTACAGCCTTCTTCAGGTATCCACTTAAAGGTAGAACACAATAATAAAAAATTGAAGTTACAAAAAACTGAGAATTACACGCAAAAAATGCTATACATAATTGACACAAAAACGTTATATTTTTCAAGTCGTTCTATCTAACGTACTATTGTTTGTTGCATGCGTGCTTGCAGGTTCTCGTGAGCGCCAATATTGAACAACTGCAGTATGGCTATCAACGATGTTATAACTCAAATTGCTGTTCAAATGTTCAGGATTAAGGAGGATTTCTCTGGACTCCACGATTTTCCTTTCAAACTCATCACTGCAGCGAAAAATGTTTTCGGATTTATCCCAGCAAACTGAGTGACTCTGTAGATCTAAATATACAGGGTGTTCGGGATAAATTTGACAGTTTCGTAAGGAAAAAGAAAATCTTCTTTGTATCTATTAAATTTAATGAATTGACAAAAAAACATTACAGGCAGAGTTAATTACAATACTATCAACAAGATTTACTCAAAATAACCACAATTAGCATTGATCACAGCTTCAATTCTGCTTCGGAACCTCGAACAAGCTGATGCTACAGTCTCCCTGGGAAGGGCCGCAAAAACTGTTTTAATTTTATCCATTAACTGGGCTTTTGTATTACTGGAAGTGCGATTGGTGTCTTTTTCAACTGCGCCCCATACAAAATAATCCATGGGGTTAAGGTCTGGGGAGTTTGGAGGCCAAACATTTGGACTGGTGAAGTCGTAGAAATTTTCAGACAACCATTTTTGACTTTTCCCAGAGGTGTGGCAAGGGGCCGAATCCTGCTGCCATACATACGGCCTACCATTGGCTACCCTTGTTATCCAGGGCTTGACTACAGTTAGCAACTCCACGAAGAAAGCCCGAATTCCAATGCCAGGGTTCTTCAACACCTGTTCCTGCAGATTTGCGAGGAATTCTGCTGTACGAACGCAATCAGATCGTCTGCTAGGGATCTTTCTTCTTGCTACATCCTCGTAGTCACCATTGCAAGTCTCTAGTTCATGCCTGATTGTTTTTACTGTATTCAGGGAGCATTGGGCAGCAGTCGTAATATCCTTATTTTGATGGCGGGCACGAATCATCATGATACAAGTTATTCTCTTCCATGATTCAGGTGGGTTCCAGCTATCCATCCTTTCTGACATCTTGTATATGAATGAAGAAGGGTCCAAACTTTTAAATGAAGAGAAGTGTGTGTTAATACATGTAACTTACGGAAAAATATAATTAATTATAAATATGTCAAATTTATCCCGAACACCCTGTATATAATTATATATATTTAGTAACGACATGAAAAGTCATGAAAGTTTAACTAATAGAGCTGTTGATAGCTTATTCGTTGTCATTTATAGCACACGTCGTATAATTTAGACTAGTTTTGTCACTAAAAGTAGCCATATATATATATATATATATATATATATATCAAAATTAAAAGAAAAAAATGTTGTAAATCAAACTTTTCTGTCAGGTATAGCAAGAGACTGCGAATATATATATATATATATATATATATATATATATATATATATATATATATATATATATATATATATATATATATATATATATATATATATATATATATATATATACAGTATATAAACCTCCTTATAGTCCTTATAAGGACCGGCTTAAAGGGGCGAAGCAAGAATGCTTTTCATCTTCCCCGTTATCTGTAGAGGACAGTGTAGGGATAAAGTGTTATTAAGCTATTAAAGCTCTGATCAAGGCAGAAGGGTAACAGCAATAGCCGAGCCGCAGTTAGAACTTCATTTGCTACAGCATTGCCATCAATTACTCTCCAAGGGTATTACTCACCGCATCTCACGGTCGATTGTTATTCCCCATGCCTATATATAAACATATAATGATTCTGTTAATTATTAATAAGCATTTAAATGTTATTGGTGTTTGTACTAAACTTTTCATTATTTTGAATAATTACAGAGTATAGCAAAATTAAAATTTTTTAAATTACTATTTTATATTAATGCAAACTTTTAGTTGAAGAATTTTAATAATAAATTAAATTTTAACAATACCTAAAATGTTATATCTTAAGTTGCGATATACATTTTGCGTAGACATTTAAAACGATACTCAAGTGAGCTTAATGCTTTTCTTTCTTACAGAATATTGAAGTTTTTAGCGTTATTGGTGGCTATATGGGACTGTGGCTTGGCATATCTCTACTCACAATGTACAACTCGATCATTCAAGGCATTCTCAGCATAAAAGAACTGATTTCCAAAACTAAAGGGAAGTTTTGTAAAGTGGCGCCATCTCGAAATGGAGAAACTTGAGCGACGAGAAATATTTGACAGAAGACAGAACGTAATCATAAAAAGGAGACAATAGAGTGAAATATATATTTAGATCTAGATTATTTAAACTGTCATATTCATTATATTTAAGAAAATAAATGTTAACTGAGGAATGGAATGTAAACAGCTTTTACAAATTTTAAATTAGAATATCCGACATCGGGTTTTCTAAATTTAAATAAACATGACAACTGTAACGTAATAAATCATATAAATTTTATTATGGATGCTTTTTAAATCTTTCCAGACATTTAGTTTTATTTGTGTCTCTTTAAGTTAACCTAAATATCAACATCGAGTACAAGACATAATTGTACTTTTCCAATGAAGAAAAAAATCATATTTTACTGGACATTAGAGATTCGTTTCCAAAAATAAAGGTAATGGATGGGTGGAAACAGTTTGTCCCTTTTTTATGAAAAGGCTGGCAATGAACTAATATTCAAAATATTCAAAATTTTGAACTAATATTCAACAGTCTAACTTGAATGAATATCTCGGATTCGGTTTCTCTTGATAATGTACACAGTAGTGTATACCAGCTTTTAAAGTGACGAAGAAATACGAAATTGTTCAACTCTTAGCTCAGAATAAAGATTTTGCTTTATTGAAAAGTTTGCCTGCACCAGGAAGTTATTTTTAAAGACCAGACCAAGGGTCAGGGGTTTTTTAGGACAAACATTCATACCTTCGAGATTCAGTTCCCTTGAAATAACGAGAAAACGATCCAACACTTGCTTTCTGCACACTACGACTAACACATGCTAAAGGGGATTAAAGTATTCCAAGTATTCCATGATTTTAGCAGATCCTCAACCGAGATTAGTAAACAGCTTCAACAACAACTGCTGTTTATTTCAGTTATCGAAAGCAATTTTTTGTTTATGCGATTCGAACGTTGTTAGTGGGTGATACCATTCATTCGTATAATCCAATATTTCGTGCCAGGGAGAGCTAAATCTAGAACACATCTGTCCGACTTTTCTAGAGCAACATTCCTTTTCTCCCATTCTGTCGCATGTATTGATTTTTTCAGGCTATATCATGAATCGTCTTCTATCCTGTCTTTTATGTGTATATCTTCAACTATTTCCTCTTTTCCAGTCCAGGATCACGCTGGAAGGAATCCCAAGTATTTTCAGTGAGCGATCTAACGCCAATTGTCTACTCACCAGAGTAATCAGGTAGATACGCCTCACAACCTTACAAATACCCTTGAATAATTTAGACCAGTCCTATATCCAAATATGCTGTAGATGTGAGCTGTTTTCTGAACTAATGAGACCATAGTCTCGTGCAAATTCCCAGTCTCTCTTCTTTCTTAAACCTCTCTGAATATTTCTGAACTACAACGGCTTTAAGTGGCACTTCTTCCTTATAAACAATTATCTTTATCTACATTCAGAAACACCTTCTTTCCATCAAGAACTGATTCTGTGATTCCATCGGAGAAGATATTTTGATCAGGAGAGTGGAAATGGTAATTTGTTTTCTTATTTTTTTAGTTCCTTATTACCAAATTAGTTATAGTTAGCCGGCTGAGCGGCTAAAGGGTAAACATAAATTAATATCGATTAACAGCTACCATTTCCATCACCACACACACACGCACACACGCACGCACGCACACACACACACACACACACACACACACACACACACACACACACACACACACACACACACACACACACACACACACACACACACACACACACACACACACACACACACACACACACACACACACACACACACACACACACACGTATTGCAACAGGATAGCAGGACGTGTAATTTCACTTCCCCAGAAGATTAACAGTACTCTTATACAGGCTGTTTTTTTATAGAAGTGTTTTTTTTTTTTTTTTGTGCCCACCACTAGTGATCATTAGCTCTATTGATCGGTTTCATTTTCGGTTTGTGAACATGGAAACATTGCAAACAACATTACGTTTCTATGCTGATAATGACTTCACATCTCTTTATGAAGCAATAATTTGTTTCGCATCCGATAAACAAATAAAACAAACGACTATCTTATAAATATTGCCTCCGAAGAATCAATTGAGCAGTGAAAATAGGTCAAGATATTCAGATACTGAGGACAGCAGTGGCGCACTCATTTAATCTTGGGGAAAGGGGGGGGCGCGAGTTAAGTATACGATTTCAGAATAAACACTACGCATTGCATACGACCTATGACTGAACATCTGCAGCGATCGCCAATCCATGATACCCATGATCTCCTTTGGCTCGGCTCGGGCAAAAGAAGTAGCGCTCGGTCCGACGGAGCAATACTTCGTTCGCCTTGCGTTCACAGCTGCCGTGATTCCCGAGAGCTACAGGGTATTTCCCACCTTATGTGACCGTTAATTCATGAGTAGTATAGAAATAGAAGACAAGACAAAATATAAATTAAAAGAATAATTTTAATTAGGAAAAGATTTTTGGAAAATTTTCTAGTGTTTTTTCTTTTCTTTTGGGGAGCCAAGGCCCCTTAACCTCCTCCCTGGGTGCGCCACTGGAACGGAGAAAAACAGTAACAGAAAGATGAATGCATACAGGAAGAGTATTAGACTTCACTAAACATCTCTTGTCGCGTGGGAGATGAATGGTTAATAAAAGATATAATAACGAGCCTGTTTTAAACACTCTCTTCATTTAGTACCGCTTTTAGTCAACTCTCTCGAAACCTTGGGATAATATATCATCATGGGAGCATTTCTGAAGCCTTATGTTAGACTAAGATGGTTGTGAAATATTCACATCTTGGCGGCAGTAGATTCTTTTTGGTGAGCATTTAGGCACAGAACTAAGTTAGTAAGCTTTATGCAAATCTAACAAAATAACACGTGTTGAAGAAGCAGAAGGTGGTATGCTCAATACACGTACTAATAGGCAATGTGGTTACTTTTTCCCTTTATTTCTTCTTCCTACTTTCACTTGTTTACTTCTACACGTTTTTCAAGGTTCTCGGAAAGGATAGAGAATTCATATTTCTGTACATAATATTTATCTGGTGCTTAGATGGCGTGCTTCGTTCCCCCATTAGTTGAAGAAGATCCCCAGACAGTAAATAACGCTTTTGGTCATCTATCTGTCTGTCACACCTGCTTACACTAAGGTTTTTATCGATGGGAGTGTCTTCGCTGTTTTCACATCGGCTTTGATATTAGACAGCGTTCAGTAGTCTCATGATCGACCTGTATAATTGAGCAAGGCCATTATTAATGTTTGTGTTGCTCTATTGATTGAAACACGGCCAATGTGTAAGTGAGTAGGATCTGGTGTTGGTTTACTAGCTGGTGCTGAGAGGCAGAATGGAGTAGATTTCCACAGAGACACTTGGAAACAGTCCAAACCTGGAAACTTACGCTTCCCACAGTAAATTATAATTGTACTAAGAAGGTGCTGCCCCCTATTAGTCGTAATGGACTACAGTGAGATTTTTTCAAATGCAAATGGTAGATGGCAGTTTTTATTGCAGTGGTAATCCATTCAACAACGCTGAACGCAGAACAACTCGAGTCTTCGTGGATATGTGCAATGAAGGTTCTTCAAACGCCCAGGAAAATAAAAGTAAATTACTAAAAGGTATTCGAGGCCTTGGGGCTTTGTTGTTCTTCGGAGGTTGCATTTATCAAAGTAAAATGTTCATGGACATTTACTGGACCCGTCCCACCACTGTGGAAATTGCGGTGAATAACATTCCTTCTCTACTATTCCCAGGGGTAACAGTCTGTAATGGGAACAGGTGAGTTGAGGCCTGAACAAGCTTCATAAATTTCATATCGGGTAGTTCCAATGAATGTGCAATTTCAGATACGTTTCTTGTATACGAACAGGGTCCGCTTCAATGAATGGTGCAAGCTCGATGCTGAGGTGTGTCACATGAAAGAAGGGGAAAGCATCAAAGTAAGTGCATCAAATGAAGACTATTTTTTTTGTGTAATTTTAAAAAGACAATCTGCAAATGAAACGAATTTTAATTCAGTGATAGATTGTCATTTAAAAAGTTTTTAAATTTCATTTGAAGTTTCAGGAGCGTCTTATTTCGCTTTTGTAAATATTAAATTGAAGTGCGTATCGAAATTTAAAAAAGTATATACTTTTAATTTTGAATCAGCTCTTAAATCATTAGAGTGAATTGAATTCATTGGATCATCGATCGATTTAATTAAATTCTAAGCATGTAACATAACCTATTTTTAAAATGTAAGTACTTTAATTTATAATCAATCAATGCATCAATTCACTTGGAGATTATTATTATTATTATTATTATTATTATTATTATTATTATTATTACTGATGCAGTGTATATATATATATATATATATATATATATATATATACACATACATACACTGCAAAGACAATATCCATGCAATGTCCAACAGAATAAAAGCGACAGAAAACAATAATAGACGAAGATATATTCAACAACGAAATAAGAAAAACAAACTGGGAACACCTGGCATCAGATTCAGCAGATATTTTAACACGAAATCCTTGGATAACACAAAACTTAATCCTAGATATACAAAGAAAGAACGCTTTATGGAAAGCGATATCCAAATAACACAGCTTTACAAACTGAATATAAGATAACAAGGAATCGCCTTACAACACAAATGAAATGCAAAAAGAAGATACTACAGAGACAAACTAACCGCTGCACTAAACAACATGAAACAAACCTGGCAGCTGATCAACGAGCTAGATTGTGTTCCCAACACCAACGCCTCTGAAACCATAAAACACAGCTTCATGAAAGACGCAAAACCTATCCAAAAACTAGCAAATGACTTTAACCAATACTTTGCAGACTCCATCCAAGAAATGCACAGAAATATTCTCCCAATTTAAAAATGTGACCATCCACTTGGACCACAATCAAAACAGACATTATGGTTCCCAACCATAAAAGAAGCAGAACTTCTCTCTGCAATAAATCAAATCAAACTAAATAAAGGGCCAGGAATCTATGGTAAAAGACCTAAGGATATCAAGCAACATGCAACTAGCTTAACTCTTATCCTACTAAAATTAATAAATAAAATATTTCAAACAGGAGAGATAGCAAGTATGCTAAAGACCGCCATAATCACACCCATATACAAACATGGAAAAAGAAATTTAATCAGCAATTACAGACCAATAGCAACATTACCAATTATCAATCAAATTATGGAGCGGATCATACTGAAGAAATTCACAGCATACACAGAGACCTTTCATATTATCCCTAAAACACAATACACAATATTCAGAAAAATAAAGAAACATCATCTCTCTTGGAATACTTTACAGACGTAATTAATACCGCCTTGGACAAAAACAAAATTGCCATGGCAGTTTTTATTGATCTAACTGACGCATTCGATAAACTCACACATCAAATCTTGTTATAAAATTTAAGGCATGTTGGAGTAGACGGGCCTCTGCACAGGTGGTAATTTACAAGCTACCTTCAAAATAGAAAGCATATAAAACGTATCGGGTCAAACCGAAGCAGAGAGCTACCAGTAACCTGTGGAGTACCCAGGCAGCTGTACTCTCCCCAACTCTATTCAACATTTACATGCACGATATTAATCAGCTACCTCTCAAAGGTAAGATATTCCAATACGCCGATGATACAGCTATAATATCCATCCATAATAACCCAAGAATAGCCAAAACAAATATGCAACATGACATAAATCTGATCATAGACTAGCTCACGAAAAACTCCATACACCTAAACTCAGAAAAGACAAAATTAATGATATTCAGAAACCCACTGACTCGACCATTTGATAACAAATATATAACTATCCAACATCCACTTTCCAACATAAAAAACACACAGAACAGCAAAACCACTACACTCACTCAGGTTGAAACAATACGATACCTTGGAATTTACTTCGATGCAAATATAAACTGGAATAGCCACATAAACCATCTACACAACAAACTCCGAACAATAAATGGCAAACTCTACAGGTTAAAAGACATAGTTTCCACACGCCTAAAAACACTAATATACAAAGCACTATGCCAAAATATACTAAGATACGCCACAACAACGTATGCTTTCTGTGCACCCTACAAACTAAATTGATTATTGTCGCTAGAGTACAAAATGATAAATCTGATCTTTTGGGAACAAAGAGAAAATCACGACCTTATAAGCATTGCAATGTCAGAACACAAAATACTGACAAAAAATCACTTATGTCACTATGCAGCTTTTCTAAAACATTATTTTGATGCCAACTACAGGACAGTTAGAAATACTTACCGTATAACAAGACCTCAGACAACTAATTATATCACATATAAATACAATAATCACTACGGAAAGGCCATGCGATACTTCTACATCCAAGAGATGATAAACAAATTACCTTTTGAATACAGAAACCTTACAAACTACGATAGCCTGAAAAGAGCTCTAAGGACATACTACGAACAAGAAACACGCACCCAAAATACCATATAAACGCAATGAAACACAATATATTCGTTCAGGCTTCCAGTTCAGCGACGCATCAAAACATTCCAAGTTATTGTGTGTGGGGGGGAGAGTGCGTGCGTGTATGCGTGCGCGTGAGAATTTCTCAATGAACGGCTGCAGTGGAAATCAAGCCAATTAAATATAGATTTGATTTCATAACTTCCCTACACAGCAAATAAATCAATAAATAATAATAACTGGTGTCATCCTCAGATAAGCTCACAAATAAGCTTCGAGGATGAAAGTTGAGAAAATACATCTCATCTCATTCAAGATAAAAAAAAAATAAAATAAAATAAATAAACAAAAATAATGTATCATATGTAATGAAAGGCATGTAATGTTCGTATCACATGTGAACAAATGTATATAATGTTGTATCATATGTAATGATAAGTATGTAATGTATGTATCATATGTTATAAATTATTATAATTAGTATTGCGAAAAAAAGTATTATTATTATTATTATTAGAATAGATGAATGTGTCAAATGTAAAGATATGTATGTAATGTTGTATCATAAATAAACAAATGTAAGTAATATAGTTTCATATGTAAACAAATGTATTTAATGTTGTATCATAAGTAATCAAAACTATGTAATGTGTGTATCATATGTAATAAATTATTATTATTATTATTATTATTATTATTATTATTATTATTATTATTATTATTATTATTATTATTATTATTATTATTATTATTATTATTATTATTATTATTATTAAATATATTATTATATTATTATTATTATTATTATTATTATTATTATTATTATTATTATTATTATTATTATTATTAAAGCCATCTGCCACCACTACTAGCATTTCCTCAGTCAATTACAAACATCCATGCCCACGGTGGGATTCGAGATTTAAGATATTAAGATATTAATATCTTAGATCTAAGATATTAATATAAGGAACATTATCATTTTATTCTGAATAATTTAAACATTTCTAAGATAGGAATCAAAGAATTAGAAAAATTTCCTTCATAAGTATACGAGGAAAATATCGTTGGTTCAGTCTGTCAATCGGAATCTGTACAAAGGAATGAACATAAAAGAAAATGCACCTCACCCTCTGTCCAAAAGGAAACCGAACTTTTCGAAAATAGAAGAAACTCTTTGCTCCAAATGTTGTATCTTTTTGTTGTCGAAAGCGGAAACCTTCGTTAGAGTTCTATCAACTGTTTACGAAGTTTGTTTCATTAGAAGCCGAGTTACAGTGCCAAGAATGACAGTGTGTTTTGACGAACGGTGGGTCGTCACGATATGCATGCCGTAAGCGACGAATTCTCGCTATCAATCGCTTCAAAACTTCGAGATAAAACTCACCATTGACGGTTTAGCCAGGCGGAACGAATTCTTTGTGGATAATGCCCTTGAAATCGTCGAAACAAATCAGAATCCGTATTGTCTTTACTTTTGTCTCCTCCAAGCGACTTTTTTCCGGGTACCTCTTCTGGTGGTCTCCGCTGTGGCGCTTTGTTTCGGGCTCCTGCTCAAAACACCACGTTTTGTCACCAGTAACGATCGTTTCAAGGAAGTTTGAGTCCTTATGAGCGGCTTCAGTGACGTCCTTGCAGTGTTCAATTCGATAAATGTTGAATTGAACACTGCAAAGTTCGTAAATTGAATTCGCCTTGCGAATTCAATTTACGAAGGCCCAAACTCCCGTTCAAAATGTTGTGCACAGTTGATTTTGCAATCCCCAATTCATCTTCAATCAATCTCATAGAAGATTTCGTATTTTCCTGATGAAATCACGCACTTTGTGGATGTTAACTTCGCTCAATCCAGTTTTTGGACTGCCGGTTTTTCGTCGTTCTCTAGCGTCTGACGACCACTTTGAAATCGCTTAAACCACTCGTAACCTTGAGTAAGGGATAATCATTCATCACCGTATGCTTCGTGAAGCATTTGATGCGTTTTGGTAAAACGTTTACCAAGTTTAACTCAAAAAGTCAATCGCAGCTCTCCGTTTGAAACTCATTTTCCGACCGTTCGTCAAAACACACTGTCACTCTTGGCACTATAACTCGGCTTCTAATGAAACATATGTCATAAACAGTTGACACAACAGTAATTAAGGTTGCCGCTTTCGACAACAAAAAAGATACAATAGGTGGCGCCACTGATTTCTTCTATTTTCAAATAGTTTGGTTTCTTTTTGGACAGAGGGTGTAAATTGTGATTTCGAAGTACGACAGTTGACACAAAAGGAAATAGGTGATCATTCAGAAACATCAACTGGAAATTAAGGGTATTTTCGTCGCCATTCAAAATATAGCAGACATTTAAACTCATGTGGTCATGGGCATCGATCAGGACTTGACAATCAGAATAGTGGCGAAAAAAATCTCCTCTCTAGAACCATAAATGCGGTAATAAATATTCAATTCGGAGAAAGAGAGAGAGGGGTATTTGTTTTTAAATAAATGATTCGGATTATTTGCTGGCAATGTTGAGAACCATTTCGCCAGAATGACAGCGTACTTCCAACCCAAGGGAGAACTACTCATAATATCAGCAAGCTGATCTAGTCAGGAATATAAAAGTAAGAAATAAAATAAGAACAATAAAAAGTAACCTCAGTTAGGAAGGTATAGTATATGGGTAACTGCTTAAGGATACGCCCCTGCAGTTGGAGAAAGCAAATTTGATCCAATTTGGTCGCAAACTTAATCAAACGACTATCACCTGCTGATTTCTAATAATTATAACACGTTAATTTTACACAGCTTTTTTATGTAATTTAAAAATAAAGTAGATACCACTTGAACAAATTACTGCTGGTACCCTATGTAATGCTTCCTTGATATAATAAAGGATTTCTGGTTATCATGATCAAGATACATAGGAATAATTATCATGAAATTACTGATATTTATCTTCAAAAGATGTGCAGGATACTCTGATGATACTACACGACCAGCATTACGTTATTATTAAGACTCTTAGCGACAATATTTCATCCAGATTAGTCTGTTATATGTCCTCTCTCCAATACTTCTTATAAGACACAACTAATTTATTATAATACTATTACACGTATTTTACTAGTTATGAGGGTCTTTCTCTTGGTCTTTTTTCTGCATCAGAACTATTTTACAACTTCTTTTCCTCTCCCATTCTGCTTAAGTGTCCCCCCTTTCCCCTGTTCATATATTCCTGAATGTAAACAATGTCAAGTTCCAAATAACTTCCTTTTTTTAATATGCTTCTGCCATTGATGCCATCTGTTCAATCCTCGTATACTGCTAGTTTAGTGTTTTGGCTAACTTCTTATTCCATACGAATTTATTCGGAATAAGAGAGAAATTATTGAAATAAGAGAGAATAACAGCGAAATTAAATAAATAAATGATTTATTATTTCTTGTCCTCTCGGTTAGCCGAGTGGCTGTGCGCTTCGCAACCATATGCCTGGGGAAGGAGCGTCCCGGGTTCGATTCCCGTCAGAGACATGAGGAGCTGAAGGATCTTCCTCAGCCAAGTTAGCCGGTTTTGGGTGTGGACAGCAGGGTTTTTCTCCCCACTTTATCTGGGGTTTTCATCCCGCAAGCAAGCAAACCGGCCTCGTCAACAAACAGGGATTACAGTCATGAATATCGCTCTTAGGGGATGCAGCAGAGGAGTGGCGAACCAGCTGCATTAATACGCCAGTAACTAGTTATTAGGAGGGGACTCAACCCCTCCTAGGACGGACGAGAGGATAGGATAGCATTTATGACCAAATAAAAAATAAAACAGTTGACCTTATTTAACTGGAGATACGCTGCACTAAGCATGAGATTTCATAATATTTCGCCGTGATTTTTTCTAGTTTCATTCGATTCAGATTATAGGTCGGCTAAGTCGCAAATTACCAGCCTATCTTCGTTCGTTCAGTATCCAAGTACACATGTCAGTCATGGAATTAGAAACCTTGATACAGATGTACAGGGTGTTCGGGATAAATTTGACATATTTATAATTAATTATATTTTTCCGTAAGTTACATGTATTAACACACACTTCTCTTCATTTAAAAGTTTGGACCCTTCTTCATTCATATACAAGATGTCAGAAAGGATGGATAGCTGGAACCCACCTGAATCATGGAAGAGAATAACTTGTATCATGATGATTCGTGCCCCCATCAAAACAAGGATATTACGACTGCTGCCCAATGCTCCCTGAATACAGTAAAAACAATCAGGCATGAACTAGAGACTTGCAATGGTGACTACGAGGATGTAGCAAGAAGAAAGATCCCTAGCAGACGATCTGATTGCGTTCGTACAGCAGAATTCCTCGCAAATCTGCATTAACAGGTGTTGAAGAACCCTGGCATTGGAATTCAGGCTTTGTTCGTGGAGTTGCTAACTGTAGTCAAGCCCTGGATAACAAGGGTAGCCAATGGTAGGCCGTATGTATGGCAGCAGGATTCGGCCCCTTGCCACACCTCTGGGAAAAGTCAAAAATGGTTGTCTGAAAATTTCTACGACTTCACCAGTCCAAATGTTTGGCCTCCAAACTCCCCAGACCTTAACCCCATGGATTATTTTGTATGGGGCGCAGTTGAAAAAGACACCAATCGCACTTCCAGTAATACAAAAGCCCAGTTAATGGATAAAATTAAAACAGTTTTTGCGGCCCTTCCCAGGGAGACTGTAGCATCAGCTTGTTCGAGGTTCCGAAGCAGAATTGAAGCTGTGATCGATGCTAATGGTGGTTATTTTGAGTAAATCTTGTTGATAGTATTGTAATTAACTCTGCCTGTAATGTTTTTTTGTCAATTCATTAAATTTAATAGATAGAAAGAAGATTTTCTTTTTCCTTACGAAACTGTCAAATTTATCCCGAACACCCTGTATGTAAACGTCACTTACGCAGCGTATATGCAAAATACTTGATCAACTCGTACCTTAACTCGTGCTCTCGTCAACTATTTAAGAATGCTGCTCTTTAATAGTCCATAGTGTTGATCACAATGCGAAAAACAAAGAATCTTTCGGAGTTCTATAAATTACTTATTGTGAGTGTCCGTCTGGCTGGAGCCACGATTGCGAAAACAGCAGAGTCGACGGTTTCTCAAAAGGTGAGATATCCCGGGTGCTTAATCAGCAGAAAAATAATCCACGCTGCTTGTCTAGGAGGCGTAACTGTAGTTCTAATACAGTCTGACAGGAATTAGATCGCCGGCTGAGATCATAGGTTATCAATTTCTGAATAATAATAATAATAATAATACTTTTTTAAGCACTTCATTTTATTTGCATACATATAATAATTTCATTATAAATTATAGAAATTACAAAATTTAAAGATTATAAAAATTACATTGATTTCTGAAATACTTTTTACACAATTACGATAATCGTCTTTAGTGATATTCCAGCTTTTAATTTCTACAAAATTCAGCACTGAGTGCTGCATATGAGATTCATTTTCTACATTGCATTTCAATTAAAATTTTGATAATAATAAATACTTTTTTGCATCTATATTTACAACAAGTGTTTTTCTAATATTAGCAATGAAGATTACACGGAATAATAATAATATGATAATGTCTAAGATAAATTACATACATATGATTATTACAGATATATATATATATATATATATATATACAAATATATATACAAATTTACAAATTTACAATTAATGCAAATTACACTTGATGCTCTGTACATTATAATGTACGCATTTTAAAGCACAATTATTTCTTTTCAATATTTTTTTTTGGCTACAAATTCATATTCATATACTTTTTATATATATATATATATATATATATATATATATATATATATATATATATATATATATATATATATATATATATATATATATATATATATATATCAGTATCTTCATTATTATTATACACCGTACTAACTGTTTTTTTACATAATTTGCAGTCTTTGATTATGAGGATTAAGTATGGATGAGTGAGGCGTTTTTTAATTCCACCTACTTCGAGGTTTCGGTTAGCTTTTATGAAGAGAGTGGGATTAGTCTTCACTATTTATGTTCTTGTTACTGTTTATTGATGGGATATAGGCATTGGATGCTGGTGATTCATGATGTGTATATTGGTGTTAATGGTATGTTAACTTTGTTGGTATATTTTCCAGAGTTCGTTTTTTAATGTTCTGTAGTTATCTACGTGTTTTAACTTTCTTGGGAGGTTGTTGAGTTGCGTGGGTATCTGATGTGATCTTACAAAAGAACCGTATGAGTTGTTGAAGGGTGTGGGGATGTAGAGAGTTGTTGTAGGTCGTGTTATACGATATGTGTCTCTGTTGTTTCGATAGGTGATGTTGAAGTAATTCCTTATTAATGTTATGTAATTTTTCAGGTTTTTAATGTTCAGGATTCTGTGTGTCGCCATGTGCTGATCGGATATTGGTTGTTGCGCATAAGGTGTCCAAATCACTGTTGACATAATTTTCCTATGTAATATTTCTAATTTTGTTAGTTGGCTGTTTGACGTGTTTGCGTAGACTGTTATTCCGTATCTGAGTAAGGATTTGCAGATAACGTGATATAAGAGGTTTTTTTTATGTTAGATGGAATAATGTCTTTTACTTGGAAGAGTTTCGCTGCGATGATTCGGAGTTTGGTATGTAGGTATTCTATATGTTTTGTCCATTTAATATGGCAATCTATATAGAGACCAAGTTCTTTTGCATGTGTTACAGGTTTGATTTAGGGAAATTGGCAGTTTTGAAAACACAGATTGGCAACATCTGTGTTTTGATTAGAATTGCATTTTGGTGGAAGTATGCTATGATTTCGTTTAGGTCTTGTTGTGCTCTGTAGAGAGCTGTGTTAATGTCTGTGTGGATTGCTAGTAGTGCAGTGTCATCTGCGTATTGAAATATTTGACTTCTTATGGATATGTTATGAACATCGTTAAAGTAATTGGTGAATAGAGTGAGTGATAATATAGTTTCTTGAGGGACACTGTTTTTTTTTTTTTTTTTTTGTATACTCCGGCTCTGAGATGTACCTATTTTTGTTATTTGTGTTCTGTTTGAGAGCTAGTTCCTGAAATATGTATGCAGTGTTCCTCTTATACTTATTGAGAATAGTTTGGTGAATAGTATGTCATCATCAAATGTATCAAATACGTTGGTTAGGTCCAGCAGTATAAGGACGGCGTACTTGTTTTTGTTGAGAGCTTTGTTAATTGCTTAGGCAGTCTTCTAATAACATGATGGTGTTTTTTTTTTTTTGTTTGTTTTCTGAAAGCCGTATTGGTTTTGTAAAATGATGTTGTACTTCTGTAGACAGTTCTTTAGTCTGGTGTGTGTGTTATTTTTTCTAGAATTTTTGAAATTACTGGTAGGGTAGCAATTGGTCTGTAGTTCTGAGTATCGTTTCTTTTACCATATTTGTAAATTGGAGAAAGTATTGCAGTTTTTAGTTGTTGTGTAATAATTTTTTTTATCATTTTATTATTTCTCAGATAAATTACATCATTATATGAAGACAATTATGCATAACAAATACTTTCTCGTACATAAAGTTTTTTTTATATACAATAACTGTTTACAACGTATATTATTATTATATTCATAATGATAATTATTACAGATGTTTCTTTGCAATTTTACACTCTATATATACAATATCAATGGATATAATCACTCTATATTGCATACTTTTGTTACAGTTATTACATACATTACATACATTTGATTACATATGATACATTACTTACATTTGTTTACATATGATACTTAAAATTACATATATTGGTTTACATGATACGTACATTACATGCACTTGGTTACATATGATACATCTTGGATGAAAACTAATTTCTCTGCTTTCATCCTCGAAGCTTATATGTAAGTTTATCTGAGGATGACACCAGTTGGTTATTATGTATTGTTTTTTTTTTTTTTTTGCTGTGTTGGGAAGCTACGAAATCTATGATTGAGAAATTCGCGCGCGCGCGCGCGCACTCACTCACACACACGCACGCACGCACACAAAATTTGGAATGTCTTGATGCATCACTGAACTGGAAGCCTGAACGAAACTATTGTGTTTCATTAAGTTTGTATGGTATTTTGAGTGCGTGTTTCTTGTTCATAGTATGTCCTTAGAGCTCTGTTTAAGCTATTGTAGTTTGTAAGGTTTCTGTATTCAAAAGGTAATTTGTTTATCATGCCTGTGATGTAGAAGTTTTGCGTGGCCTTTCCGTAGTGATTGTTGTATTTATATGTGATATAATTAGTAGTCTGAGGTCTTGTTATACGGTATGTATTTCTAACTGTCCTGTAGTTGGCATCGAAATAATGTTTTACCAAGGCTGCATAGTGACATAAATGTTTTGCTGTCAGTATTTTGTGTTCTGACATTGCAATGTTTATAAGGTCGTGATTTTCCCTTTGTTCCCAAAAGATCAGTTTTGTCATTTTGTACTGTAGCGATTTAATTTGTAGGGTGCAGAAAGCATACATTGTTA